>NC_080065.1:17926720-19126720 GCF_949987535.1 Balaenoptera acutorostrata | reverse complement strand
AATCTTATCCCAATTTTAGAGGTGCAACACTGGGGCACAAGCTCAGATGAGCACATAATTTATTCAACACTAAAAAGCAAGCAATAAGGCATGCTGAGGATCTGAATCATAGTTCTATATTTCCAAGCCCAGCCCATCTCTTCTTACACCATAGTCCCCTTGGGTGGCTTTCACCAGCTCTGCACCCTCATACCTCAAGTTCTGGATGCTTTACTTCCAGCAGTTTCATCCCACATCCTTAATTAGAGGGCTGCTCTTGGGCTACTGGAGCTGCTTCATCAGGAATTCATAGAGCAGAAGGTACCTGGGCAGAGGTGGAGGGTGGAACCTTGTAAGACACCTGGAGGGACTAACAGTAAAGTGTAATTCCTACTTGAGGTCTTCCCAGGACCAGGCTAAGGCTGAGACTTCACCTGAATCTGCTCTCTTGCCTTGTGTCTTTCTTCCTCTACCCTGTCCTGTCTTCCATGCTCTCTTACTGATTTCTCCTGGCAGAACTTCCTTAAAAACTAATCATTTGCCCCTGGACCTTTATCCCAGGGTCTACTTTTAGAGAATAAGAATCACCTGAAGAAATAATTAAACACAAGTACCTGGGCCCCACTGCCCGAGATTCAGATTCAGTAAGTCTGGAAGGAGCCTGAGAACTTCCACTTCTAACAGACTCTAAGTGATGTTGATCTCCGTGGTCCATGGCCCACACTATGATAGCTTTATGTAGACAACTGAAACGAAGATGATATGATGGAGAAGTGATTTTTCTACCTTTATTGTGAATCCTAATATCCTGGAGGTCTTATTCAAAGGTAATGTCAGGCCCCTCCCTCACAATTGGTATGTGTCACTACATTGTGTTTTCCAAGAATGTCATGCTTTTAATTTTAAAGCAATTCAGTTTCAACCATTGAGATGAAAAGGGTACCTTTTTCATCCTGACAGTAGAAAAAGAAAAATGGTTTCATAAAATTTAAAATATTTTCCTAATAAATTTTCTTCAGGGTAATTATTTTTTTGATTCCAATTTTTATTATTCAATTCTTTCAAAGATGGATACCATACTTCTCATTAGAAGGACTACTATATTACTATATTATCATGGTGTTGGTCTGATTGTGGATTTCGTGGAAAGGCGTAAGGGGAGAAGGGAACTTCTGAAATGGAACCATTTATGGCTCAGATGAATGTCAGCATTTGACAATAAATGCGCAGCCATCAACAGAATGATATCATTCTTGATTGTAATATATATCTTGTTACTTTCATTCACATAACTATGAAAATTGATAGTGCATATTTTTCTTGTGTTGCTCATTATATGATATTATTTTTCTTTTTTACTAAAATAATAGTCCTTTAGAAAGGCATGGGAAAAAACTAAACACACACACAGAAAAACATACTCAAAAAATAGAAACAAAAATCAGTGACTTTAGTATGAGGAAACAGACTTCATTTTACACATTCATAGTTAAAATGCACAACTGAATTTATTGAAATAAAAATGTTCACTAAAATGATTAAGAAAAATAATTATTCATCATTTTAATGGCTCAAAACCATACTATAAATGTATTTACATAAAAAGCTGTCAAATTCTCATGGTTATTTCTCCTTAAAAGCATTTTAACACAAAAGACATTTCTTTGTAGTTTACTTTTGACCTCTTTTTTTGTATAGAAGCACTAGTATGAAAAATGTTATGACAGCATTATAGCTTTTTTAAAAGGAAGTCAATGAATATGAAACTACCATGAAGAAACCTGTTAAGATAGTCTACTATAGCCAATAATATGAGTTTTATTTGGGTAAATACAGACATTTATGACCTAAAAATTATAAATTTAAGATCAGATATATTAATATACCTAAAAATGTCAATATCAAGGATCATCCAAATGTTATCATTAGGATTAGATTCAGTTAATTTATCAATATCTTATTTTACCTATCTAGTATATTATCTCTACATGTAATATATTGGTATACAATTCATTGAAGGGTTTCTTATATACACAAATAACTTATAAGAAATAAAGCAGATTAAAAAATGGCAAAAACTTTACTCTGGAATTTCAATTTTTGTAAAAGTTGTGTCATACGATTCCTTTTCTGCTTCATTTAGACATTCGAATGTGACATTGACATTTTATATCATAAGAAGCAATATTTCATTTTTAGGACAGGTCAAGGGATAGTAATGATAGATTTATGGCTGTGACAAGATCATTATATGGATAAAAATACAGCCGAATCTCCAAGAAATCCTTTGTCAGCTCTTTGAGTAGCCTGAAGCTTACATGTTTGGAGGTGACTTTGATCTTAATTCCTGTCCAGAGCATCTCACATTACAGCTACATTTGTCTTATTTCTTATAGAACGTTTCAGGATTGGGAAATTTTGCAAAACCTTTTTTGAAAAAATTGCCTTGTATGATTACACCAGGGACAGACAAATGAACAATTTGTTTCCTTGTCACATTTAAAGGCAAAGACCATACCATGTGCACCAAGGGAGAAATAGGCAGACAGAATAGTCCAAGCTGGAAAGTTCATACTATGGTATGCAGCTGTGGCTGAAACACATTTTCCCCTGAAGCAATTTAATATTAATCATCTTGCAATTATAAAACAGTTTTGAAAGTATATTTTTATTTTTGTGTGTAATTTCTAAATGATTCATAAATATTAAATAACACATTCATATTTTCTAATTGTGCATTATATGAGTGGGTACATTTTCTGGAAAATAATGTATAAATATATTGATCTGTTAGCATAAGGTATAATAATCAATTAATTATATTATATATTCACACAAATTCACAGAAGAAAGCATTTCTGCTTACTCATAGGGTGCTTGTTATTTTTCTTGCATCACTATAAACAATCCAAATTTACTACATGAGTACATTATTAGGGAAATGTTTATTCATTTTATGTATATAAATGAGTATATGTTTATCCATGCAATGCCATGGTAATAGGCATGTGCTTCACATAAAAACAGAGTGAATATGAATCTTGAACCTAAGGAGTTTATCAGTTAGCAAGTATGATAGGACATGGTACTAAAAAAGACATAATTAAATAAAAGAGTGATAACAGTCCTAAGAGTTTTAAAAATAAATATGTGTGATATCTTATTCTGTTAGAATCTCAACTTTTGATTTTCCTTATTTCTCCCCAATATCTTATGTATAATGAACATTATATACTAGCAGCAGTAAAATTGTTTGCATAATTAATCCACACTAGTTGGGACGCATTTGTTGTTTGCAAGTAGGAAAAGTAATATGGAGCTAATTTTTTAAAAGGAGGAGGTTATTTGTCATCAGACAAACAATTAGTTGTTTGCTCCTATGGTCCCTTTTTCTATTATATGTTACTTTTTTATTGTTTGTACTATTTCCACTTTAAAGAAATTTTAATTAGTTTTTAAACTGATTTTTAATTAGTTTTTTTCCTATGCCATATAATGCACACATTTCTCCCTAGTTTGACCTTTTCTTTTGACTTTGTTAGTGATGAGTTTGAATTTTGCCATGCAGAATATTTTGCATTTATATAGCAGGTTTATCTATTCTTATTTTTAAGACTTCTGGAATTTTTATATACAAAGCCCTTCCCAACTCTAAAAATATTTCTAAAGACAATTACATATTTCTTCTATTATTTCTAATCTTAATATTTGATAGCATTCATTTAGATATTAGTCCAAATGAAACTTATTTGGGTGCAAGAGATGAAAAAGGGTTCCAATGTTTTATTTTATTATTTTTGATTAGTTAGGCTTGCTACAAATCATTTATTATATAAATCATCTTATCTCTACTGATTTGAAATCATATTTTTCCATGCGAATCTGTTTCTATTTTCAGAGCTTTTATGTTCTTGCAGTGATTTTTATGTCAAGACATATTACACATGTAAATATATAATTTATACAATAGTATGTCATCTTCTTCTCCTTCTCCTTATTATGATTATTACTACTTTTCCTCTTTATTCTTAATTTATTTGTATTTCCTCAAGATCTTTAGAATCAGCTTGTCATTTTCCCCAGCCCCAGGTGTATATTTATTAGGAACAAATTAAATTCACACATTAACAGAGAATGCTTTTTGATGTGTAAAATTTCATTTCTTGCTCACAGCAATATTTTGTATTCTTTGCACTTTTGCTGAAAAATCATTGTTTAGTTTATATCTCAACATTTTAAGATGTATCTTCAATTATCTTGTCAGTATATTATTGTTTATATCCTATAGTTAAATATTCAGCAGCCCTTCTTTCTGATCTGAGTTGTAAAAACATTTACAAACATAAAATAAACTATGAGAGTAATAAATTTATCCTGTCCATATGTTGAGGCAGTTGGTTTGTATGTGTTTTTTTTCATCCCTGCAACAGTCAGTAAAGTGTAACTTTACTTGGTTTTGATCTCTATACATATTTATTGGGGAAGTAATTAGAGTTTATTGGTTATTGCTGCTAGTGGATAGTGTTTGGAATAATCTTAGGCCTTTGCAAAAAAATCCATATCTTTGCAAAGGATTTTCAGAACCCCCATTCCTAAAGTTTTTTTTTTTTTTTTTTTTTTTCTGGCACTTATTTATCCTTAGAACATGTCTACATAATTTTAAAAATCCATGGACTCTACCTACTTCTATTTGTTTCTATTCCTTGTTCCATCAGTCTCTTTTATACAGAGAAACCCAAATATAATAAAGGGGGGAAAATAAGAATAAAATATTATCTTACCAACCAGTAATGGGAAAAATTGTATACTTACCATCAATGAGTACATTCAAATTGAAGAATTACTCACCAGAAATTTTAGTTTCTGTCAAAATATTAAATTTCACTAATGATTGCCATACATATATATTCAGCACAAACACCTTTCACTAATGGATTTATACCTTTAAAATGTCCTTTTGTAGAACGCCTCTTTTCTTATATAAGGTTTGAGATTTTGATTGAATTTTCCATTAAATAAATTAGTACAGCCAATCTAGCTTAAGTGTATTGTATTCATGGATTAAATGAGCTAACTAGTAAAACTATAAATTTCCAAAATGACAATGATTGCCTCCTTCCCAAAATAACACGCTAAGAAAAGTCAATGGATTGGATGATAAGAATGATATGATTGGAGACATTTTGAGGAAAAGGAATAACAGCAAACTTAACTTTACTTGAGGTATTTCTGATTTATACTTAGAGATGAGCATAAAATGATAATTTCTGGAAACTAATAACTAATAAAACTAACAGCATAAAAAGGTAGCAATTTTATGGAATTTGTGTTTCCAGGGATACAGGAGAAATTTTAAGACATATTCAAAGCCAGAGCATATCTCCATAGGAATTTTTCACAAATTCTAACAAGTTGGTGTAAACACACACACTCACACACACACACACACACACACAAAACAGAAGTGAGGTCAGAGTGTTGTGTTTGTAACAAAGATGAGTTACGGTCCCAGGGAAATTCCTCATCTTTTCACCACCATATCACATGAAGCTAAAAAAGAAAACAGTGGGTATCACGTCAAGATGTCAGGGAAATATACTACTTTATCGGTGAAATAAACAGGTTTCTGGTATGTCAAAGAGTCACCAGCACAATTTCAAAGCAAGTGGCAGGCCTCCACAAGCAAAGTGGAGTGAGTGAGATTACATATAAAAGGGGGGTAATGATTACACAAACAGAATCTGCAAAACATAAAACAAAACAAACTATATATATATATACACATATATATTCATATATATACATATGTATACATATATATATACATATATATGTATATATATGTATATATATATGTAAAACATGCAAAACACAGACAAAAACTCATTCTAGAAGAAAATGTAACAGAAGAACAGAAGGAAGTTTCCCACAGCAGCATCAAGGTATGGAGCAAGTTAATAAGAAAAAGTATTAAATGAGAAAATAAATGAGAGATAACAGTAAATAGAATGCCATAAATGGTAGATAGCAGACCTCAGTAAACAAGTTCAGTGGCCAAGAGCATTAATTCCAGATATCATAAAAAATTAGGAACCTTAAGGGACAGAATATGGTAGAAAATCAAATTTCAGACACAGACCTAAAACTTCATTTACATAAAATGAATTCTGATAAAAAAGAAATATGACAATGTATAAATATATATACGTGTGTGTATATATACATATATATGTATACACATGTATAGATATATAATTGTGAATAAAAGGTGATTGATAAAAAGGGTAACTAGTGTTCCTAGATAGGAAAAGAAAAACTTGAACTAAATTATACAGAAAGAAGAAAATGTTGCTTTTCAAGAACGTTTGGTTAGAAATTCTCTTCTTCTCTGCCATATACTTGTAAAATATGGAAATTCAAAGGTAATTAAAAAATTAGATTTCCAGTTAGCCAAAAAAGTCTAAAACATATCACATACAAGCGAGAAAAAAGCAGTTACATATCAGAATTTCCTCAACAATATAAATACAGGAGAAAATAGTGTAACAACCAAAAAGTTTGAAAGAAAAAAAAAACTCATACATATAACTTATACACATAACTAAGGTTATATGCATTCAGAACTTATACAGATAACAAAGGTTATATGAACTCAGATGAGAATATTTAAATTTGAAGATTGACTAGGACTGTGAAGAAACAATATGTGAGACCTGAAGTTAGTACAGAATATTCTGCTGATACCCAGAGCTCTTCCTTTTAAGTCCTAGTGGCAAAATGAAATGCCATATCCAAAAATAATATATTGAATCAGTTGTGACAACTATGTGTTATCCTGTATTGATTATACAAATGCATGTAAAAATAACAATTCTTAGGATCTTGCTCTACTGCTGGGAAGACTGCTGTCAGACTTTCAATTCAGACAGGGAATTATAGCATTTGATGGGAGAGGTACAGGAAGAATAATTTCCTGCAGAGGTTAAGTCAAGAAAAAAAGACATGTTACAAAGAGCCATGTCCTCTGACTTGAACCTTTTCTTCCCTTAACTGACACTGTGCTACAATTTTTCTTCACATTTCTGGAAGGTTTTTTTCTTTTCTTTTCTTTTTTTTTTTTTTTTTTCTTTTTAGCTGCTAAAACCACAGATTCCTGGTAACATTTTGGGTCCATTTTTATTCTGCTTCAGCCTCTTTGGGAAAAAAAATAGATCCTAAGTGTGATTCCTTATAATTTTAAAATATTTTACATTATCGTAGATTATTATATAGATATTTTTTGCATTTGCACTCTATTGATTGCAATGAGAAAATTGTTTTCTGGTAAGAGATGGAGTAGGATAATGGGCAAAGACATTATATAAGCAATGCTTCCAAAATTTGTCACAAGGGTACCATATTGATTGTTTTCATACCTACACATGTCAAGTATATTAAATGAATTTACAAAGAAAACATTATTCTAAATCACTGGTAAAACCAGTATTAGGCCATAAAAAATATTTGGCCCTATAATTAATCAAAGTTATACTTAATTCCATGCCCATGAGCCACTCAAAATCATCTTACAAACAGTTAATCAGCCCATAATATGGAAAATTTAGCTTCAGAAATTGTGGTGGAGTTTAACTTAAGGAACACCTGGCAGCTCTCTTCAATGAACTGAATTTATTTGTATCTTTTTCCATTCTATATTTCCTTGAAGGAGAAAAATAAAATGAATGGTAAAAGCTAATAGGATGAGAGTTTTACCATACCGCAAAAATCCTAAGAGTAATAAAGAGGGAATCATCGTTTTTATTTAGCCCCTATTCGAACTACAAAGGGTAACTCATATCCTACTTTACAGGTGAAGAAATTAAAGCTAGATATTGCTATTTGCCTAGTGTTGCAAGGCTCAAATTGATAAAGTGCATACACAGAGCCTAAGTTGGACTAATAACAAAGTCGAGGTATTTGTTTGTTCATTTGTTTGTTTTTAACTTCCTTCTTCCCCAAGAGCTGACCCATAATCTCTAAGCACTTGAGAAGGATGGATGGACACCAATACGTAGGAGACTGGATCAAATAACCTTTCCAGATCCCTTCCAAACTGAAGATCCTATGGAGGAGTTACAGATCAGGACCAAGTCTCTACGGAGTTGTCAAAGAGAGCCAGAAGACTAAGAACTAAAAGGAAGAAATAGCCAGAGATGCAGAAATATTGTTTTGTTTTGTTTTATTTTGTTCCTAACAAACATAGGATATGCAAATAAAGTCAACTATGGATTTTCTCTGCTTCACAATCTGATGCCCAGCTGTGCAACTCTTCCCATGAAGGCTTTGTGGTTATGAGAGGAAACATAAGCAATGCAGTACATTTTTTGTACATGGCCAGTATTTCATGCTGTGGCCCATAAAATTCCAAAAGCCATTGTGCAACAGTTACTTTTTTTCTTATTGCTCCTATAATTAATGTTGGTCTTTAATATCTGACCCTTGAATTCCCTCTGTATCTATTATCAGTGCTTCTCCTTTTCTGCCAATGTAATTAATTTTGACATATTGGTCTGATTGGTGTTGGATTAATTTATCGGGTCTCCGTATGACAATCTTAAAATTCATGAATGGTCTGATGGTCTTCGTGTCACCACCTCTTTATGCAGGGCCACCCAGCATGTGGATATGAAATTGGTTTTTAAGAAGTCTCCTTCTTAAACTACTCCACGTCTGAAATTTACAGTATAGGCTAACTTTTTTTCACACATTTCTAATTTTTGTTTGTTAGTTTGTTTTAAATGACACTTTATACATGAATCTGGAGTGATAACATCAGAGGGAGAATAAACTGTGAGGGGCAAAGTCACAGACATAGTCTTGGATATATATATAGAAATAAGTGAATTTGTTGAGTGACTTGATTTAGAGGTCAACCTGTAAAACTACAGCAACAAAACAAAACAGTGTATTTGGTCAGACCAGAAAGTGAAATTGAATAATGAATTCTAACACTACTTTAATGTCCCTAGAGCTCTATCTAATGTCATTCTGTGAGTCAGTGAATTAGGATGCAGTCGGTACATACTGTGATGGATAGGACTCACCACTAATCTGACACCAAAAAAGTAAAGACTGAGTAAAAATATTTGAGTAACTTAAAATAACCAGACCAGGCTGACTCTGTCATGTTAAATTTGTCATGTTTAAGCCTGCAATAGCAACTTAAAAAAAAAAAAATCTGTGTTTAGAAATATGTTATGATGCTGGTATGACTTGGACAAAAAGTAAACATAAAGGTAACTGAATTTGTCGAGTGCTTTTATATTACATTATCGTTATGTTAATTTTAAAATATTTTACAGTTTTACAACTAGTAGCCTATGAAGCTGCTTGTTATACAAATATTTCTTGATGCAGACCAATAATATTTATATCTATATCTGTAGCTATAATTTTATTATTAAAAAAATAAAACATGTTTTTATATCTGATGGAAGCTGACTGGACTCTTAGATAAAAAGTCTGTCTACACATCTTTGATTAAAGCATATTCTCGCTATTCTTCACTTTTGTTCTTTTTTGACCTCGTACACTTGGAAAACCTTCATCATTAGGCTTTCCTGACAGCTGAGAGTAGGATGTATAGCAAGAGATTTTGAGCAAGAGTAGAATATTGTCTCCTCTATCATCCTCAGATGGAAATGGTAGGCTGTTAAAGCATTATGAAAGGATATTTGAGTTTTCCTACCCAAGAACACGGACTGCCTTTCTAATCACTTATCTTCTTTCATGTTGTTTACTAAAGTTTTATAATTTTATGACAAAAAAGACTGAAAAATGTTGTTACATATATTCCTGGGCACTGTGTGTTTTCTGTCTGTTGGTGGTTTATAAAAATGCAATGGACTTTTTTAATATTTATCTTACTACCTCTGATAAACATAATTTTTGTTAATTTTAAAATATGTATTTTGTTAACTTTAAGATCTCCCTCTTATTAGGTTTACATGTAGACAGCCAATCTAATAACTTCCAAATAATGAACATTTAATTTTTTTCCTTTCCAAATAGTTTTTCTTTTATTTATTTATGTTATAATTTTCACACTCACTGGCATATATTTCCATTAGAATGTTGTAGATATAATAGCCAACTCCTTGGACACATTCCCTGATTTAAAGAATATGCATTTAACATCTCACCTTTACAATTTATTTTTGACATAGTTTCTGATAAATATAATTTATCAAGTTAAGGATTGTTTGATCCTATTCCAAGCTTGTTAAGGGTTATTACCATGAAGTATTCTGAATAACATTTATTTTTTGAATTTATGAGAAGTATAATATTTTATCTCATATTAAAATGCATTGAAGGATTTCCAATTGGTGAAGAAAATTGCATTTCTAAAATATTTAACATTAGGATTTGTTAACTTCTTTATCTGCTTAAGATTAGTGCATCTATGTTTATGAGCTAGGATTTGAATAATTCTGACTGGGATCAGGAGCCCATGTCCTTAATTGCTGCATCGTGGTGCCTCTCCATGACTCAGCAAATACGCTAGTATGTGTGTACCAGGAGATATTTGTCTGACATGTAAATTACTGAAATTAATGCAACTTTAAATCAAGAGGGTAATGAATATACTGAAAGCTTATCATAAATAAATATGTTATAATATTGGACCCATTAAGGAAAACATGTTTGTGCATCTACATCTATGTCTACATCTAACTCTACATCTACACCTACACCTACATCTTTATGTATATATGTATATATGTACGTATGTATGTATGTATGTATGTGTGTATCTATCTATATCTATATCAGCAAGGGTATGCTTCAAGCACATAAGGATGAATGCTACAGAAAAAATAAATATGTGGATAATAAAACTATTGGAAATTGAATCACTCATGTATAAATACTATATGTTTCATATACGAATACATATATGAATGCACATTTAAAAACAGAATCCTAATGTTTGCCCCTGGAGAACAGAGTAATGGAGTGAAACAGGGAAAGCTGGCAAAAGGGCTATAATTTTATATATCTTTTTATTTTCTATGCATGTGTGTGTGTATAAATCCATAAAGTGAGAAGATGATTAATGTCAGATTGGGTAAATGATGGGTGTACAGGTATATTAACTTAAGTATTAAAATTTTGTATTTTAAACACAGATATAAAATAAGTCGAATATTATGAAACATAAGCTTTTGAGACAATTGTAGTCTCATCTGTCTGCCATTCTTTAATAGCCTCTTAATTATTATTTCATCCTCAATGTCAGGAGAGGAAGGGTTAATAGTTTAGCTATCTTAAAAATTAGTGAAACCAATTATTTAATTGTCTCAAGTGAACTGTGTATAAATTATCAAAATTGTTCCATGTTTCAGTTTAATGCCTTTTATATTTTCTGGCTTCTTAGACAACACTTTAAACACTGAAAGAATTTTTAAATTAATTTAATCACTGTTTCTTCCCTAACTCAACATATTCTCTTTTCTCATGGATCTAATACAGGTTATTTTGATTCAATTTAGACACTTTAAGGTTTCTCAGTTTGTTTTTAACACTGATGAAAAGAAAAAAAAATGTAGAGATGTTTTCTTACAAATGCAGTCATCCTTATTTTATATGTCTGTATCTGATTCCTTTGGCAAAAACTAAAACAGCCTCCTGGAAGCCAGCCAGATGGTTCAGTCCACTTTTCCATGGTACAACACAGGAGAACTGTGAAGAATCTATAGGCAAAAAAAGAATATAAGGAGGGGGCACTGCAGGTGACTTTCAGAATAAATGGCTGAGACACTGAAACTGAAATAAATGATGAATTCTTTGCCTCACCTCATTTCCATTTTAATCTGCCTGAATACAAATAAAACGCTAAAATCTAATATGTTCTGGAGAATGTACATTTGGATATTTTACTTCTAGTCAGTTGAATTTAATTCTATATATGGTTTAAAAATTCCAACTGAAATATGAAGAGTGGTGATAATAGTCAAGTGGTCGATAACTTGCTGATGAGGTACATTCTCACATTCTTCTGCTTCATTTGCAAACTCTGTAAAATGAGCTCTAGTCTCTGACAGGCCACTTGTCATTCTTTCCCATTTTATTAGAATGCAGAGCAGTCAAATTTGGTACTGCGAATAAGGCAGCTATCTTATTTTATGTTACCTCTTTGGATTTGGTATTTTACATGACAAGGATCTAATCTACAATACATTTTAATATGTCACTATTTTAAGGAAAAAGGACTACCTCAAGAGCATTAATATAGTGACAGCTAGTAGTCGTGGGGCACTGGGCTTAAATGGGGAGAGAAGAGATGTGAAATGAAACTGTTCTATCACTACAGGTATATACAGTGTACACTATTTATCTTCAGATTTAATTTAAATCAGCAAGACTGGAGCTTCACGAAATCACAGTTCCGAGATAGGTGAGTTCTTATAATAACATAATTCTTTCATTTAATAAATGGGAATATTAAGATTTCTATAAAAGATTATTAACCTTCTCAAGGCCATTCACATAGCTATTCACGGTAATACAAGAATAATATTTTTTTATTTTATCATATCTATATTTACATAGCAATATACTAACAATAAATAATTAAATTAATTTAATTTAATCAGTTTCCTTAGGCCTTGAGAAGAGACTTCCCTTTGGGTGGGCTGCCTGTGTTACTCTCAATACAAATTTGAAAAGTAAAACCTCCAGTTAAAGCATAAAACACCTGGTTAAATTCAAATTTTAGATGATCAATGACTTTTTTAAGAGTAAGTATGCTCCATATAATATTTGTGAGATAGATATGCAAAATATATATATATTAACCATTTATCTAAAATTCACATATAAATGAATTTTTTTGTTTTCTAAATCTGGCAACCCTAACTTCAGAGTACAGAATGGAACAAGCAGAGTGGAAAACCTCCTAATCCACAGAACAGTTTGTAGGTTTTTATTAATTTGTATTTCTTTATGTGTCGTACCTGCTAATCCTTTGCTGGGTTTTTTTAATCATGAATATATCCTCCATATTGACACTTTTCTTCCATTTACATTAAGTTATGGTTTAATGAACAACGTTTCAAGTTTGAATATAGTCAGATTTAATTAGTCATTTCTTTTATACTAAATAATATTTGTGTCTCATCCTTCCCTTTAGCAAAATATGAAGAATTTGTACATATTTTCTACCAAAACTTTGAAAGTTCGGTTTTTAAGATTTAAGTCATAACCCTGATGGCACTGATTTCTGTCTAGAATGTGAAGTAGAAATCTTATTTCTTCTTTTACATAAAATAATCATTTTTTTCCTAGCTCACCTCTACCCTGGAGTGACATGCTGCTTCTCTCATAGGCCACAGATCCATACATGCACAGAATGTTATGTCTGTGGAAAATGTTTTAAAATTGTTTGGGGTAATGATTGCACAATTCTATGAATATATGAAAAACCACTCTAAATGGGTGAATTTTATGGTATGTGAATTCCATCTCAATTAATGGGTTACAGACACACAATAGGGTCACTACAAGCCTATCAATAGTGCCCAGGGGCTCAGGAGAGCCCAGAGTCAAAGCCTCTGGGCTTATCTCCATCAGTTGGGAGATAAGCATTCTCAGATACACCCCATTCAGTTGCAACAGTAAGTGTGGGCTGTAATGAAGAAAACTTGCCTTATTATTTCAGGCAATGCCTGTGGCACAGAGAAAACATACTCCAGTTCTCTTGAAGGACAAGCTAGAGCATTGGGCGTCTGTCTTGACGGGTATGGGAGATGGGTCAAGACAGGGTTTTGGCTAGTGTGATGAGAAAGATGTTAGTCATTATCCAAGGCTAAAAACAAACAAAAATTTGCAATTAAAGCAGCTCAAATAAAATCTCCTTCTAAGTATGTCATCAAGCAATAGTCACCAGATATGATGTAGCAGCAGTTCAGTACAAAGGGGATGGCAAGTGTCAACTGAAAAAAATGCACAACCTAAAAATTGAGAATTATGTTTTATTCGGTGGACAAAACTGAGAACTTAAGCCCAGGACGCAGCATCTCAGATAGTTCTGAGAGACTGCTCTGAAGAGGCAAGGGGGGAGCCAGGATACAAGGAGTTTTTGCAACAAAGCCCAGGTAGTTGGGACATCAAAAGATTACTGTTAATTAAAGAAAACTGTACATCTCAGGTTGAGG
This sequence comes from Balaenoptera acutorostrata, assembly GCF_949987535.1. Classification (NCBI taxonomy): domain Eukaryota; kingdom Metazoa; phylum Chordata; class Mammalia; order Artiodactyla; family Balaenopteridae; genus Balaenoptera; species Balaenoptera acutorostrata. The sequence goes on along the minus strand of NC_080065.1, from coordinate 19,112,543 downwards.
AATTTAGCTCTTTTCTCTGTATGGGAAGATGCAAGAGTCTGGGTGCACTGCCATCATTCCTTTGATATGCACCTCAGCTATCTGGGCCAGTATCCTGTGCTTTCTCATCCTGAGTTTCCTCAAGGTGTACCATGGTGGGGAGGGGTGGTTGCAGTGGCTGACGATTTGATGGCAGGTGTCCTGTTTCCATCCGGAGTTCCCTCAATGGGGGCAACTGTAGTAGCTGACGGCTGCAAAATCCTTTGTTTACTGATATGGCAGGTGGCATTCTTAGTCCACACAAAGATAAAAAAAAACTCCACCGAAGATAGGGGGGGTTTAAACACAAGAATAATGGGTGGGAGGCATGCAGAGAAAACTGCTTGGACTGGGAGAAAACAGCTTAAAGAAAGCATTCAAAAGTCAAAAGCCTATAAAATGCAACAAAGAATCAGGAAATCTATAGAAAGTGTAGCATTTGTATACTAGTTTGTCCCAGATTGAGACAGAGTTAATAAGATCTGCAGAGAGGGACAAAGAAAACCAGAGCTAGTCTGGAAACCAGTGGGCTTTACCAGCAGCAAGCAAGGAGGCCTGGAATTCTGGCGTAGGTTGTCCCAGCCATGGCTGCAACCACAGAGACAAGCCTGAAGGAGCAACCTGACCTGCATGCCTGCAGCACTTGATAACCGAAAAGAGCGGCCTGGGTTATTAGTCTGGGTGGAGAAACAGCAACAATTCCATTATCAGGCAGAAGCATTTCCTGACCACAGTCAATACAAATGTCCATAGTTAACTCTGCTTTCAGATGTTTTTCCTCTGTTCGATATTTTGCCGTAACAACAATCTCTTTACTGTAGCAAAACAAACAGGCAGTTAGAATGCTAACTATTCTTCTCAAGTGAAAATATTTCATTTGCTGAAGGTTTACTACTTGAAATGGGCTTATCCTGCTAGTGCAATAGCAATTTTCATAAGATCTGTAGGAACTCAAACTGGTGTTGTCTGAGTTTATTGATTCATTCAATTAAAAAAAATAAGATTTGGGGCAAATTGTTTTATTTCTGATACATTCCACACAACGTAAAATACAAAAAAACAACAATCAAAAAAACTCCCTTCTTGGTTTAAATGTTTATTGATGGATTAATTTATTGGTAAGATAGTTGCATAAATTGAAATATTGTATTATTAACTATATATGTTTTAATTTACAGGATGAGCGGTGGCAAAGGTACAAAGATTGGAATTTTAAACGAATTAAAATATATGTTTGCATCTTAAAGTTTATGATTGTTTGTGAATCAGAACTTTAGTAAAATGTCTGCCTCTCTTTTCCTTTAATAGCAACAAGACAATTTCTCTTGTGTTTCCTAAATGCCACCTTAAATATAAGGGTGATAAGGAATAAGGAAGGGAAAGAAAAGAAAAGGAAAAAGGAAACAATAACTAAATAAAAACTCCCTTTCCTACAGCTTTAAAGACACTCATAAGGAAACTCTATGGCACTTTTCTGCATTTCTTTCTCTCGGACCCTCCTTCTTATTTCACCTTAAATGTGAGAAACCCTATTGCCATGAAATTCAACTTGAATAGAAGCTTTCTCACATAATATTACCATTCCATGAGCTTACAAGTGTTACACATAAGCAGAAAAACTTCTACATCACTAAAGAAAATTTTCTGATATTTTCTAAAGATAATTACAAGCACTTTAGAGACTGTGTAATCACATCGCTGATGAATAGCTTGGTTATTTCATTTGTAGTCATAGAATAGATAAGCAGCGCATTCATAACCTCAAATGAGAGTGATCGGGCTTCCCTGGTGGCGCAGTGGTTGGGAATCTGCCTGCTAATGCAGGGGACACGGGTTCGAGCCCTGGTCTGGGAAGATCCCACATGCCGCGGAGCAAATGGGCCCGTGAGCCACAATTACTGAGCCTGCGCGTCTGGAGCCTGTGCTCCGCAACAAGAGAGGCCGCGATAGTGAGAGGCCCACGCACCGCAATGAAGAGTGGCCCCCGCTTGCCACAACTAGAGGAAGCCCTGGCACAGAAACGAAGATCCAACACAGCCATAACTAACTAACTAAATAAATAAATAAAATAAAATTTTAAAAACAATGTTAAAAAAAAAAAAAGAGAGTGATCATTTAACATTTTAAGGAATCTACTCAAACTACACAACTTCAATAAACAAGATTTATTGACAGTGAATGTGAGATAGGTCTGTATTCTTAAAACAGCCTGCCATTTTGTTTGCCAGAACTTGTAGTCAGTATCTGCAATATAGTTTTTTGTTTTTTTTTTTTAAACATCTTTATTGAAGTATAATTGCCTTACAATAGTGTGTTAGCATCTGCTTTATAACAAAGTGAATCTGTTATACATATACAATATGTTCCCATTTCTCTTCCCTCTTGCATCTCCCTCCCTCCCACCCTCCCCATCCCACCCCTCTAGGTGGTCACAAAGCACCGAGCTGATCTCCCTGTGCTATGCGGCTGCTTCCCACTAGCTATCTATTTTACATTTGGTAGTGCATATATATGTCCATGACACTCTCTTACCCTGTCACATCTCACCCCACCCCCTCCCCATATCCTCAAGTCCATTCTCTAGTAGGTCTGTGTCTTTATTCCCGTCTTGCCACTAGGTTCTTCATGGCCTTTTTTTTTTTTTTTTTTTTTCCCTTAGATTCCATATATATGTGTTAGCATACTGTATTTGTTTTTCTCTTTCTGACTTACTTCACTCTGTATGACAGACTCTAACTCCATCCACCTCATTACAAATACCTCCATTTCATTTCTTTTTATGGCTGAGTAATATTCCATTGTATATATGTGCCACATCTTCTTTATCCATTCATCTGTCGATGGACATTTAGGTTGCTTCCATGTCCTGGCTATTGTAAATAGAGCTGCAATGAACATTTTGGTACATGACTCTTTTTGACCTATGGTTTTCTCAGGGTATATGCCCAGTAGTGGGATTGCTGGGTCGTATGGTAGTTCTATTTGTAGTTTTTTAAGGAACCTCCATACTGTTCTCCTTAGTGGCTGTATCAATTTACATTCCCACCAACAGTGCAAGAGTGTTCCCTTTCCTCCACACCCTCTCCAGCATTTATTGTTTCTAGATTTTTTGATGATGGCCATTCTGACCAGTGTGAGATGATATCTCATTGTAGTTTTGATTTGCATTTCTCTAATGATTAATGATGTTGAGCATTCTTTCATGTGTCTGTAGGCCATCTGTATATCTTCTTTGGAGAAATGTCTATTTAGATCTTCTGCCCATTTTTGGATTGGGTTGTTCGTTTTTTTGTTATTGAGCTGCATGAGCTGCTTGTAAATCTTGGAGATTAATCCTTTGTCAGTTGCTTCATTTGCAAATATTTTCTCCCATTCTGAGGGTTGTCTTTTGGTCTTGTTTATGGTTTCCTTTGCTGTGCAAAAGCTTTTCAGTTTCATTAGGTCCCATTTGTTTATTTGTGTTCTTATTTCCATTTCTCTGGGAGCTGGGTCAAAAAGAATCTTGCTGTGATGTATGTCATAGAGTGTTCTGCCTATGTTTTCCTCTAAGAGTTTGATAGTGTCTGCCCTTACACTTAGGTCTTTAATCCATTTTGAGTTTATTTTTGTGCATGGTGTCAGGGAGTGTTCTAATTTCATACTTTTACATGTTCCTGTCCAATTTTCCCAGCACCACTTATTGAAGAGGCTGTCTTTTCTCCACTGTATATGCTTGCCTCCTTTATCAAAGATAAGTTGACCATATGTGTGTGGGTTTATCTCTGGGCTTTCTATCCTGTTCCATTGATCTATATTTCTGTTTTTGTGCCAATACCAAACTGTCTTGATTACTGAAGCTTTGTAATACAGTCTGAAGTCAGGGAGCCTGATTCCCCCAGCTCCATTTTTCGTTCTCAAGATTGCTTTGGCTATTCGGGGTCTTTTGTGTTTCCATACAAATTGTGAAATTTTTTGTTCTAGTTCTGTGAAAAATGCCAGTGGTAGTTTGATAGGGATTGCATTGAATCTGTAGATTGCTTTGGGTAGTAGAGACATTTTCACAATGTTGATTCTTCCAATCCAGGAACATGGTATATCTCTCCATCTATTTGTATCATCTTTAATTTCTTTCATCAGTGTCTTATAATTTTCTGCATACAGGTCTTTTGTCTCCTTAGGTAGGTTTATTCCTAGATATTTTATTCTTTTTGTTGCAATGGTAAATGGGAGTGTTTTCTTAATTTCACTTTCAGATTTTTCGTCATTAGTGTATAGAAATGCAAGAGATTTCTGTGCATTAATTTTGTATCCTGCTACTTTACCAAATTCATTGATTAGCTCTAGGAGTTTTCTGGTAGCATCTTTAGGATTCTCTATGTATAGTATCATGTCATCTGCAAATAGTGACAGCTTTACTTCTTCTTTTCCGATTTGGATTCCTTTTATTTCTTTGTCTTCTCTGATTGCTGTGGCTAGGACTTCCAGAACTATGTTGAATAATAGTGGTGAGAGTGGGCAACCTTGTCTTGTTCCTGATCTTAGTGGAAATGGTTTCAGTTTTTCACCATTGAGGACAATGTTGGCTGTGGGTTTGTCATATATGGCCTTTATTATGTTGAGGAAAGTTCCCTCTATGCCTACTTTCTGCAGGGCTTTTATCATACATGGGTGTTGAATTTTGTCAAAAGCTTTCTCTGCATCTATTGAGATGATCATATGGTTTTTCTCCTTCAATTTGTTAATATGGTGTATCACATTGATTGATTTGCGTATATTGAAGAATCCTTGCATTCCTGGGATAAACCCCACTTGATCATGGTGTATGATCCTTTTAATGTGCTGTTGGATTCTGTTTGCTAGTATTTTGTTGAGGATTTTTGCATCTATGTTCATCAGTGATATTGGCCTGTAGTTTTCTTTCTTTGTGACATCTTTGTCTGGTTTTGGTATCAGGGTGATGGTGGCCTCGTAGAATGAGTTTGGGAGTGTTCCTCCCTCTGCAATATTTTGGAAGAGTTTGAGAAGGATAGGTGTTAGCTCTTCTCTAAATGTTTGATAGAATTCGCCTGTGAAGCCATCTGGTCCTGGGCTTTTGTTTGTTGGAAGGTTTTTAATCACAGTTTCAATTTCAGTGCTTGTGATTGGTCTGTTCATATTTTCTATTTCTTCCTGGTTCAGTCTCGGCAGTTTGTGCATTTCTAAGAATCTGTCCATTTCTTCCAGGTTGTCCATTTTATTGGCATATAGTTGCTTGTAGTAATCTCTCATGATCTTTTGTATTTCTGCAGTGTCAGTGGTTACTTCTCCTTTTTCATTTCTAATTCTATTGATCTGAGTCTTCTCCCTTTTTCTCTTGATGAGTCTGGCTAATGGTTTATCAATTTTGTTTATCTTCTCAAAGAACCAGCTTTTAGTTTCATTGATTTTTGCTATTGTTTCCTTCATTTCTTTTTCATTTATTTCTGACCTGATCTTTATAATTTCTTTCCTTCTGATGGCTTTGGGGTTTTTTTGTTCTTCTTTCTCTAATTGCTTTAGGTGCAAGGTTAGGTTGTTTATTCGAGATGTTTCCTGTTTCTTGAGGTAGGCTTGTATTGCTATAAACTTCCCTCTTAGCACTGCTTTTGCTGTGTCCCATAAGTTTTGGGTCGTCGTGTCTCCATTGTCATTTGTTTCTAGGTATTTTTTGATTTCCCCTTTGATTTCTTCAGTAATCACTTCGTTATTAAGTAATGTATTGTGTAGCCTCCATGTGTTTGTATTTTTTACAGATCTTTTCCTGTAATTGATATCTAGTCTCATAGCATTGTGGTCGGAAAAGATACTTGATACGATTTCAATTTTCTTAAATTTACCAAGGCTTGATTTGTGACCCAAGATATGATCTATCCTGGAGAATGTTCCATGAGCACTTGAGAAAAATGTGTATTCTGTTGTTTTTGGGTGGAATGTCCTATAAATATCAATTAAGTCCATATTGTTTAATGTATCATTTAAAGCTTGTGTTTCCTTATTTATTTTCATTTTGGATGATCTGTCCATTGGTGAAAGTGGGGTGTTAAAGTCCCCTACTATGATTGTGTTGCTGTCAATTTCCCCTTTCATGGCTGTTAGTATTTGCCTTATGTATTGAGGTGCTCCTATGTTGGGTGCATAAATATTTACAATTGTTATACCTTCCTCTTGGATCGATCCCTTGATCATTATATAGTGTCCTTCTTTGTCTCTTGTAATAGTCTTTATTTTAAAGTCTATTTTGTCTGATATGAGAATTGCTACTCCAGCTTTCTTTTGATTTCCATTTGCATGGAATATCTTTTTCCATCCCCTCACTTTCAGTCTGTATGTGTCCCTAGGTCTGAAGTGGGTCTCTTGTAGACAGGATATGTATGGGTCTTGTTTTTGTATCCATTCAGCCAGCCTGTGTCTTTTGGTGGGAGCATTTAATCCATTTACATTCAAGGTAATTATCGATATGTATGTTCCTATTCCCATTTTCTTAAATGTATTGGGTTTGTTATTGTAGGTGTTTTCCTTCTCTTGTGTTTCTTGCCTAGAGAATTTCCTTTAGCATTTGTTGTAAAGCTGGTTTGGTGGTGCTGAACTCTCTCAGCTTTTGCTTGTCTGTAAAGGTTTTAATTTCTCCATCGAATCTGAATGAGATCCTTGCTGGGTAGAGTAATCTTGGTTGTAGGTTTTTCTCCTTCATGACTTTAAGTATATCCTGCCACTCCCTTCTGGCTTGCAGAGTTTCTGCTGAGAGATCAGATGTTAACCTTATGGGGATTCCCTTGTGTGTTATTTGTTTTTTTTCCCTTGCTGCCTTTAATATGCTTTCCTTATATTTAATTTTTGACAGTTTGATTAATATGTGTCTTGGCGTGTTCCTCCTTGGGTTTATCCTGTATGGGACTCTCTGTGCTTCCAGGACTTGATTAACTATTTCCTTTCCCATATTAGGGAAGTTTTCAACTATAATCTCTTCAAAAATTTTCTCAGTCCCTTTCTTTTTCTCTTCTTCTTCTGGTACCCCTATAATTCGAATGTTGGCACGTTTAATGTTGTCCCAGAGGTCCCTGAGACTGTCCTCAGTTCTTTTCATTCTTTTTTCTTTATCCTGCTCTGTAGTAGTTATTTCCACCATTTTATCTTCCAGGTCACTTATCCTTTCTTCTGCCTCAGTTATTCTACTATTGATCCCATCTAGAGTATTTTTAATTTCATTTATTGTGTTTTTCATCATTGCTTGGTTCCTCTTTAGTTCTTCTACATCCTTGTTAAATGTTTCTTGCATTTTGTCTATTCTATTTCCAAGATTTTGGATCATCCTTACTATCATTATTCTGAATTCTTTTTCAGGTAGACTACCTATTTCCTCTTCATTTGTTAAGTCCAGTGTGTTTTGAGCCTGCTCCTTCATCTGCTGTGTGTTTTTCTGTCGTCTCATTTTGCCTATCTTACTGTGTTTGGGGTCTCCTTTTCACAGGCTGCAGGTTCGTAGTTCCCGTTGTTTTTGGTATCTGTCCCCAGAGGCTAAGGTTGGTTCAGTGGGTTGTGTAGGCTTCCTGGTGGAGGGAACTAGTGCCTGAGTTCTGGTGGATGAGGCTAGATCTTGTCTTTCTGGTGGGCACGTCCACGTCTGGTGGTGTATTTTGTGGTGTCTGTGGCCTTATTATGATTTTAGGCAGCCTCTCTGCCAATGGATGGGGTTGTGTTCCTGTCTAGCTAGTTGTTTGGCATAGGGTGTCCAGCACTGTAGCTTGCTGGTCGTTGGGTGAAGCTGGGTCTTGATGTTGAGATGGAGATCTCTGGGAGATTTTTGCCGTTTGGTATTACGTGGAGCTGGGAGGTCTCTTGTGGACCAGTGTTCTGAAGTTGGCTCTCCCACCTCAGAGGCATGGCCCTGATGCCTGGCTGGAACACCAAGAGCCTTTCGTCCACACGGCTCAGAGTAAAAGGGAGAAAAAATAGAAAGAAAGAAAGAAAGAGGCTATAATATAGTGAAGTAAAATAAAGCTATTGTAAAGCAAAGCTATACAGACAAAATCTCACCCAGAAGCATATACATATACACTCACAAAAAAAAGGAAACGGGGAAAAATTAATCTCTCCTGCTCCCAGAGTCCACCTCCTGAATTTGGGCTGATTCGTTGTCTATTCAGGTATTCAGCAGATGCAGGCACATCACGTTGTTTGTGGAGCTTTAATCCGCTGCTTCTGAGGCTGCTGGGAGAGATTTCCCCTTCTCTTCCCTGTTCGCACAGCTCCTGGGGTTCAGCTTTGGATTTGGACCCGCCTCTGCGTGTAGGTCGCCTGAGGGCGTCTGTTCCCCGCCCAGACAGGACGGGGTTAAAGGAGCAGCTGCTTCGGGGGCTCTGGCTCACCCAGGCCGCGGGGAGGGAGGTGTACGGAGGAGGCGGGGCGAGCCTGCAGCGTCAGAGGCCGGCGTGACTTTGCACCAGCTCGAGGCGCGCAGTGCGTTCTCCCGGGGATGTTGTCCCCGGGTCCCGGGACCCTGACAGTGGCGGGCTGCACAGGCTACCGGGAGGGGCGGTGTGCAGAGTGACCTGTGCTCACACACAGGCTTTTTGGAGGCGGCAGCAGCAGCCCCAGCGTCTCACGCCCGTCTCTGGGGTCCGCGCTGATCGCCGCGGCTCGCGCCCTTCTCTGGAGTTCGTTTAGGCGGCGCTCTGAATCCCCTCTCCTTGCGCGCAGCGAAACTAAGAGGCAAGAAAAAGTCTCTTGCCTCTTCGGCAGCTGCAGACCTTTTCCCGGTCTCCCTCCCGGCTAGCTGTGGTGCGCCAACCCCTTCAGGCTGTGTTCACGCCGCCAGCCCCAGTCCTCTCCCTGCGATCCGACCGCAGCCCGAGCCTCAGCTCCCAGCCCCGCCCGCCCCGGCGGGGGAGCAGACAAGCCTCTCGGGCTGGTGAGCGCCGCTCGGCGCCGAGCCTCTGTGCGGGAGTCTCTCCTGATTTTCCCTCTGCGCCCCTGTTGCTGTGGGATCCGCGCTGATAGCCACGGCTCGCGCCCTTCTCTGGAGTTCGTTTAGGCGGCGCTCTGAATCCCCTCTCCTTGCCCGCCGCGAATCAAAGAGGCAAGAAAAAGTCTCTTGCCTCTTCGGCAGCTGCAGACTTTTTCCCGGACTTCTTCCGGGCTAGCTGTGGTGCGCTAACCCCTTCAGGCTGTGTTCACGCCGCCAACCCCAGTCCTCTCCCTGCGATCCGTCCGCAGCCCGAGCCTCAGCTCCCAGCCCCGCCCGCCCCGGCGGGGGAGCAGACAAGCCTCTCGGGCTGGTGAGTGCTGCTCGGCGCCGAGCCTCTGTGCGGGAACCTCTCCGCTTTGCCCTCCGCACCCCTGTGGCTGCGCTCTCCTCCGTGGCTCTGAAGCTTCCCCCCTCCGCCACCCGCAGTCTCCGCCCGCGAAGGGGCTCCTAGTGCGTGGAAACCTTTCCTCCTTCACGGCTCCCTCCCACTGGTGCAGGTGCCGTCCCTATTCTTTTGTCTCTGTTATTTCTTTTTTCTTTTGCCCTACCCAAGTACGGGGGGAGTTTCTTGCCTTTTTGGAGGTCGGACGTTTTCTGCCAGCGTTCAGTGGGTGTTCTGTAGGAGCAGTTCCACGTGTAGGTGTATTTCTACTGTATCTGTGGGAAGGAATGTGATCTCTGCGTCTTACTCTTCCGCCATCTTCTCTCCTGCAATATAGTTTTAAAGAGGGTTTTTCAACTTTCTTTGTGAATCAACAATTTATCATTATGAACCTCCATATCAGTATTGTTCCATTCCTTTCCTGGAATACATGTGTCAAGAGAAAAATATTGTAAAATTTTAAAATAATTCTCCTGAGGGAAAGAACTGTTTCTTTATTCAGAAAACAAAATGAAACAAACAAACAAACCCCCACAACACCTCAGTGAGGCTCCTTTGAGCATGGCATAATTGGGAGAGATATAAACCAAGAGAAATTAATTTGGTTTTTCTTAATAAAGTGATAAAAACAATGAAGTTGCCTGCTGATACCACTTGTAAGGACGTAGGAGGAAGCATCTAGAAAGAGGAAGATCAAGAGAAAGATGACCAGGACTTCTCTGGTGGTGCAGTGGTTAAGAATCAGCCTGCTAATGCAGGGGACATGGGTTCGAGCCCTGGTCCTGGAAGATCCCACATGCCGTGAAGCAACTAAGTCCGTGCGCCACAACTACTGAGCCTGTGCTCTAGAGTCCGCGAGCCACAACTACTGAAAGCCCGCGCACCTAGAGCCAGTGCTCCACAACAAAGAGAAGCCACTGCAATGAGAAGCCCATGCACCACAAGGAAGAGTAGCCCCTGTTCGCACCACAACAAAGAGTAGAGAAAGTCCGTGCGCATCAACGAAGACCCAACGCAGCCCAAAATAAATAAATTAATTAATTAAATTTTTTAAAAAGGGAAAGATGACTAAAAAACAGTACAGCAGTTTGGGATATTATAACTTCTACAGGCAGGAGTCAATAACTGTGGAAAATGGACAATGAATTTCCAGAACAGTGTGCTATATCACACTCTGATAATTCAAAATCTTCAGTAAATGAAATTTACATGCAAAATCTTGTGACACAAGAAGGTGGAGACAGAGTGTATGATGACAATTCAATGCCCATGGACCCTGCTCTTGGATAGATCTTTAAAATAAATCCTTGAATCTTGTTCCTTCCTGATGTCTTCATTTTTTTTTTTTTTAAGAATTTTACAAATTTCATGTAATGTCTGAAACATTTATATTAACATATTTCCATACAAATAACCCAATGAAAGTTTAGTATTAGTTGTTTTGTTTGTTTTTTTATACTGCAGGTTCTTATTAGGCATCAGTTTTATACACATCAGTGTATACATGTCAATCCCAATCGCCCAATTCAGCACACCACCATCCCCACCTCATCGCAGTTTTCCCCCCTTGGTGTCCATATGTCCATTCTCTACATCTGTGTCTCAACTTCTGCCCTGCAAACTGGCTCATCTGTACCATTTTTCTAGGTTCCACATACATGCATTAATATACGATATTTGTTTTTCTCTTTCTGACTTACTTCACTCTGTATGACAGTCTCTAGATCCATCCACTTCTCAACAAATGGCTCAATTTCGTTCCTTTTTATGGCTGAGTAATATTCCATTGTATATATGTACCACAACTTCTTTATCCATTCGTCTGTTGATGGGCCTTTAGGTTGCTTCCATGACCTGGCTATTGTAAATAGTGCTGCAATGAACATTCGGGTGCACGTGTCTTTTTGAATTACTGTTTTCTCTGGGTATATGCCCAGTAGTGGGATTGCTGGGTCATATGGTAATTCTATTTTTAGTTTTTTAAGGAACCTCCATATTGTTCTCCATAGTGGCTGTATCAATTTACATTCCCACCAACAGTGCAAGAGGGTTCCCTTTTCTCCACACCCTCTCCAGCATTTGTTGTTTGTAGATTTTCTGATGATGCCCATTCTAACAGGAGTGAGGTGATACCTCATTGTAGTTTTGATTTGCATTTCTCTAATAATTAGTGATGTTGAGCATCTTTTCATGTGCTTCGTGGCCGTCTGTATGTCTTCTTTGGAGAAATGTCTATTTAGGTCTTCTGCCCATTTTTGGATTGGGGTGTTTGTTTCTTTGATATTGAGCTGAATGAGCTGTTTATATATTTTGGAGATTAATCCTTTGTCCGTTGATTCATTTGCAAATATTTTCTCCCATTCTGAGGGTTGTCTTTTCGTCTTGTTTATGGTTTCCTTTGCTGTGCAAAAGCTTTGAAGTTTCATTAGGTCCCACTTGTTTATTTTTGTTTTTATTTCCATTGCTCTAGGAGGTGGATCAAAAAAGATCTTGCTGTGATTTATGTCAAAGAGTGTTCTTCCTATGTTTTCCTCTAAGAGTTTTATAGTGGCCAGTCTTATATTTAGGTCTCTAATCCATTTTGAGTTTATTTTTGTGTATGGTGTTAGGGAGTATTCTAATTTCATTCTTTTACATGTGGCTGTCCAGTTTTCCCAGCACCACTTATTGAAGAGACTGTCTTTTCTCCATTGTATATCTTTGCCTCCTTTGTCATAGACTAGTTGACCATAGGTGCGTGGGTTAATCTCTGGGCTTTCTATCTTGTTCCATTGATCTATGTTTCTCTTTTTGTGCCAGTACCATATTGTCTTGATTACTGTAGCTTTGTAGTATAGTCTGAAGTCAGGGAGTCTGATTCCTCCAGCTCCATTTTTTTGCCTCAAGACTGCTTTGGCTATTCGGGGTCTTTTGTGTCTCCATACAAATTTTAAGATGATTTGTTCTAGCTCCGTAAAAAATGCCATTGGTAATTTGATAGGGATTGCATTGAATCTGTAGATTGCTTTGGGTAGTATACTCATTTTCACAATGTTGATTCTTCCAATCCAAGAACATGGTATATCTCTCCATCTGTTGGTATCATCTTTAATTTCTTTCATCAGTGTCTTATAGTTTTCTGCATACAGGTCTTTTTCTCCCTAGGTAGGTTTATTCCTAGGTATTTTATTCTTTTTGTGGCAAGGGTAAATGGGAGTGTTTCCATAATTTCTCTTTCAGATTTTTCATCATTAGTGTATAGGAATGCAAGAGATTTCTGTGCATTAATTTTGTAACCTGCAACTTTACCATATTCATTAATTAGCTCTAGCAGTTTTCTGGTGGCAGTTTTAGGATTCTCTATGTATAATATCATGTCATCCGCAAACAGTGACAGTTTTACTTCTTCTTTTCCAATTTGTATTCCTTTTATTTCTTTTTCTTCTCTGATTGCCGTGGCTAGCACTTCCAGAACTATGTTGAATAATAGTGGTGAGAGTGGACATCCTTGTCTCGTTCCTGATCTTAGAGGAAATGCTTTCAGTTTTTCACCATTGAGAATGATGTTTGCTGTGGGTTTGTCATATATGGCCTTTATTATGTGGAGGTAGGTTCCCTCTATGCCCACTTTCTGGAGAGTTTTTATCATAAATGGGTGTTGAATTTTGTCAAAAGCTTTTTCTGCATCTATTGAGATGATCATATGGTTTTTATTCTTCAATTTGTTAATATGGTGTATCACATTGATTGATTTGCATATATTGAAGAATCCTTGCATCCCTGGGATAAATCCCACTTGATCGTGGTGTATGATCCTTTTAATGTGTTGTTGGATTCTGTTTGCTAGTATTTTGTTGAGGATTTTTGCATCTATATTCATCAGTGATATTGGTCTGTAATTTTCTTTTTTTGTAGTGTCTTTGTCTGGTTTTGGTATCAGGGTGATGGTGGCCTCATAGAATGAGTTTGGGAGAGTTCCTTCCCCTGCAATTTTTTGGAAGAGTTTGAGAAGGATGGGTGTTAGCTCTTCTCTAAATGTTTGATAGAATTCACCTGTGAAGCCATCTGGTCCTGGACTTTTGTTTGTTGGAAGATTTTTAATCACAGTTTCAATTTCATTACTTGTGATTGGTCTGTTGATATTTTCTGTTTCTTCCTGATTCAGTCTTGGAAGGTTAAACCTTTCTAAGAATTTGTCCATTTCTTCCAGGTTGTCCATTTTATTGGCATAAAGTTGCTTGTAGTAGTCTCTTAGGATGTTTTGTATTTCTGCGGTGTCTGTTGTAACTTCTCCTTTTTCATTTCTGATTTTATTGATTTGAGTCCTCTCCCTCTTTTTCTTGATGAGTCTGGCTAATGGCTTATCAATTTTGTTTATCTTCTCAAAGAACCAACTTTTAGTTTTATTGATCTTTGCTATTGTTTTCTTTGTTTCTATTTCATTTATTTCTGCTCTGATCTTTATGATTTCTTTCCTTCTGCTAACTTTGGGTTTTGTTTGTTCTTCTTTCTCTAGTTTCTTTAGGTGTAATGTTAGATTGTTTACTTGAGATTTTTCTTGTTTCTTTAGGTAGGCTTGTATAGCTATAAACTTCCCTCTTAGAACCACTTTTGCTGCATCCCATAGGTTTTGGGTCATCGTGTTTTCATTGTCATTTGTCTCTAGGTATTTTTTGATTTCCTGTTTGATTTCTTCAGTGATCTCTTGGTTATTTAGTAACGTATTGTTTAGCCTCCATGTGTTTGTCTTTTTTACGTTTTTTTCCCTGTAATTCATTTCTAATCTCATAGCGTTGTGGTCAGAAAAGATGCTTGATATGATTTCAATCTTCTTAAATTTACTGAGGCTTGATTTGTGACCCAAGATGTGATCTATCCTGGAGAATGTTCCATGTGCACTTGAGAAGAACGTGTAATCTGCCGTTTTTGGATGGAATGTCCTATATATATCAATTAAATCTATCTGGTCTATTGTGTCATTTAAAGCTTCTGTTTCCTTATTTATTTTCATTTTGGATGATCTGTCCATTGGTGTAAGTGAGGTGTTAAAGTCCCCCACTATTATTGTGTTACTGTCGATTTCCTCTTTTATAGCTGTTAGCAGTTGCCTTATGTATTGAGGTGCTCCTATGTTGGGTGCATATATATTTATAATTGTTATATCTTCTTCTTGGATTGATCCCTGGATCATTATGTAGTGTCCTTCCTTGTCTCTTGTAACATTCTTTATTTTAAAGTCTATTTTATCTGATATGAGTATAGCTACTCCAGCTTTCTTTTGATTTCCATTTGCATGGAATATCTTTTTCCATCCCCTCACTTTCAGTCTGTATGTGTCCCTAGGTCTGAAGTGGGTCTCTTGTAGACAGCATATATATGGGTCTTGTTTTATTTATTTATTTATTTATTTATTTATTTTTGGCTGTGTTGGGTCTTCGTTTCTGTGTGAGGGCTTTCTCTAGTTGCGGCGAGCGGGGGCCACTCTTCATCGCGGTGCGCAGGCCTCTCACTGTCGTGGCCTCTCTTGTTGCGGAGCACAGGCTCCAGACGCGCAGGCTCAGTAGTTGTGGCTCACGGGCCCAGTTGCTCCGCGGCATGTGGGATCCTCCCAGACCAGGGCTCAAACCCGTGTCCCCTGCATTGGCAGGCGGATTCTCAACCACTGCACCACCAGGGAAGCCCTGGGTCTTGTTTTTGTATCCATTCAGCCAGTCTATGTCTTTTGGTTGGGGCATTTAATCCATTCACGTTTAAGGTAATTATCGATATGTATGTTCCTATGACCATTTTCTTAATTGTTTTGGGTTTGTTTTTGTAGGTCCTTTTCTTCTCTTGTGTTTCCCACTTAGAGAAGTTCCTTTAGCATTTGTTGTAGAGCTGCTTTGGTGGTGCTGAATTCTCTTAGCTTTTGCTTGTCTGTAAAGCTTTTGATTTCTCCATCAAATCTAAATAAGATCCTTGCTGGGTAGAGTAATCTTGGTTGTAGGTTCTTCCCTTTCATCACTTTAAGTATTTCATGCCACTCCCTTCTGGCTTGCAGAGTTTCTGCTGAGAAATCAGCTGTTAACCTTATGGGAGTTCCCTTGTATGTTATTTGTCGTTTTTCCCTTGCTGCTTTCAGTAATTTTTCTTTGTCTTTAATTTTTGCCACTTTGATTACTATGTGTCTCGGCGTGTTTCTCCTTGGGTTTATTCTGTATGGGACTCTCTGTGCTTCCTGGACTTGGGTGGCTATTTCCTTTCCCATGTTAGGGAAGTTTTCGACTATAATCTCTTCAAATATTTTCTCTGGTCCTTTCTCTCTCTCTTCTCCTTCTGGGACCCCTATAATGCGAATGTTGTTGCATTTAATGTTGTCCCAGAGGTCTCTTAGGCTGTCTTCATTTCTTTTTATTCTTTTTTCTTTAGTCTGTTCCGCAGCAGTGAATTCCACCATTCTGTCTTCCAGGTCACTTATCCGTTCTTCTGCCTCAGTTATTCTGCTATTGATTCCTTCTAGTGTAGTTTTCATTTCAGTTATTGTATTGGTCATCTCTGTTTGTTTGTTCTTTAATTCTTCTAGGTCTTTGTTAATCATTTCTTGCATCTTCTCAATCTTTGCCTCCATTCTTATTCCGAGGTCCTGGATCATCTTCACTATCATTATTCTGAATTCTTTTTCTGGAAGGTTGCCTATCTCCACTTCATTTAGTTGTTTTTCTGGGGTTTTTTCTTGTTCCTTCATCTGGTACATAGCCCTCTGCCTTTTCATCTTCTCTGTCTTTCTGTAACTGTGGTTTTTGGTCCACAGTCTGCAGGATTGTAGTTTTTCTTGCTTCTGTTGTCTGCCCTCTGGTGGTTGAGGCTATCTAAGAGGCTTCCTGATGTCTTCATTTTTAAGGCAAGTTCAAGCATGAATCCAGCAGGATAGAGAAGAAACGATGACAAAGCATTCTTGATCACCTGCTTCATTCCAGAAGATTTCTTCCATGTTTGGCTCTTTGTTATTGGGCATGTATATATATATATAATATATATATATAATATATATTATATATATATATATTATATATATATATAAATGTAAAATACAGTTATTGTACTTGTTTTCATAGAAGGTTGTTCCATATGTGTGTCTTTAATATTCTAGTAATTGGTGACACAATAAACTTATAATAAATATAAGCTCTTACCAGCACTCCCTGAACCTAAGATGAATTTCAGTCAATTTAAGACAAATTTCTCTCTCTACAAAAACAATACATGACTTCTTTAACCCATGGCCCTCATTTTCAATAGCATAAGCATTTACAATTTATTGTCATTATGGAAGATGGCTGTGCCATGAATGAACTGTGCTTCATTACTAGATGGCAAGTCTTACAAATGAGACTAAAGTGAGCCAGTGGTTTAGGTAGACAGCAGGTGAGACCAGAGTGTTGGGTTGCCGTGGTTTTTTGTGACATTAATTAAGGTCTTAGGAGCAGAGCTTTACACTTGATTAGACAACCTATTTCACAATGGAATTTTCCGGGTGTTGCCACAATTTGGGAAACTGATTTCATTGCAGGATATACATTTTGAGTTGAACAGGCAAATGTACCCTTTGTTGAGATAGTCTGTTTGCACCAGGGGTCAGTAATGTTCTAGAAATGGCGGCTAACTGTATGTTTGTGGAATTTGGTACCTTCACAAAGTCTTTGCTCATAGCCCAGAGACTGGAAATTACTAGCAGAATCTTACTGACAAAGGTTTCACACTTGGTATGAAGACACCTGTTGCTTCATAGCACCTGAAGGAGAAAGCAGCCCAAATTCAAGGATTGCTTTCTGGCTGCTTAAGCTGTGTTCAAACCTTCTTATTGCAGACAACCTCATTTAAGTTTGCCAAATGGTAAATAGTTTTGTATAGGCACTATAGTATTGTTCCCAGGTGTAGAATATGCTTCTTCCAAAATCTAAAAAGCTCAATTATCTACTGGATCTCCTGATCTGAAATTAGCAGTGATAAAGTATCCCTCTTTATCCCTTAAGACTATTGATTATGCTAAAATATAGCTTCCAAGAAAGCCACTAAAATACCAGAAACCAGGATTTTCTCCTAGTTCAGTGCCTTTTAACCTTTGATGAGCTAAGTTTGGACAGGAAAAAAATTCTAAATGGAAGACTTCTAAAGACAAGAAGAAAGAGATACAATTCAAAGATTTAGTTGCCCACTCTTCATGTTTCCTTCCTATGAAGTCCATTTAATTAGTCAGAGACTTCTGGACTTTATCTCCTCAGAAAATTGAGTGACTTATTTGATTAGAAAATTGTAGAAAAATGAACTGTGTACTTTTGACTCAACAATTTCAACAAATAAGGGGACTATTGGAACACATTAGGCAGGAGGTAATTCTTTTCATCTCTTTTTATAATTATTTAAAATTAAATAATAATTATAATTATTCTCTTAATGTAGTTATGCGTGAAATATTTTTTTAATTGCGAGAAATCAGACATAATCAACTAACATTCTATTCAGAAATATGACTACAATAGGAAAAATAGTCAACAATTAATTCATTCAAGGAATATTTATCAATGGTCTATTGTGTACTGAGTTTTGTTCACTGGGAATACAGCTCTACTGCTGTAATGGAGCTTAATTTCTATTAGAAGGAGACAGTAAAGAAAAGAAACCTAAACATAAATAAGTAGTATCTATAAGATAGTGAGGAGGTAAATACACGGTTCAGCCATTAAAGCAAAGACCAAATATATAATGAAGATTAGCCATATTATGGGGTTGGGAGGGAAGTGACACATAGAAGGAATATTAAAGGTGTCTTTCCTATATAAGAAATAGGCTGGAAGCCCATGTAGGCATAGCACAGTGAGTAGAAGGAAGTTGATAGGAGCCATGTATGTCACTGAGGTTTCTGGATCAATACTAAAATGGATGTATGGACCCAAATCACCGTTTATTAAATCACTTATGTTTTTCATATTATATAAAGTGTTGGAGAGAATTGATTAAACCAGAATAACTCATTCTAAATCAAAGTGGGTGTAAAGCAACTATACTCTAATAAAAATTAATTTTAAAATGTTTTTTTTTTGGTTGGTTGGTTGGTTGTTTTTAACTATCAAAAGTGTAGTTTCTTCTGCAGTCTTCTTCTGGCTGCTTAATTTATTTTAAATCTCGTCAAGTCAGATGTGCTGAAATACTGTGTAGAGCAGACTCTTTATTAGGATAAGCTGTGAAATGGTCACTTGGCACTGAACAGTATATTTTGAATATTTTGACATAGCTCTCTTAGACTGTCTCTTAGTTAACTGGAATAATACTGTCATCCATTCTCTTTGAAAAACACTCATATGGGAATGCAGATATCTCTTTGAGATCCTGATTTTAATTGTAGCATTATTCACAATAACCAAAGTATGAAAACCACCTAAGTGTCTGTCAGTGGATTAAAAAAGTGTGGTATATATGTGCAATGTAATATTATTTAACCTAAAAAGAAGGAAATCCTGTCATATGCAACAATCTAGATAAACCTGGAAGACATTATGCTAAGTGAAATAAACCAGTCACAGAAAGACAAATACTGCATGATCCCATTTATGTGGAGTAGAATCAGAGAGTAGAATAGTGGTTGTCAGGGGCTGGAGTAATGGTTAATGGGAACTGCTATTCAATGTGTATAAATTTACAGTTATGCAAAATGAATAAGTTCTAGAGATATGCTGTACGACATTGTGCCTATAGTTAACAAAACTGTATTGTCCTCTTAAAAAATTGTTAAAAGGTAGATCTCATAATAAGAGTTCTTACTACAAGAAAAAGAAAGAAAGAAAGAAAGAAAGAAAGAAAGCATAATGTTCATAAATACCCATTGAACAATGGGCACTTGAGGCTTGTAGACTACTTTCTACAGCTATCGGCATACTTTTGCTTTCACCAATTGAGTTGCTTGATTACCAGTAGTCAGTTGTGTTATTCTCACACCTATTCATGTCAGTTATACGTTTTACTGTAATTATTTTATTTAAATTTTAAGGTGTATTCCAGAGAAAGTGCTTTGACTCCATGCCAAATTGTTACTGAATAAATTTATAAGTTTAATAAAAAATGTTTAAAGTGTTGACCTAAGACAAATAGACTGCCATTTATTTCTCTAGAAAAAAAAAAAAAAGAGCAGGTTTATTTGGGATCAGCAGAAAATTGCAATTTCAATTCAGGGTTTGCAACCATGGCAAGCCACGTGCAAGTTCCTACATGAAAGGGAAGAGGAACACTTTTATAGAGGTGAAAAGGAAGTTGGGAGGACTATAATAAACAGAGTCCATGGTTTTTCATCGTCTGAGTCCTTGCCAGGAAGAAAAAGGAGTCTTTCTTCTTCTTGCTGCTCTCTTATATCATTGCAAGTGAATGAGCGCTCCCTTTTCAAGTCTCCCAACTATATTTAATTGAAGTTTCTGTTTATCAATTGTTTTTGCATTTTCCTCTTTTGATCAAGATAGCTCTCTGAAAGTACTGATGATCAAGAGTCAAGTTTTTATCTTTCCGAACATTTTGTCCCTCAGTGCCAATAAGGGCCTTTCTCAGGTATAAGTCCCACATCAAAGGGAAAAGTACACAGATTGGAAACCTATTGAGATCAAATTCAAGTATCAAGGAGGAGTAGGAGGGAGAACTCTCAGTCACTATTTATCTAAAGTCCATATATTATTAAGATTATAGGCATTGGAGATCATGTAAGACATTATGTCATCACCAATGGTTTGGTGACAAACTTTCAACAGGCTTGGTCCTAATATCTTGGGAAAGCTGTCCTATCAGATGTCATCTCCTTCAATTTTAGGAAAGTTATACTTTTAGGTCACCAAATGATGTGAAGGTCCAGTTGTGGTTTGGTGGTTTCTGTGTCACATGAATCCAAGGGTTTATTCTCTACAATTTTTCAGCATAAGAGTTTGCTAGCAGTGCCTGATAAGGGCCTTTCCTGTGAGGTTGAAGTGAGTTCTTCTTAGGTGTCTTTTCCAGTAGACAAAAATCTCCACTTGACAACGTGTGATGCTTAAGGTCTTTGTCTTCTGAGAGCACACTGTGAAAAGACTACTCTAACAAGACATAGTTATTTTTGATAGAAGCAATTAGGTCTTTGCAATATTGGAGTTTCTCTCCTTTTATCTGTTGTGGGTCAAAAGAGACAGGAGCTAAATGCATTGGATTTTCTGTGACTATCTCAAAGAATGAGAGTTTATGAGTTCCGATAGGGGTGGATCTAAGATTGAGAAGGACCAACAGAAATGCTTTTGACCTAGGTATTTGGAAGGCCTCTACAAATTTTGCCATTGAATCTTCATAATGCTCTTAGTGCATTCAACTAAACCAGAGGATTGAGGGGGATACATACAGTGAAAGTGTAAAACAAGCCAAACAGCGCAGACTTGTTAAAGTACCTGACTTGTAAAATGGGTTCCATAATCACTATGAAGTTTGAGAGGAGTTTTCCAAAAACGGATAGTCTTTCCCAAAAGGACTTGAGCCACAGAAGAGTCAGTAGCCTGCTTGCAAAGGAAAGCTTCAGTATAGTTTGAAAACATACAGACCGTGACTAAAACATGTTTACATCTATGAGATGGAATAAGTTATATAAAATCCACTTGCCAGACTATGAATGATCCATCAGTCAGTTTAAAATGTCCAGGAGCAGTACAAACAGGCTTCCCTGGGTTGTACTTTGGACAAATGGGACAAATAAGGTAAGTACTTTTTGTTGTTAACGTTTTCCCACCAATATTGATTCAGGAAGTGTATTATTTTGTCAGTAGACCAATGGTTTAATGCATGTACTATGATGAGGAGTGGGAATTTTAGAATCTCTAGTAGGACTGGGTTGTTACTTGGACCTAACCACAGCTTTTTCTTTTTATCAAACCAGCTATTGTTTAATTTCCAATCTTATTTTTCTTTTCGTGAAGCCAAATGTTGGGCTTCTCTAGCCAGCTTTTCTAAATTATCATTTGGAGAAATATCCCTTTGAACTATGACAGACATTTAGCTGCTGTTGGTTCTTTAAGGGAAACATTCCTTGTGGAAATGTCAGCAAGGTGATTTCCCCTTGCTTCCAGAGAATCAAGTTTAGAGTGCCCCAGAATCTTAATAATAGCTAAAGCATCAAGTAAAAGTATTGTATCCAATAATTCCTAAATATAGGGTTCATTTTTAACTTTATTTCTGCTGGAAGTAAGGAAGCCACATTGCTTCCACAGCATTCCAAACTAATGAACTACTCTGAAAGCATATATACTATCAGTGTAAATATTGACAGTTTTGTCCTTTGAAAAAGTACAAGCTCATGTAAGAACATATAATTCTGCCTGTCGGGCTGAAGTAGCCATAGGTAAAGATGCTGCCTCAGCAACATGGAAAGAAGTTGGAATAGCATACCTGGCACAATATTTGCCATTGCCACCTTTTAAATAGGAACCATCAATGAACCATGATAAATTAGCATTGCTCAAAGGAGTTTCCTCTAGATTTTCATGAGGAGTCAGGAGGTGATCTGTCAACATTAAGCAGTTGTGAGGGACTTCATAGGTGACAGAAGGGAGAAGAGTAGCAGGGTTAAGGTTATTAGTATAAAAAAGTTATGTGAGGAGCAGTTAACAGAAGGACTTCACAGCAGGTGAGGCAGCTGACTGAGAAAAGTTAAATGAGAAACTTGTGATGAGAATTCAGGAGAGCTTCTATGGCATGAGGTACAAAAATGATTAAAAGTGATCCTACACTGATTTTCTCAGTGGTCTTAACCAAAAGGGCAATAGTAGCTATGGCTCTAAGACAAGGTGGGTGTCCCCATGTCACAGGGTCCAATTGCTGACTGTAATACCTTATGGGTCAATGGTGGTCTCTGTGTGATACCCTAAGGGCATCTCCTTCCTTTTTATATACAAAAAGGAAAAAAAGGAATCCGATAATTGGGAAGGCCACGGACAGGGGTGTTCATGAAACACTCTCTGAAGGCCTTAAAATGTACGTTGTCTGGTTCTTCCCATAGAACTGGATTGGGTTGTTATTCAGTAAAACGTACAGAGATTTGGTCATAAGAGAAAAATTTGGAAACCAATTTTGGCAGTAGCTAACTAGCCCAAGAAAACCTTGCAGTTGGTGCTTAGTTTTGGACTTGGGAAAGTTAGGACACCATGAATCCTATCTGGATCTAGGTGTAGCCCTTGTTCTGAAAACAGATTCCCTAAATATTGAACCTGCATTTGGGCAAACTGCAATTTTTCTTTCACAAACTTATGTCCCTTTAAGGCTAAAAGCTTTAGAAAGTGGATGCTATCTTCCTGTGAGGAGGCTTGATAAGGAGAGCAAAGAAGCAAATCACCCACATACTGCAACAAAGTAGAAACCCTAGAGAAATTTATATCATCCAGATCAGTGGTCAGGTTGTGAGACACAGTAAGGATTCTCAGTAAAACCTGAGGCATTACTGTCCAGGTGAATTGTTTTTCTTCCCAAGTTAAGGCAAAAAGCTATTGGCTATCTTTATCAACTGGATTACTAAAGAATGCACTACATAATACTGTAAAGAGTTTACTTCTGGTGGGAATGGATGTTAGTAATGTGTGAGAGTTAGCAAAAACAGTGTCTGAGGAATAACAATGTTATTTATTGCTCCAAGTTCCTGGATAAACCTCTGCCCTCAGCCCTTAAGTTTTCTCACTAGCAAAATAGGAGTATTACAGGGACTAGTACAAGGGATAATGAAGCCTTGAGCTTTGTAACCTTCTACTGTGAGCTTTATGCCTTGAAGGGCTTCTTTACTGATAGGATATTGATTAATTCTAGAAAGAGGTTTTAAGGGATATTTGACTCTTGATAAGAGGTGTGCTGTGAATTTTGCCAGTATCAGTTAAAGATTTTGCCCATAAGGAGGACAGTAATTTTTCAATAGGGACAATTGAGCAGTGTTTCCAGAATCAGTTCAAGTAACATCAGAGATGGAACAGATAGACGATGTCAAGATTCATTTAATTCACTTGGTTGGCTGCTTTGATAACTACTGTCAAATTCTAGAATTATTTCTCCCTTTTGAAAGAAAGAAATTCCAGCATATACTTTTCTAAGAAATCTTGACCTAATAAGTGGATAGAGGTAGAGGAACTAAGTAGAAAACATATGTATCTCTCAAAGGGCCTAAACAAAAAGAGATAGGTCTAGAGAAAAATCCTCTTAAGGTTCATTATTTATCCCCACTATTTAAACTGTTTTAGTGCTCTGACGCAGGGGCTTCTTTACAGTAGTGGAGTTGAACACCAAAAGTGGGGCTCCACTGTCAATCAGGCATGGGAGAGATTCATCCTCAATCTGGTGAAATGTTTTCTCAAGCCAGTTGAGAGGGAGGATTGGGAAGATCCCCTGTAGTTCCTCAGGGCCCCGTCATTGTGAGTTAGGAACACATCGGAAAGGCTGGTTAGAGGTCTAAAGACACCTAAAGCACTTAATTTGTAACAATCTCTTTTGCAATGTCCTGGCTTTTTGCATAATAGTAGAAACTAGGAGTGTTTTGGTTTTGTTTAGGGGCCTTTGATTGCTGAAGTTGAAGATTAAGAATTTTAGTGGTCTTCATTTTAGGGGACTCATCTTGAGTGAGAGAAAGCTGGTTTGCCAGATTAGCTCAATTTGGAGTGGAAATTGTTCCCCATTCCATCCTGGTCCTTTTTACTAGAAGGAAAATGACCTTCAGCCTATCAATAAACAGAGTTAAAGATACTCAGTTGGAATCAACATCTGAAGGAAGAATAAAGTGTTCTTTAAAAACAATCTGAAGTTAATTGTAATAGTCATGAACAGGTTCATCAGATTTTTGAGTGCAAGCCTGAATTTTTTTCCAGTCAGCAGGCTCTGGAAAAGCCCTAGGAAATGAATCACCTATTGATTGCCCTAGTCTGATCATATAAAAACTTAGTGGGTTGGTCTCCCAGTTGTAATTCTAGAGACCCTTCAAGATTTTCCCAATTAGTGGTTTTCATACAATGCTGAGCCTGATCTTCACCAACAAGCGTATGAACTAGCTGATATGTCAGATAAACTAGGTTAAAAATTTGAATGACTATATTAAATTCCTCAGCAAATTTGTGAGGATCATCAGTTATTTTGGAAACATCTTTGACTATGGTTCACAATTCACCTTTATTTTAAGGTTTGGATAACATTTGGAAGCCTCCAAAATCCCAATTATAATAGGCTTCCCATTTACTTCTGGAAATTTTAGGGCTATTGTAGTCCAGTTAGATTTCTTTTTTAAATTAGTTGGGGGGCTTCCCTGGTGATGCAGTGGTTGAGAATCTGCCTGCCAATGCAGGGGACACGGGTTTGAGTCCTGGTCTGGGAAGGTCCCACATGCCGTGGAGCAACTAGGCCCGTGAGCCACAACTACTGAGCCTGCGCGTCTGGAGCCTGTGCTCCTCAACAAGAGAGGCCGCGATAGTGAGAGGCCCGTCCACCATGATGAAGAGTGGCCCCCGCTTGCCACAACTAGAGAAAGTCCTCGCTCAGAAACGAAGACTCAACACACCCAAAAATAAATAAATAAATAAATTTAAAATTAGTTGGGGATTTAAAAATTAGCCCATAATGGCCACTGATATTTTAAATTGTCCTTTGATCAGGTCAGTCCATATAGTTAGAAATGTACATGAAGTAGAACTGCAGTTTTTAAACATAAAATTGACCAGAGTTCTTATGTGTGGGGGGAAGTGCCTTCAAAATATTTAGATAACTAGGATCCCATTGCTCAGAGGTTTTACTTTAGAATAAAAGAATAATTTTCAAACAACTTGCAGCTCAAACAGCTTAAACAGTTCAAACATCTCAAACAGCTTGCTGCTCAGACAGCCTGCAGGTCTAATACTGGCCAGTTCTAAGGAAACAGCTTGGTCAGGGAGGAGATAGGGTGAAGGCTTCTCAGCCAGTTTCTATAGTACAGCCCTTATTCCAAAAGAATGGGCTAGTGGCTGAAAAACAGCACCTTTTCAGTGAAAAAAGCCCTGTTCCCAAAGAAATGGTCCAAAGGATCCTCAGCCATTTTCAGCTAACACAGTCAGATCTCAAAATCAGACCAAAGTGCCAAATGAGTACTCACACACAGGACAAAGTTGGAAAGAAAAAAATCTTTAGGCAGATCCTGAATAAAGCCTGGAGAGCTTCAAAGGCAAAGAGGGTGTAAGCTAGAATCCAGGAGCAGGACTTACCTTTTTTCAGTGAGAAAAGCAGTAAGGTTAATGGGTTCACCTGTGGGTACTGCACCTATTTGTTCACCAGCCCTGGGGCCTTTGGGGGTCTTTTCTGGTCCTTTTATGGGCCACCAAAATGTTGACCTAATACAAATAGACTGCAAATTATTTCTCCAGCAAAAGAAAACAACAACAACAACAACACACACACAAATGAGTTTATTCAGGATCAGCAGAGAATGTCAGTTTGGGTTCAGCCACATGCAAGTCTTTGCAAGGCAAGAGAAGGAGAACATTTTTACAGAGGAGGAAAGGGAGTTGGGAGGACTATAGTATCAAAGAGTCTATGGTTTTTCATTGTCTGAGGCCTTGTCAGGAAAGAGGAGTCTTTCTACTTCCTGCTGGTCTCTGCTAATATTTCAGGTAGTGAGAGCTCTGCCTGTGGTCTCCCAATTCTATTTAACTGAAGTTTCTGTTTATTAATTTTTACAAAATTATCTATATGCTGTTTTTATATCTATTTGCATATAGTATCTATATGCTATATGTCACCTTGTTTAAATTTTTAAATTAAATTACTCTCTACCGGTCCCAAATAAAAGATCTTTTACTATGCTACTATGTAACATCACTGCTTGTCATTTTCCCTGATTATTTACCATTAATGATTCTTTCTTCTGGGTCTTCAGACTCTGTTTATTACTAGTGTCCCATTCAATTTGTACACTTTCTGAGGGTATGGAGATCTTAAGTAGAATCAACTAACATCTTAGGAGTGACAAGCCTTCCAGCTAGATAGCTAGACCCTACTGAGACATGCCATGCTGCAGACACCTGGAATGAGATGGGGGGAAAAAAACTATGTATAATATCACCATCTTGCCTAAGGCCTGGTGTTTAAAGAGCAAAACATGTTTAAGAAAAATAGATAAGACTTATTATCAGAATAAGAGGGATGTTTTATTTCTGCCTTTAGTTAAGTGTATGTCAGGTTTAAAAAAAAATGAGGAGAAAAAAAATCAAACACAAAAACAAAACAAAAAACCAAGCTGGAGGACAAAGAAGCAATTGAGACAAGAAGAGTTAGGTCCAATTAAATTACGTAACCTGACATCTAACTTTGTGTGTCAGCTGAGCACTTGAGGGGACCAAATTCACTCAGATTTTGCCTCCTGCTCAGACAAAACACATTGGCAAAAAGCAATTCCAATGAAGTTATAGTTTAAGAAGATTTGAATAGCTGAAGATAGTTTGCAGCCATAAAAAATGTTTTCTACTAGTTTCCTGAAAAAGGAATTTCTAAATTAAAATATGCACCTCAGGCTTATACATTATAGTCTTCAAAGTTTTAAAATAAAACTTTTCTGAAGACTAATTAACGTGTACAAATTTGTCATACATTCTGCCCCAAGAAATTAACTGTAGGATCCTCCACACTTCATCTTATTTAAATATAATCATTTAGGATACTAAGTTTTAAAGGTCTTATTTTTGATGCCAAACACATGTAAAATAAACATGCTTTTTTGGAAATACAACATTTGAAAAAAATCACATTATTTCTAAAAGTAAACCAAAGTTTACTTTCAGGAGAGAGATTCTTTCTCCTGAAAGAATCTTATCTCTTTCAGATACAATGTTCAAACAGCCAAAATTCACACTAAGGGTTTGCTTTTGGGGGCTGACAAATTAGATTAGTTTAATTCCCAGCCTCATTGGATTTACTACATGAAAGTGAAGTCTCTTATCAGTAAAGATGAAACTTGAACATTGTACAGGTATCATAAGAAAAGATTCATGAGAATCAAATCCAGGAACCCCACTGATCATATTTTGTCAGCCAAAGCAGTTCTGCAAGTTCATCCTTTTAGCCATTTGATAAAATTATTTCTACATTGCTTTAGAATGCTGAACTCATCACACCTGAGGCAGCTAACTTGCAAGGAGAATCCAAATATCTTAATTTTACCTCCCCCTAATGTCTCACTTTTTATAAAACTATAATAAGAGCAAGACCAGAACTTACCCTTGGGGACTAATTACAAAGTCAAACCCACTAAAAGACAGCTTATTCACAAAAAGAATAATTGGAAGATTTCCTTATCTCTATTCATATGTATGTTTGTGTGTGTGTTTGCTAAAATCATACCAAGAAACGTATATATGAAATTTGTGAATTCCCAGCAAGCTTAATCAGAAAGAAAACTAATTTTAGATTAGACTAAATATTGATTTTAATGTTGCAGCAGACAGCTCACGTTGATGAATAAAATGTGCACACTTCTCTGAAATGTTGCCCTTGGGCAATACAAGCCATGCTGTCTAGAGTCTTTCCTTTGGGAGTTACAATCCTTCACCCCTCAGGCCTTAGCCAATGACATATTGTGGATTGGGTAGGAAGTTCTGGCCCCTTGCCATACTGGTGAATATTTTAGCATTCCAGTATTCTTGGGAGCATTAGGATATCTGCTCCAAGGTAAAGTACAAGTTATTAAACTTCTTACCACTAAAGTAAGTACCAACATATCAACTTCTGCAGTTTGGAGATAGTATATTCTATGTTTGGAAATACTCTCATATCGTTTAATTAAGTGACATGAATGGCTGTAGATTTTGAGTGGAATCCAATGAAAGTACAAGCAAAATGTCACTTTGGCCACAGGATTTATCAGATACCATGGTAACAGAGGTATCCGTGGTAGGAAAACTTTTCATAAAGTGTCTCTGGCAAGCCACAAAAATAGCTTTAGTGCAAAGCTATAGGATTCTGTTAACACTTGCAACAGAAAGCCATACAATATTCAAAAATAGCTCCTGTCATGTTAATGAGCCTTGGTAGACCTGAGCCTCTGGCCATGGGTTGCAAATGAACTTGCAAGTCAACTTTCCCATTCCATTGCCTTATCCTTTCAGATTCACTACATCATTGAGCTGTTGAGTAGGCATGGCAGCATCCTTCATAAGATGAAAGACACACATTTGGTAATGGGCATATATAGGCTGTCTAAACAGGTAGTCCAAATACTCTTGTGAATCATCACTGTTGTACCAGCACTGTTGCCATATTATGGCCTCATGGAACATTCCTTATAAAAGCTGAGGGTGGAATAAACAAGGTTTATTGTAGACTTGGTTTGTAGATGAATTAACTTGGTAGGTTGGTGTGGACTGAAAAGGGTCTGCTGCTATGCTACTGACACACTTAAATATGGTCTTAAGAGCCACTGGGAATAGATTATTCTCTAGTGGTTGGAGCTATTGTCACTATTCCTGGTCATTCACTTGATGTGGACAGAGAGTGTCCTGACTTTAGGAGGCACATGGATTCATGTGAATTTACAAATGGCTTCACTGGTCGGTCAAGAACCTGGAAGAAGCCATATTTACAATTGTGGACCAGATGTTTGGGAAATAATGATATAGACAGACCTGTGGAACAATGTACAGATTGTAGGTGTTTTTGTGTTGCACATTAACATGTGCCAGAAACCATCTACTGTAGAAAAAAAAAGGCACAAAAACAAGTAGACAGAATGATTTGGCCAGAGATTATGAGTCTCTTTTCTCAGTCACCTCACAAACTGTGCAATGGAGTACACAGGTGGCAGAAGTCAAATCTATGCTAATACCCATCAGTGTGTGATCAGCCGTTAATGCTTTTGAATATCTGACCTGTCAGCAAAAATGAAACTGAGCCCCCAATCATCTCTACACTCACAGAGATGTACAAGACACTTGTCAGCAAGTTGATTACATCAGAACTGTTCTAAATTATATTTGAAACTACATTTTTATATTATCTAGAAGTATAGCTTCTTCCCCTTTCTTGTCCTTCTTACCTCATTCCATTATCAATTTTTGCTAAGAACATTCCTTTAAAAAATCAAATATTTATAAGTTCCCATCTCAGAATCTGCTTCCAGAGCATCTGACCTAACACAAATGAACTTACCAAAGATTGTGATTACAATCCGCTAGTTCAATACACAGACAGATGTTCTAATTGTTTGTTTGGTTGATTAACTGAAATCTCCACTCAACTGCGGCTTCCTATAAATGAAGTTGAAAGACAGAAATTACTTGCTGAGAGGAGAATAAAGAATCTAAAGACTTAGGAAATAGTCATGTGACCTCACCCCTTAATATATCTCTTAAACAGGTGCAGAAGGTACCACTTTAACCTTAGAGTTGATAAATTTATTGGAGAGAGGAGTGACAACATCTTTGTAATATGCCACTGTGGTTGTTCTCTGTAGGTAAAATATGTTGCAGTTGAAACATGGATTCTTATTTCAGCTAAGATAAGGGATTTTTGAGCTGTTGAGGCCAGGTGACAGCAATTAGCCTTCAGAGGCAAGGTAAGCATGGCGTCCATATTCAGATTGACCACTGCTGAGATATTTGTGGTGGATAATAGATCACTAGTTTCCTAGTTTGTAAATGTGCAAGCAACCCACAAAGTAACAGTGGGTCTGTTGATTAAGGAAAGCAACTCTGGCACAGATTTGAGTTGCCTTAAAAAAGACAATGATCTTCCATTTTCCAGACGCAACTCAATTCTCAGACCCAGAGTCAATTGAAAAAGGGAGAAGTGGGAATATTTGAGATAATATCCTTCAACAGTGTTAAAACTGAGTATCTTATTAACAGATGATATGCAGTCAGTCTATTCCTGAGGGAAACAATCCATTGGAGAAAGAAAATATCTAGATCCTATGGAGATTACTGTACAAAAACCATGAGTTAAAAGCTCATCACCTGGGACACAAAACACCATAGTAGTTGAAAAAGGAAGGAACAGCATGTCATAGTAAAAAAGTCCCTTCCTATCAAGGGGAAGGTTGAGAATATTTTCAGTGAACCCGCTTCTGCAATGGCTCACCCGCTTTGACAAAGTGACATGTCTCCTTGCAGCAGAGGAGTACCCTACCCACCAGCCAACTGTCTCTAGAGATATAGGCAGGGAAGAATGTGTAGACCCTCCAAATTCCCCCACCCCTGTTCCTTTGGCAGCCCCTGTGGCTTGTAGGGAGGGAGTGGGGGAAATTTTCACTGATGCCTGGTATACGGATGGGTCTAGTCAGGGCAACCCATCCACATGAACTGCAGTCCTTATTCGGCTCAACACTGCCACCATCTGGATGAAAACAGGAAGAAACCCCAGCAGCCAGTGAGCTAAACCCAGAGCAGTTTGGTTGGTGATAACTCATGAGACCTGGCCATTACCCCTTGGCACTGACAGTTGGGCAGCTCTAATGTGATTAAACCTATGGCTTGGATAATGGGAAGCCGAGGGGTGTATGATTATGAATAAGCTCTTGTAGGGTTGGGATATGTGGAAAGACGTTTTGGTTTTCTTTTAAGAGCCGGAGGCAGTCCTCGCTACCTTCCACATCCTGGCTCTTAAGGAACTGACAACCCCCTCCCCCAGAAAAACAGGAAGCTGATGCCATAACGTGAGTATGAGCCCTAGCAACTGACCCTTCAGGAGATACAGAAGATTGGGGCATAGGAAGAGCAGCCACTATAGCCCCCAGGTGGGATGATGTATTGCCAAGGATGTAGGATTGCTCTTGAAATACAGTGATTCTGTTAACGCAGTGAATCATGTCCTGTGTGTTTCTAAACAATGTCCAAGACAAATACCAAAGGAACCTGAGGGCATCCACCAGAGCTCCCAATCAGTGAGGGATTGGCAAATTGATTATATTGGTCCTCTCCCTCCAATAGGAGTTGTAAATATGCCTTGTTTTGTGTGGACACCATGTCTGGCTTAATCCAGGCTTTTCCCTGTCGGCAAGTAAACCATGCTGCCACCATTATGGGATTAGAGAAGCTGAGTACCATGTCTGACTACACTCATCAAATAGAGAGTAACTGGGGGGAGGGTCACATTTCAAAGATCATGATGTGCCAGACTAAGCAAAAGACCGTGACATTGAATGGAGGCTTCCTCTTCCCTATAATCTCAAGCAGCAGGGTTGCCAGAAAGGAATAATGGAATATTAAAGCAATAGATTAAATCACTAACAGGTAAAATCACCTTGATCAGGTAAACTAAAGTACTATCCCAGGCTTTAATACATTTGAGTGATCAACCAGTAGGGTCTCACGCCCCATATGCCATACTGGGGAGCTCTGCCAAAATACCCAGCACCATAAAGTTATGGACCTTCCGAGACATCCATTGCCTCAACTCTCACCACGGATCATCATGCTATGCTGCTTGCTGAGAACACCAAGCTCCAGAATGCCTGGGAAAGGCGTTATCTGCTGGAATTTGCAATGACACATCCCACTGGGGTGGGTGAGTTACTTTGAACCCCTGGCTGAGGGAGAGCTACTCAGTCTCCACTGGGATCCCATTGCCCTTCTGCAAGCTGAACCTGTTGAAACTCACTATACCTTGAATGGAATGTCCACCTCCTCACACCTGACAGCCCTGCCTCCCCGGCCAACATGTATGGTATGCACAACTAGGTCAACTTCCTAAAGCTGCCAACCTTCTTCTCCTAAAGGTCAGATGGGCACATCCTCTTTTCCATTGGTATGATCATTTGGCTGCCATCTTTGTTCCCTCCATTGGCTGGAGGATATTATAGCACACATAGAAGCCCTTATTAAATTCACCCAGTAAGCCTCAAATGATAGCCACCAAAGCCTGTCTTTACCGAATACTAAGATGTCTCTAACGAGAACAGCTGTACTTTAAAATAGGATCCCTTGGACAGTATTACTGCCTCGCAAGGAGGCACCTGCTAATGTATCATCATTATTAAATCACATGAGAACACAAGTGAATACCCTGAGGGGATCTGACCCCCAGCCTAGGGGACTTAATAAACCAGTGGTTCAAAGCATGGGGCTCTTGGTGGAAAAAAATTTTGCCTGTTTTGGGAATCATTATTGTAATCCATGTTTTCTCTTGCAGGTGCCTATATTGTTGCTGTGATATCTGCCTCCAATGACAGCCAGATAGCTACCAAACAAGCCACCTCCATGCTAATGAAACAACCTATTGACCACTCTGGGAACTTTGTGCAAGAAAGGGGCATGAAAGATTGTAAGAACTAGTTATGAGGGGTGAAATGTTGGAGGAGGTTCTATCTACCAATCTTATTCACTCTATAACATTTGCCACTGCTTATATAATGCAGAAATAATTGTTAGAGGAGGTCATTGAGGGGTCATTAAGGTTGACCCTTAAGCTGGACTGGGCAATCGGAGGCTCTTCACCCCTTCCCCTGTCCTTGGAATGTACACTGCCCACTCTTCCTGCAATGGGATCAATTTTCAAGGATGCAGTCTTAAGAGAGCAACGTGTTGTTGAGACCATCTGGATGGTATAGGTGACTGAGTCCCATTAAATACTCTATATAAACTTACGATTCTGGTGGGCAAGTATAAAGATCTATTCATCTTGCAGCCACCCAAGACAAGCCTCATATGTAAGCTCCCTTGCTTATTAAACCTGCCACCTACCAATCTGGAGTGGGCATTCTCTTTCTCTGGCCTCACCTTGCCTTCCGTGTACATGAGCCAGTTTCAGCTTTTGCCAGGGAAGTTCCTGGGGTTTTGAACCAGCAGTAATGCACATCTAGGATATATGGAAGCAGTGTGTGTGTGTGCTCCTTAAAATTCTATAGTGGTTTGGCATCTTTGATATATAGGCTCTTGATACTAACTATTCTCTTTAGATTTTCTGTACTGGAATATTCTACTTAAACAAGTTAGAAAGACATAGAGGAGGACCCTATTATTTTAAAGCAAGGCCATATTCTGTACTGAAAGTAGATATTCTATTTTTGAGAAACTGCTCTTGGCTTGCTACTGAGCCATAGAAAGGACTGAATGATTGACAAAGAACATCAGGTAACCATTTGAACTGAGTTTCCCATCATGAACCTGGTGTCATCCATCAGGCTATAAAATAGTGCATCATTAGCAGCATTTCATTACCAAGTTGAAGTGATATATGGGGGGCAAAGCCAGTAATCTGAAGGCAAAATAAAGTTACATGAACTTGTAGCTCACATTTCTCATGTACTAACTCCTGCCAGGATGTCCCTCCTGACAAAGCTCACACATTGATCTTCTTTGGCATTTTTCCGTAATCATTTAACTGAGTTAAATGATTTTTTGAATATGGTTAAAAGTACAAGACGGTTCTGCATTATTTGGTGACAAAGCTAGAAGTGAATTTTTGGACACTATAGCTACACTAGTAGTAATTCCACTTGCAGAGCAGTAGACAGTGGGGGAGAATAATTTGGTTTTTTATTGGATAAAACTTGCCTGTTCTCTTTGTTTGGCAAAAAAAAAAAAAAAGATAATCTGAGATAAAGATTTATGGAATGTCATGGGGGAAGGTTAATGGTTTTGTCGATATTTAGGAATTTTTAACACAAGTTATTATAGGATTAGTTAAAAAGACATTTTTAGAAAAAAATGGCATAGGAAGTCAAATTTAAAAATAAGTGTGATTGAATGTACATGTCTGTCCAAAGCTTTCTACTGCACATGAGACTTTCAAAAATCAGATCAATAAGATAATCTATCCTGTGAAAGTCAGTCTTTTCCCCTATCTTTAATGCTTTTGAAATGGATGTGCAAACTGGACGACCTTGCTATCATGTGGTCATCAATAAAATTTTTTTAGCAATAACGATCTGGCTACCAGTCCTGTTGAGTGCTCAATATTGCCAACAGCCAAAGCAAAACTAGCCGCTATCATAGTACCAATAGCTAATGGAGGCCAGTTGATTCCATTGCATCTTTGTCCTTCATGGATGATAAAACAGACACATTGAATTGTGTTGTAATTTGATTTTGCTTTCCTGCTGACTACACATTTGTCCATAACGTCATTCATTAACCTACCAAAATGTCATATAAGTACACATTTTATGCATAACTATTATTACTTCTAAAATATGTATTTTGTTGTGTAGAATTATGGAAATAGGTAATTTCCTTGATATATGCTGATCTTAGCATATACTAGATCATCTACATGAAGCTGGGTTTATGAAATAGGAAGAAATTTTTAAAATCCTTGTAAGTTTGAGGTCAAGTCCTATATGATAAGGCACATGTTCTGAACCAGGAAGTAATATATGTCCCTGTTTCTCTGACAGGCAGAAGATATGGAGAGTCCCCCCAAATATTATATTTAATAAAAAACATTTTTTACATCACGTTTGCTTCATTATAATCTGTACTGAATTGAAAATCATAGGTCTCCTCAAAAGAAATAATTCCACCAAAAGAATAGCAAAACATTTTATTGAAAAAAAGTTCAGAGTGACATTTCAGCATCTTATGCCACTGAAAAAAAAATCAGCTAATTATCTATCTATCTATCTATCTATCTATCTATCTATCTATCTATCTGTCTGTCTGTCTATCTTAGCCTGTTCAGACTGATATAACAAAAACTGCAGACTGAGTGGTTTATAAAAAACAGAGATGTATTTCCCACTATTCTGAAGGTTGGGAAGTCTAAGAACAAGACACCGCATGCTTGCATTCTGGTGAGGATCCTCTTCTTGGTTCATAGCTGGCACCTTCTCATTGTATCCTCAAATGATGGAAGTGACTAGAAAGCTCTCTGGGATCTCTTTTAGAAGGGGCTAATTCCATTCATGAGGGCTCCACCTTCATTACCTAATTACCTCCCAAAGTCTTCATCTAATACCATTGCATCAGGCATTAGGCTTTCAACATATGAATTTTGGGGGATACAAACATTCATACCACAGCACAATTTACACATATAGATATAGACATCAAGATGATGGCAATATGTGTGAATTATCACAGTGTGTTTGAAACCTAGAATCCCGAGGATGTTTCAGGCACTGTCAAATCCACTGAGAGGCAGAAGTTAAAGGAATTGTACTACAACACGATGGAAGCAAGTAAAACTATACAAAGGTAGAAATGTGCACTACTGTGTAAGATAAGGATGCAGAGATGCTTATTAAAGGTATTATTTACTAGCCAGTGCAATGTATATATTTGTGTATTTAAACTGATTTTTCTTGATTTCCCCCTTTTCCTGTATTTCT
Organism: Balaenoptera acutorostrata; assembly: GCF_949987535.1. Lineage (NCBI taxonomy): Eukaryota > Metazoa > Chordata > Mammalia > Artiodactyla > Balaenopteridae > Balaenoptera > Balaenoptera acutorostrata. The sequence goes on along the minus strand of NC_080065.1, from coordinate 19,076,918 downwards.
TTTGGACACACTGTAAACATGCTTTCATTTTTTCAGGATTGGTTAACTCCTGAGAACTCTTGTTCTCATGGATTTCTTGTCATGGCTGCAGTCCTGTGTCTGTTTAGGTGAGTTATGTTGTGCAAGCTAAGGGGTGGACAGTATTGGATAACTGTCAGTGTAATTGGTTGACCAACAGTTATATACACTTTTCCTCTGTTTGGGCAAAGTTTAACTTATGAGGTTCTATGACTCTCAGAAGTAGAAACAAGGATGGTACTTTTCTAGTATTTAGCTCTGGCTGAGGCATATAGTGTAAAATACTTCAGTTAGTACTTCTTCATAGAACTTCTATTTGGAAACTAGGGTCATAAAGAAACAAGTCTCCCATTAATTTTGTTCTGAAAAACATAGCAGCAGTGTTATCATATTCAGTGCCCACTCTGAAGAATGTCAGTGTTCAGAATAACATTAAAGAGTCTTCACTGTAATAGTCTTGTGATGAAATTTAGGCAGCACTCCTGGCTGTGTAGCTGCCAAACTTGATTCTTTTAGTTTTGCTTGGAAATTTGCAAGTGACTTAATTGCCATTTAATAAATGTCTTCCCTAATAAAACTAGCTAGTGTGGGTTTATTATCTTTAGTTCAGAAATCATAATAGCATCAGTCTCTTATACCCCATCAAATACTTTCTACAACACCTGAGATTCCCTTATTGTGTTGTAATATCCTATCTCTATCGCTGTCTCCCCAGCTAAAATATAGATTTCACAAGAGCAGGGACTAAATCTAACCTCTTTTTCAAAACTTTAATCTTGCCACATATTACAGAGACTGGCACAAATTAAACTTTGACAAATATTTATTAAGTAAATTAGATTAATTGCAAAGTTGCAAACACATATATATATAATAAATGTTCACATTTTTTATTTCTATTTGCTCCATCATAATGTCAGAATATGTTTTCTAATGGATAATTACCTTATCTAATATATAATAGGAAATTAAATAAAAACATTTCTGGTGGAATGCAATGTAAATATTTCTATAAATGTTGCATTCAGCACAATTTGCTCTAAAAAGAGGAGGGTTTATGGGGAAAATTTGGTTGAGGGTAAGACCACTAAAGAATAGATGCTAATTTGTAACCAGGGCACTAAGTAAAACAAAACAAGCCTAATAAAATTAGTAGAAAAAAACATTTTAACATGTTAATTTCCTAATAAATAAATAAACACTGTGATACATAAAGGACTTTACCTTTAAAGAACAGGTGAAACTACTTGAGCTTAGTGAATTATGAGGAACAAAAGCACAAAATTCACAAAGATTTGTGTAGATTTATGCAAGAAGCACTTCTAAGACAAAGCTCAAGGCCAGTGTGGCCACAATATAAGAAATACAAGATAAATGAATATACAAATGACTGTATTTTGCTGCTGCTTGTTTAATTTGGTTGTTTAATGTATTCTGCATCCACCTAATATCACTTAATGGTGCAAAACATTAGTGAATTGGGAAAAATAACCTATTAATCAATGCAAATTTTTCTTTATACTTATGTCTTTTTTATATTTACCAGTCACATTCAAGTCTCTTAACAGTTTTCAACTACCCCTTAATATTACTAAAATAATGTGTAAATTATATGATGAATGAAATGAATACCTTGAAAGTCTTAAAATATCCTATGATGGGTAAAATTTTAAATTATTAAAATTATTTTCATTTATGGAGTTCCTACTGTGCTCCAGGTATTTTGCTAGACACCTTTTCTATATTATTGGTAATCCCCAAAACAAGCATGTATATTTACTATTACTGACAGAAGCCATTCTCAGACTGGAAGCTATGCCTCATTCTGCAAACTACATGCTATTCTCATGCATTAGAAATGAAAAGACATACTGGGAAAGTCACTTCAGAATTGTATTTCATACTCCTAACTAGAGCATTCTTATATACCCTTCAATATGAGGCAGCAATATTTAAGGATCTGTTTCTTTGGAGACAATAAAGAAATATACCCAAATCTAAATATCAGTCAGCTAAAGTAAAGGCAGAACAGGGTATCTATAAATGCAAAGCAATTACCACCTCCCACACCCATACATATTGAGATACCATTTTGTTCAGTTTGTGCAGAATTTGAATTTATACATTCTGCAGTAATATCTCCTGGAACTTAAATATCTACCTGTGGATGATTTTATAGCTACTTTCATTTCCCTGTTATATGATCTGAAACATAAAATGTAATATTTTCTGAAAATATAAAATGTTATATTTTCTGAAACATTAAAAATGCATGTCTTCTGCTTTCCATTTATGGACTCAGACTTTTTAAAATCCATACTCCAAACATACCATTTCATTAATACTATGAAGTCTTCAGCAGAAAAGTAAAATTAGTTGTTTTTTTTTTCTCCATAAAATTGTACCTAGTGATAGAAACAAGGCAGTAAAGAACAAACTGTACATAAGGGTTGTGGAAAACCAGAAAAGAATTTCCCATACAATGTAAGGTTAATGAAGGGCCCGTGTGAGCATCAAAACCCATGGGCTTTGCAATAGGAAAGACTTTAGTTTCAATATCCTTCTACCTTTTATTTGTTGCAAGATCAGAGTAATATGTTTAGTTTCTGAAAATTTCGTTGTACACATCTGTTGAAGCTAGTAATTAATCATTTAATTCTTTTGATTTTCCCTTACGTTGAATGTTCCCAATATTATAACACACACATACACACACATTTAAATAATTTTCTTCCCCCTCTCTCTTATCCATCCCCTTATTATTACGTATTCCACTGGCTTGTACTACATGCCAATACCTTCCTGTAAATTAAACAATATTCCTTTGTTATTTATCCAACAAGTATATAATTTATTCTTTAAGAATGTCAGGCTCTGTGAGAATTTTTGATCAAAATGGATAATTTGCATTAAACAAAGCACTTTTAAATTCCAGATAGGCAGAAACTCAATACAGGCAAACCTTGTTTTATTATGCTTCACTTTATTGAACTTAACAGGCACTGTAATTTACAAATTGAAGGTTTGTGGAAACCTTGTATTGTCACATGATGGTTAGCATTTTTTAGCAGTTAAGAGTTTTTTCATTAAGGTGTGTACAATTTTTTAGACATAATGCTATTGCACACAATAGACTACATTATGGTATAAACATAACTTTTATTTGCACTGGGAAACCAGAAAATTTGTGTGACTTGCTTTATTGCAATAGTCACTTTATTTGGGTGGTCTGGAAATACACCTGCAATATTTCCAAGGTATGCCTGTAAAAGCAAACTTAAGATTCGTGGGGCTATGTAAGCTATATTAACACAAACCTTCATGTGCTTTTTCTATGAAAAGAAATATCTTTTGACCCTGGCTGTATATTAGAATCTCTTAATAAATATTAAAAATATTGTAGTCTGGCCACATTATTGGAAATTTTAATTTAATTGGCTGGACTGGAGCCTAATAACTCCTATATTTTAAAGCTTAACATTTAATTCAAATAAAAATCAGATTTGAGAATTACTAAGGCCATTAACAAGGTATTAATATGGTTTTTAATTACTGAAATATTGTCGATATTCAGGCCTGTTTGTTGAATTCTATTAGCCAAATTTCTAACGTGGCTCCTAAGACTTCTTTGTGCACATCCTGTAGATTCTCCTCCCTTGAGTGATGGCAGAACTTGTGAATATTATGGGATTTTCACTCTCTTGAATAGCTTACCTCATCTGAGACCCCAATTTAGGAGACTGAATGCAGAGATTTGAAGCAAATGAGATTCTCCTTCTAGCATTAAAAAAAAAAATTTAAAAAAGCTGCCATGTTTTGAGAGGGGCTTGTGACCAGGACCTGAAGGTAACTTCTAGGAGCTGAGAGCAACCCTGCTCAAAACTACAACAGCAACAACAACATTTCTGTCCCATATCTGCAAGGAAAACTGAATTCACCGAACAACTTGAATGAGCTTAGAAGGAAGCCTGAGGGTCAAATGAGACCACAGGTCTGACCGACAAATTGATTTCTGTCTGGTGAGACCCTGAGTAGAAGATCCAGTTAATCCCTGCCTGGACTCCTGAGATGATAAATTTATGCTGTTTAAGCTGCTAAATGTGCGGTGATTTGTTAAGGGCAGTGATAGAATGTGTATGAGTCGGCAAATACCTATTTTTGTATTTTGATGATATTCAAGTGATTTCCCTATCATCGTTTTTATTCAGACTGAGATCATTACCTTCTAATCCTTTAATTTATTTGCTGTTCAACACTTAAGCTTTCAGTAGTTATTAGCCAAGAAATGGTGATGAAAGATAATTTGATGAGAGAAGTTATTATGAATAAAATTAGTGCATAGTTGTCAATTCAATTATAATGAAGACATTCAAAAGATGTAGACATTTTGTAATCTGGTGTAGGTACAAACGACTTCAAATTTTAAAAGGAAGAGAGAAAAGTGCTTATTAAGAACATTAGTCATTCAAGGAAAATTCTCTTCCAAGTCATGTCTACTTACACTAGAATATTGTAATAAGTAAGATGGTTACAGAGAAACAAACCCAAGCAAGCATTGGCAACAGTCATCACTGTGGGTGTAACATATGCTTAACATGTTGTACTGAAATAACCAGAAATGTTTGAGGACAGAGCTTTGAATTACTAGCTCCTTTTCATAAAATTTGTGAATTTGAATATGTGTGAATCTGAATATTCCTTTTTACAGCAAATCGTTATATTCCATTATGAATATGCTCTTGACCTTCCACTATTATTGATTAGTGCTTGTAAGGACTGGGAGTATCCACTTCAGACCTCTTCTCTAAATAATGCATGTCAGAAGAATTCACAGTTTGCCTGATTTTTCTTATGGCATTGATGCCCAGAAAATTTTTATGCTTTTTGTTATTTTTCTCCCAATGATTTAAACAATAATATCCCTTGATGTCTTAAAGATCAGAGAGTTATAAACATTATACTTTTACTCACCATCCTTTTCCTGTTTGCTGCCCCCCCATAATTTACTCATATTATCCCTAAGTCTCAAAATAATGTGAACAAAGGCATTTTTAAAGCCCAAGATAAGCTAAAGAAATGACTTTATATTCTAGTTTTTGTCAGTAGCACTTGCCTTTCCTCCCACCCCCCATTTTATGAGACTAAAGTAAATAGTATGATAGTAAATCAGTTTTATTAATGTGCTCATATTAGAACTATCTTCTGCTTAGTAATGAGAGCATATTCATTACAAGTCTTTAAACACAACCTTTATTCTCTAAACATATCTCCACCTAAATATTTGTTTGTAAACTAAAATAATATGTTCTATATGATGCTCAGTAATGTCCTTAATACAATATACATGATTTAAAGCTATAAGGCAAGTTGCTCTCTACCCTATCTTTTATTTTTGTCAATAACCAGATGCCCATGTTCTCCTCTAATTTAAGCCAGCTACTCTATTCATTAAGGCCAGCGTCTTGGCTTACCTCATAGGCTTTCTCAGCCTGATACCATTGATTCCAAATATTTCTCTTTCTTAAATTACATTAAATTACATTGAGGCTCTTCATGAAAGTATTTTATTATGAACTTGTAATCAATTAATATTCTAGGATACCTATTCTACCTTGAAAATATTCTTCAAAATTGAAGGCAATGTTCCATTATTTTCCAGTACCTAGTGTTCCTACTGAAAAATCTACTCTCATTTTGTTTCTTATCCCTTTATTAAATCCTGTCTTTGCTGGTGGTGGTAGTGGTGGTCTAGGCACTCTTGATAATAACCTTATTGTTATATTATGATGGTGTTAATGAATTTTTAAAATCTCAACACAAAAGTTCTCAATTTCCAAGATTTCGTCAGTGTTCTCAGCTTATTTCAGTATCAAAACACGTAATTCTAATTTCTGTATGAATATTTTCATGTATACTAAATATAATAATTGAAGTTTTATTTGATTTCATCCTCCAAAGTATTGATTATTTTTATCTGGATCACTCAATTTGAAGTTGATTCATCTTATTTACTCACTTGGGAAATGGCAGTAAACGAAAATATGCTAGTTATGAGTACAGGTTTGTTGCTTTTTGACCAGCTTTCTTTTCCTTAGGTTGATGTGAGAACAGGCAAGAAGAAAATTCTATGCTAGAAGCAAAGGAAAATGAAACTGTTGTTTTGTCCTCCTTGTCTTTTCTGTATTTCAATGTTGCTAGGTTAGGTCTCTTGCTTTTAGTTGCTCCATAAGCACATGAATCTGCACCCTCATTTAATCTCCAGCTTCAGGTATGACCTCTTTCTCTGCTTTCTGTCTGCAACAATTTCAGTTTTTTTTTAAAGTTGATGTTTATTAACTGCCACTTTGTTTTGTGAAATATTGCCATTTATTCTTAATGCATGTCATTCATTTCATTAAGTTATATTTCCTTTCTGTGAAGTCACACTAATGGTACACTGGTTTTTATATGACTCAATTTGAAAAAAAAAATGGCAGTGCTATATTTTTATTCCTTATATTAAGAAAAATGTAGTCACTTAAAGAATGCATTAAATAGTAATAAAGAGAAGATGAGATTGATATAACAATTTTTGGAATGTTATTTTTTCATGCCTTCATATTGAATAGATTACACAAAATATCTAGAATTTAAACTCTTTAAAAGCATGGACCATGTCTCCATTCATCATATCTTTCTTCCTGGTGAAAGCACTGAATAGGGTTTCAATAAATATCTACCAAATGAGCAACTTTATAGGTGCTTTAGTTTTAAAAGTCTCTCTCTCTCTCTTTCTTTCTCTCTCTCTAAGTCACAGGCACACAGAGAAATTAAACATTACAACAGACATAGTCAGGTCTTCTGTCTCTAAATGTATGAACAATTTTACTTGTAAGTGGGACGATTAGAGAAGAAATTCTAGTTAAAGGAAAGGGAGAAACAGAGAAGTTAGAGAAAATTTAATCCCATAATTTATATGGCTGGCACAACAGGAAAACTCCAACCTGTTTCTTAAGCACTCCATCCACAAGAAATGAAGTGGATAACTTTATATTATTGAACAAATGTATATGTAATAATGCCTGCTATGAGTCAGTCATTGATCTAAGCATGTTGCAAATTTTAATCCATTTAGACTTCATAACACATTATAAAATTAACTTCATTTTATATATGAAAAAACTAAGGCACAGAGGGTTTATGTATCTTGTTAATGGTCTTACAGCTAGTAAGTGTTGGAGCCAGAGCTGAATTTAGGCAATTAGACTTTTATTTTCATGGGTTTAACCATTAGTCTGCACTGCCCTATGTGAGTATTTAAATACAGAATATTAAAGTTAAAAAGCCCAACAATGTAGATACCATATGACTGTTTATATGATATATCATGGACATCAGTATAATTTAACAAAATAAGCATCCAATTTGTTACCCGTGTATTAGTATGCTGTTTCTAAGTCAACTCACTGTGAGGAAGTTAGTGAAATGTGGATGTACTTTACTGTGCATTGTTTTAGACTGATGTCTCCTTGGTCTTTAGCAGACTAATCAAATCAAATACATTAAAGCAGCACTAAAAACTGCTATGAAATTATGCATGTATATATACATACACATATGTATACATGTACACAAACATATAGATATGTATCATTATATATAAAGAGTGAAATAAAAATAAAACTTTTAATAAACAAATTTAGAGGAAAACAGATAAAGAATAAATGGACTGATATTTAACATTTATCTTAATCAAAAAGTCTTAACCTTATGCACACATCTGCCCCTTTCCATATTTAATTTATGTTTATAATAATTGGTAAACTTATTCAGAGCAAGGATCTTTTATTGAAACACACAGACACACTTGCATAGGAGCATTTATAATTTGGCCTAGAGATATGGAAATGATTAGAGAAGACATAATGCTTCCTCAATTACATATCTTCATTCACTTAAAATATGTTTGTTTTCATTCTCTCAAATTATGGATCATTAGTTAATTGTCTTTATGTTCTTTAGTTTCAGAATAATATATAGACTTGTTTCAATTTAACAACTATGAAATTAATTCTATGTTATAGGTTACTAGTTAAGGACTTCTTGATATCAGGAACTATATTTTGAGGACTTAGCCCAATATTTTGAGTGCATTTTGGAGTTCACGAATCTACAATGCACACATGGATGGCCTTAAATTTCTTCACACATCCTCTGATATCACCTGCAAAATTTTCATGTATGTGTATTTTGTATATGCGTTAGTGTATATGAGGGAGAAAAAGAGAGAGGCTCATTAGATTTCCTCTTTTTAAAGTTATCATGATAGAGGAATTTTTAGTAACAAAACAAGAGTTAGATCTCAATATTAGCTGTCTCAAAAATTCTTTGCATGACTTGCCTAATTTCCAATCTTTTAATTTTAAATGAATTTAAAGTATTCATGATTACAGAGAATTCTTTTACAGTTTACCATTAAAATGATTACTATTCATATTCAATCCATTAAATAATGGCATTTACAAGGCTATAATTATTGTTTGAAAGTGTTATCAATAAGAATTTACCAAACATAATTGCTGACATACAAGAAATGCTTAATAAAATTAATGGTAATCTGACAATATAATTTATAATAGCTAAATAAATAATTATAATAATATAGTTATATTTACTTATCTCTTAACTCTAAAACATCTTAAAAATTGTAGATTTGATATTGCCTACTTCCCTCCTGGTTTGTTGAAGGATGTCAATATTTAATTTGCGCTACAAAGGTACCAGGACCTTCCAAGATGGCAAAGTTAGTCTGAGCTCATCCAAAAATAGTGCAAAACACAATGCAAGGAGAGTATAAGGTTATGTAGGGATGAAGTGGAAAGTTGAAACAAAAACAGTTTTTTATAACAATCTTGCAGAAGGTTGTAAGTGGCAGGATAAGAAATCTGGGTTTAGTTAGGTCAGCGGTGAGAGACCATTGAGAAAATTTTAGCTGGGCAATAATAGGATTAGAACTGTGTTTTTTAAAGATAAAGCTAAGAACTAGGCAAGGGATGAATTTGGAGCAGGGGAAGATTAGAAGAATTAACCAGGCAGGAGACTTTCAGTAGAAAAGGGGGGAGTTGGAATAGTGGCAGAGAAATGACACTTTGTAACTGCACAACAATTGTAATTTGATTTCTTTCTCATTGTATCATTCGACTTGTTAAGAAATCTCATTAAATAGGAAAGGGCAGATTACAAAAAACTACATTTTTTTTTTATAGTTCCACAGTCTGTGAGAATAAGTGAGATACTTGTCTGTAAAGATTGATGAGTAGAAGCCTTTCTTTTGAAAATTAGATATATATTTTTTCTCAGTAGAAACGATTTGTAAGTAAATATTTAATAAATGTCAAATGATTGGTCATGAGAAACTAGTGTCAATGTTGACTAAAAAAAAAAAGACAACTTTCTGTAAAATGGGAGAATGCTTATCACAGTGAGGAGTTTATTATTGGGGGAGGAGGGGCTTGGAAAATTTTTGTTTGTTTATGTTTTTTATAAGTTTAGAAAAACATATGAATATATTTTTCACACTTAGGTCTCTATTTCAAATATTTTAGTTAAATCACATAATACAGGGTTACCTACAAGGGAGTCATATGCAATCAATTATTCATGGTAAAAAGCAAATATCACCACAGTAATATAAAAACTCATGTGTAGTATGTCAGTATTTTCAACATCTTACATGTGCTCTCTTTATATCTTTATTTATATCTGTATCTGTATCAACCATATCTATAGCTATCTATCTATAATTTACATATTGTTTGATTCTATTTTTATGATATACTGAAAGGTAAACTATGAGAATAGTCATCAGGTTAGAGGTTACAGGGCTGACATGGGAAGAGGAAATTGAACAAAAAAGGACACAGGAAACTTGGAGTGATGGAAATATTCTATATCTCGATTATGGTGGTGGTTACCCAACTTTATACATTTGTCTGTACATATAAAAGAAAATTTAATTTTGTTGTGTGTGAATAATACGCTTTATGAACCTAATTTTGGGAAAAACATGTAATTTGTTATATACATGTACTGCCCCCCCCCCGCAGGGGGGAGGGGTAAGCCAAATTAAACCAGGTGAAAACATATGGTTTCAGATTTTACCCAAAGTAAATTACCTGTGCACCCAGCTTCCTCTCTTCATGAAAATGTAATTGGCATTGGTGACCATCCATCTTAAAAAGAAAGTAAAATCAAAATCACTAGAAGTTCAACAGTCTGACAAATTGTCAGATCAAGCAGTTCTCAAGCAAATTCCAGGCAGAATTTTTACTGGTAGGTTGTCTCTGTAAGAGGCTGATAATTGGAAAGATTAGTTCACTCATTGATTCATTAATCCAAAACACTGATTAACATATATGTGTCAGACTTTATTCTAGATGCTGGGTACACAGAAGATAACATGATAAAATCCCTCCTCTCACAGGGCTTATATTCTAGAGGAGGAGACATATGATATACTAAAAAGTAAAACATAACACAAAATCAGCTAGTGAAGAAATTAGATCAGAGCATCAATTCAGCTCTGCTGAACTAGGAACTGGCTTTCATCCTCAAAATAAATTTTCACCATAGCAACAGTCTCTCCAGGGTTATCAACAAACTGTTATCAATATATTACCCTGAAGTGCAATGGAAAGGTTTCTTTATGTTGATTTGAAGAGAGAGTGATAAAAGCCTTCTGTTTACCTTATTTCTGGATAAGAAGCATCGTGTTTTACATATTTACTGTCATCCCCAATATCCAAGAGGTAGATTTAATAATATTATATGCCAGGCACAGTTCTCAGTACTTTCACGTATATTAGGCCATTTTATTCCTGTGGAGAAGATATCCCTCTCATCATCAGATGCAGTTGCCATTTGAGGAAACCAAAGCGGAGATTGGTAAAGTGACTTGCCAAAGGTCTCTTAGCTTGTAGTAGCTGTGTAGACACCTGATCCCAGGTACCCTGGTCCCAGAGTCCACATATGCCTACTCTGTATCTTTTCTCTATGTATGTTATCGGGAAGGCTCTATCCCTTTGGATGCAGCTCACAGTAAGCCTATCTGAGATGTGGTTATAGGAAAATTGTTACCGAGTGCTCACCACATGACAGAACAATAAATCTAGAGAGGAGGTGTTGGGGCAAGGAAGAGTGAATTTATCCAGAAAGCCAGCAGACAAAAAAGATGGTAGACTAGTGTCCCAAAGAACCATCTTGCCTGGGTTTGGATGCTGTTTTGCATGAGTGTGTGTGTGTGTGTGTGTGTGTGTGTGTGTGTTTCATAGAAGAAAGAGAGGGAGGTGAGGCGGTAAAGTAAAAAGGCAATAAGTTGCTGCAAATATTTCCTGGTTCCAGCCAGACTCTGGAAGAGATGTGTTAATTTCTTCTTTCCTGCAGTCATTCACAGGTGGGCCTAGTCAGGATGTTTCCTGGGAGCTTAAACAAAGGTATTTTAGCTTAACACTCAGGCATGGGAAGCAGGGTTCCCAGAAATGGGCCATTATGTATACTTTAAGCTACAGCAACATTCCTTTAGTCATTAACTTGTAGCAAAAGTAATAAAATACAAAGGTTAAAGTAAAATAAATGAATCCAATATGGAATCAGATTTGTTCTTCACTATCACAAAATTCGAAAGCACTTGAGTTTCAGATATACTCACCGGAAAAATTTCATGAAATTGGTTTGGAATGCCTCTTCCATACCACAAAAAGGCACACTCTTTTTTTTTTTTTTCTTTTGTTATTAAAGAACCAACATTAACAAATGTGTCTGGAATGTGAGAAGTAGAGTTTTGTGTCTGCTTTATTCACTAGTATCTCTATGCCACCCTAGGACAATGTCTGGAACATATAATTGTTTCATAAATATTTTATAATATGTCTCTTTGGGTTTCACTGCCAGGTATTAGTTTCTCAGATTGCTGTTTATGCATATCTTATGTTAAAGTAACCATATTAGCCTCAAAATGGAGCTCCTCATGCCAAGTGCCATGCCAGCAACCTACAACTTAACTAAATTTCTATGCTCCACTCTCTTGGAAAAGGAAGCCCTAGGTCAACCAATCAGTGCTTACCTGCTCAACACAAGTTACCAGACCTGGTTCCAAGACTTCCCTTTGCTCCATATAAGGAAAGTAACCTTGTTTTAATCAAACAGCAAATGCTCAGTATACCTTCCTTATCTCTGTTCAGTTTGGTCTGTAAAAATCTCTCACCTTCTACAGCTTATTGGAGCTCCTTTCTATCTGCTAGCTTGGATGTTGCCCAATTCATGAATCACTGAATAAACACCTACAAGATCAGTAAATTATCTGTGGAAAATTTCATTTTAACACTTATAACTTTGTATCTTCTCATTATGTGTGTGTATTATCCTGGTCAAATCGCCTACGGTTTGAAATGGGGTTGGAAAAATATCAGTACATTTCAAAAATTTCATAAAGTTGCTGTTATTATATTTTAGTAAACCCCACCCTGTTATTTCCACTTCAACATTTTTCTATTTTACAAATATTTGGGATTTGATTAGTGAGAAATCATAGCCTAATTGCTACGTCCTTTACTCATATGTTTGGAATTAAACATGAGAGCGGGATACAAATGTTCTTGTTCTCTCCCTGGCATGTGACAAGATTGTACTTTCGGATCCTCTTTGAAATTAGGCATTCTCCTGGTGACTTGTGCAGGCAATAAAACAAGATTGGAAGTAGTATGTGTCATTTTAAAGTGGAGATTTTCAAGCCAGGGAATAAGTCACCATGTTCTCATCATCTTGCTTCAGAAGTCCTGTGAGTGGTTTTGAATATGAACTTCCAACTAGCTGGGTCCCTGAGGTCCCAGAGTGACCTCAACGAGCAGAGGCCACCTTGGTTCTCTACAACGGACTTGTAACATGGAAATGAGATTACCTTTATTTTGTTATGTCTCTGAGATTTGGGAGTTGTTACTGTAGGCTGTCATGATATAAGGAAGAATAGCCTACCCCATAGTTAATAATAGATACTGCTTAAAATTAACAAACTTCTTTCATCCAATTCCCGCACCTGCTACCCCTGGATGAAGGTGGTCAAAAGGTACAAACTTCCAGTTATATGATATATAAGTACTGGGAATGTAATGTACAACATGATGACTATAGTTAACGCTGCTGTAGAGCATATTTGAAAGATGTTAAAACAGTGGATCCTAAAAGCTCTTATTACGAGGAAAAAAATCTTTTTTCTTTTTTTTTAAAATATGAGATGATATGGATATTAACTAAACTTATTGTGGTTATCGTTTCACAATAAATATGTCAAGTCATTATGCTGTACACTTTAAACTTACACAATACTTTGTAGCAATTATAAATAGATATAAATCTCAATAGAACTGGAAAAATAAAATAAAAATACGAAAACAAAAGCAAACAAAAAACCCTCACATCTGGCCCTGTGCTGGGCTATTTCTATACCTGACCTCAGTAACGATAAATAACCAACATTAACACGTGCATGTGGAACGTGAGTACCTTTATAAAAGTCATGTGCATTGCCTGGATAATCACACTCATTTTACAGTTGCGGAAGCTAAAGCTCATGAGAGTTCTCTATATGCCCAACGCTCCACGGCTAATGGTCTGTCTGACTTCAAAGTCTGCGTTCTTTCACTCTGTCGTATCTCCCCCTGGCTCACCTCACAGTTTTGAAGCATCTTTCTGCCCTTTGCCTTCAACTTGTGACAAGTTTTTGGTTTCTTTTAGAGTGAAAATTTTAAAGGAAAATAAATTGCTTGCTCTGCACCTCTGGGAAGTGACATAATGCTACACTGAGAAGAGTATCAGATATGGAAAATATGTAGGCAGTTCATTCAGGCAAGATCAATAAGTAAATAGTAGGGAATTACTGCTGGAGGTGGCAGCAAAAGATGACAGTGAATATTTTCAGTCCCTTCAAAAGTGCAGAGCGAAACAATTGGGCTTCATAATGAAGTCAAAAATTAAATATTTTCTCTCCAAGCTGATAATAAAATATTAATGTTGGCATAACTTCAGTGAATCAAAATCCAACAAATAAATATAGTGCGTAACTGTAAATTTATTTTTTAAACTTCACTCCCAATAGGATGAAGTTAAAATGCATTGAAAATCAGTAGGAGTATGGATTCAGGGCAAGGCTATATGTATCCTTTCTCGTCTCACGGAGGAGAAGGCTTTGTGAAGATGGAGGCAGGGATGGGAATGATGTGGCTTGAAGCCCGGGAATGACAACAGCCACGAGAACCTGGAAGAGATGACACATGGATTCTCCCACAGAGCCTCCAGAAGGCGTGAAACCTTGCAACACTTTGGTTGAGGATCCTGCCTTCAGAAATGTGAGAGAATAAAATTCTGTTGTTTTTCAAGCTACCTACCAGATCTGTGGGGATTTGTTACAGCAGCCATAGGAAACATACAGATTTTGGTAACAGGAACTGGGATGCTGGTATAATAAATATGTAAAATATGGAAGTGGCTTGAGAACTGGTAATGGGTAGAGGCTGGAAGAATTCTGAGGTGTATGATAGCCGTAAGAAACTAAGACACACATATTTAGACATTTTTAACCGAAATATTTTTACGTTTTCATCAGCATGCACTATATTTACTGCCGCTCCATAATAGACCTTACTGAGAATACTATAACTTACAATAAGAACAGAAACAACCACCTAGAAAAAAACTGATGGGCAAAAAACAACAAAACAAAATACCTACGTGGGGAGGAAATTAATGAGTCAAACCATCCATTCATGCCAATCACTCTCCTAGTGGCTGCATAGAGTATCACCACTCTCATAATGCTGCATAAAATACAACCTTTCCTTTCCAATATAGTTCTTACGTACAGATTTTTAAAAATTTTCTAATAGTTTTTTTTTTTTAATTCCAGATTTGTTAAGGTATACTTGACAAATAAAAATTATATATATATATTTAAGGTGTACAATGTGATCCAGCAATCCCACTTATGGGTATATATCCAAAGGAAATAAAATCACTATCTTTAAAAAAGATACTTGCACACCCATGTTCACTGTGGCATTATTCAGAGAAGCCAAAATATGGAAACAACCTAAGCGTTCAGAGACAGACGAATGGATAAAGAAGAAGTGATATATATATATATATACACACACAATGAAATAGTGTTCTTAATATCAATTCCCCTGCTGAATATCTGAATTAAATGTATGCTTTTAAAAGGCTTTTAGTACTATCCCTAAGTTTCCTTCAAGAATGTTTGTACGAACAGCAACAAACCTTAACGGCATTTAATTCTTACATATTCTCTCCCAACCATGAAAGGACAGTATTATTTAAATATTTTGCCAATTTGTAGACTTCATTATTTTAATGTGAATAAATTTGAATAGGAATGGGATTGAGGTAATTTAAAAATATCATGTCTGGCTTTAAAGATGGAAAGGGACTCATGTATCAAGGAATGTTGACATCCTCTAGAGGCTGGAAAAACAAGGGTATTATTCTTCCTAAAAGTCTCTAGAAGCAATGCAGCCTTGATGGCACCTTACTTTTAGCCTGGTGAGACCGATTTAGAAGTTCTGATCTCCTGGACTTAGGTAATAATTTTGTGTTGCTTTAAGATGGTAACTTTGTGATATTTACCTCACCAGCAACAGGACACTAATACTACGTACATATTTATAATTGTTTCTGTATCTATCTAATTGTACTAATATTAAGCTAAACAGGAGTTCACAGTGTATTTCCAACTTTAATCCAGTAAAACAGGATCATTCTAGCCTTTCCCTTTTGATTACCTGAAAGTTCCCTCTTTGACAATGAGAAACCTGCCCCCCTACAATCCACTATCCATTTATTTGTTCAACCCTTGTATTCATGTAAAGCAGTTTTAAACTTGTTAATGTCTAATCCCCATGAATAAATTATAAAATATCAGGTGGAGTACAGTGCTTATGATAAGTTAGTTCCCTTTGTCTTTATTTAGCCTTACACTTTGTAGTCAAACCAACGTTCTCCATAGTTTCTTCTTAGGTCATCTCCTGTTTCTATTCTCACACCCTTTAGTGTCATTGTGTCATACATTTATGATATAATTTACATTCTATCCAGGATTGAGTTTTTGTGCATGTATTTGTGGTTTGTTTGGTTGGTTTTCCATTTTTACTTTTGAATTTGAGTTTGCACACTTTAGAGTTCTCTTTGTGATGTACAGGTCTATGCGTTTTGACAAATGTACATAATCATATATTCACCACCTCAGCACCACACGATCATCCCTCTACCTTAAAATTACTTTTTTTAATCCTCTTTGTAGTCAAACTCTCCCCATCACAACCTCTGGAAACCACTAATCTGTTTTACTTCCCTACAGCTTTGCCTTTTCCAGAATGTCATATGAATGGAATCACACAGTATACAGTCTGACTTCTTTCACTTAGTAAAATGCATTTAAGATCTGTCCACGTTGTGTGACTCAAAAGCTCATTCTTATGTGTGGATAAATAGTATTCCATCACACAGATATATTGCTGTTTGTTCCCCTGTTGAAGGATATATTTGTTGCTTCCAGTTGGCTTTGGCATAAACATAAGCTTTTAACTCACTTGGTAAATACCTAGGAGTGAGATTGCTGGATTATATAGTAAGTTTAAACCCTTATAAGAAAAAGCCAAGCTGTCTTGCAAAGTAGCTGTCCCATTTTACACTTCCACCCACATGAATGAGAGTTCTTGTTGTTCCAGAAATTGTTATTGTCAGTTTTCTGTATTTTAGCCATTTTGATTGGTGAGCAGTGGTATCTCATTATGTTTTTAATTTGCATTTCTCAAATAACAAATAATGTTCAGCAACTTTTTCATGCACTTATTCATTATCCATATATCTTCTTTGGGGGAATTTTCTGGTTTTTTGTCCATTTGTATAATTGTGTTATTTTCTTATAGTTGAATTTTAATATAATTTTTATTGAAATATAGTTAATTTACAATGTTGTATTAGTTTCAAGTATACAGCAAAGTGATTCAGTTATATATATATATATATACGCATATATTTGTTATTTTTCAGATTATTTTCCATTAAAGTTTACAAGATATTGACTATAGCTCCCTGTGCTATACAGTAGGTCCTTGTTTACCTATTTTATATGTAGTCATGTGTATATCTTAATCCCAAACTTCTAATTTATCTCCCCTCCCCACTATCCCTTTTGGTAACCGTAAGTTTGTTTCCTATGTCTATGAGTCTATTTCTGTTTGGTAAATAAGTTCATTTGTATCGTTTTTTAGATTCCACATATAAGTGATATCATATGATATTTGTCTTTCTCTGTCTGGCTTACTTCACTTAATATGCTAATCACTAAATTCATCCATGTTGCTGCAAATGGCATTATTTCATTCCTTTTTATGGCTGAGCAATATTCCATTGTATATATGTACCACATCTTCTTTAATCCATTCATCTGTCAATGGGCATTTAGGTTGCTTCCATGTATTAGCTATTGTAAATTGTGCTGCTATGAACATTGGGGTATGTGTATCTTCTCTCTATCTCTCTCTTTTTTTTTTTTTTTTTGGCTTTTTGTTTTTTGGCTGCACCATGTGTGGCATGTGGGATCTTAGTTCCCTAACCAGGGATCGAACCCATGCCACCTGCAGTAGAAGCGTGGAATCTTAACCACCAGACTGCCAGGGTAGTCCCTGCATGTATCTTTTCTCGTTAGAGTTTGCTCCAGATATATGCCCATGAGTGGGATTGCTGGATCATATGTTGACTCTGTTTTTTAAGGAACTTTGATACTATTCTCCATAGTGGCTGCACCAATTTACATTCTCACCAACAATTTAGGAGGGTTCTTTTTTCTCCACACACTTTCCAACATTTATTATTTGTAGACGTTTTAATGATGGCCATTCTGACTAGTGTGAGGTGATACCTCACTGTAGTTTTGATTTGCATCTCTCTAATAATTAGTGATATTGAGCATTTTATCATGTACCTGTTGGCCATCTATATGTCTTCTTTGGAGAAATGTCTATTTAGGTCTTCTGCCCATTTTTTTTTTTTTTTTTTTTGATTAGGTTGTTTGTTTGTTTTTTGATATTGAGCTGTATAAACTATTTTTATATTTTGGAAATTAATGCTACTTGTCAGTAGCATTGTTTGCAAATATTTTCTCCCAGTCTATAGGTTGTCTTTTTGTTTTGTTTATGGTTTCCTTTGCTGTGCAAAAGCTTTTAATTTTCATTAGGTCTCATTTGCTTATTTTTGTTTTTATTTCCATTATTCTAGGAGGTGGATCCAAAAAAATATTGTTGCAATTTATGTCAAAGAGCATTCTGCCTATGTTTTCCTTTAGAAGTTTTATAGTATCTGGTCTTACATTTAGGTCTTTAATCCATTTTGAGTTTATTTTTGTATATGATGTTAGAGAATGTTCTAATTTCATTCTTTTACATGTAACTGTCCAGTTTTCCCAGCACCACTTATTGAAGAGGCTGTCTTTTCTCCATTGTTTATTCTCACCTTCTTTGTCGCAGATTAATTGACCATAGCTGTGTGGGTTTATTTCTGTGCTTTCTATCCTGTTCCATGGATCTATATGTCAGTACTATACTGTTTTGTGCCAGTACTATACTGTTTTTTGTGCCAGTACTATACTGTTTTGATTACTGTAGCCTAGTAGTATAGTCTGAAGTCAGTGAGTGTGATTCCTCCAGCTTTGTTCTCCTTTCTCAAGATTGTTTTGGCTATTTGGGGTCTTTTGTGTTTCCATACAAATTTTAAAATTTAAAATGTTCTGCTCAAACATGTGTCTCTGTTATGTAGATTCTCTCATATATAAATGATGAATAGGGGAGTGATGTCAATATAATGTAGAAAACATTTGGATAATAATTTTTATTTTCTAGCATGTTAATATCTTAAAACTCCTAATGATAGTAACTGACTACAGGGTGTATTAACAAAGCTGATATAGCAGAAATGCAAAGTTATTCATCATACCCCTTCAACCCACTTTCTTTCTCTTCACTTATTTGGCCATGTGTTTTGTAGTGCTTGTCACATGGAATGTAAGATCTTGGAATATTTGTCACATTAAGTTTTCTCAATCCTTTGCATCTATTTCCATCAATTTACCTTTTCCAAAATTTTTAAATGAACTTAATGTATTTACCAAAAAAATTTATCATTAGTACCTTACAACATTTTTGACTTTGCTATATTTTTAACAAATTTAAAAATTAGTATAACTGTTTTGATTACAAAGCCACAAACATTTTGATTAGCCTGTCTTTTCTGCCAAAGTTTTTTCAACTCCCACTTAATTTTGGAAAATAGAAAGTTTTTCAGGAACACAGTATGTTGCATTATAACCTGAATACCTGTACAAGAAAGAAGAAAACTCAAAAGATAGTTGTTATATCCAAGAGCAGAATTGAAAGGAAGTAGGAAGATTCTCAAAGCTTGAAAATTCAAAAATTTGTAAAAGGAAAAGTTTTGTGGATCCCAAACAGTCTAAGTTTCTTTAAAAAACAAAACAAAAAACCTTTGAAAATAAAGGTCTATTCAGAATTCTCTGTCAAATATAAAAACTCACTGCTGCCTAAAGTTCAGACTAAAGCTATTACCTTTCCATCCAAGCTTTTTTTCAGTCCTCAAATTAACTCCCATTAATTTAAGAATTGAGGCTTTGCAGCAAAATGACAAATAAATTAGTCTTAGTAATTGTGCCAAGAAAAGAATTTTGAGTGTGTTTCCAGTCATGTGGAAATGACTGGAAGCAAATAAGGAAGAGGCCCAAAAGTATATAAGGAATGACATATTGCCAATGAAATACCTATCTTAAAACCACCGTTTTCTGTGGGAATGTCAAAATAACTTATGGATCCTCAAACTGAGAAAGTAGCAAACAGAATAGTGATCATAAGAAATAATCAACAAGAAAGTTATTTGCTTCCCAACTAGGTTCCAGGGAGCATGGACAGGGGAGAACCTCCCAGAGATCAGATCGTGTTCTATTTAAGAAACCTTTTCTTCAAGACAGAAGATTTGATGATCAAATATGTAGGATTTCACCCATTTTATGGACAAAAGATTTCTGTGTCTTCCATGTTTCTCTTTTGGATTGAAATTTTTTAGTGCTTCTGTTTTATCCCTTCACCTCATTTTGGGGTATGTATTTTAGTTCAGAGTTAGTTTGTGAGATCACAGAAAAACCCATCTGGAACTGACAGAGAATGTTTGGAGATTCTGGAATGAGTGAATGTTGTATTGATTGAATGGGATTTGGGGTATTTACTTTGAGAGAGTTTGAGATTGTTCTAGACACAAAACGATGGGCACATTAGGATATTTGTAGACTAGAGGGCAGATTATAGCAGACACTAATTGTCCACCAAAAATTGTCATTTCTTTTCCATAGAATATAATTGTTTCCTGTGAACAACTGACCAACCAGGAACTACTTTTCCCAGCCCCGACCTTCTCCTCCTCACACCCCTGCCTTTAGTCGGGGTCAAATTACTAGTCTGCTGCAATGGAAAGTATGCAGAAGTGATGTGTTTTACGTCTAAGCTGAGGATGATGTCAAGTCTATGTCCCAGGCACCAGCACGTCATTGCTCCATCAGCTGAATGTTCATGCATAAAACTACCTTGTAGGTCAAGTGATGCAGATGGCAGTTTCCAACTCTGAACAGGGCAGAATTCACCTCTTGCCTCTTTGCTGAAAACCCACAGAACCTCATGCGGCTGTAATGAGGGCAATGACTAAAACTGTCGCACTAAACTGTTTAAATGTAACAGTCTTTTTACAGCAGCTAGCATTACATAAAAGATATAATGATGACATTTAACATGTTGGTTTCATTTTTCCTTCATATAATGACAAGAATCTATAGTATAATTTTACACTAGTCCTATCAATTTATAGTTTTAGGCTAACCTCAAATAAAGCAGATATCCAAATCAACAGAACATTTTTTAAATGCTATAAAATTGTTGTGTATATACGTATATGAGTGTAAGACAGAGAGAGTTCTCTTGTTATTATGTACTGTATTTCAAAAGTGGCACACATGCAAAAGCTTTTATTATTTGTATTTAATCAGGAGGTACTTAATTGATAGCTGAGATGAGTTAAATTGCATTGTGATTTTGGAACAAGGGAAGTATACACATCTGTGGCCATCTTATAAATAGTATGAGCTATCGAAATTACATTGGGGTCTTGAGGGTTAGAATGCTATTAAATTAGGGAATATTTAGCTATTATTTAAAAGAATCATAATCATTCAAGGAAATACATGTTATTTTAAAGTGATATTTTGAATATTTGTAATCCAGAATTTATGTCTGCAAAAGATTCAGGCAAAATTATTATATCAGTCACAATATTTTTGGCTATAACTTTACAAAAGGAGCTATGAATGCCTCCGACTATGTGTCTACTTATCTATCTATCTAATTATCTATAATCTTAATATTTTGTTCTGAAAATTGAAAGTTACTTTACCTTAGATATTGTCAAGATACTTTCCAATTCATAGCTGTATACATATATATTGGGCACAATCTTTTATATATTTTACTTTTGTATGAACTGAAAGGGTTATGAAACAATATAGAATGACACATGTTTACCTAGATAGCCACTAAATTAGGTACAGCATAAAATTTCAGTTTCCTTGTTTACAGAAGAATTACCTTCTACAAACAAACCAAAAAACTCTTAATTGACCTTAGAACGCAGGCTCTGGTTTACATGTTTCTATGAAACAGAACATTTACACTTAATCTCATGGATGAAAAATTGGAGACATTTGAAAATACATTATTATTTCTGAGAATAGAATAAATAACTTAAAGTGAGATGTGCAGGTTCACTGGCATTTAATAGATTAAAAACTGAAACTCACTTTTCAGTTTCTCACACATCTTGTATAAATATAACTGAGACAAGCACTTAAATTTGATTTCATTTTCTTGCCTCTCAATCTTTGCTTGCCATTTGATTGACAATCATTACTTGTTCTTGTATCCTTTTTTTTTTCTTGAAACATGTTTATGGTTTTTAAAATGCGTTTATTTTGAATAATCTTATATTTGGATAACCCTGAGGAAAATGGAATCAGAGAAAGAGCTTTTATCTTTCTAGTCTTTAACTGTCATAAAAATGCTCTCTGTTAGCTGTTATAGCATGGCAGGCATAAAACAAACAAACAAACAAAGAACTTAAGAAGGTCTTTTAAGAGTACATACAGTGAACTTTATTCCTTTTAAGTGTAGTAGTATGAGTCTGCTATAAATATACTCATATGCCTAAGGGGAAATCGAATACCTAATCGATGGACACTGCCGTCATTATCTTGCTGTCTATTATGGGGAATATTAAGGATTAATTATATAACAGAGTGAGCAGTGTCTTACACTACATTTACACAAAGCTTCACACACTGCCATCCTGTGGTCAGTGGATAATGATTTCCCTTCCTCATCCTCTTGGACAGTGTCATTGCTTCCTTTCTCAGCACAATCACAGTGTAAGGCTTGGACAGTAAGTTTATATTATCAAAACGGAAACTCCATAATTTCACATAAATCAAGCACTTGATTAGTCAAAACGCCTCTTTCTTTCAAAAGAACAAAAACAATGTTGTATCAATTTTCTAGGGCTGACATAACAAAATACCACAGACTATGTCACTTAAGCAACAGAATTTTTTTTTTTTTGCTTTTTGTTTGTTTTTGTTTTTTTCCCACATCTTTATTGGAGTATAATTGCTTCACAATTTTGTGTTAGTTTCTGCCGCACAACAAAGTGAACGAGCTATACATACACATATATCTCCATATCCTATCCCTCTTGACCTTCCCTACCACCCTTCCTATCCCACCCCTCTAGGTGGTCACAAAGCATTGAGTTGATCTCCCTGTGCTATGCAGCTGCTTCCCACTAGCTAGCTATTTTACATCTGGTAGTGTATACATGTCAGTGCTACTCTCTCACTTTGTCCCAGCTTTCCCTTCCCCCCGTGTCCTCAAGTCCGTTCTCTACTTCTGTGTCTTTATTATTGCACTGCCACTAAGTTCATCAGTACCGTTTTTTTTAGACTCCATATATATGTGTTAGCATACGGTATTTGTTTTTCTCTTACTTCAGAGTGAAGTGACTTACTTCACTCTGTATGACAGACTCTAGGTCCATCCACCTCACTACAAATAACTCAATTTCGTTCTTTTTTATGGCTGAGTAATATTCCATTGTATATATGTGCAACATCTTCTTTATCCATTCATCTGTCGATGGACACTTAGGTTGCTTCAATGTCCTGGCTATTGTAAATAGTGCTGCAATGAACATTGTGGTACATGACTCTTCTTGAATTATGGTTTTCTCAGGGTATATGTCCAGTAGTGGGATTGCTGGGTTGTATGGTAGTTCTATTTCTATTTTTTTTAAGGAACCTCCATACTGTTCTCCATAGTGGCTGTATCAATTTATATTCCCACCAGCAGTGCAGGAGGGTCCCCTTTTCTCTACATCCTCTCCAGCATTTATTGTTTGTAGATTTTTGAAGATGGCCATTCTGACCGGTGTTAGGTGATACCTCATTGTGGTTTTGATTTGTATTTCTCTAATGATTAGTGACGAGCATTTTTTCATGTGTCTGTTGGCAATCTATATGTCTTCTTTGGAGAAATGTCTATTTAGGTCTTCCACTGATTTTTGGATTGGAGCAACAGAAATTTATTTCTCACAGTTCTGCAGGCTGAAAGTCCAAGGTCAAGGTGTTGGCAGGGTTGGTTTCTCTTGGTTGCTCTTCTCTTCTCACTGTGTCCTCAGATGGTGTTTTCTCTATGTGCACGCAATCCTGGTATCTCTTCCTTTTCTTAGAGGTCCACCAGTCATATTGGATATGAGCCCACCCATATGACCTCATTCATCCTTACTTACCTCTTTAAAAGCTCTATCTCCAAGTGCAATCGCATTCTGAGATTTTGGGAATTAAGACTTCAACATATGAATGGGGGGGCACAATTCAATCTATACCACATATATTTGCATGTTTTAAAAATTATTTTTAAATGCATTGATAAAGTGTGAGGAAAGTAAGAATTTCTTAGATGCCAGGAACTAAGGGAGGTCAATAACATTACAAAGCAAGAAGAATACTAAAGGCAATTTTCACCGTAAGAAATTTTGAGTTTTGTTTTCTGTGAACTTGTTAGAAGTCGGCAACATGAAACAAATTACAGAGCCCATACAAGTTTTAGAGTCTAACAGAAACCACCTCCCACAGAAATATGATTAAAGTTCTACATTCTCAGTGTAAAGGTAAGCTAAAATATAATTGTATTCCCTCATAGGAAACATGAAAATTCTGATTAACTTATTTGGAGATATAGAATGGATAATTGAAAATAAGAGAGAGATTGAAAAACTATTTTTTTTAATATTCAGATTCTTAGATGGAGATTTCTCAGCAATTACTTCTTTTACCTATTTTTAATCATAAATTTTATACAGTATGCAGATTGAACAGTTTGATGAATTATTTCACAGTTATACACCCAACACCTAACACCCACAGTACTGATATAGATCATTTCCAGCACCCATAGGCTTCTTTCTGATCAATACCACCTTCCCAAAAGGTAACCAGTATTCTCACCTCTGTTACTATTGATTGGTTTTGACTGTTTTTGTACTTTAGAGAGATGCAAATGAAGCTTTGGGACTCCAAATTCCACAGTGATCAAGATAAATATTTTAATATAACATTTTTTAAAAAGAAAAATTATTGAAAAAATCCACAGTGAAATAAATGACAAAATATGAAAGTCCTAGATTTTGTATTGACAATCAAACCATTGAATTTTAGCCAGATTGGTGGATATACAGGGATATCTCAAAGTGGAAATTGCATTTCCCTGTTGTCTGATGATGTTGAGTGGTTCTTATTTGTTTGTTTCTGATTTGAAAATATTCTTTTGTGAAGGATCTGTGTATTTTCTTATTAATCTGTGAGAGTTCTTTGTGTACTCTGGCTGTGAATCTCTATCCGGTGTATGCATTGAACTTTCACGTTCTGGTTTCTTTCTTTTGCATTCATTTTGTGATGTCTTTTGATTAACAGAAATTCTTACTTGTAATAAATTTGAATGTATCCCCTCTTATTCATAATTATTCTAATAATTAGGCTATATGGTAGGCAGAACAATGCCCTCTTCAAAATAGAAAAATAATCACACCCTAATCCTTGCAACTTATAAATATATTACTTACTTGCAGAGGCTTTGCAGATGTGATTAATTTAAGATTAATTTAGAGGTCTTGAGATGTGAAGATTATCTTGGGCTATCTGGAAGGGTCAAATGTAATCACAAAGGTCCTTATAAGAGGGAGACATAATAAATTTGTGGGGTTTTTTTTGATATGACATTTGTAGTAATTTGTTAAGTAGGAATATAAAACTAATGCAGATTTTGGTACCTGGAAGTGTGGGGCTACTGTAATAAATATCTAAACTTTGGAATTTGCTTTAGGATGGGTAATGGGTGGAGCATGAAGAAATTTTGAGGAGTATGATAGAAAAAGCTTTGTTTGACTTGAACAGACTGTTAGCAAAAATATGAGCATTAAGAACTCTCCTAGGGAGATCTCAGGAAGTGAGGTGCATGGTAGCAAAAAATCTGTATTGGAATACTTACATCAGCATAAACAGACTTTTGGTAAAAATAGGGATATTAAAGGAGCATTTGGTGAGGACTCAGAAGGAAATATGTTATTGGAAACTGGATCAAGGGGAATCTTTATTATACAATGGGAGAAATCTTACTTTGTTGAATTACAACCTGTAGTTATATAACAGGTAGAACTTGTAAGTGATGAACTTGGATATCTGACTGAGGAGATTTCCAAAAAAACCTCTAAAGGGTGTGATCTAGTTTCTTCTTGCTGCTTATAGTAAAATGCTGCTTATACAGAAAAGGAGGGAAGAACTGTTAAGCAAAAAGCAGCCATGGCTTGATGATAATGAAAATTCTCAGTTTATCCAAACTGTAAAGGATGGTAAAATTAGGACAATTGCTGTCACAAAGCTGGGGTGTGCCTGGACATCTTTGTCTTGTATCTTGGAAGGGTCAAATGATTATTCAGTTACAAAAAGTCTCTTTGAAAAAAATTAAACATATGATTCATGGATTCCCTCAGCCACATCAACATAGAAACCAGGAATGGAGATAGACTTATTCAGGAAAGATATGTGAAGGAGCCTTTTGTCCAATGCAATGAATTCCCCTGAAATAAACAGGGAACCCACAGGGTTATTGCAAATGCTACACCAACAGAAACACTGCCAGCACGGACTAAAATGTAAAGAAGAACAAAAGAAGGCTATAAGATTCCCAAAATTCTACAGGAAGGAAACAGATGAATAAAATTTCTTTGATATAAATACATGCCATCTTCATGAAAAAGGAAGGAGATTCCAAGAGTGAAACCATGAGCCAGAGCATGGACCCATGAACCACAGAAGATTATTACCAAACCTTGAAACTTATCACTGTTAGCCTAGGCTGACTTCAAAACTGTTTGACAAGTGACTCCTTTTACCTTTCATTGTTTTCACTTTTGAAAGGGTGTTGTCTATACCTTGCATACAATGCCTGTCCCACCATCGTATTTTGGGAGCATATTACTTTTTTTTCTAGTTTTGTAGCCCACATAGGGAGTGGAATTTTGTCCCAGGAACAGTCTCAGCCGTATCTGATTTAGATGATGAGATTTAAGCCTTTTGAGCTGATGAATATTAAATGAAATCTTGGATTATGAGTCAATGTTTTAATGAGTTTTGGGGATATTGGGATACAACGAATGCATTTTATATATAGATGGATGTAAATCTTTAGAGACCAGAAGGCATCCCCAAATATGTCCACATTCTAATTTCCTGAATATGTGAATATGCTACCTTATGGTACAAAAAAAATTGCAGATATGATTAATTAAGGGTCTTGAGATGCAGAGATCATTGTAGATAATGCAGTGGGCCCAATAAAATAATCAGTGGCCTTATAAGAGGGATTTAAGTGGTCAGAGAAAGAGAGAGAAATTAAAGGATTCTATTCCAGTGACTTTGGAGGTGGAGGAAGTGGCCATCAGCCAAGTAATACAAGTGGCCACTAGAATTGGGAAAACACAAGGAAACAAATTATTCCCTGGAATATCTAGAAAGAACACAATCCTTCCTATATTTTGATTTTAGGACTTCTGACCTCCATAATTGTGAGATAATGTATCTGTGTTGTTTTAAGCCTCTATGTTTATGGTAATTTTTACAACAGCAATTGGAAATTAATACTATCAGGTTTAAGAGACATTTATTTAATTCAAATCCATAAATATATTTCCATCCAATTTTGTCTAGAAGATTTACTGTTTTACCTTTCACATGTAGGTATGTAATCCACCCAAATTGCATGGGTAATCAAATAACCCAGAACTATATTATTTCCACACTCAATTACAATGATGACTTTGTCCTTTGTTAGAAACAAGTTACTGTGCATTGTTGATCTGTTTCTAGACTCTATTTTGTTTCATTGATCTATATTTCCTTCTTCACACTTTATTAAGTTTTGATATCTTGTCTCTGATAAGAATTTTTTGTTAGTTTTATGTTATGAATTATATTTGTCTCAGTTATTTTAAGTCGTTGGCATTTCCATATATTACATGTGTAGATAAAAATGGGGAAAAATAGACAGAGTTTTCCAAAAATAAAGCTTAATTAAGAATACTTCAAAATACTCTTTAAGCACAAAGTTCTACAAGACAGAAGGAATGATAAACAATGAAGATGGCAATAAGTGGTTAATTCTAAGCAAACATGGGCTGTTTTAAACAATACAATATATAAGAACACAATACAACTAAAATGCATCACAACAATAACATATATATTACAGAAGAAAAAAACCTAAGTTGAAGTATTCTAAGTTGGGTGATGTGATCTAGGTATGCTAGAGATTATGATCACTTTTCATTTCATATGCTAAATAAACCTATTAAAACTTATAGGCTAAATAAAATATTAATAACAGACTGCATAATTTTTTAACAAGTAGAGGTAAAAATTTAATGTAAATAATAATCCAAATAAAGAGAAAGAAGAGAATAAGATAAACAGAATGTTGAGATAAGACAAAAAGAAAGCCAAAAACCTAAGATATTAAAAAAAAAACTAAAACCAGTGACCTAAATCCAAGGGTGGCTGACTGACACCTGGTGAGCACTGACCTTGGCTCTGCTAGGTAACTTATTCTTAACCCTTACATATTTTCAGATGATGCCATCTCTTGCCAACATACAGCTCATTCTCAAAACCTCAGAGTCTATTAGTTTAACTTCTGATGTGGAAAATACATTTCTGATAGTCATTAGATTATCTTGGTCTTATATTCGGGCCAAGCATTTTTTTTGCCTAATGGTCCAGTATTTGCAATATTTTTGTTGGCTCCATATTTGGTTGTTCATAAGCATCTACAAATGCTAAAAGGAAAAAGAAACTTTAGTAGTAGAAAATCATTTTGTGAGCACAAAGCATCAAGGAAATATAGACAAATACATCAAAAGAGTATCCTGTATTTTTAAAAAAAACAAACAAAAAAACTAAACTAAACTAAAACTAAAATCAAGTTGGAATAGTGTATTGCTATAAAATAGAGATATACTATGTTATGAAAATTTTCAAATATAAAAGACCCTTAATATCACCTAGTCAAATATCACAGTTTAGGCAAGTGATTTATAGCTGGAATTTTTTTGTAACACCCACATTTTTGAATTTCAATAAAATAAATCATAATATAAGAAATTTTAAGGTGAATTCTATTACTTAACGCAAAGTACACAACACATTATGAGTTGCAAAATTTATGGCCATATTGAGATGGACCTAGTTGCTCTATAACTGACACAATTAGGTCAACCTTTGGAATACCATGTACATTTTATTTTATAAGACCTTAGAGGATTAGAAAAGTGTCTGAATCTCTAGCACAGTTTGCTCATATTAAATGTTTTACAGATATATTCTTGTTTAATAAACAAATACTTCTGATCACAGATCCAAATGATAGGTTTTAAATCAGATTTAATGCTCAAGATGTTACAGTATTTTTCATAAGCAGTGTTTTTTTTTCTTAATTGATTAATACATAAAACATTGAATAACATTTAAAGTACATGATTCACTTTCTCTGGTGAGTATTGATATTTTTTCAGACTAAATTCTTAACCTCTTAAATTTACTGAACAATTTTTTAAAAAATCCATGTTTTACTTTTACAAAGCAGCACAAAAATGTGGAGAATGGAAAGCAAATTCTTATAGGTATGCCAGTACTACCCTTCTTGAAGTTAAATACATGGTTGAACAATGTTATATTAGTATCCATTTAGTCTAAAAATATTTACTATTATGTTAAGTAACGTGTTTTGGTAGGGAAGCACTGTATAAATTTTCTAAGAACAATGAAAACAAAGTTAATGTAAAATTCGACTGGTTGTAAGGAGCTGTGAGTTTCAATTTATGTCCCTCTTGATACCCACATTTTGTTTTACCATCACACGAATTATTCTGTACTTGCATGTGTGAAACACCCACAAATGTTAATGCCTATAAAATTAATTTCAATCTCAGTTATCTGAATGTCCCATTTGGATTTTTCTACAGAGAAAACAACATATGATATAACACTGTTTCCCTTGATTTGCCTGGCTTATACCATGCATTAGTTTCCTTTCTTAACACTCTTGTGGCTTCTTCTGAAATATTCAGTTGAGTTATTCAAAGCCCCAGTAGAACAAAGTGTGTACATTTCAAATTTGTTTCCCCAGAACCACTTATAATGGAGACAATCTAGTTTCCCTTAAGGTTTGATCAACATTTTTTTCCCGTGGAGTTTACAAGGACATGTTTTTAACCGTGACAATGATATTTCTACATTACTCTGGGAATGAATTATATTCAGCTATGTTCTTCACTGTCATTAACTCTTACGGTATCACTAACAAAATCTTCTAAAATTGACATTTATATTTCAAGTGTGATATAGGCCCAGACAAATGTAACATGACATAAAATATTTGTCTACACGTAATTTTTCATACACAAGATGAAAAAAGAAATAACAACAACATAAAAACAAAGTACATGTTAGTATTCATTACCAAATAGACTAGAGAAACAATAATTGACCATCTGGGATAAGCCAGTTGATTATGAAAGACTTATTTTTCAAGGCTACTTGTTATGAGAGTTTTCAGTTTGTTCTCAATAAATATGACAATTGTTAAGCACATCTGAACATAGAACACCATTAAAAATGTGTTTTAAATGGTAACACAAAGGGAAAATATACAATTTTTTAAAAATCTCAGGCATAATAATTTTGTGTCTATTTTAGCTATGTATCTCTAATGCGATACTCAGTGAATAAGGGAATAAATGATATAATATGAGGCATATTGAACAAAGTATTTCCATTGTCATCAACCCTTCACCAACTTGGAATGCCTTATTTTTGGCACTGACATATATTCAAATTCAATCCATCTACCAGGAGCAAATGCAGGGATTACCTCTAAAAATAAAATTTCCTTGTACCATTCAGTTGTTCTAAACTCTCAGAGTAGAGTTACTCTTTACTTGAGTTTTTATTAATCTCTATCTCTATTTCTCTCATCCTATTTAATATATTTTGTGAGTGTTCAGTAAAATCACACTTGAGAGCCCCAAAGAATGTCTATTTAATCCACAAATTTCTAAAGCAACTAGGACAGATGTATCATATTATATCTATAATATTTACTTGGTGACAGAATATGTTAAGGAACAGGTAAACGTTCATGCCATATATGTATAACTGATTCACTTTGCTATACAGCAGAAACTAACACAACATTGTAAATCAACTATACTCCAATAAAAATTAATTAAAAAAATTCTGTGCTAGAGAGTCATGACTACATCTTTAAAAATTAAAGGGAAACTTGAGGGTCAACACAATATGATTCAGGAGAATTTACATATTTCTCCCAAGTGTGATAAATTAAGAAGTACATAAAGAAGTACATACACAAGGACATCAAAGAATAAGAGGCCTAAATAGAAATGTTGTGCTTCAAAGTTAAATGGTAGACCTAATTCATATGCTAGAGCCTGTTCTGTTATGTGAAATAAATATGGAAAAAGTTGTGTGTACATTGTAGAAAGGAAGCTTTGGCTTAGGTGTACATCAGTGGGAGCTCCTGCTACACAAGACAAACATGTTATCTAAATGGAACACTCCAAAGCTGGAACTGACTTAATTCCTAACCATGGAAATAAGGTAGCTTCCTATATAACATCAATGGAATGTGCCAGGATCTGAAGTTGTCAGGGTAAACTGTTTTATGAGATTGAATTGTAAATAATTCTATACAATCTGTAAAATACTCCTAGGTTTCAAGCTATATAGGCAACATAACTAAATTCCCATTAAAATATGCACAGCAATACTGAAAAAGTAAAAAAAAAATGCAAGAGTAGTAAAAGCCAAAAAAACTGAAATTTATAAGCCTGAATCCATAAAGAGTGGTTAGCAGTGGTTGAATATGTGTGTGGAAAGGTGAGGCATATGGAAGGGGCTGGTGCAAGTGACAGACCTTTTTTTCTAAATGCCTTGTCCATAAAAATTAATTTGGAAGGATATGATTGCACTATTCATCATAAGCTTTGCCTTCAAAATAAAAATAGTATAGCCAGCTATATATTATGTATATTCATTTATCATCTTAAATATACAGTCTAATACCACAGCTAGCTAGCTAGATATTGATATAGATATTAAAGGTATTGGATTAATTCTACTCTCTGACTTAACCCTAGCATTCAGAGCTTCTACTGTCATGGAAAATAAATCAATAAACAAACACATAAATAAAAGTAGCCATCCCAAATCTGTGGGAATATATTGTAAGACAAATTTCCCAAATTTTCAATCATCATCAATTCAGATACTTCCAATCTCTATGTCAATAATAATAGAAATTAGAATAGCATTGTATTATGGAAAAATTATTATTTATGAAAATAACAAAAATAACCAACCCCAAAATTGTTGAATTTAGTCCACACTAGAGATAAAAGTCGTGCGAATGCAATATTTTATATCTGATCCTTTAACACTTAACTCACTATTTCTGAATCTCTAAGTAAGCCAGAAGACCAAGTAGTCTAACGGGAGATAATATAACATCAGACAATCAGAGCCATGAAATGGCACTGCTTACTAGAGATAAGCATGCCTAAGTGTAGCCTTCTAATCCAGGAAAGCTGGAGTTCCCACATGACAATAGTTGAGGAAATGACACTTCATCCACACTGTTCATTGGCAAGTGTAGATTGTACATTAAAAATGAGAAATGTTAAACATAAAATAAAAGTTTTTTAAAAATTATTTAAGTGCATGAAAAATAATCAATGCATGTGAAAGGAAAAGTAAAGAGATATACTCTAAGTCATTTTCCCCTAAAAACAACTAGGGAAAATTTTTTTCTGTTGTTTTCCTTACAATAAAGAAAACAAAACAAAACAAAACTAGTGTATTTTAGACATAAGCTCTACACTATCGAGGGTGTTGAGAGATAATATGTATTACTAATTTTTTTATATACATACAAGATGTCATTCACATATAAAGACCACAAAACTGATCTGGCAGATTTCAAATTAACAGAGCCGCTCAGCTCAGTGGTAGCAGAAACAAACTCTGAAGCCCAGTGGTCTGGGTTCAAATCTTTGCTTTGCCATTTGTCAGCTGCATGAAGACCTTTGGTAAGCCACTTCAAGAAAACAAAAATTATAAAATCACTCCTTGATTCATAAATAAATCAAAATAACTAACTTAAAATGGGAAAATTAGAAAAAATAAAAACTGGCATGGATTGAAATTAATGGACAACATTAAATATAAAGAATGGTGCAAATATGGGAATAATGTAGTTACTATCTCTGAGGGGTGACCTATTGTTAAAAAATAATACATATAGAGATGGCTTAATTAACCTAAATAAAGATCATGCTTATTTGCCTTTACCACCAACACACAGGAAAATTATGCAGATTACAATAAATTTTATATCTCCGGAGCCATCTGGAGCAAATTTGTAATGTTATGCGTCCTTTTGCTTGTGTTAATGGGTAACCAATATTTTTGTGTTTTGCTTTGTTTAGTAAAATTAGAGGGCTCATGTCTAGTCATACAGTATTTTTTTCTTATTTTATGTTTTCCTTTTTATCATGTATTTGTCTTGTTACCAATTGCATACTCATAGCAGTTTCTGTGCTCTGTTTTATTTATTTCTTGTCCTTCAGAATGCTTCCTACTGAATAATTTGTTTCATTCACATGGGCACATTTAATCATCTTTCCATCAGTTTAATTTATTCTGCTTTCAGTACTGTCATAGTTAGAGCCTTCTTAATAGCGCTTTCATCGCTGTCACAGCATCTGCACTTTTTAGAAATGACGGAGTAAATAATTTTTGTAAAATCTCTCAAAACTAAGCAAAACATAGCAAGCTCCAAGGAATAACAAATAATGAGATGGCTGAGACAAAAATGACAATGAAACATCACCAATATTTATCAGTAGTGGATGAAATTGACAACATTTTATTCTGGAATTTAGCTTGGTTTGAATGCAGGAGAGTCAGTGAAGTCAATGTTTATCATTGTGGGGAATATTTATCCTGATATATACGTTTCTATCTACACTCTGTGATCTCTTTCTCCTTCCCTGCTTCCATTCATCCAGCTACCTGCCTTTCTAACTACCTTCTAACTGGAAATATATATATATTTTTATATATATAAAATATATTTATATATTTATAAATATTTATATATATATATATACACACATATAAGTGTATGTATACACTATATATATATATATAGGTTTGTGGGATTTTTGTTTGTTTGGTACAAGAATAATGACCACATAATATTTGGCAAAATTGGGACACTTGAAAGTAAAAGGAGTGCTATTAATAATTATGCTAGGACTACAGTTAAATCAAGTCTGAGCCAGCTACACTGGGACATATGGTCATTCTAGCCATGGATGGATGTTCATTTTATATGAAGTAACAGCCTCATGAAATATGTCCCTCCAAGAAAGGAGTGGTCTCTGTGGGGACACATTTTACACTCTTAACTAAACACTGCCTAAGTTTCTAAAAATGACATTGTTCTAGTTTCAAATATTTTAAATTTCAGCCTCAATGTTAAATAATAAAGGAAAAAATAACTTTCAACTTTCAACATCTGTATATAGTTTTTCTCAAAATACATGTAATTATATCTCAGGACACTAACATTTTATGAAACTAACACAACATTGTTAATCAACTATACTCCAATATAAAATAAAAAAAATTTTAAAGCATATCAGATTATTAAAAAATTTCTTAAAAGATGTTAGGAAATGCTGATATATATAATTGAAATTGCATCACATATATTATGCTTTATTTTTCATTTAAATTATGTCATAAATATGATGTCATGGCAATACAAATTTTATACCTGGAGGCTCTGGGAGGGTGTTTCCAAGCTGATTCAGGATGTTGGCAGAATTTTGTGACTAAACATGCTGGCTATATTACAGGTGAACAACAAATGAATAGCTGTTTCCATCATCGAACAGCAAAGAACTTGGTACACACTGTTGATATCTAATCAGAACATGCGCTAAGATTCTTCCATTTTAATCATTAATAAAAGAGTGTTCATAACAAACTGTAAATGCAATTTTTGACTTCCACTCTCTTTATTCTTAAACTATGCAAACAGTAATACAAAAAGTGGCTAAGAAGCATTGAAATGCCGTTTTAAAGCATTCATTCTTCCAAAGATCTCCAGTAACCAAAGGATAAAATTTTGGTGAACCATGAATTCATTTTGGAAAAAAAAATTTCTTTATTTTAACTAACCTCTGAATGACTTTTAGTATTTCTTTCACTTATCAATATAGGTGGAAAATCACAGTAGTAGCAGAACCTTTGGCTTAATGGAAACCATAAATATTTTCATATCAGATACTACATAGATCGCAATATTGCACATGCACTTATCCATTCTGTGAAATTATGCTGTTATTATACCTGCCACCAATTCATTTTTAATGCATTTATTTAAAAGTATTTACATTACTATATCATTCAATATATTAAAATTTTGACATCTATATTTCAATATAATTAGTTTACTTTGTAATTTTATTTCATAGATTTAAAATGAATATATGCACTCTGAGAAGGAATCCATCCTACTCTAGCAAACTGCCAAAGGGATCCATGTTACACAAAATAAGTCAGGACTCCTGATTTAAAGGAATCCACTAAAAAGAGCCTAAGGGCTCAAGAGTAAAGCATGTGTTAATATCTTCAAATATATGTGGTTTTTTTAAGTAACATTTTCACTCATAGCATGCCTAACTGTGTTTTTTGATAAAGGATCTGACAGAATCTTTGGTGGATATTTTGTGGAAAACATTGCTTGTGTTATTAGTATACTTACTCACTCTGAATTCTCTATTTCTTCCAAAGTACTACTTTGAGTTATAAACTCCTTTCTTCCAAATTATACCAGCTAGTCTCATTTCTTTAAGTAATATTAAATTCGATAAGATGGGCCCCATTTTTCACCCCATTTTTTTTCCTAAGGCTATGTTCATAACTTGAACACTAACCTCTAAATTAGGTTCTTAAAGGATAACTGTAGTTTCCACACTGTAAAACTCACTCAATTAAAGTGAGTTGCAAACTATAACGAATCTAAAGTGCCATGTTAATTTTCAAAATATTTCACTTTATTAGAATGCAAACCTTAAAACGTCTCCAAATAAAATATATGTTAAAATATGTTTCTTTCCTGTTTACAGAGTGATTAAAATAAAATTAATACACATTCATAATTGCATTCTAGAGACTGAAAACGTTAGAATTTTAGTTTTAAAATTTATTCTTTAGGCTAGATCAGCAGTTCCCAAATAAGGTGACTTTGCCCTTCCTCAGAGTATAGTGCTAATGACTGGAGCTATTTTTAGTTGTCATAACTGAGAGTGGTGCTATTAGCATCTAGGGTATAGAGGTCAAATGTGCTTCTAAATATTCTACAAGTCACAGGAACAACATCCTACAGCAAAGAATTGTCCAATGCCCAAAGCCAACAATACTGAGATTGAGAAATGCTGGTTCATATGTTTGAATCAATATAATGATGAGAAAATCAGTTAGAAGTCCCAAAAAATTAACACACCTTCCCTTATATGGAATTTCTATTACCCCTGTTAATATCTCTTAATTATTTCCCTCTCTAATAACAAATCAGCATTTACATGCATGAATGTGCTTATGTGTCTCTCATAAAGAAAGATTTTTATCTATCATATTGCTCCCTCAAATTACCACCCTATATCATACCCAACATAGTCTTAAACAGCTGTGCATCCCACTGTCTCTACTCTTTTAACTCCCTTTTATTCACTTCTAAGTTGTCTACAATTCTCGATTGAACTTCAATATTCCAGTGAAATTTCTCTTGCCAATATTGGTGAGCTTCTTTTACTAAATCTGCAGTTCATTTTTTGATCTTTTTTCTCACCTAACCACCTAGCTCATTGACTTTGTTTTTTTTTTTTTGGTTTTTTTTTTTTATCATGACAACACTATGTTTATCTTGAACTATTTCTTTTCTCTTTTTTTAAAATTAATTAATTTATTTATTTTTGGCTGTGTTGGGTCTTCGTTTCTGTGCGAGGGCTTTGTCTAGTTGCGGCAAGCGGGGGCCACTCTTCATCGCAGTGCGCGGGCTTCTCACTATCGCGGCCTCTCTTGTTGCGGAGCACAGGCTCCAGACGCTCAGGCTCAGTAGTTGTGGCTCACGGGCCCAGTTGCTCCGCGGCATGTGGGATCTTCCCAGACCAGGGCTCGAACCCGTGTCCCCTGCATCGGCAGGCAGATTCTCAACCACTGCGCCACCAGGGAAGCCCCTATCTTGAACTATTTCTAATCTGCCTTTTATGGTACTGCACCTTCCTAGATTTTTTTTTTTTTCCCTCACTCAGTTATATTGACCTGAAACAAATAGACTACCAGATATTTCTCCAGCAAAGATTAGTTATTCAGGATCAGCCAAAAATTGCAATTCGGGATCTGCAACAATGAATGGTGAGCCATGTGCAAGTCCTCCCATCAGCAAGGGAAGGAATACTCTTTTATAGAGGGAAAAAGGAAGTTGGGAAGGTTATAGCAAGTGAAGAGTCCATGGCTTTTTATTGGCTGAGTCCTTACCAGGAAAGGAGAGAATTTTGTCCTCCTGTTGGGCTTGACTGTTGTCACAGGGTGTGAGAGCTCCCCCTGCTGGTGTGTCCACTTTATTCAATTGAGATTTTCATTTATTAATTTTTACACTTGAATATGCCTTCTCTGCCTCCTCATCCATGTCCACTTTCTCGCTGAGCAAATACAATGTTGACTTTTACAGAAATTCGATATATGCCTCTATTTTTCTCATTCTGCCTAAAAACATAGTCGATAGCACGAGCTCTAGTGACTTCACACATCATCACCAGAAGGATGATTCCCAAATTGTATCTTGAGCTTGATTCCCAAATTGTATCTTGAGCTTTACTTTGTTTTAGAAATAGACCTGATTATCCAATCATCTACTTGTGATTACAATATAAATATCTCACAAATAACATGTCCACAGTGGGACTCTTAATTTTCTACCCCAAACATGTACCTCTGCCTATGTTTTGTATCTTAATAAATGACATTATGATCTGATCAATGATTTAAACCAAACATTAGGGAGGTTATATTGAAATGTAGAAATTTAATCAATTTATCTGTCTCTCTCAACCTTACATCTAATAATGTACTACCAGTCAGACTTCATAACATTCTCTCAATTCTGTATAAATTCCAACATTTCCCTTGACCATTACTCTGCTGTTGCCCATCTTCATTGTTTAATCTAGATTTCTGCAAAATCCTGAGTGTTCTTTTTGCCTTTTTTCTGCTTAAAAACTTTAATTGCCCTCCATAAGTCTCACTGTAAATGTCTTACCCTGGTTTACAAAGCCCCACATATTATAGCCCTTGAAAGCTTTAGTGCCTCACCTCTTACCATCCAAACCACCTTACTCCATTCTACTGATTACTTTGATTTCCTGATCAAAGAATGAACCCGCTTCCAGGTTACAGACATATGATTCTATTATCTTGGAACATTCTTTCCCTTCATTGCCTAGCTAATTCCAACTTGCTCCTTAAGCCCCAACACAAGCTTAAATTGTCCCAGAAAAGATAATCTATTCCTATCACCCTAAATCTGGCTTAAATGCCCATCTTTCTAAACATCCATAACACTCTCTGTTTCTACCATCTTAATTTTTACCATACTGTATTTTACAAATCTATTTGTTTGTTTATATCAAACACTAGTTTAGAGTAGCTGGACCATTATATGCATTGTTCAATATTTTGTCCTCAGAATCTAATACAGTCTGCCTCCTCCAAACCAAATCCTCAAAACCAATTTAAATTTTATTTTTATTGGTGAAATTTTTTCAGATTTTTTCAACCCAAACCTCTACTACTTTTATTTGAATTCGCAGCACAAATGGTCTTTTTTCACATTTGTTCAAACCAACCTAAGGTGTTCTATTAACGTTTATGTAAAACAAAACATATATAGAAAAGTCCTGCTTTATATTTGTTTACAAAAATTTGTGCTTTATTTATTTTTTGCTAAAGCATCCTAAACTTTTTTTTTTCAGAAAATTATAGAAATAAAATGAATTCCTTAGCTGTTTAATAAATTTGATCAAGAGCGTGCCTGATGGATGAAATCACACCTCATCTCCAGAACTTGATTTGGCATACTACCAGCAATGCTTGATTTGTAAATACAGGGAGTATCTTATTTGGGGACTAGGTATAGAAGATAGAGCCTGCTTCCTGATAGACAGCTCACACTCACAGCTACCTGTTTCCCAATGTTTAAAAAGATATTCATTCTCCACCTAAGCTAGTGCTCTGTGGGTTATGTCCCAAAGAAGAATAATAGCTACTTGCCAAAGAAGGCATAGCTTTAGAATAAAACCGTAGGGAGCTATTTTTGCACACCTTGTTTCAGGGTTCACTGCAGGATATCCACACACTATGCTATTCTGCCTGAGACATCCTATGTAATGTTGAATTGACTAACGCAGAGAACGGAGTTTTGAAGCTGAATGTATTCTCACTTTAAACAAAGAAACTGCTTTAACTTTTGTAACTTTTGACCACCTTCAAATTTCCAGTTATAAGTACTAGGTATGTAATGTAAAACATGATAAATATAATTAACTGCTATATGTTATATATAAAAGTTGTTAAGAGAATAAATCCTGAGTTCTCATCACAAGAAAACAAATTTTGTTTTTCTTTAATTTTGTATCTATGAGATGATGGGTGTTCACTAAACTTATTATAATAAACATTTCATGATGTATGAAAAAAAAAAAACAAAAAAGAAACTTCTTTTTGTTGGAACCCTATCAAGTCTAGACACTTTTCCATTCACCCAGTAAATTTTGGGAAGAAGTATATCCAATTTTGCATATGTGGTTTTCAAAATCTCAAGTCATTTCAAGCTTGCATTTCTAACTTAATGGAAGGAAGTCCAAGGTTTAGAAAGCAATATTACTTAGAGCAGCGGTCCTCAACCATTTTGGCACCAGCGACCGGTTTCATGGAAGACAATTTTTCCACAGATGGTGGTGGTAGGGGGGATAGTTCAAGCGGTGATGAGAGCCATGGGGAGCGATGGGGAGCAGTAGAAGAAGCTTTGTTCCCTCACCCATTGCTCACCTCCTGCTGTGCGGCCCAGTTCATAACAGCCGGTGGACCAGTACAGGTCTGCAGCCTGGGGGTTGGGGACCCCTGACTTAGAGCACATCAGTTTACCCAATATAATTTTTAAAGACCTGTGTTTTTTTTAGAGCAGTTTTAAGTTCACAGCAAAATAGAAAGGAGGGTACGGAGATTTCCAATATACCCTTAGCCCTACACATTCGTAGCCTTCCTTGTTATCAACATCCTCCTCCAGAGTGGTACACTCGTTACAAATGATGAGCCTATGCTAACTCACCAAAGTTCATAGTTTACATTAGGGTTCACTCTTGGTGGTGCATATTCTATCAGTTTGGACAAATGCATAATGACATGTACTCATTGTAACAGTATCACCCACAGCATTTTTACTTCCCTAAAAATCCTCTCTGCCCCATTTATTCATCTCTATTCTCCAACTGCAGTGTTCTGAATGTTTGTGTCCCCTCAAAATTCACATTTTGAAATTCTAATGCCCAAGATAATGTTATAAGATTTGGGGCCTTTGGGAAGAGATTAGATCATAAGGGAAAAGATTAGATCATGAGGGCAGAGCACTTATGAATGAGAGTTAGTGCCCTTATTAAAGAAGCCCCAGAGAGGTCCCTTGTCCCTCTCACCACTTAAAGACACAGCGAGAAGTAGGCAAGGAGGTCCTTCACGAGAACCAAATCATGCTGGTACCCTGATCTTGCATTTCCAACCTCCAGAACTGTGAAAAATAAATTTCTGTTGTATATGAGCTTCTCAGTCTGTGTTATTTTTTTTTTAACATCTTTACTGGAGTATAATTGCTTTACAATGGTGTGTTAGTTTCTGCTTTATAACAAAGTGAATCAGTTATACATATATATATGTCCCTATATCTCTTCCCTCTTGCGTCTCCCACCCTCCCACCCTCCCTATGCCACCCCTCTAGGTGGTCACAAAGCACCGAGCTGATCTCCCTGTGCTATGTGGCTGCTTCCAACTAGTTATCTATTTTACGTTTCGTAGCGTATATATGTCCAAGCCACTCTCTCACTTTGTCCCAGCTTACCCTTCCCATTCCCCGTATCCTCAAGTCCATTCTCTAGTAGGTCTGCGTCTTTATTCCCGTCTTGCCCCTAGGTTCTTCATGACTTTTTTTTTTTCTCAGATTCCATATATATGTGTTAGCATACAGTATTTGTTTTTCTCTTTCTGACTTACTTCACTCTGTATGACAGACTCTAGGTCCATCCACCTCACTACAAATAACTCCATTTTGTTCCTTTTTATGGCTGAGTAATATTCCATTGTATATATGTGCCACATCTTCTTTATCCATTCATCCGATGATGGACACTTAGGTTGCTTCCAGGTCCTGGCTATTGTAAATAGAGCTGCAATGAACATTTTGGTACATGACTCTTTTTAAATTATGGTTTTCTCAGGGTATATGCCCAGTAGTGGGATTGCTGGGTCGTATAGTAGTTCTATTTTTAGTTTTTTAAGGAACCTCCATACTGTTCTCCATAGTGGTTGTATCAACTTACATTCCCACCAACAGTGCAAGAGGGTTCCCTTTTCTCCACACCCTCTCCAGCATTTATTGTCTGTAGATTTTTTGATGATGGCCATTCTGACTGGTGGGAGATGATATCTCATTGTAGTTTTGATCTGCATTTCTCTAATGATTAATGATGTTGAGCACTCTTTCATGTGTTTGTTAGCAATCTGTATTTCTTCTTTGGAGAAATGTCTATTTAGATCTTCTGCCCATTTTTGGATTGGGTTGTTTGTTTTCTTGATATTGAACTGCATGAGCTGCTTGTAAATTTTGGAGATTAATCCTTTGTCAGTTGCTTCATTTGCAAATATTTTCTCCCATTTTGAGGGCTGTCTTCTCGTCTTGTTTATGGTTTCCTTTGCTGTGCAAAAGCTTTTAAGTTTCATTAGGTCCCATTTGTTTATTTTTGTTTTTATTTCCATTTCTCTAGGAGGTGGGTCAAAAAGGATCTTGCTGGGATTTATGTCATAGAGTGTTCTGCCTATGTTTTCCTCTAAGAGTTTGATAGTGTCTGGCCTTACATTTAGGTCTTTAATCCATTTTGAGTTTATTTTTGTGTATGGTGTTAGGGAGTGTTCTAATTTCATTCTTTTACATGTAACTGTCCAGTTTTCCCAGCACCACGTATTGAAGAGGCTGTCTTTTCTCCACTGTATATGCTTGCCTCCTTTATCAAAGATAAGGTGACCATATGTGCGTGGGTTTATCTCTGGGTTTTCTGTCCTGTTCCACTGATCTATATTTCTGTTTTTGTGCCAGTACCATACTGTCTTGATTATTGTAGCTTTGTAGTATAGTCTGAAGTCAGGGAGCCCTGACTTCAGTCAGGGAGTGGGTTTTTTTGTCTTTTGTGTTTCCATGCAAATTGTGAAAATTTTTGTTCTAGTTCTGTGAAAAATGCCAGTAGTAATTTGATAGGGATTGCATTGAATTTGTAGATTGTTTTGGGTAGTATAGTCATTTCCACAATGTTGATTCTTCCGATCCAAGAACATGGTATATCTCTCCATCTATTTGTATCATCTTTAATTTCTTTCACCAGTGTCTTATAATTTTCTGCATACAGGTCTTTTGTCTCCTTAGGTAGGTTTTCTCCTAGATATTTTATTCTTCTTGTTGCAATGGTAAATGGGAGGGTTTTCTTAATTTCACTTTAAGATTTTTCATCATTAGTGTATAGGAATGCAAGAGATTTCTGTGCATTAATTTTGTATCCTGCTACTTTACCAAATTCATTGCTTAGCTCTAGTAGTTTTACGGTGGCATCTTTAGGATTCTCCATGTATAGTATCATGTCATCTGCAAACAGTGACAGCTTTACTTCTTCTTTTCTGATTTGGAATCCTTTTATTTCTTTTTCTTCTCTGATTGCTGTGGCTAAAACTTCCAAAACTATGTTGAATAATAGTGGTGAGTGGGTAACCTTGTCTTGTTCCTGATCTTAGTGGAAATGGTTTCAGTTTTTCACCATTGAGGACGAAGTTGGCTGAGGGTTTGTCATATATGGCCTTTATTATGTTGAGGAAAGTCCTCTCTATGCCTACTTTCTGGAGGGTTTTTATCATAAATAGGTGTTGAATTTTGTCAAAAGCTTTCTCTGCATCTACTGAGATGATCATATGGTTTTTCTCCTTCAATTTGTTAATATGGTGTATCGCATTGATTGATTTGCATATATTGAAGAATCCTTGCATCCCTGGGATAAACTCCACTTGATCATGGTGTATGATCATTTTAATGTGCTGTTGGATTCTGTTTGCTAGTATTTTGTTGAGGATTTTTGCATTTATGTTCATCAGTGATATTGGCCTGTAGTTTTCTTTCTTTGTGACATCTTTGTCTGGTTTTGGTATCAGGGTGGTGGTGGCCTCGTAGAATGAGTTTGGGAGTGTTCCTCCCTCTGCTATATTTTGGAAGAGTTTGAGAAGGATAGGTGTTAGCTCTTCTCTAAATGTTTGATAGAATTTGCCTGTGAAGCCATCTGGTCCTGGGCTTTTGTTTGTTGGAAGATTTTTTTTTTTTTAATTTATTTATTTTTGGCTGTGTTGGGTCTTCGTTTCTGTGTGAGGGCTTTCTCTAGTTGTGGCAAGCGGGGTTCACTCTTCATCGCGGTGCATGGGCCTCTCACTATCACGGCCTCTCTTGTTGCGGGGCACAGGCTCCAGACACGCAGACTCAGTAGTTGTGGCTCACGGGCCTCATTGCTCCGTGGCATGTGGGATCTTCCAAGACCAGGGCTCGAACCCATGTCCCCTGCATTAGCAGGCAGATTCTCAACCACTGCACCACCAGGGAAGCCCCTGTTGGAAAATTTTTAATGACAGTTTCAATTTCAGTGTTTGTGATTGGTCTGTTCGTATTTTCTATTTCTTTCTGGTTCAGTCTCGGAAGGTTCTGCATTTCTAAGAATTTGTCCATTTCTTCTAGGTTATCCATTTTATTGGCATATAGTTGCTTGTAGTAATCTCTCATTATCCTTTGTATATCTGCAGTGTGAATTGTTACTTCCCCTTTTTCACTTCTAATTCTATTGATTTGAGTCTTCTCCCTTTTTTTCTTGATGAGTCTGGCTAATGGTTTATCAATTTTGTTTATCTTCTCAAAGAACCAGTTTTTAGTTTTATTGATCTTTGCTATCGTTTTCTTCATTTCTTTTTCATTTATTTCTGATCTGATCTTTATGATTTCTTTCCTTCTACTAACTTTGGGGGTTTTTTGTTCTTCTTTCTCTAATTGCTTTAGGTGTAAGGTTAGGTTGTTTATTTGAGATACTTCTTGTTTCTTAAGGTAGGATTGTATTGCTATAAACTTCCCTCTTAGAACTGCTTTTGCTGCATCCCATAGGTTTTGGGTCATCGTGTTTTCATTGTCATTTGTTTCTAGGTATTTTTTGATTTCCTCTTTGATTTCTTCAGTGATCTCTTGGTTACTAAGTAGTGTATTGTTTAGCCTCCATGTGTTTGTATTTTTTACAGATTTTTTCCTGTAATTGATATCTAGTCTCATAGCATTGTGGTCGAAAAAGATACTTGATACGATTTCAATTTTCTTAGATTTACCAAGGCTTGATTTGTGACCCAAGATATGATCTATCCTGGAGAATGTTCCACGAGCATTTGAGAAGAAGGTTTATTAAGTTGGTTTTGGATGGA
The DNA here is from genome assembly GCF_949987535.1 of Balaenoptera acutorostrata. Classification (NCBI taxonomy): domain Eukaryota; kingdom Metazoa; phylum Chordata; class Mammalia; order Artiodactyla; family Balaenopteridae; genus Balaenoptera; species Balaenoptera acutorostrata. Next base: position 19,032,187 of record NC_080065.1, on the reverse strand, counting down.
ATGTCCTATAAATATCAATTAAGTCCATCTTGTTTAATGTATCATTTAAAGCTTGTGTTTATTTATTTTCATTTTGGATGATCTGTCCATTGGTGAAAGTGGGTGTTAAAGTCCCCTACTATGATTGTGTTACTGTTGATTTCCCCTTTTATGACTGTTAGTATTTGCCTTATGTATTGAGGTGCTCCTGTGTTGGGTGCATAAGTATTTACAATTGTTATATCTTCTTCTTGGATCGATCCCTTGATCATTATGTAGTGTCATTCTTTGTCTTTGTTAATAGTCTTTGTTTTAAAGTCTATTTTGTCTGATATGAGAATTGCTACTCCAACTTTCTTCTGATTTCCTTTTGCATGGAATATCTTTTTCCATCCCCTCACTTTCAATCTGTATGTGTCCTAGGTCTGAAGTGGGTCTCTTGTAGACAGCATATATACAGGTCTTATTTTTGTCTCCATTCAGCCAGTCTATGTCTTTTGGTTGGAGCAGTTAATCCATTTACATTTAAGGTAATTATCGATATGTATGTTCTTATTACCATTTTCTGAATTGTTTTGGGTTTGTTATTGTAGGTCTTTTCCTTCTCTTGTGTTTCCTGCCTAGAGAACTTCCTTTGGCATTTGTTGTAAAGCTGGTTTGGTGGTGCTGAATTCTCTTAGCTTTTGCTTGTCTGTAAAGGTTTGAATTTGTCTGTCAAATCTCAATGAGATACTTGCTGGGTAGAGTAATCTTGGTTGTAGGTTTTCTCCTTCATCACTTTAAGTATGTCTTGCCACTCCCTTCTGCCTTGCAGAGTTTCTGCTGAACGATCAGCTGTTAACCTTATGGGGATTCCCTCTTACGTTATTTGTCGTTTTTCCCTTGTTGCTTTTAATATTTTTTCTTTGTACTTAATTTTTGATAGTTTGCTTAATATGTGTTTTGGCGTGTTTCTCCTTGGATTTATCCTGTATGGGGCTCTCTGTGCTTCCTGGACTTGATTAACTATTTCCTTTCCCGTATTAGGGAAGTTTTCAACTATAATCTCTTCAAATATTTTCTCAGTCCCTTTCTTTTCCTCTTCTTCTTCTGGGACCCCTATAATTCGAATGTTGTGTTTAATATTGTCCCAGAGGTCTCTGAGACTGTCCTCAATTCTTTTCATTCTTTTTTCTTTATTCTGCTCTGCAGTAGTTATTTCTACTCTTTTATCTTCCAGGTCACTTATCCGTTCTCCTGCCTCTGTTATTGATTCCTTCTAGAGAATTTTTAATTTCATTTATTTTGTTATTCATCACTGTTTGGTTGCTCTTTAGTTCTTCTAGGTCCTTGTTAAACGTTTCTTATATTTTCTCCATTCTATTTCCAAGATTTTGGATCATCTTTACTATCAGTATTCTGAATTCTTTTTCAGGTAGACTGCCTATTTCCCCTTCATTTGTTAGGTCTGGTGGGTTTTTACCTTGCTCCTTCATCTGCTGCATATTTCTCTGTCTTCTCATTTTGCTTCACTTATTGTGTTTGGGGTCTCCTTTTCACAGGCTGCAGGTTCGTAGTTCCCGTTGTTTTTGGTGTCTGTCCCCAGTGGCTAAGGTTGCTTCAGTGGGTTGTGTAGGCTTCCTGGTGGAGGGAACTAGTGCCTGTGTTCTGGTGGATGAGGCTGGATCTTGTCTTTCTGGTGGGCAGGTCCATGTCTGGTGGTGTGTTTTGGGGTGTCTGTGGCCTTATTATGATTTTAGGCAGCCTCTCTGCTAATGGATGGAGTTGTGTTCCTGTGTTGCTAGTTGTTTGGCATAGGGTGTCCAGCACTGTAGCTTGCTGGTTGTTGAGTGGAGCTGAGTCTTGGCGTCAAGATGGAGATCTCTGGGAGAGCATTCATCCTTTGATATTATGTGGAGCTGGGAGGTCTCTTGTGGACCTGTGTCCTGAACTTGGCTCTTCCACCTCAGAGGCACAGCCTTGACACCTGGCTGGAGTACCAAGAGCCTATCATCCACACGGCTCAGAATAAAAGGGAGAAAAAAAGAAAGAAAGTAAGAAGAAGATGAAATAAAATAAAATAAAATAAAGTTATTAAAATAAGAAATAATTATTAAAAAAATTTTTTTAAGTAATACAAAAATAGAAAGAAAGAAAGAAGAGAGCAACCAAACCGAAAAACAAACCCACCAGTTATAACAAGTGCTAAAAACTGTACTAAAAAAATAAAAATAAACAAATGGACAGACAGAACCCTAGGACAAATGGTAAAAGCAAAGCTATACAGACAAAATCACACACAGAAGCCTACACACACACACTCACAAAAAGAGAAAAAGGGAAAAATATATATATAGTTGCTCCCAAAGTCCACCTCCTCAATTTGGGATGATTCATTGTCCCTTCAGGTATTCCACAGATGCAGGTACTTCAAGTTGATTGTGGAGATTTAATCCGCTGCTTCTGAGGCTGCTGGGAGAGATTTCCCTTTCTATTCTTTTTAGCACAGCTCCTGGGGTTCAGCTTTGGATTTGGACCCGCCTCTGCGTGTAGGTCGCCTGAGGGCGTCTGTTCTTCGCTCACACAGGACGGGGTTAAAGGAGCAGCTGCTTCGGGGGCTCTGGCTCACTCAGGCCGGGGGAGGGAGGGGTACGGAGGAGGCGGGGCGAGCCTGCGGCGTCAGAGGCGTCGTGACGTTGCAGCAGCCCGAGGCGCGCCATGCGTTCTCCTGGGGAAGTTGTCCCCGGATCATGGGACCCTGGCAGTGGCAGGCTGCACAGGCTCCTGGGAGGGGCGGTGTGGAGAGTGACCTGTGCTCGCACACAGGCTTCTTGGTGGTGGCAGCAGCAGCCTTAGCGTCTCATACCCGTCTCTGGGGTCTGCGCTGATAGCCGCGGCTTGCGCCCGTCTCTGGAGCTCCTTTAAGCGGCACTCTGAATCCCCTCTCCTCGCGCACCAGGAAACAAAGAGGCAAGAAAAAGTCTCTTGTCTCTTCGGCAGCTCCAGACTTTTCCCCCGGACTCCCCCTCCCAGCTAGCTGTGGCGCACTAGCCCCTTCAGGCTGTGTTCATGCCGCCAACCCCAGTCCTCTCCCTGCAATCCGACCGAAGCCCGAGCCTCAGCTCCCAGCCCCGCCCGCCCCGGCGGGGGAGCAGACAAGCCTCTCGGGCTGGTGAGTGCTGGTCGGCACCGAGCCTCCGTGCGGGAATCTCTCCGCTTTGCCCTCCGCACCCCTGTGGCTGCGCTCTCCTCCGTGGCTCCGAAGCTTCCCCCTCCGCCACCCGCAGTCTCCACCCGCGAAGGGGCTCCTAGTGTGTGGACACCTTTCCTCCTTCACAGCTCCCTCCCACTGGTGCAGGTACTGTCCCTATTCTTTTGTCTCTGTTTTTTCTTTTTCCTTTTGCCCTACCCAGGTACATGGGAGTTTCTTACCTTTGGGGAGGTCTGAGGTCTTCTGCCAGCGTTCAGTAGGTGTTCTGTAGGAGTTGTTCCACATGTAGATGTATTTCTGATGTATTTGTGGGGAGGAAGGTGATCTCCGCTCTTACTCTTCCACCATCTTGAAGCTCCTCATACTTAGCATTTTTCTGTGGTATTTTTTTATATTAGCCTGAATGGACAAAGCTGTCAACCTCTAGCCACCACTGATTTTTTAACTGTTTCCATTATTTTGTATTTGCCAGAAATTCATATAGTTGGAATCATTAAATATGCAGCTTTTTAAATATGCATTTACGTTTCTTCCATGGCTTTCCATACTGCAAATACTTTGACCTCTAAAAGATTCAGTTTAGGTATCATACTTTGTAGTATGTTTGTTACAGTATGTGAATTCTTCCCACCCTAAGGTTTTGACTGAGGCAATTATAGTGCCAGTTATTACCTTATTTATTTATTTATTTTGACTGTCTAGAAAAGTTGTACCATTTGAGTGCTGAACAATTAAATTCCCTATGACTTTAATTATGTCATAGAACTTAAAGCCACTGTGGTAGGTGAAAAATACCCCTCTTCCCCCCTCAAAGATGCCCATATCTTAACCCTCGAACCTGTGAATATGTGTTATTGCCTGGCAAAATGGACTTTGCAGATATAATTACAGTTACGGACCTTAAGGAAAAGGGATTATCCTAGATTATCTGTATAGACCTAATATTATCATAACAGAGAACTTTTCTCCAGCTCGAGACAGAAGAAAAGTAGCTAAAGAAGTCAGAGAGATTCTAAGCAAGAAAAGGACATGCTCCACTGTAGCTGGTTTGAAGATGGTAGAGACATGTAATGAGAATTGTAACCTTAAGGAGATGAGAGAAGCCCCAGCAAGGAAATGAAGATTTCAACCCCGCAACTGCAAGGAACTGAATTTCCCCAACAACTTGAATGAACCTAGAAACATATTCTTCCCTAAAGGCTCCAGATATGAATCTAAGTCAGGCAACATCTTGATTTCAGCCTCTGACTCACTAGGCAAAGAAAATAATAGATCAAATCCAGACTTCTAACCTATAGAACTATAAGATAATAAATATGTATTGTGCTAAGACACTGTTTCTGATAATGTGTTACAAGAGCAATGGAAATCTAATATAGTTATATAACCCTGCGGTAAGATAGGAAAACTGTATTTCTTTGCAAGACTTTGGGGAAAAAAATATTTCTGGAGTTCCTTTGCTTATTTTAGTAGAGACATTAGCTACAAAACTACACATTAGGTACCAAGAGCTGTACTGACATGAACCACAAAAAGACTACATCCGGGCAATAGCTGCTTTTTGTGGTAATTACATTATTAAACTTAGAAACATCTGTTGTAATTTGTATTTTTGTTAAGAAATGTTTAGATTTAAAAGCAAATGCTTATTTTAATCAAGATGCATGAATTCATCCTGGTGGTTGGAGCTCATTTCTTTGGAACCTTTGTCATGTAGTATTGATTTGGATTTATTATTTCAGGAAAAAAAGAAAGTTAAAGGATTGAACATGGTCTTTCCCACAAAAGCTGCCCTTAATTTTATGGCCTAGAAACATAATAGATGGATTTATCCAGGTACTAGCATATGTATTCTAACACATGTCAAGAACTAAAAAAAAAAAAAAAAAAAAAAAAAAATCATGGATCTTAAATGGAATATCATAAAGTTGTATTTTGTCAAAAGTCTATGTATCACTTGAACTTTAAAAAACTTTGTTCTGACTGCTAGAACATCTTGATATACCATGTCTCCTAGAATAAGTATAAGATCAAAGAACATCCTTAGAGCTCATTTTACTCGTTTGAGAATTCTGTTTGAGAAATCTAGTAGAAATATTAATAGTTTATATGGAAATATATAACTTCCTGGAAGGTTACTTAAGCCTCATTTATTCAAAAATTGATGGATATGTGAAGGCTCAGGTCTAAGAATTAGATGATTATTATGTTGGCTCAAGATATTGTTGGAATTTTCATAGTTATACACATAAGGAAGGACTTTAGATTATTCCTATTTATTTTGTTATTAGAGACACAGTAATGTATTATTGAACATCAAAAAATTATACTGGTTATACAATTCTGAATTCATACTATGATAACTGTATCCATCTTGCTTCTTACAAGTTTTGATCTCTGTCATCCCAGGGCAAGTCACTGAGTCCAACTCAAACATAATGCCTTCTACTGTAATTCCAAACCATTAGAACATATTGTAATTTTCACCAAAGTATTTCTCAAGATTTTCAGAAAAGGAGTACCTTTTATTGGGCTTTATTAGGGGACACACCCTTGATAGAAGGGTCCTCATAAATAACATACTCCAACATTCTTACTAAAGAATCCAATAAGTAATTAACATTGTAATTTCATTAATCATGGGCCACTCCTGAATCTATATTTTGGTAAAAATAGGACAGATAATTAGGAGAAAAAAACAAAAACAAATCACACTACAGTTTTTGTAATTACAAGCACAAATAAAATTTCAAGCCTAATAAAAAGTCAAGTCCTTCTTTATTCAGCCTTAGAATCTATTCTTGAAAATGTATTGAAAACAAATTACCAAAGTTTTGCAATACTATGCTCTCTAATGCTTATCCTTCCATGTTTAACAGTCAGTGGCCCTGAGGTTTTGCAGATATGTGACTCTAGTTGTTTCTTGGGAGAGGTTGTAGATTGTTGGGACAGTTAAAAAGGAAAGGAGCGCCCCCTTTCGATGACTTTATGGTGCTTATATTCAAGGAAGGTTTTGGAACATGCTCCTCAAATAGGCAGGAGAGAGTCTGTGGTTGTCACAAATAGTACAGTAGGGGTTGGGCATTCAGAGCAGCCTCCTTATTCTGAGGTCTCTTTCACATCCCCAATATTAGCATAAGAATCTCTTATATGCTCTTATTTTCACAAAACTTCCCTGACAAGAATGTGCCTTCAAAGGCTCTTCTTCTTAACCCTCGGATTAAAATTGATGTTTTGTTTTCAGCTATCTCAGCCCTGTGGCTGCAACTAACACATTCTTTTAGAACTGTCTTAGAAAGCCCCTGGGCTTTAGTATGCATTCATCCAAGAATATAAGCCTCCCAGTCTGTCATTCTCCTTCTTAAATTATCCAGTGCCTTTCAAAAATACCACTCCATGTTGCAGTCCCAGATTTCTCCATGATCTATTCTACAGTAGCTGTTAAAGAATTTCTTCCAAAGCCTGACTCCAATGATAACTTGATTCTAGGTGAGCGCAGAGAATAATTTATCTGCCTCATTTCTTAAATCAGACTTCTGACTAGGCTCGATAACAAACCCCAGATTCTCTCCATTTCCCAGAGAGTCCAGTGCCTTCACTTCTCCCAGTGACTTTGTTTTTGTACTAATAAATGCTCTTGGTTAATAACAGCAACAAAAACAAACCCAGATATTGACTTTTTATTTGTTAGAAGAAATAACTTATTTTAAGAGTATCACTTGGAGAAAAATATAGTGAAGTTTGAAGGAAGAGAGAGATCAAAGATAAGAAACTGTGTAGGCAGTGTACTGAAAACTGTCTATATTAGGTCCGATTGTCAGCAAGACCAGACACAGAAAATACTCGAGTAAATCAAATAGAGTTTTCTTTTTAAAAGGAAAGGAAATGAATGATGTCAGTGCAAATAGTGGAGTAAGGACCTTGGAACATCCAACCCTCCATAAAAATAATAACAACACTAGAAAATTATCAATATCAAAAACTCTTCCACAATTCTAAAAATTAAACTCAGACTTACAACAATCTGAGGGGAATTTGTGGTGTATGTGTATACACATCTATATCTGTGTATATATCTACAGTATATATATAGATCTAGATCTATAGATATAGATATCCATAAGCACACAAAGTGATCTTTGTGGCATTTTAACTTGGCCTATTCCCATCACCTTCTCACCTAGTCTTGTAGTGACCTTATAGCCCAAAAGCCTTGCAACCACAGTATCTGGTGAAACCTAGCAGCCTAGCAGACACTGGAGGAAGCAATATGGGTTTGGAACTGTACAAAGTCACTGTGTGCAGAAAATTTTTACATTATCTGACCTGCCTGGCAGTTCCCTCATAAGTCCCACCCACAGAATTTCTTTTATTTGACCTGACTCAGAACTTGATCACCATGAACAAATTTCCCCCTGGGTATTTGTCAAAAATAATCAGTGATGACTGCTGAGCGTCACAGCTGCCTAAATGCTTAATACAGTAATAGTTGGGACAAACAAAGCTGACCAAACACTCAGCACTAAACCCGTGTATAGGGGGCTTTGAAAAGCTCTGACATATTCCTGAAAATCTAAAATATCACACACATATGTAGCGCTGTGTGCATGCCCTGGTTAGACCTTAGATGTTTCTCATCTTTTGTTTCTGGCTAACCATGAGGCTTTGCTCAAGCAGGAAGGGAAAGCTAAGGCAGAGTTTTAAACTGCCCACAAAATATTGAAGGTGAGCTTCCAAATAAACAAAGATCCCCTTGGCACAGCCTCTGGGACTTATTGTTTCAAAGACTTTAAGGAAATCTCTGACCAATCTTTAGCTGAACACAAAGCTCTCTAAGCTCAGGCTTCAATAGCCACACAACAAAGAATACAAGATTCATTTTATTAGCTAAGGAAACTTACCAAAGGAACAAATAGCAATAATAAGAACAAATTCTGTGGGAGGGGATTTGATTGCTAGAGTTGCCCCAATATATTATTTGAAAAGCCCTGTTTTCAACAAAATAAAATTACAATACCTACAAAGAAAGAAGAAAGTATGTGTCACACACTGGAAAAGCAGTCAATAGAAACTGTCCCTGAGGAAGTGCAGGCATTGAATTTACTGTATAAAATTTTAAACGAGCCATTTAAATATTTTGAAAGAATAAAATAACTCATATCTGAAGAACTAGACCTATGACAAGTAAAGAGACTAAATTAGTAAATAAAGCAATTCCCACACAAAAAAGTCCTGGACCAGATGGTAATTGGTGAATTCCGGTAAATGTTTAGAGAAGAATGGAGACTAATCCTTTAAAAAATCTTTCAAAAAGTAAAAGAGTAAGGACTCTGACACCAAAACCAGAAAAAGACATTACCAGAACTACTGACAAATATTCTTTCTAAATACAGATGCAAAATCCTCAGTAAAAATAGCAAATGTAAAAAAAATCCATCAACATGTAAAATTGGTTTAGACTCCCTAAGAAGGGTTTATCCCAGAAATGAAACATTGGTTCAATATATGAACATCAATCAATGTAATACTCTGTATTAATAAAAGATAAAATGTAGTGTAATGCATCATATTAATAAGAAAAACATGTGATCATCTCAATAGGAAAAGAGAAAGCATTTGACAAAATCCAATATCTTTCATGATAAATAAATATTTAAAAAAAAATAGGAATAGAGGAGAACTTCCTCAATCTTGATATAGGGCACCTTTGAAAAACCCATTGTTAACATCATACTTAATAGATCATGAGCAAGAATGTCCTCTCTCCCTTTCTATTTAACACTGTACTGGATATTACAGACACCATTAAAATATTTTTTCAATCCATCACTGATTTTATTACCTTTCCCATGTTGCTAGAGTTTCTCCATGCTTAAATTGGAATATGTCCTTTTTCATCATTGTTCATACATTTTTCCATGGTCAGATAGCTATAAAAGTATCAAGTACTAATTGCATGTAGTCAAAACCTGTGTAAATGGTATCTTTCTCTACATAAATTTTTGCAAAGTATGTATTTACTTAATATTAATTTGTAGATTTGTACTTATTCATACATATAAATCAAATTAATTTTCATTCCTCTAGAGTCTTCATTTGGATAAGCCAAATATATATATCTTTATCCTATTCATGGATAATATTTCAACAATGAACGCAACTACAACACTTGTACATGTCATTTTGTACATATATGTACATAGGATACATATATGCAACTAGAAATTCAAAGTGGAAGGGCATGCCCATTACCACATTTACTATATAGTGACAACTTATTCTTCACAATGCCTGATTTTACTGATTTATCTTCAACTGAGAGTGTGTGAGTGAAAGTTCTTTCGTCTGTCTTTGATGGCTTTTACTGGGAATAGTGTAAACTTGAATTATGTTTACTTGAATTATTTCCTGGAAATACAATTTTCAGATGAATCTTGTAGGGGAGAAAAATTTGCCTAGAGCTGAAAACAATCAAGGCTCAAAAGATTCAGGAAGAAACTTTGACCTTCTCCCTAACCACCTAGAGGAATGTAGATAGAGGACCCATCCCAGGAATGGACCCCTCACCATGGATAACTGTAGTGAGAACTAGGTGTGGTAGAAAGGGAGCAACCTAGTGAAGTCTGTTTGTTAAAATTCCTCTCTGTGTCCCATTGTCTCGGCCTGGCCCTGCAAATGTTTGTTTGTTCGTTTGTTTAACAAACATTTGCTTTTCCATCTCTAGGTAAATTGCTTTTCTCATCTCTTAAGTCCCAAACCATTAACCCCTACAACTATTTTTGTCTTTAGTTGAAGATGGTGTTTAAGCGGAAGGTTTGTCATTTTGGTGAGTTATTCAGTTCTCCTGGGTCTCTCCCATGTATGTATGTTATTAAACTTTTGTTTGATTTTCTGCTGTTAATCTGTCTCATATCAATTTAGTTCTTAGGCCAGCCAGAAGAACCTAGAAGGGTAGAGGAAAATTTCTTCCTCCCTGATGTTCTGATACTCAAAGATTACCCAGTGCACAAAATTCAAATAGATATCTGCATATATTTAGAAATGAGATATGCAACCCTTTAAATCCATTAGCACTTGAAATATAGGACCAAAACATCACTTGATATAACAGAAGAGTAACATCTTTGCAGATGTCTCTGGCCCAAGATAATCTTCAAATCATGTGGTTTGTATCCATCTGGTTCAAAAATTTTCAGTATTTTAGTTCCCACATTGTAGAATAGTTTAAATTGCAACAATCTCATGACCATAGTGTATGTAACGACTATGATAACACGTAAAGTCTCATGACTAGCACATAGCTGGGGCTCAAAAGACATTAGTTTATTTCTCCATTGGTGTCTATTAGCAATTCTTTCAGACTAATGACAATTTTTCCTGTCATACAACTGTATATTGCTTTCAAAATAAAAATATTTTTATAATTCTGGAAAAATATGGTCAACTTTGTGATATAAGAAATTTCAGATATTATTAAATATTAGAAACATTAATAGAATAAATATCCATTTACCCATCGGCTGACTTCATCTACTATCAGCTGATGGCAATATTATTTTTTCTATACGATACCCAATACCCCATTTCACTTCTGGAATATTTTTAAGGAATTCCAAACATCAACCTATATTTTTTGTAAATATCTTGGTATGTATCTTGAAGAGATACAGAGTCCTCCCCCCAATGCAAACACAGATTCTCACACATAAATAAATGAAAATATTCATTAAAATGATTAAATATCAATTATCTTTAAAAATTTCCAAACTGTCACAGAAATTTTTTTTTACAGTTACCTATTTGAATCAGAATTCAAATATAATCCAAGCCTTATAGTCACTTGATCAATCTACTTAGTCTCTTTTAACTGTAAATTCCATTTCATGATTTTCCTTGAAATGTATTTACTGACAAAATTGGATTGATTGTCCCCAAGAGTTCCCCACAGTCTGCAATTTGCTAATTTCATTCCCACTGTGTCATTTAATATTTTCCTTTAATCTCTATGCATTTCTGCAAATTTGTTGTGATATGATCATATTCAGGCTTAATATTTGTCAGGACTACTCCTTAGATAATATTCTGTTTCTTTCTTCCTCTTTTTCCTTCCTCCCTCCCTCCCTTCTTTTTCTCAGTTCTATTTTTTCTTTTTCTCCCCTCTTTTCCTCTTTCTCACAGATTCTCTCTCTTATTGTCTTTCTGTTGTTGAAAGATGCCTAAATCTTTGCAATTATTTGGTGGTTTTAACTGGTATTATTCTAATTATTTTATCCCATTTCATTACTATCTGGAATAACTCTGTAGAAAATGAATGTCCTCATTAACTAGGTTACTCAGAAGTATTATTCATATAAGAAAATAGGCTATATGTTAATTTATGGCCTATCTATGTGATTTCAAAGAAAAAAATAATGGGTTCTTTAGCTTCCTGCAAAGTTAAGCAATGAATTTTTTTTTTTTGTCCTATATCAGCAATGTGTTTACATATATTTAATATGTCAATCCATTGCACTTATTATTCATATTGATGTGCATTTTCCCAAATTTTGCCTATGGGAGCCTTTCTTAGATGATGCCTGAGTCCTTTTGACATGACCCAGCAGTCTTTGAAAGCTTCCTTGCTTTCTTAAATGACATGGTACTTCTTGACTCTTCAATAATTTTCATCCAAGTCTTGGAAAGTCTCCAAATGCTTCTGGAAAGTTTATATACCACACTCTGGATACTAATGAGCATTTCCCATGGACAAAACTAGGAAATATGTATGTTTTGTAAAACATGAAAAACATAGTAAGCTCATACTTGTAATTCTAATTCTAGTTCATGGTAAAAGTTTTTACTTGATATATTTAATCTTGCACCACTATCACCTTTCTCCCATGAAGAAAAAGCTTAGATTTCATTATATCTACTTGTTTTCTTTATTCTATAATATTAATATTACAGTTTCAACATAACAATGCAGACACAACCTTCAACAACATAATCACTAAAACAGTTTATTATCATTTCCACAGGCTATTTTCATAGGGTAAATTCCATTAGGGATATTTTGTCAAATTACTGTATTTTTAAGTCACTGAACAATGTTTTGTATTTTACTGCCATCTGGATTTACAACAGTATCTTATTGTTAGAATCAATTATTAAAAATTTCATAAAGTTTTTAATTTTAGATGTTTCTGGAAAATTAGTTTTGTTTATATTTTTCTAAAATACTTACATGGATCCAAAGCCAAATCAAGTACACATATATACGGAATCTAAAAAAAAAAAATGGTACTGATGAACTTAGTGGCAGGGCAGGAATAAAGATGCAGACATAGAGAATGGACTTGAGGACACAGCTGGGGTGGGGGAAGGGGAAGGGGAAGTTGGGGTGAAGTGAGAGTAGCATTGACATATATATACTACCAAGTGTAAAATAATAGTGGGAAGCAGCAGCATAGCACAGGGAGATCAGCTTGGTGCTTTGCGAAGACCTAGAGGGGTGGGATAGGGAGGGTGGGAGGGAGGCTCACGAAGGAGAGGATATGGGGATATATGTATGCATATGGCTGATTCACTTTGTTGTACAACAGAAACTAACACAGCATTGTGAAGCAATTTTACTCCAATAAAGATGTATTAAAAAAAAGAAAACAAAATATTTTTTAAATATCTAAAATTTAACCTCTATGCTTCCACTCTGTAACATATTACCCTCTATATATAATACTATTATTTTAATTTACATTTTAGATTTGCGTTTTTATATAAAGAATAGCATTCTACTCACACTGAATTATTTTTTAATATCTTTATTGGAGTATAACAAAGCAAATCAGCTGTATGCATACGTATATCCCCATATCTCCTCTCTCTGGCATCTCTCTCCCACCCTCCATATCCCACCCCTCTAGGTGGTCGCAAAGCACCGAGCTGATCTCCCTGTGCCATGCAGCTGCTTCCCACTAGCTATCTATTTTACATTTGGTAGTGTATATATGTCCATGCCACTCTCTCACTTAGTCCCAGCTTACCCTTCCCACTGTCCATAACCTCAAGTCCATTCTCTACGTCTGTGTCTTTATTCCTGTCCTGCCCCTAGGTTCATCAGAACAATTTTTTTTTTTTTTTAGATTCCATATATATGTGTTAGTATTCGGTATTTGCTTTTCTCTTTCTGACTTACTTCACTCTATGACAGACTCTAGGTCCATCCACCTCACTACAAATAACTCAATTTCATTTCTTTTTATGGCTGAGTAATATTCCATTGTGTATATGTGCCACATCTTCTTTACCCATTCATCTGTCAATGGGCACTTAGGTTGCTTCCGTGTCCTGGCTATTGTAAATAGTGCTACAATGAACACTCTGGTACATGACAAGACATATTATTTATCTGTTCCATCTCTCTTCTTTCCCCTATTGTCTCTGTCTTATCGAAGTTAGATTATACTCCTAACAATATCACTTCAAGACAGGAGTTGGTCCTCATAGGGAGCCTTTGTTTGCTAGTTTTAGGAATTCATTTTCCCTAGTCAGTTTTTGCTCTTTCCAAATCACTGGTCCTACTTTACAATACCCATAAATTGGAACTTGCAATATTCTGTCAGTTTTAGTTGTTTGCTCAGATTATGCTACATGCTTCTCAGTGACAACCTGTTAGATACTTTTATGTTCTTCTGTTCTCAACACAATCAGAGTCCTGTTGCTGTCTGTCTGATTCCTCTTGCAAAGTATTTGATAACACTAAAGTCTTTAACTGAAGGAGATTTGTACATACCACGCATATTTTATGATTCCTGGGTGTTGTAAATTGAGTTGTGTTCCCCTACAGGAATGTTGAAGTACTTGTTAATGTGACCTTATTTGGACAAAACAATAAGGTCATTTGGGTGGGCCCTAATCCAATATGACTGTATGCTTACAAAAAGGGGAAATTTTGTACATACACACACACACACACACACACACGGAGAATACCATGTGAAGAGACACAGGAAGAAGATAATCATCTACAAGGAAGGATGACCGTGACTACCAGAAGCTAGGAGAGGGGCCTGGATTAGTTCCTTCCACACAGGGCTAAAGAGTTTTGCTACAAATCTAAATATCTAAATATCATCTCAAAGTTTACAAACATTGTATTCATTAGCTGTTACCTATGATAGGTGGCGTTAACAGGCACAGTGTAATTAGGGAATGTTCTAATGCTATGGAATACACAATCAAACAAGTACTGTAATTTTGTAAAGCCAACTGTATTGTAAAACATATTTACTTCTTACTTATTCATTACTATTTATATTGGAGTTAGAAGACTGTTGAGTATAGGCAAGCTCATAGATAGATTAAAATATACAAATCTTAGTCAACAATGAACTTAGCCTGGGTGGATCCAAGTGTGTGAGGTGAAACAGTGAAAATAGAAAATAATTTCTTGTCCAGAACGTATAAAACTGCCTGAAGTCTTTATTATACACTATTTCAACAATATTTATTAAAATGACATATTCCCTTTTAATGTGAAATGATTAAAAGACACTAGCCATATGGAAAAACTATAATTGTAAAGAGTGAATGATTTAAACTTTGTGATGATATGAGAATATTTCTAAATGTCATTTCCCAAACACCATAAAACACTGTCACTAGGAGAAAAATAAGTATTTTAATGTCATTATTTGAACTGACCTATTTCTAATTATATAACTTTCATTTGGTTACCCAAGGAAGAAACACAACAATTAAAGAGAGAAACAGTTTTTGTGTGTAACTAATAATATCTCCTGTGTAGATGAGCCAATTGTAAGCCATCACAAAAGGCCACTAAAGCCAGACAATTTCACAGTTTTTTGTGGGTTTTGTGTGTCTGTGTGCATGTGCGTGTTCATATGCGCTTGTGTGTGTGTGTGTGTGTGTATGGACATGCATACTATTTGCAACATTGTTTTAAGAAAAATATGTGCAATATTTATATGGAATATTTTAAAATAATTTAAATATAATTTAAACTACATTAACATTTGTGCAATGCCCCATGAAAAAAAGACCTAGGTTTTTCTAATAATATATTTTACACACTTGAAAAAGAAAAGGAGGGCTTCCCTGGTGGCGCAGTGGTTAAGAATCCGCCTGCCAATTCAGGGGACATGGGTTTGAGCCCTGGTCCAGGAAGATCCCACATACCGCGGAGCAACTAAGCCCATGCGCCACAACTACTGAGTGTGCACTCCAGAGCCCCGCGAGCCACAACTCCTGAAGCCGGGTGCCTAGAGCCCGTGCTCTGCAACAAGAGAAGCCACCGCAATGAGAAGTCTGCTCACCACAACGAAGAGTAGCCCCCGCTCGCCGCAACTAGAGAAAACCCGTGCACAGCAACAACGACCCAACGCAGCCAAAAATAAATAAGTAAAATAAATAAATTTTTTAAAAAAGAAAGAAAAAGAAAATATTTAAAGTCTTTATGTAAATAGAACATGCAAACTATTTGGTGATGTTTGATATTACATGAAAGATATCACTGAATAATTATTTTTAATTTTGAAATATATGTATAATATTAAATAAATCAGTGAATTATAAATATTGTTTTGTTTGTTCCCTTAAATAATTGGTCTGGTGAAATTTACTATGAGATTTGTAAATCTCCTAATTAGGATGAAAAGTTTTATGCAGGACAAGATTTTACAAACAGATTAAAAAGTGCCATTGGGGGTATCTGGGGACTTTTAATCCTTTTAAGTTTGTTCATGATCACAGACAATCCCAAACTTGGTAGCTGGTAATTCAGATAACTACTGAGAGAAAGCAGGTTTTGAAGCACAGCTAATTTGTCTAAATATACAGCTCTAATTGTTTTCAAATACTAGAACTTTATACTCTAAGGATATAAATGAAATTATGGTGTGCAACTGATGACTCGTTTAGTCATTTCAGATATATATTTACTGTCTAGTTAAACAATCATGGTAAGTATCTTTTAATGATGATCTTAAAGTTTTGGATTAGTTGTCTTTATTGTAATGCATACCGTGGCAACAATATACACATTTGTCACCTATGTGCCCACTAGGTTATATCTTAATGAAGAGTTATCTTGGTTTCCTTTGTGCCATGTTGTATTATTCCCAGTTGTGTCTAAAGGAAGATGCAAATTCCCTCACCAGTTGTTATGGTAAAAAATAAACATTAATGGAATGTTAATATTCTCCTCCACATACAAACACAGTTTGTAAATAATTTGAGTCTCTCTTCTGCTGTAAAATTTCTGAGCACTTTTCACTTCCATGTTATATTAGAAGAAGCAGAGACTTTCTGTTTTGGAAGGATTTTTTTCTTATTGAAATGAACGTATTTACAAAACAGAAACAGCCTCACAGATATAGAAAAAAAATGTATGGCTAACAAAGAGGAAACGGTGGGGTGGGATAAATTAAGAGTATGGGATTAATAGATACACACCTCTATATATAAAATAGATAAACAACAAGAATTTACTGTATAGCACAGGGAACCGCCTTCAAAATCTTGTAATAACCTATAATGGAAAAAGCATAGACTTTTAATACACCATGGAAATCAGCCTGTACCCTGTATGATCTCAAAATTTTGTCTGTGGACTGCAGGTGACACTTAATGCTTTGTGATGTGGTATAAAAAGGGTTTGCAATTTTTAGGGGTTTGCAATGTGATTATATAATTCTTATTTTATATACATTTCACCCATTTGAAATGAAACACATAATAATTTTCACAAGAATCCTGTAATGATATCACACCCTGAAAGGCTGCTCATGCCCTAAAACAGCTATACGGTTTAATTGATCTTAGACTAGTATAATTCGCACTCATGTGTGTATTTGTTAGAGTTGTTTTTTAAATTATTACTGTGCTGTATTATAATTCCAGCTCACAAAGATTGATCAGGGCTCAGCAACGCCTCACTAGAGCGTAAAATCAGTGATGGGAAGAATAACGTAAATGGAAAATGGTCAACAGAACTTCAGTGTCTGCTGAATAAATGAAGTTTGTGGCTCCAAAAATTTGCCAAGTCACCTGAAAAATAAAAATGTGAATATAGACCTGACTATGAAAACATGGAGAAAAAGAACTTGAGCTAGAGATCCATTTGCTCCAGATCCCAGCACCATATCTTGGCAGCCAGGTAAATAGTGACACAAAACCATTGAAATTTCATATCATTTTCAAAACAGCATTTCTTGATGCTAAGAAAGCAATTGTAGTTTTAGACAGAATAAGCACAAAATAACATTTGCAGGCTTAAAATTGATGAATTATATATCTAAATGTAAAGCAGAAACCATAAATACTGAAGCGTCACAGAAAGTTGCATTCCTGGTTTAGGAAAACAACTATATTGCACTTGCTCTAAAGCTTGTACAAAATAGCTGTGAACATTATGACAAATATCAGGCGCTGAAAAAAGCAGTGTGAGTTGCTGGCAAAACTCTTTTATCAAACAGCATTTTGGGCCTCACGCAACTACTATCACATTTGTCTGACTGCAGATTTTTTTGCTTTACACTTGGATGAAACCTCTTATGTGCAGGGTATGAATCAGCTCTTGGCACTTTGGTAATTCATATACAAAAAAGACATGGTCACCAGATTTTGATCTGTTCATCGCTGACGTGCTATTAGCACACAAAGTTTATTTAGGTAATTATATTATGACTGCATGTCAGGTAGGCAAAATGCTTATGAGAGTCAATATCAATGGAATTATAGTTTTGTGTACAGCGAACGGAAAATTATACACCTAAGTACCGACTATTTTGGTTACAGAGTAATGATGTTAGTTAACAATAGACTGACTTTTCTGATTTTCTTTTAATGTGTTAAGCATTTTAGAAGTTCTCGCCTTCAGTTTACTCAAAAGTGGTAGCCTCGTTGTGCGGCAGATTTTAATTAAAAGGATAATGGGCACAGGAAGTGTACAGAGTATTATTCTACAGCTGTCCAGGACGATGAAAACTTCAATTACTGATGCTTTCTGAATCTAAGTTTCCTTATCTCTGTATCAAGATAATATTAAAAATTAATGAGTTACTTTGAGAAATGAAATGTATGTATAGTATCTAGAATATTACAATATGAAATTTCCTGGTAATAAAAGTTCACACACATATTTATATCTATCTACCTCTCTACATATATATGAGTTGTATATATATATATATATATATAGACATATTTTCATGCATATTTTATGTATTTATTTGTTGAACTATTTTAGAAGGATTGTGCAAAGTCAGAGGTCAATGGGATGGTCATACCTTCAAAAAATAAACCAAACCACGTACTGCACTCTCTTCATAAGAAAAGCCTTTCTCTTCTTACTCTTCATTTTGACCTTAAAACTTTTTATGTATTGCTCTGGAGTCCACAATTTGAAATGTACTTCCATTGCTTTAAAAAGATTAGGAAAATAGTATTAAAGAGATTGAAAACTATAAACATGATCTAGGTGAGATAGAAAGTTTAGTCAAATGGAATCTTTGAGTCTAGAAATATTTTCAGAATGTTTGAACCATATATTTTATTTTTTGTTGTTGTTGTTTTTATTTTTTTAACAACCTTATTGCAGTATAATTGCTTTACAATGTTGTGTTAGTTTCTGCTGTATAACAAAGTGAATCAGCTATATGTGTACATATATCCCCATATCCCCTCCCTCTGGCATCTCCCTCCCACCCTCCCTATCCCACCACTTTAGGTGGTCACAAAACAGCAAGCTGATCTCCCTGTGCTATGCAGCTGGTTCCCACTAGCTATCTATTTTACGTTTGGTAGTGTATATATATGTCAGTGCTACTCTCTCACTTCGTCCCAGCTTACCCTTCCCTCTCCCCATGTCCTCAAGTCCATTCTCTGCGTCTGCATCTTTATTCTTGTTCTGCCCCTAGGTTCTTCAGAACCATTTTTTTGTTTTAGATTACATATACAAGTGTTAGCATATGGTATTTGTTTTTTTCTTTTCTGACTTACTTACTCTGTATGACAGACTCTAGGTCTATCCACCTCACTACAAATAACTCAATTTCATTTCTTTATATGGCTGAGTAATATTCCATTGTATATATGTGCAACATCTTCTTTAACAGTTCATCTGTCGATGGACACTTAGGTTGCTTCCATGTCCTGGCTATTGTAAATAGTGCTGCAATGGGCATTTTGGTACATGACTCTTTTTGAATTATGGTTTTCTCAGGGTATATACCCAGTAGTGGGATTGCTGGGTCATATGATAGTTCTATTTTTAGTTTTTTAAGGAACCTCCATACTGTTCTCAATAGTGACTGTATCAATTTACATTCCCACCAACAGTGCAAGAGGTGAACCATATATTTTAAAATAGTAAATTTTATCATTGATGTATATTAATGTGTCTACCAAAATAAAATGCGTGCATGTGCTATACACAAAATATTACAAATTACTTAATGTTCTTGAGTTTTATTTCACTGTGCATTGATAATATAAAATACAACTATTGTCTAAAAAATTTAAGTAAATTTTTTTTAAGGGTAGTTTAAATATTTGACTAAATGAATTATTTTCAATTATATCTAGTATTTTAACTTCCAGTCTAATATACTTGCATGTATGCCAGCACATTCATTAATCTTAATAATTCAGTAGGAAGTTTTGATAGCAGAAATTTAATATGAGTTTATTTGCAATTGATCCTATTATGGGAGATCAAAGTTTAATAGAAAAATACAATTTCTCTTTCTAAAGCATTAAGATCTATTTTAAAAGCCCTATTAGTAATTTAAAGTAAAACCTCAAAACATAAAATATATACATTATACCATGACAAAACCAAAATTAGTATCAAAAATCTAATTAATTTAGACATAAAATTATTTACCTTTAAATATCATCTTGTAAATAACTCTCAAAGGATTAAATAGTTTCAAGATGCCTTTCTATGTATTGAAACTTTAGTTTGGTTAGGATTTTGTTAATTTTTGCTAAAATGAATATTCTTTCTCATTTGATTTAAAGAACGTCATGTGCTTAGACAATTCCCTTTGAAAATATTCATAAATAATTTTCAAGTGGATCATAAAAATAATAACTTATGGACAAATAAAAGTGTTATGAAATATAATGAATGAAAAATAATATTGAAAAGATACCTGTGGTCATAAAATGACAATAGATCAAATAAATTCAAGACCCTTTGCCAGTAATTTTCCCAGAAAAATCTATTTTTGATGGTCTGGTCCGCTATTCATCTGTCTTTTCATAATGAAATATTTGTTCCTTATTCAACAAACAACATACTAAAATAACTGAAGCTTGTAGGGCTTTAATTATAAATGGACTGATTTAATTATAATACTGCAGTTGCAGTGAAGGTACACACACTTGAAATGTCAAACTTATGACTTACTTTTAACAGAATTTCAGTGGAAGGTGGGTTTTTTTGTGCATAGGTAGTTCTTGAATTCTAAGCCACCCTTGTTTAGTCTATGATTAAATCAAGTTGATCTCACAAAAAAGCTATTGAAAAACACATCCAATTAAAAAATGGGCAGAAGAACTGAATAGACATTTTTCTAAAGAAGACATACAAACAGCCAACAGGTACATGAAATGGTGCTCAATATCATTAATCATCAGGAAAATTCAAAGCAAATATACAAACGTGAGATATTACCTCACACCTGTCTAAATGGCTACTATCAAAACAAAACAAAACAAAAAACCTAAGAAATAACGTGTTGGTGAGGATGTGAAGGAAAGAGAACCCTTGTGCACTGTTGGTGAGAATGTAAATTGGGACAGACGTTATGGAAAATAGTATACTGAATTTCCTTAAAAAAGTAATTATAGCACTACTATATGATTCTGCAATTCCACTAGCCTTGTTTTGCCTAAACCCATAAAATTTAAGGTTTACTTCCCTAGTTCCATTCTCTGAGCAGAAACAAGCTTCCTTCTCTGTGGTGAGACTTATGTTTTTGCTCAGTTCGAGTGAGTCTAAAGGCCCTTCTCTCACTCTCATCTCCAGGGACTCAGAGAAACCCACAGCTATATTCAAATATCCTATATTCCACTAGTAGATTCTTCTCATTATTGTATTATTCCAGAAGGGAAATGGGAGGGAGTGTCAGAAATGTACATTTCAAGCCACTGTATCCCTTAAGTGATTCTGTTATTACTTTATTAACTATAGAAGAGTATTCTGAGATACATTATGTGGAAATTATCCATATAGTCAGGGAATTATAGTGCAGGGTGACAACTAGAAATCACTCAAGGCTTCCATATAATTTCAAAATAAGAATATTAGGGATGCATTAAGTATCTTTTTCAATGATGCAGAGAAAGTTAGTAGTAAAAGAACTATGGGTAATGGCACGGCCCTAGATGATTAGCATGTCTGTCTCAGAGGTAGGATAAATGTTTTTGCAAAATCTATAAAATCCAGATTTAATCCCTTGTAACTATCTCAGTGTATTTAACTAATTTGGTGTTTAGACCTTTGCTATCAGCATATGATCACTACATCTCTACGTGGTCTTGCCATCACTTACCATAAAGGTTGGTTTCTCATTTCATCACTCAGCTGACTCCATCCAGATTCCCTCCTTAGTCATGCACTCCTGTTCAACCAAATCTTTTTACTAAATTAATATAAAACCTCATATTTTCCAACATAATTAAATCATTGCATTCACATGGTGATGATTTTTTATATTAATGTTGCTTTGATATTAAAGCAGCTCTTCCTTTTCTTCTTCTTACAATATCTTTTATTGTCCTCTGGAGTTAAATTTCCATATGGGTTAGCTATTAAAGTCAGTGTGTATAATTACACATGTAAATTCTAACACATACTGTCAGTACCCTGCCTCTATAGCCTGGGCGCTCTTTGCTACTATGTCTTCTTACTGCAAATGCCTGTTTCTCTGCCTGAGGCTTTTCTCTGGACTGCTTGAAGGTCAGACTAAGAATGCTGGGCAGTTAATGACCCTGGAAGCAGCCCTCTATTTATTGTAGAATTGAATTGGTAGATAAGCATCCTTGGTTTTGCATCTCTTGTTGTGGTGACTGAGGCATGCTCTGAACCATCTCTTAGAGGTCCCCAGCCCTGTGGACCCCAAGATGCACCCAGTGGTCACCCACTCATCAATATCCCTTGCATTGGCTTATTTCCTTCACCTCCGTCACTCCCACTCTAGCTTATTAATGCTTTCTGGAATCCTGTCCCTAATAAATCACTCACCTTCAAATCCTTGTCTCAGAATCATCTCTTAGGAAGTCCAAACTTAAACTTATGTACACACATACACACCGCACTCACACACACACATGCACACACACATAAACATAAGACACATACTTTTCTAATGGCTTAAGGTCCACAGCCTAACTGACATGGAGAGCTAAAAGAAAAGAGGATTGTTCTAATATATTCATTCTGAACATTGAACCTTTTACTTAAACAATTAAATAAATTTAATAATTTCTGAGTTTCAATGATTAAATTAAATGAATTGAATCAAGTGATTCAAATAATCAAATTTTGATTTTAATGTTGTATTAGAAATCAGACGCTTCAGTTAAATATTTACATCTCTTGTGTGTTTTAAAAGAGAAAAGTTCTGTATGGTAGAGCCCAATGAGACTGAGTATTGAAAGATCATAGAGGAGAGCTGCTATTCTGTGAAAGTCCTTCCCTGATGAACAGTTATTGTGCAGTGAAGAAGGAGTTTCAAAAACAAATGCTTTCTCAAAAAAAGTGGACAGTTCTTGATTATTTTCAAAGCCTTCCATTTGAAAAAGTTATATTTCCCTTTGATATGATGACAATAAATCACTGTAGACAGTGGAAAGTATTATTACACTTAAAAAATAAAAGTGCAATGGATGGTGTACAGAGTCAGGTACCATGTCTTGTGAATACCTATGAAAATATGCCTAGAAAAATCTTTTAAGTAGAGTGTTTATTAAATAATTAATCAGCAATTCATACAAATTAAGTGGTTGGTAATTATTTGAACTTTAATTTTATATAATTTTTTCATAACCCTTACTTTTCTTTTTTTCTTATCATGTGATATGTGGGAAAGTTAAGCCAGGGAAAGAAATGTACCTAATCCAAAATCTAACACCATGTAACAACTTTTACTCCTTCTGTACATCCTTCATTGGGCTGGTAAAGTTTTGATAGAGAAACACATTTGTTTCTGATGTCCTTGTGTTAACTACTATCTTAAATTCCTGGTATTGGACTCAAACAAATTGCCAACCCAAACTATTTGTCATCACCTTCTTCTGGTTATGTATCAAAGACTAACTAAAGCATAAGCAGACACATTCCTGATCTAACTGTGTATTGCTAATTAAAATTTATGCTTTGAATATTTTTATGAGCTTAATTTCTAAATCCATTTGCTTTTTAGAGTTAAATTACCTTTTAGCTTATACAAATTGATTTTATGAATTTGCCAGGATATTTTAAATCATAGTAGAAAGTATTTAGCCAGGTTTTGGCAGCATTTGAGTTTATTTCCAAATTATATTCAGTCCCCTTAAGATAGGCCTTTGGCTTGCAATAGTAACTGTTAAAATATGCCTTAATGAAGACTTTTCTACATTTCAACTAAACATCTAGAAAACTGCAATTAAAGATTACCTTTCTTAAACACTGACACTTGAGAAAGGCAATTTATTATTCAACTCTCAGAAAAATATACGCTAAATAAAAAAGTAAATGGAGAGACACTGAATGAAAACAACCATAATGTACTTGTATTTTGGCTCATGAAAAGCAGTAGTCCTGTCTCTGTGAAAGAACAGAAAAGAACACGTGTTCCTTCCCTCTGTCTTCTATCTTTACACTAACAAGAACACAGGGCAACCAGTCTTCAGTGTCAGAAAACCTGCATTTAAAGCAGCCAGTGAAATATTTAGAAATGGTCCCTATATTACAAATAGCCATAAAACAACAGGTCAGAAAACGTGGAGATGGGAAATATCAGTGTAGGTTAAAGTTTGGAAGTTATAATCCGTATAATTCGTGGCAGGAGTTGGGGAGAGAGTGGTGGTTGTTTTAATGACAGAGCTAGGAAGAAAACTTGAGCCTCTGAAACTCGTGTGTAATTTTTATGTTATCTACCAGTTCGCAGTGACTAAGAACTAGTGAATGGTGGGAAATATAAAGAAGTATCTAATGCAGTAGGAAATAAAGATGCTATAATCATATCACTCAAATATAACTGAAACTGAACTATTTCAAACTGAGAAATGACTACCTCCTCTAGGCTAGGACTCATTTTAGTTCATTTAAAGTAAGTGTTGTGTTAGAAATTTCAGTACTCCCAGAGACCCTAAGAACATTTAGTGTTAGTCAACTAATTATTCCTGCATAAAACACACTGTCATAACATTAGGGAACTGCCTCAGTGGTTTTGGGCCTCTGTCTGAGATTTCCATCCTCTTTTGAGACCGAGTTATATCAGAAGTGGACATTTCTCCCAAAAGTTTATGGGGTAGATACAAAGCATTTGCCAGTAACTACCCACCAACTACCAGATTTGTATGTAGTCGGACCTTCTTACAGTCTCTCTAAAGGAAAAGTGATTGGCAGTGATAAGAATCAATCATAACCTCATTACCCATTTGCAAAAAATTAAATGAGCAGGGCCTTCTGTGTTATTTAGAATCAGCATTCAACAGCAAGCTGGCACAATTTTTACACCGTGATTTCTCACAGAACAATGAAAGCATGTCATGTTCAATTTATTACAATAATTTGAAATTCACGTATTGGAGAAAGTTACACATGGATCTTGCTGGGACTTACCTGAAAACAATAATGAGTAGCACTCACGATTTCTTCGTCCTATTTTTTTTCAAAGAGACTGGGGAAAAGTCATTAAATGTGTTATGAATGACAAGATTTCTAGCTTATGGAAAAGGATTTAACGAGAGGTTTTCTGAAACAACTTTCACCATTTTTTTCTTCACATATGTATCCATAATCATGAATATTTGTGGACTTTAATGTTATGTATAACTTTAGATTCTCATAATTTATATATTTAACATTATAATATCAATATTTTCTGTCATTAAATTCTATTTAAGGTATAATTTCTAAATTTGGCCAGAGAGTCCATCGTATTTATATGAGATACTTGGTTTAACTATTTCCCTATTGTTGGAAACATGCTTTATTTTCATAATACTGTTGTAAATTTTTTTTGATAAAATATGTTTTAGCATGAACAAAAAAATTAGAATTATTGAGACAAGAGTATCATAGAGGATTTTTAAAAAATTATTTTATTGAAGTATAGTTGATTTACAATGTTGTGTCTATTTCTACTGTACAACAAGGTGATTCAGTGATTTCTTTCATATTCTTTTCCATTATGGTTTATCACAGGATATTGAATATAGTTTGGTATACAGTAGGACCTTGTTGTTTATCCATTCTATATATAACGTAGAGTTTGTGTTTTTTTTAATACATATCAGCATATTTCTGTCACGAAGACTAAGAAAATGGGAGAGTTTCGGTTTCATCTAATTTCCCTGTGAGAGATCATCTTGTACCTTTATCTCTCACGTTCTAGTCTTTCTTTTCTCACTCAACTCTGTGTTACATTGACTCAACCAGTGAAGTGATAGTAATAATAATTGTTTTTAGTGTCTGCTGGTTGTCAAACACAGTATTAAGTATTTGATGCCTATTAATGCATTTAAATCCCATTTTACAGAGGGTGAAACTGAGACACAAAGAGCTATAGTAAGCTTCCCAAGGCGCCCTAAACAATAAATAGCAAAGTTTGGATGCAAAGGAAAGCACCTCTTTCTAGACACTCTATTTGATGACAGCACTTCATGGTGTCTGAATAAAGCCCCACAACGTGAGTAGATTTGTGTTTTGTGGGAAATCAAGACCACTGCTGGGATCTGTAGGGGAGTCACATGCACATCAGGTTTCATGGTTCTGAAAAGTGTCTGTTGGTGTGAGGCCAGAAGGTCTTCTAGACAACACTGTTTCTAGTGAGCAGAGCAGCAGTACCTGGAAGGAAGCCATGTACCTGGAAGAGACACAGCTAGACCTGGACACACTCAACCTCATCTACTTCCCCTGTTGATATTAACTATAAACTGGACAATAAGCTAATTTCTTATATGAGCTGCCTATTGGTCTATATATGTCTGGGATTCGGAATAGATAACGAAGGTGTAAAACACACCAAACTATTATAGAAAATCTTTAAAAGACCCAGGACACAGAATGTTTAACTTATGATTTTTAAACTTTTCAAGAGGTAAATGTCCCTATACTATATATACCACTTAAGAATGCAGAAAATGGTAAGCGATGCATAAAGTACTTGCCTATTCCTAAAATAATACCAAAGTTAGGTAGAAAAGTAACATGACTTAACAAAATGTGTGTGAATAGAATGACAAAGTTTGTTGTAGACACAAAGGATTGTTTAGATAAATTAAGAGCCAGCCGAAGTTTTAAATAGACAAAATGAAAAGAGGCAAATCCTTCTCAAAATACTGTATAGGTAAGCATGATTACATTTTAAGTCCTAATGGGAGGCTGCAAGTGTTAACGTGATTCTATATTTCATTTTAAGTTTGTCAAGATGTGAGTTCTTCCCAAATTAATCTATAGATTCAATGCAGCTCCAATCAAAATTCCAATTAGTTATTTTGTGGGTATTGAGAAACCGATTATAAAGTTTATATAGAGAGGCAAAAGATCCACAATAGCTAACCCAATATTGAAAGAGAAAAACAAAGAGGGCTGACACCATCTGACTTTACTATAAAACTATAGTAATCAAAAAAAAATGTGTTCTTAGTGAAAGAATCGACAAATAAATCAATGAACCATAACAGCACACCCAGAAATAGACCTTTGACAAAGGAGCAAAGGCAGTACAATGGAGAAAAGATAGTCTTTTCAACAAATGGTCCTGGAACAACTTAACGTCCACATAATAAATAATGAATCTAGGTACAGACATTACATTTTTCACAAAAACTAACTCAGAATAAATTATAGACCTAAATGTCAAATGCTAAACTATAAAACTCCTAGAAGATAGCATAAGAAAAATCTAGATGACCTTGGATTTGGCAATTACTTTTTAGACACACCACCAAAGGCAAGATCCGTGAAAGAAGGAATTGATAAGCTGAATTTTATTAAAATTACAAACTTCTGCTTTGAAAAATATACTGTCAAGTGAGCGAGAATACAAGTCACAGAGTGGGAGAAAATATTTGCAATAAAGTTATATGATAAAGTACTGTTATCCAAAATCTGCAAAGAACTCTTAAAACTCAACAATAAGAAAATGAACAACCCAATTAATAAATGGGCCAAAGATCTTAACAGGCACTTCACCAAAGAAGATATACAGATGACAAATAGGAGTGTGAAAAGATGGTCCACATCATACGTCATTAGGGAATTGCAAATTAAACGAGATACCACTACACACTTATTAAAGTAGCCAAAATCTGGAACATTGACAACATCGAAATGCTGGTGAGGTTTGGGAGCAAGGAGAACTCTCAACTCATTGCTGGTGGGAATGCAAAATGGTACAGCCACTTTGGAAGACAGTTTGGAGTTTCCTTTAAAAACTAAACATATTTTAACTATATTATTCGGTATTCTGTTCTTTGGCACTTACCCAAAATAGCTGAAAGCATATGTCCGCACAAAAGCATTCACACTGATGTTTATAGTGGCTTCATCCATAATTGCCAAAACTTGGAAACAACTAAGATGTCCTTCAGTATGCAAATTGATGGATAAACTGTGGTAAAATGAACAATGGAATATTATTGCATATTAAAAAGAAATGAGCTATCAACCCTTGAAAAGACATGGGAGATCTTTAAATTCACATTACTAAGTTTGTGATTCCAACCATATGACATTCTGAAAAAGGCAAAACTGTGGAGAGAGTAAAAAATCAGTGTTTTCCAGGGGCAGCGTGGGTGGTGAATAGGCACAGCACAGTGAATTTTTAGGGCAGTAAAATTATTCTATGCAATCCTATAATTGTAGATATATGTCACTATACATTTGTCTAAACCTAGAGAATGTACAACATTGATAGTAAACTCTACGGTAATAGACTTTGTGTGAAAATGATGTTTCAAAGTAGATTCATTGATTCCAATAAATGTACCCCTCTGACGTTGGATGTTGATGGCTGGGGACCTGTATGTGGGGTTGGGTTAGGGTTATATAAAAACTGTGTATTTTCCACTCAGCTTTGCTGTGAATCTCAAACTGTTCTAAAAATAAAATTTAGTTTTAAAAAAGTAAGCAATTTTTAATAAAGTGATTTAAGAAACGTGATTAACACTGATTTATATATTTACATGTACATAGACACAGTAATGAGAAAAAGGAGAATCCTGGCATAAGAAAAAGAAGATATATTAATAAACTATTTCATTTAGAAACAGATTGAAATAATTTTATAAGTTGAGTATGTGATAAAGGCAGATTTTAAAACAGCAAGAGGTGACATTTTTTTGAGTGAAAACAATATTTCCTCAAATTGGATAATGGTGGGTAAAGTAATAATGAACTTCATAGTATTTATCAAAATATTCACCAAAAATTATTCCAAGACCATTATAGACTTGAATGTCTTAAAGCATATCAAACTAGACAACAATAAGAACACAAGTGCATTTTGTTTGAAAGTGGTATCTACAAACATCAAATACAGTAATTTTTGAAAATTGTGCATAAAATGTTTAAAGTATTTTTAAATTCTCTTTTCCTGGAATAACTAAATCTTTTTGTGTTGGTCTAAGTTTAACATTTTCTCTGGAAAAAGCATATTCAATTATTTTTGATGCTCATGGGAACTAGAAGAAACTACTGTGCCCATTATGGAAGAAGTAAAGTAGGAAATTAAAAAAAAAAAGACTTAGTTCCTCTCAACATCACTCTTGCTAATAGACCTAGCAATAAACAAATAGCAAACAGAATAATTGCCCTATTTAGAATCTAGGGGTTACTAATTTGGCCCAAGTAATTTGAGTGTTAATAAAATAGGAAGAGAAATAATCTGAGAAATGTAAATATGTTTTTATATTTTCTGAACCAAATTATCATGATTTAACTAAAAAAGTGGGAAAAAAAACATTTATTTATGTTTTTATCAGAGTTTCTGACTGAAAGTTTTCTATATATCATGGGACAATTTCCTGATAATAAAACTTAGTGTTTATAGTAAAACATAACTTGTTATATCTTTACATTTTATATATGGGCATGCCTTAAAAATACATTTGAAAAATTGAAGCAAAATATATACCCTAAGATGGGTTTCTGATTCCTGGGAATTTTTCAATAGTCAAATAAAATATTACTATCAATTTTATTTGGGAAATTAAGAATGGATATGCTAACTATAAGTAAAAAAAAAATGTGAATGAGTGTACTAATCTAACCCTTAATAGCATGGGATCTTTTATTAAGTTAATAATTATGAAATTAATGATAGATTTCTGTGCATACACAAATGTGGAGACATATGGTCACATTATCCTTTTGAAAAAAAGGAAAAGAAAAACAAACTCTTGTCTTTTATTATTCTTCCTTTGCCTACACTCCATACCTAGAAATAGAGGCATTTGTGAAAATGGTATGGGCATACATTGCTCTCCATGGGCTTGTCCTTTTCCTTAAACTTCTAGAAAACAAGTGAATTTTCGACACAGTGATTATTTAGCTTTTTTCCCTGATAATGAAGAAAAAGCAAAGTTAAATACCGTCTCCTATATATACTCTTCTCTCTCTCTCTCTCTTTGTATCACTGCAATTTTCCAAATAATAGGAGGCTAGATGTTATAAAACTATGCAAAGGACACATATTCTGAGTTTCCATTGTACTTATTTTAACCATTAATTTCTTTTTTTTTAGCATCTTTATTGGAGTATAATTGCTTTACAATGGTGTGTTAGTTTCTGATTTATAACAAAGTGAATCATCTATACATATACATACACCCCCATATCTCTTCCCTCTTGCTTCTCCCTCCCACCCTCCCTACCCCACCCTAAGGGTGGACACAAAGCACCGAGCTGATCTCCCTGTGCTATGCAGCTGCTTCCCACTAGCTATCTATTTTACATTTGGTAGTGTATATATGTCAGTGCTACTCTCTCACTTCGTCCCAGCTTACCCTTCCCCCGTCCCATGTCCTCTCAATTCCATTCTCTATGTCTGAGTCTCTATTCCTGTCCTGCCCCTAGGTTCTTCAGAACCATTTTTTTTTTTTAAGATTCCATATATATGTGTTAGCATACAGTATTTGTTTTTCTCTTTCTGACTTACTTCACTCTGTACGACAGTCTCTAGGTCCATCCACCTCATTACAAATAACTCAATTTCATTTCTTTTTATGGCTGAGTAATATTCCATTGTATATATGTGCCACATCTTCTTTATCCATTCATCTGTTGATGGACACTTAGGTTGCTTCCATGTCCTGGCTATTGTAAATAGAGCTGCAATGAACATTGTGGTATATGACTCTTTTTGAATTATGGTTTTCTCTGGGTATATGCCCAGGAGTGGGATTGCTGGGTCATAGGGTACTTCTATTTTTAGTGTTTTGAGGAACCTCCATACAGTTCTCCATAGTGGCTGTATCAGTTTACATTCCCACCAACAGTGCAAGAGGGTTCCCTTTTCTCCACACCCTCTCTAGGATTTATTGCTTATAGATTTTTTGATGATCATTCTGACTGGTGTGAGGTGATACCTCATTGTAGTTTTGATTTGTATTTCTCTAATGATTAGTGATGTTGAGCATCCTTTCATGTGTTGGTTGGCAATCTGTATATCTTCTTTGGAGAAATGTCTATTTAGGTCTTCTGTCCATTTTTGGATTGGGTTGGTTTTTTTTTTTTTTTTTGATATTGAGCTGCATGAGCTGCTTGTATATTTTGGAGATTAATCCTTTGTCTGTTGTTTCATTTGCAAATATTTTATCCCATTCTGAGGGTTGTCTTTTCGTCTTCTTTACAGTTTCCTTTGCTGTGCAAAACTTTTAAATTTCATTAGGTCTCATTTGTTTATCTTTGTTTTTATTTCCATTTCTCTAGGAGGTGGGTCAAAAAGGATCTTGCTGTGATTTATGTCATAGAGTGTTCTGCCTATGTTTTCCTCTAAGAGTTTTATAGTGTCTGGCCTTACATTTAGGTCTTTAATCCATTTTGAGTTTATTTTTCTGTATGGTGTTAGGGAGTGTTCTAATTTCATTCTTTTACATGTAGCTGTCCTGTTTTCCCAGCACCACTTATTGAAGAGGCTGTCTTTTCTCCATTGTATATTCTTGCCTCCTTATCAAAGATAAGGTGACCATATGTGCACGGGTTTATCTCTAGTCTTTCTATCCTGTTCCATTGATCTATATTTCTGTTTTTGTGCCAGTACCATACTGTCTTGTTTACTATAGCTTTGTAGTATAGTCTGAAGTCAGGGAGCCTGATTCCTCCAGCTCCGTTTTTCTTTCTCAAGATTGCTTTGGCTATTCGGGGTCTTTTGTGTTTCCATGCAAATTGTGAAAATTTTTGTTCTATTTCTGTGAAAAATGCCAGTGGTAGTTTGATAGGGACTCCACTGAATCTGTAGATTGCTTTTGGTAGTATAGTCATTTTCACAATGTTGATTTTTGCAGTCCAAGAACATAATATATCTCTCCATCTGTTTGTATCATCTTTAATTTCTTTCATCAGTGTCTTCTGGTATTCTGCATACAGGTCTTTTGTCTCCTTAGGTAGGTTTATTCCTAGGTATTTTATGCTTTTTGTTGCAGTAACAATTTCTAACTTCCAACTTCCTTTAAGCCATAAAGGATCCATTTTATTTTAAGGTTTATAATTTAAAAAGGAAAATAATTTAGTGTCATAATTTAGCAGAAAATGCATTTTTCTTTCAAAAGTACTTAAAGGAGTTTAAAGCTGTTTCCTCCATTTTTTAAAACAACATTCATAAAATTGAAAAAAAAAAACTGAAGGATAAAAGTAAGTATCTTTACTGCAAGGTCATGCCTAAGGTTTTGATACACTTATTAAGTATCTTCTAAATATCGATCTACAGCCACAACAGCTATTAAAACTCTAGTCCTAGTCCTTATTTTAGACTGTCACCTTTAGACACTTCATGCATTTGCTACTTCCTTAAATTCAGAAAGTCTGAAAATGAACACAATCCTTGCAGTTTAAGGTGTATTTCTCTCCTACATCCCCTATGTCAGTATTTTTCAACTATTACAGAAATTGACCAGTAGTTACTCTAAATAAATATTTTTGCAGTGAGACTCAGAAAATGGCATCTTAACAAGCACCTCAAGGAAGTGTTAATCTGATGATTCTTCTTTTAAATCTGAGAAAAATTGATCTTACTGATATCATTATACACTTTGACACCAATGATAGAAACCAGTCTCGAATTCCAGTCTCTCTTTTTCCCCAACAATCATTCCTTTAACTTTGTACAGTGATCCATTTCTTATTCAGATTTAAGGGATTCTTCGTCAGTTGTAACACTCAGAGTGTTGTTTTCCACAAATATAATATCGTTCATGTCATAATAAAAAAAGAAAAATAAAATAATAATAATAATAAAAAAATAATAAAAATAAATCTTTCATTTTATTCCAGGAAATATAATATGTAAAGAATTATTATCAAAGTTATTAGATTTTCCACAGTTTGGCTGTACCCTTTTTTTAAACTTTATTTCTCATTGTTTTATTTCATGAATCTATGTCTCCAGAACCATACAAAATGTATTCTGAGTTCAGTTATACTGGAAAATCCAAAATGGCTCATTGACTTGACTCATAGTTGATGCTAGTTGATACTGAAGGACTATCAAACCAAGTGTCTACATAGAGTCTCTCTGTATGGCTTGGGTTTCTCACAGCATGGCTCAGTACAAGGAAGGAAATGGAAACTTCCATGTCCTTAAAATGCTGGCAAAACACACGTTGGTTAAAACATTTTCAGGGCTTAGACAACTTCAAAGAGCTAGATACAGAGAATCTGTCTCTTGACAGAGAAGGTGGCAAGTTGTATTCAAGAGCATGTGATATGGATACCTGGAAAACACAATCTTCCACAGCCTACCTTCTGGCTATGACAATTCTCAATACTCTCATATAAAATATGCTTTTACCCCATCTCCCAAGATTCTTAAACCCTCATCCTATATGCTATAGTCTGAATGTTTGTGTTCCCCCAAAATCCATATGTTGAAGCCTAATGCCCAATATGATGGTTTCAGGTAGTGGAACATTTGGGAGGTAATTGGGTTGAGATGGTGGAATCCTCATGAATGGGATTAGTGCTTTTATAAAGGAGACCACACAGAGCTGCCTAGCCCCTCCTGCCATGTGAGGACACAGCAGAAAGATGGTCATCTATAAACCAGGAAGTAAGTCCTTACCAGATCCTAAATTGGCTGGTGCCTTGATCTTGGACTTCCCAGCCTCCAGAACTGTGAGAGAAATAAATGGTTGCTGTTTATGAGCCAGTCAGTCTATGATTTTTTTGGCATCAACTTGATGTCCAGGATCTTGAAATTTAAATCAGACCCTGTTGAGAGTAAAGTTTCACTCAAATATGGTTCTTTTCAATCTAAAGATTTGTGAACAAAAGGGAGAGTAATAAAGCTGGCCCCCTCCAACATTCATGGTAATACAAAGAAAGAATAACTTCAAGGAACATTTCCTTTAAAAGGAGGGAGGAATGTAAAAAACTAGATTGTCACTGTTTCATAGAAATACTGAAATCTAGCTCAGTATATATTGCTAGATTCTTGATTAGAAATGAGTCCTTCTTTGTGGGAGCTTTCTTCATGGCTCTAGACTTGGTTCTTTGAGCATTTATCCCACACTCTTAGTTACTCTTTCTTTCAATAAAAAATGCCTATATTTGTAGCTAGGTAGCTGTCTCAACCTTCTTACTTTGAGGATGTTGTGGATCCTAAGCTTTTTTTTTTTTTTGATATTGACCACGCTTGTATTTTCCAGTCCATACCAATGTGCTTCTGCTTAGTACAATTCCCTTAAAAAGAGAATTGTGGGTTTCCTACGGATATTCTGGGAATTGGCTCTGTTAAACAAAAATTTAAATCCCTTCAAACTATGGTGCTGCAGGGCAACCTCCTTAAGATTTTTAGAAACCATTTTGGAAATCCTGGAGAGTATATTAGGCATGTCTTTAAGATCATTTAGAAGTCACTTTATCAATCAGAGAGCACACAAAAACATGCATGCCCTTACTACTCTTTTTTTTTTTTTTTTTTGTATTAGGCATCAGGTTTATTGGTCATATTATTTTAAAAGTTCATCTTCAAACAAAATAGACCTTAAATATGATTACCAGTATCAGTAACAACAGTCATCAGTCTTTAATGGGTACCCAAGGAAAGAGTGTTGACACAACTCCCATGGAACACTTCATTTTTTATTTTATTTTTTATTGAAGTATAGTTGATTTACAATGTCATGTTATTTACAGGGGTACAGCAAAGTGATTCATATATATATATATATATATATATATATATATATATATATATATATATATATATATTCTTTTTTCATTCCTCTACTATTCTTAAAAGAAAATTTGTCTCGTAAAGGTTTATAAGGAATCATCTTATATCCTTTTGGGACCTTAGCCAAGGGTCTCACAGCTACATACTTCATTTCAAAATTACTCTGAGGCCACATTTTACTCATAAATCCTGAATTTGAGTCTTTATCTCAGACCGTTTTTTACCTTAAGAACATTTAGGTGAGTGGAAAGGCTCTCCTAGTCCCTCTATATGTTCTATAAAATTTGCTAAAGTATTGAAAGTTTTTGTTGTTAGTTTATCTCTAGCTGCATCTTTTCAGACACTGCTACAAGAAACCAGTTCACCTGAACAATTTCTTTAGATCAATTCATAGGTTCATAAAGTTTAATATTTCTTTTGCATCTTATCACAGGCATTAGTTTTGCTAAATTTTCTGCCACCACAGACACACATTATCATCCCTCCAGCCTCCCATCTCAGTGTCCTTTTACCTTCCATCAGTTTCCCTGAGGTCATTCTTGCTTCTGCTAATTGTCTGGTAGCAATTTCATTTCCAAATATTTTAAATTATTTTTATGACACCATCACAGTAACTTGCCTGGTGGTTCATTCACATAGCTGGTTCTTAGCTAAGAATTCCTTAGAGGTGGTATAACTGGATGAATCTATTTATAATCTTTCATATGTGCTATGGGCTCTTCCTGCATGACTCCTGAGTTTTAAGAGGTAAGATGCAGAAACAGATTAGTTAAGGGTTATCCCTGGACCTGCTAGTTTTACTGTATTATATTGGTCAAAGTAATCTCAGAGACTGAACAGGTTCAAGAGAGTAAAAGATAGTTTCCGACAATTAGTGCAGGAATAATAAGATTATAATGCAAAAGAGCATCAAGGATGGGAGTTAGAGGTACAGTCATAAAATACAATCTTTCATACATTCTAGTTAGGAAGATTCTTACACCTGCACTGCATGCCTATTGCCAAAGTCCATTCCAAATATTAAATACTGATATTTTAAATAAATATTTTCTAATGGTATATACTGCTTCAGAAACAATGTGAATTATTTTGAACATAGTGATGAAATAATCAAAAAAGCTGCCAACCTCAAGTAGCTTACAATAGAGTAGCACAGATATTTATTCAACTGTGATGCATGCTATGAAGTCTAACACAGTCTAATTCTCATTCTTTTCAAGGTGTGTCTTTATTTGTTTGCTTGCTCTTGTTGTGGTTTGTTACTGAATGTTTCTAGAATCTATTATTTATCCTTGTAATTACAGAATTTTCACAATGGTTTTGGGAAAGGGTCTTTATAACTCACTCTGCCGGGCAATAACTGGGTCCTCTCCATCTGAAGACATCATAATTCTAAAAAATACAATAGAATTTCAGTGGTAAGTTTCTTCTCTTCAATTTTTGTGTTTTCCTCTTTCTGTAATGCATCTTATGCAGTTGTTGAAATGTCAACATTGATTGATTATCTATGGGTCTTATCTTTTCCCAAACTTTTAATCTTTGTCATTTGATTCTATGTTCTGGAAAATATATTCACTACACCTGCAAAACTTCCAATTTTTTCATATTGTTCTGTCTTTGACAGTTATTTTTTAATCTGAGGGTTTTTTCCCTTATGCCTCTATTTCGATTACTTCCATTTTCATTGCATTAATTTCTAGTTTTACTAATTTATTTCTTCTTTTTTCTGTTTTTTTAACCAAATTTTAAATTTTTTTTAATTTTAGGATTTTCCCTGTTACCTGTTAATCCTTGATAATCTGTTAATTGTTAAGACTGAGAAATTCTTGACCTGCCACCATCATGTCTATGGCCATGAACTTTGGCATAGCCTCTGGACAAGGGCAGCTTCCCCCTGAATAATTTCAGTGAATATAAAAACTTTAAAGAAAAACTGATGAAGTGTTTCTGTGGTGAAAAATCTTAAAGTGCTTTGTGCAAAAATGAATAAAGCGACAATGAGCCAATTCTGAGTTTAGTTCTCATATGCTATGCATGTTTCTCCTGTCTGACTTGTAGCCCTGTCCAACCACCATGGGAAAAGCTCAGTCTTGCCTACTAGTGAATGAGAGATCATAGGGACATAGTTGAGACCTGCTGGTCATCCTGTAGTGGCTCACCACCTGCCAAGCCCTGGAAGGTGACTACAGATGAATGAGGGAAGCCAGCTAAAACCAAAAGAACCCTCCCCTGAGCTGTGTCCACCCAAAAGGCCAAAACACAGAATTTCAAGCTGTATATATGGCTGTTGGTTTAAGACACAGAACCTCGGGGAGCTTTGTTTTACAGCAAGATTTAACTGACATAATCTCCTATACACCATCCACACTTTTGTAAATAGTCTCTGAAATTAAATCCTCATCAGATGATGTTTTAATATAAAATCAATTCCTTCCTGTTCCCTGATTGGTATTATCAGCAATTGATAAAAATTTTAAGATATATCCCAGATACAAAGAGACCACTTCATTCCTTAACACTATTCATCTCCTTTAACCTAGATCATTCACCTCCTATAAAATTTTCCTGTTGCTGGTATGAATTTTCAAGGTAAATTTCTTTGTACTTACATTTCTGGATGGTAAGTAGGAATATTTTGACCTATTTCAGGTTCACTACTTGATATTCTAATTTTGTACATCAGATGATTTTGAATTAATTCTTTGAGTCTGATCAAAGTTGGGTATATTGAGAGCACTGACTGTCTAGAAGGCTTAGTATCATGGAGGATACTGGTTATCCTTGTTAGAACATACCCTGTCTCATCTTTATATATTTGTAATGGAATGTGGAGAATTCTAGCACAGATTTTATGGTGCATCAGATGTCAATAGTATCTCGTGTTGTCTTTCAGAAGACAACAAGCAAGTGATTCATTTTACTACTATTCATTCAACACAGATATCAAAAGTGATGGCATTACATTATATACGTAAGATGTTTCAAATGCAAATATCAGTAGTGGCAGAATATACATATGAGATGTTTTTAACTAAATTCACCCACTATTATTTACAAGTTAATAATTGAAGAAAAAGTGTTTTGAAAGAATATTATGTTTATCTCGCATTTAATTTCAAGTGCTCTGCTCAGTGGATCACACTTGTTTTCAAAAAGTCAATTGAAATCCTTCACAAAATACATTTGGCTATTCAATAGCAGGAATCGCATTCAGAGAAATTGCAAGATACTTATTCAAGACCTGACTCATCAGGATTTATATATGCAAAGATTTTATTGACCTCAGAGTCAATGGAACTTCAGGCAGAAATTCTGCCTGAGCAAACACAGCTGAATCAGGACCCAGATGAATTAATTTAGTGCCTATCTGTAATATAGATTGGCAATCTTCCAAAATGAATATGTAAGTTGAAAGGAGTCTGGTTTCTAAACATAAAACTGAACTGTTTGCTGTTTTTCCTTGGCAACATAAGGAGAAATGTAAATCTATTGTTAAGCGAAGAAGACACTTTCTAACATGGAATATCTTTATCCAATGATTAAATTAAACTCAGTACTTCAATTTTAGCTTAAGGTTTGGGTTTGGTGTTGTCATTAAAGGGTTTGGTTGGTTCCAAAAGGATACAAACTTAGGGATAGACCTGTGGTTCTGTGGTTCTCAGAAGAAATGAAGATATGAAAAATAAAGCAAGGATGTATCATAAGAGTAACCAAAATGCAAAGCTGAGAACAAATGAAGAACTTGAAAATGAACAGGGTACAAGAAATGCAATTATTTAAACTTGAACACAAGGTGATCTACATCGCTGGGGTATAACAGCTAATGAGAGCTGTTATATTGAAGTGAAAATGAGTCATACATCTCCTAAGGGCTTTATTTGCATTGACTTATTTAATATTCATATTGACCATATGAATTAGGTGGTATTAATACCCCAACTGACAATGAGGGAACTAGAGTAAGAGAAATTAAGAAATTGCCCAAAGTTATGTAAGTATTCAGTGTCAGAGTCAGGATTCAAATCCAGAGCATATAACTGCAGAGTCCATGTCTTAATGAGTATGTATTTCCTCTCTCAAACAAAAGTCCATATTTGGCATTTGATGAATAAGAGACAGACCAAGAATTCAACTAATTTTATATCAATGTTTTGAGTATTTGAAAATATTTTCCAAATTCCATTACACTAAGGAAAAATAAAGGCCTGTGGGGAGTAAAGTATGAAACAGCAGTTCTATAGCTATTCCTTCCTTGCTAGTGAAGCCAGGAGAAAAGACCTTCAAGTAATATTTTAATGATTTGGACCAGATCTGCCTACAGACATGTTAATTGCATTTAATCGTGGAAAGAGGAGTCTCCATCTACAAAATTACTTTATCTGGAGATAGCTGATATCCTCATACTATAAATAAACATAGCATTTATGGATTTATAAGATATGGCTGGATAGAGAATGATGGGTAGCCAGATAACCTATGTGATTTAAGGAGTATAAAACATAGACATTCCAACATTAAAAAGTCTCTCTTTCGACCAATACAGTACTGTTATTCTAAAGCCAAAATTTATCCTGAAGCAGAGGGGAAGAAAAGACAAATTTGGTAGTTCTCACGGGTTTCACACTTCTCAAGGAAACCAATATTTTGTCTATGTTTTGAATTCTGCACCATCTTTTATATCAGTAAAATTGGGGGTGGGTAACATCTGATTCATGCAATCTATCTTAGCACATCAACCTGTTGTACTAACAGTTGGCAGCAACAGAATTGTTTTTTGAACTATGCATCATAGTGTCTAAAACGGGATTCAGTAGGAAGAAAAGGAGGCAATGGAAGGAAATGGCAATAGTTTGATGTCTGTAGAGTTCTCTACACATCTTTTGTATGAAGGGGTGAAAATCTTGAAGCAATTTAAAAGCGAACATATTGCCAATGTGATTGGAAGAAACAGATTTATATCTTGGAGAATGTGCTAGGTGAATTAACATAGAATAACAAATGAAAGGAAGGTGCAAACATACTTTTTGATGGCTATTGTTAGACGCTCTGTTAAAACTTAGAAGAGTAGAGGAAAATAATTAAAACATTTCTCCTGTAACTGTAAATCCTTCTAATATGATCACATAGTGTAACAAAGGGTCTATAGGCTTAAAGATATAATTATAGAGCAGATAACAAAATATTTAATACAGCTGATTGGAATTCCTCAAGGTTTTGATCTACCAGAAACCAAACTGGACAGAGAGGTAGGTTTACTTAGTTGTAAAAAATTAGATAATTAAATGCCTTCATGAATACATATAAAATGTGTCAAATAACTATTGATAAAGAGAGAAAAAGAAAAATTGAGCTAAGAAGGTATCAAAATATTGACCTAGGAATATGGTTGTGATTAACATGGTTTGCATCAGATTTAATCTGGTTGTTGCCCAGGTGTTAATGTTTTTTTCTTTTGCAGAAAATGTTGAAAGAGAAGTTGTAAAAAGATGTATGAGAAATATGAGGTAAAGAAATATTTGCTATGTTCAGGGATTGGTTTGGAAAGGAAGAGTCCTGAAATGACCCTCTCACTGCTGGGGACAGGGAGATGAGGACCTTAAATTCTTCTTGTAAATATATCAATGATTTAGGTCAAAGTCATTCAAATCCTTGTGAACTTGATAATGGTAATTTCCAGAGGAAAGCTGAATGCCTTTCCACAAAATATTTCAGCAGCACATACCACTTCTCCCTAGATTGTGTATCATAAACCTAGAATATGTAGGTTATGAGGCATAGCTGGCTGGAGTATGGGAGCAGTGACGTAAGGAGGGAACACAATCAGATGTTCTAGAACAGAAGTGGCTCTCATATTGGACCATGGTGCTTCATATAGGGCTCAAAATCTCACCTATCATTCAAAATAAAAATATGTCCTCATATGTGAGAAAATTGATACTTTGCTTGCCATGTCGTTTTCACTTATAAAAATATTATTTTGTCCATGTTTGACGTTCATTTTCACATTTACAAATCTGTAACATTTTTGTTGTCTTTAAACTTTTGTTTATTCACCTAAATACAACATTATATAATGTAAAATGTTAATTTTTCCCATAGAAAATCTCCTTCCATTCTTTGATATTCTTGATTGTTATATCATGGGTCAGCCAACTTTTAACTATTTCTTCTGGGTTTTATTTCTGTATAAGCAATATCATCATATGCTTATTTTAATTTTTAATATTCATGTATTATCTTTTGCCTTATAACTATGGCAAAAAAATATTCTACTCCTTCTCCTGGTCCTCCAGCCTCACCACACACGTCACATAAATCTCATGCTAAGATTGAGGAAAATCAAATATTGACCAAATCAATTTGTATATTTTGTCATAGTAGGTAGTCATTCACAGATGAATCATGTAGTATGTTATTATTAAATTAAATTTTCTCCCATATTTTGCATTATTTGACACTAAGAACTAAGTATTATTTTATTCCTATATACTGATCACTAATACTTTCTCCAAATTATTGTTTTAATATATTCAGACACCTTTCCTTCCTGGAGAAATCTCTCCTGGAATCCTGCATCCATTTATCCTATTCTGGACTGAGCCCCACCCAACCTTATCCCTGAAATACCCTCCACCACCCACCTGGAAACTGCCGTCACTTATTTTGGTGGAACGCATCCTTCAGCAGTTTCCTTAGAAAGGGGACCTGGGAGATAAAATTTTTTTTAGATCTTGAATGCTTGAAAATTTTTTTTACTTGACCTTTGTGATTGATGACTTAGGTGGGTTACAAATTTCATATTTCTCTTTTTCTTTCAGAAAATTTGCAGCATTTTTTCACTTACTTTTAAGGACAATTGCTAGTTTTGAGACATGAAACTCTAGATTCCCAAATAAAGATATGTGATATTTTTCCATTTCTGAAAAGTTTTAATATACTTATTCTTATCTGTATTCTCCCAATTTCCTAATGCTGTGGTCTGGAATAGGTCTTTTTTCTTTATGTCTTTTATTCTGGAAATCCATATGCCCAGAATCTGAGACACTTGCTTGTCATAGTATTATAACTATTTATATAACTACATTTTCTCAGACTCATATTCTGGGAATTCCTTCCAGTCTTTCATTAGACATATATTACTAACCTTTTAAATTTTCTTTTTGTCTACATATTCCAACCTTTTATAAATATTTTTAGATATTTATTCCACATTTGAGCCAAACATGATACTGTATTTTTTGAAAATCTGCTATCATATATATTTCACTGTTGAAGACATATTTTCCATACCTATGTTTGCAGCATAATTTGTTTTGCTAATGCAATAACACTCATTTCTCTGAAAAGGTGTATAAAGTAACCATGTCAAAAAAATAATGCCTTCACAATCTCATGTTTAAATTTTGAAATATTTCTGACCTCTACTTGCTTCCCAATTGATTCATTAGATCAAATTCTCCAAACATATCTCATTTGAAGAATATATTTTCATCATGCTATATTCTTGATAGCACTCCAAACACCCCTCCCTTTATAAAACTTTAAGATTCCTATCTTGAAATTAAATAGACACTATTATTCTTCATGAACTTACTTCCCCTTATTCTGGTGTAAAATCTTTTACTGATAAAAATTAATTGAATGTAGTGTGTGTGTGTGTGTGTGTATGTATATACATATATATATAGTGTCTATTACTACAACATTTTTGGTTATTTTAAATATCAGTTACCGAGATGTATTTGAAAAGTAAACAATGAATAGTAAGTTATAGTTTTATTTATACATAGACAAAATTATCACCAAGAAAGGAAAATTAAAGACAACATGAAACAAAATATGCAATCTCTATTGCATAAGTAGTTGAGAATGTTATATGTGAAAAAAAGTGGGATTAGGGAGATGCTTTCCTTTATAACTGCCTATAAGTATTCACATATTGTTAGTTTTATTTCATATTTTAATAATAAAAGGAGAGGGGAAAATATGTGTGTGTGTGTGTGTGTGTGTGTGAGAGAGAGAGAGAGAGAGAGTAAAAGAGAACAGTAAGTTGAAAATTTTACTGACCCTGAAGTCTGCTAAGTTGTGTTGGTCTGGGCAAAATGGATGCTCATCAAGTAGAAAAGACAGTTGCCATAAATCAAATCTTGACAGGATTAAGTTCTGGATGTCAGATCGTGTTTATCAGACGTGGTTACAGGCCAAATCCTGTGTTGTAGGTTAATACAAAAATTCAGTGAAATATCTTACACCCAGCAGGAACTTAGAAACACCCAACCAAAGCTAAGACCCCTCAGATTCCATTTGACAGAGATAGGTAAGCGTTTCGTCTATTCTCAGTGCCTCTTCATGTTTGAAGTATTTTCTTGCTTCCTCTAGGCAACTCTTTTGTTGTTATTTTCTGTTTACCTGTTCTTATCCTGGGACAATATTGTTTATGTTGCTCAATGTAGGTGTAAGTGTAACTTTTAGCAGATATTTGTCCATAACATAAAAAAAATGCATATATACACATATACACATTATACTATACATATACTATGCACGTATACATATCAAAAATTGTAGCATGACATTATGTCCATTAATTACATATATAATTTGTATATATGAATTACATATATAATTTATGTATATACACACACAATATCATCTAAAAATATCATCAAAAACAACCAATACCCAGCAACAAATCCACTGTAAAATGTCCAAGACCTCTGCATGGAAAACTATCAAAACTACCAAAAACTACAAAACAACATTTAGGCATAACTTAAAGACGACCCAAACTAATTGGGTGATAAATGTTCATGTGCTGAAAAATTCAGCGTTATTAAGGTTTCAAACCTCCTCAGATTTATCTATGGATTTAGCACATTCCCAATCGAAATGTCAGAAGTTCCCCACACTCCATCCCCTGAGAAACTTTTATTCTAAAACTTGATGGAAAAGCAAAGGACCTAAAAGAGCTAAAATAATCAAAAAATATATATATATAAAGAACACATTTGGAAGACTTACTTTACCTGATCTGTAGATTTACAAGGAAGATATATTAATCTAGAGACTGTGTTATAGATAGAAGAAAGAAATAGATAAATGGAAGAGAATTAAAAGTCCAAAAATAGATGTGCTTGTCTATGGTCAATTTTTAACAATGGCACTGAGACAATTCAATGCGGAGAATGAAAGATATTTTTTTAACAAAAGATTCTGGAACAGCTGTATAGTCATAAGAAAAAAATAAATAAATAATCTTGACATCTATCTACCTTAATAAAAATATTAATTCAGACTGGATTATAGACTTAAAAGGATAAACTAGAACCATGAAACCTCTACAGGGAAAACTATCTTCACAACTTGGGGTAAAATAAGATTTTTTTACATCGGACGATTTAATCGCTAAAAATGATGATTGGATTTTATGAAAATAAAAGGTGCCAGCTTATGAAAAGACAGCATTTTGGAGAGAAAAGGCAAATTACAGACATGGAAAAAATCATCTGTATTTCATATAGCTCAGAAATGAATTGTATATATAAACTATTTTTAAATCTCCTACAAATCCATAATAAATATTCAAAAGAGCTAATTAAACATGAATAATAAACTTGAAAAACATTCTACAGAAGAAGATAGAGAAATGATCAATAGGTATATGAAAAATTGCCAACATTATTACATTGTCAGTGAAACAAAGACTAAAAACACAACAAACAACTGATAATACTGATTGTTGACAAAAAGGGCAGTTGAAATTCTCGTGCATTGCTGAATGAAGTGGAAGATTGTGTATCAACTTTGAAAAAATGTTTTATGTAAAAGAATTATATAAAAATGTTTACAGCATCCTTTATCATAATAGCCAAACATTAGAAACCAACCAAATATATATCAGTAGGATAATAGATATTCAGATTTTGGTATTTCCATATATCGGAATACTGCTCATCAATAAAAAAATGAACGATATGTACACATAACAGCATAAGTGAATCTCAAAAGCATTATGCTGAGCTATAGAAGGCAGACAAAAATAGTACATAATCTATGATTCCATTTATATGAAGTCAAAAAAATAGACACAAATGATCTATGATGT
The DNA here is from genome assembly GCF_949987535.1 of Balaenoptera acutorostrata. Lineage (NCBI taxonomy): Eukaryota > Metazoa > Chordata > Mammalia > Artiodactyla > Balaenopteridae > Balaenoptera > Balaenoptera acutorostrata. Next base: position 18,987,300 of record NC_080065.1, on the reverse strand, counting down.
TAGGGATGAGAAAATGGTTATCTCTGGTTGAAGTGAGGAATGCATTAGACAGCAGTAGACAAAAATTTCTTGGATGATGGAAATAGCCTATATCCTGTTTTGGGTGGTTTGCACAGCTGTCATAACATATCAACCAAAAACTTACACATAAATTTTATTTCAATAGCAACATATTTCCCTATTAAAAATAGCAGAACAGCTATAATTATCTCCCTCATCATTAAATAGCCCATGCTTTGTTCGTTTTATTTCTATTTTAAAAATTTGTGTATATTCATCCTATAGAGTTTTGAAAATAAGCAACATTATTTTCATGAGTATAAAAAAACATTTCTTATTAAAGAGAGAATACTGTTTACTAATGTTTTTGGTAAACACATTCACAAAGACTTTTTGTCTTTTGAAATTAGAAATCTAACTATATCTATTTGCTTTTTTTCTTATTAATATATTTTAATGTAACCCCACATTAGTAAATGTTACTGTCCAACATAAGTTTTTAAAACTGTATAAAATACCATTTTATTTGTATGTCATAAATTATATTAATTAAATTCCCTTTTGAGATGTGCAGTCTGTTTATAGTTTTGTCCGGCCTCTTTATAGAGTAAGTTCCATTTTCTGGTGCTGCTCATTTGTGGCATCGGCAATCCTCAGTTGATTATATTCTGGCATCCTTTCCCATCACGCCAGTGCACATGAGCTCACTAATACCATTGTGACCTTCCTGCTCATTCTTATCTTACTTAATCCTTTCTGTGGCATTTGACAGAGTTCAACCTTCTCTTTTTCTCAAAGTTGTCTGTTTGGCTGAATTTTGTGCACCATTCTCACTTAGCTTTTATTCTGTGGATGTTCTTTCTCCATTGATTTAATGCAATCTTTTCTGACATCCGTGTTTTATAGGTTGATCTTCAGGTTATCTCTCAGACCTTTGCCGTTTTTATATCCACATATCTTCTGGGTTATAGTACCTGAATGACATTATCTACATCCATGTATTCAACTGCAAGCTGTTACAGTGGGGGCTCTAAATCTCGTTTCAGATTTTTACAGCTTTTATTTAAGCTCTGGTCCACTGGCCAACATCTATAAGCACTTTAAACATTGAACTTTTCCTTGAAATCCCCATAATTTGTTCTTATTTTTATATTCCCTATTTAATGAAGATCTGTGGACCCAAATCGGTATTGCTATACTTAATTCATTTTCATTAGGTAACATCTTAATAGTATCTCTTAAATGTGCCTTCTTCCCTCCATTTGTACTACCAACAGACTTATCAAGTCATTACCAGTAATACACAAGAAACTTACATGTATAAAGTGTCTGATCACAGGCTGGGATCCATGGTGACAGGCAGTGCACACCTTGTGTAGTGTAGTCTCCAGGAAAACAAACACTACCCAAACATGAAAAAAAAACAGAGGCTGTTTATTCACCACTTTTTATAGTGACAGAGTCAGCCATCATCACTTGTGTTTTGCAGCGAATCAAAACCAGTCAAGAGAGTGGAAAGCTTTACACTGATGAGAGAGAGGGTTTCAGGAATTCTCTATGAGAAGGTTGTTGGTGGGGGCAGCTTGAGGCAGATTAATTAGAAGTATTGTATCTTAAGTGATTTGTTTGGAGACCACAGCCAACTTTTTCTGGTTCAACCCAATTTGTAAGTGAGGACAAAGTGGAGGCTGGCAGCTGTTTTCCAAGCCCTGACCATTATGGACTGATTGCGGCAAAAACTGTGGTTTTGCCTACTTGGATGGTTGCTGCAGAGATTGTAGGTCCGAGTTACATCTCTGACAATTTATGGTCTGGCCTTCTTTCATTCGTGTATTTAGTGTCTCATTCATTGGCCTTACAAGATGTTGTCTCGTAGCTGTGCCATAATGTAGTCTTCTAGAGGAAATTTCTTGTATTAGTTCTACAGATTCTATCAGACCTGATATTTAGGGGTTATGGAGGACATGGCAAGAAAAGTGAATTCTATGCACATTCTACTTTTTCTAAGCTGAATTCCCTGGGCAGCAGCAAAATTGTTTGGAATAAAGCATTATAGAAATTCACAAAGAATAATTGGGACAAAAGTGTAGGGGCAAGGCAGGCAACCAAACCCAACACAAGAATCTATTCCTTTCTTTTCCTGTTGGAGGAATTTCAGTGTAATCAGCCCCAGCTGAGTGGTTGACTCCCCAAGGAAATAGGCTGTTAGTGTTAACATTCATAGTTGGCAGGTTGGTCACTCAGCAAGGGCTACATCTAAATCAGTCTTAAGGAGGAGAGGTCCAAGATGTTCAACTGTTCAACCCATGACTATCTTCTGTTAGTCCCCATGGTCACATCAGAACAAAGTCCAATGTTTGCAGGAGGGACAAAAAATATCTATTGGATATCCGCAAGAGATTATCTTATTTGTTCTCATTAAAAACTTCCCCTGTTACTTTCACATGTTATGCAGATATCATCACATTCAACCCATTCCTATCATCCATGTATCTCCCTTGATTTTCGTATTAGAGATTTCCAATCTTATTTCTTCCAAATTCCTGACAAAAAAAATGCACGTAAACACTTAACTCTACCATCTTTCCCCCTCAGGAAAATTAAACAGCCAGATGCACGGCTCACAGTTTTGTCCATTGTTAGGATTTTCCTTTACCATTTTTCATTAGAGACACCATTGAGTGGGGCTATAGTGCTATCAGCTTTCCACATATGGGTGTGTCAGATTATTTGAGAAATTATTTCCAAATCAGTCATGCTGTTTTTCTTCTTCAGGTCATAAGAATTCCAATGTGGTCAGAGGTATAGGTTGAGGAAGAGCAGACAAAGAGCAGTAGTAAGTACCCCTTGCTCGTGCAACTTACTAGTGTTTCAGGATGTACTCTGAAAATTCAAGAGTCCCAAGATCCTACAACACTTCCACCGAAAAAGATGTAAGCGTTGGTGCACAGATTCAACTCTATTACTCAGTGGGTAAGATAACTTCCAGTTTATCATGGGCAATCAGGACATGTGGTCCTTTGGAGCTCCATAGTTGCTTATTCTGTCTCTTTTAGAAAACCGTAAGAAACAAGGAACTGTTTTTGTTTTGTTTTGTGATCCTCCAAATCAAAAGAATTTTCCTTGCAATTTTATCAGGGCCTTCTTTGTCAATCACAGCAAAAATTCATCAAATATTAACACAAATCTGTCCACCATCCTTATTCTTACATTTGGGATATCAAAATTCATGGGTATTATACCTTGTCAGACAATTTAGTAAGATTTGGTGTATCCATTGACTTACTTTCTGATCTTATGTTCACTTCTAAAACAATAGAAATCTGACATTTACACTTCAATAAAACATTGCCTCTGAGATCACAACCAATCAGTTTGTTGCTAAGGTTAGTCAATGGGTTAGGGCCTTTCTTATAAATTGGTATGCACCATGAATCTGTCCTCAGCTCTCCTTAAAAATCCTTTCACCTTATTCTCCTTTGGCTTATTTAATCCTTTGTCTTGGATTCTTCTTAATTCATATCTACCCTTCAAATCTTCTTTGTGAATTCCAGAATTTGTCTTCTGCGTTTTCTACTTTCACATCTCAAAGGCATGTAAGTTTGTACACAATTTATCTATGTCTGACATAATTTCTGCCCTTCCTTTGGCCCTAATTTCATTGACTCATGGTAGAAGCTGGTATAGTCTTGGAATATTTTCTATCATTCGCCCCAATCCCCCCCCCCCAATATTACTAAGTTTATTTCCTATTCTTTAATACCCTTTAAACTCTCTCTTTCTCCACTTTTGGTATCTTGTTTAATCCATCATATTATTTTTAAGATTATTTTACTAGCTTTTAGAGTATTGTTTTGGGTCCTCAGTCAAGCTATGGTCTAATTCATTATCCACTATATAATCAGAGGGATCTTTCTAGAGAATAAATCTGATGAAGTGACTCCCCACACTGTATTTGTTATAGTTCTTATTAAACTCATTATAATGTCATAACAATTTAGCCTACATTAGTATGATCTCAGTGTTATTATCCTGAGACAATTTTATGAGTGAAATGGAATACAAAAGTAATTTGTAAGGTTAATTGATCCTCACCAGATAGATACCAAAGGTCTTTTGATCTATACAGGAAATTTGACCATTCCTGTAACTATATAATTTTTCATGGATACTTTCTAGCACATGAGAGTAGAGCAGAGAGACATTAAGGAAGCCCTTACCTTAACAGAAAAATCTCTGCATAATAGTCTTCTCATGATTTCGCTTTTAAAAGCGTTCACTTCTCTATAGATAAAATGACATTGTATTCCCTAAGTTTTATTCGATAATTCTGGATATTGACACCCAGGATTTAGAATCATAATAAAAAGGCATAATTAATGAAATGAATGTATCCATATGTCGGCACAATTTATGGATATATTGAATACCCTAATGTCTAATATCTAAAAGTCACATATTAAGCAACATCTGTATGTCAGTAATTTACCAAAATACTATTTACCATTCAGTCAACAAAAGAAAACTCCTCAGATTTGATTTGAAGTGGGTTTTGTTTGTTTGTTTGTTTTATAATAACCTAGACCGCATTGGTTTTATTAAAACAAGTATAAATCCTTGAATCACACCCAGGAACTAAAATAAAAGAAGCTCCCAATGAAAGATTTAAAAACGTTTGATGCATAAACTCTTTCAAATTAATAAGAAAATGCATGTACTATAATAAAAAATGTGGGCAGAAGACACAAACACAAATAACAGAAGAAGAAAAAGGTAAATATAAAAAATACTCAGTAATAATAAAAAACAAAGTGTAAAAGATCACCCTTGATGAGAAATGTTTCACTTATTATTGTCATAATTTAGGAATGCTAATGTTTTTTTGTTTTTTGTTTTAATTTTTATTTATTTATGGCTGTGTTGGGTCTTCGTTTCTGTGCAAGGGCTTTCTCCAGTTGTGGCAAGCGGGGGCCACTCTTCATTGCGGTGCGCAGGCCTCTCACTATCGCGGCCTCTCTTGTTGCGGAGCACAGGCTCCAGACGCGCAGGCTCAGTAATTGTGGCTCACGGGCCCAGCTGCTCCGCGGCATGTGGGATCTTCCCAGACCAGGGCTCGAACCCGTGTCCCCTGCATTGGCAGGCAGATTCTCAACCACTGCACCACCAGGGAAGCCCCAGGAACGCTAACGTTTAATACCTTATTATTGGGATAGAAATTGAAAGAAATTTTTTTTTTTTTTTTTTTTAGAAATTGACAAAATGATTCAAGAGCCATGAAAATGGAGTCGTTGAAGTTAGGAGATATTTTCTCTTTTAAAAAATATCAGTCTTAGTAGTCTTAAAGAGTCCTATTGTTAAGAATCTCATTTATTTAGCATTAATCCTCCTGTATGTTTTTGAAAAGTCAGTGTTTGAAGAGGATGTTAAAGGCCAGATATTGTCTCTGATCTTAGAAATGGAATAAAAAGGTAAGCATTTGGAGTGAAATTTGATGATTGTTTCCTTGACAGGACCTGAGTTGTGTAGCATTATCTGTAAACTAAATGTGAGAGCAAAATGAATAGATAAATAAAACTAAAATATTTCACCCAACTCAGATCAGAAGGCCTCAATATTGATAGTTTTGCCTTTGAACTTTTAAATGGCTTACAATAGCATTTTAAAACTGCATTCAATAAATCTCTTCTTCTAAAGGAAGCAAAAGATAATAGTCTACATTATCAAATTATTCTGGAACACAGCATATGCAAACCCATCTAAGAAATTTTTAATAGTAAAATCAAGTATCTAAGAAATCTTGGACCAGTCATGGGCACTTTTTTTGGTTTACTTAACTCTGCATTTCTACATCATATTTGATGATTTTGTTTCAGTGTTTCACTTAATGATTCATGAAATATGAGATATCCTGCTCTGAGCCATCTCTCCAGGATAGGTAAAATTGTTTTATCTTCTCCAGATTTTGAAAGGTTAGAGACTATGTGACATCACAACTATGTAAAGTGAATTCCTTTCAATCAGTATCAGAATTGTGACCATTTATTATACAAAGGCTTTTTTCTATGTTTGCATGTACTAAACATTTTTAGAATTATTCAAAACCTATGTTACTATCCTGGATTTCAGCAAAAACATTTTATGAATGTTCTAGCTGCTGAAAATCACTTTAGAAAAATATGCATTCCATTGTACAAAGATTTGTGAGTATCTAGACAATACAATAGGTTATAAAAATTAATGTGATATTTCAAAATTCCTTAAATCCATTGTAGTGAATAATCAGTTTTAAGGCAAGCAGTTTTTAAACTTAGCTCTGTAACACTCAAATCTTAAAAGTGTGTTATTATTACTTTTGAGCCTTTTGGAATATGTAAGTATTCAGCATGTTATATAATGTTTTTCAATGCATGTCTTTTCAAAAACAGAAAAATGCAATTCAGCACATAGCTAGAAATATATTAGCAAAAAATATGAAGCATAAAGATAGCCTATATTCTATGTGTACCAAAATAAATGGAAGGTAGTTTCAAAATGCAACCCAGCTAGTGCCTCAACTACAATGAGTGTCTTCTTTAATGTTACACTTTTATGCATACAACTTTAGTGCCATGATAATTTACTAAAACTTGACTGTGTAAAGCCACTGATAATCTATTTTGGCATGTGATCATCTCCTTTAACATGAAATAAAATAAAATGAGGCTTTCAATATTCTATATAAATGAAATTATTACAAAAATACAAATATAAGGCATAGAGCTTCATGCAAAAATAAATAAGCACAGCCTTACTCAAAATATGCAGCGCGTGGTCAAAAATGTTTAGTTGACTCTGCATCGGTATTGTGCTTTTTAGTGCAAATATCAGCCTTCATATGGCTATGATTCATGCTAGTCTGAAGATGGTTCATTTTCTATAGTCCTGTGATATTAATACCCAGCTTATTAACGGGTTTAATATTGGCTATTCTTTCATGATAAATTCACTTGAATAGAAAAGAGATAAACTTTTCAGTCCATTAATTTCGTGTGATTGGAGTGTGCTTATAAATTAACTTTTTTCAAAGAACTATAGAGCTATTTTGCTAGCAGTAATACATATTTACTGTAACACATAACTTACTTTATCTTTAACTATAATACTCTGTAATGTTTAATTGATGTCCCTGGCAATTCTCTTTCTTTGCTAATGCACTGACTTTAAACGGAATATTTTAAATCAAAATCACAAGGTGGTTTGTTTGCTTTAGAATCATTTCCCCTTTCAAGGGACACAGGCCTTCACAAAACATCTCTTGTATGTAAATGTGTCTCAAGTCCTCTACTTTTCATTCACTCATTATTATCAGTTCATCTCAGTTAAAAAATTTAAAAAGGAAAAGAAAACATACCAAATTTCACCATTTATTTTTAACATGAACAAATTGAAGGAGTAAGAGCATCTGTTTCAAGGAAAGGATTTTATCTTCAACGTATTATATGATAGAAAATGATTTACAACTAATATTAAAGTAGTTGAAATGATAAGTTAGATCACTGCATCTATAAGTTATATTTAAAAATTATGCAAAATTTTAACAATTAAACAATAGTTTCATTAAAAGATAGAGATTTCCATTCAGAGATAGATACAATTCTAGCAAGCCTAGAATTGTATAACCTACAAATTAATGCAATTAAAATTCATGTAATAAAACTGTAAAACACACATGAAATTTTTATTTTTGACTTGAAAAAAAAAGACTAGTTTCTCAAGTGAAAAAATGTATGCTGAATCATGGATCATTTTTTATTTCTTTTAAAAATAATTTAAATTTTTAAGTATATTATTTTGGTTTTTAAAAATTTTGTTTTTGCTTAATACAATTGCTGGAATATTAAAGACATCTGCCAAGGTTATCACCCCAATATAGCAATTTTTTTTTTTTTTTGACACAGAGGTGGCATTATCTTTTCAATAGCTAGCATGTTGCCTACCAAGCTCTTAAATGCTACCTTAAAGAATATAGTAACTATATGTTTTTATTTTATCATTTAGGTAGATCCTCTACATCAATGGTAAAAATGAATTTTGATCCTTAGCAAATCTGTGGCCCCTATCTGGATAATTCCTTCTGTTATACACAAGAACCTAACACTTATGGGTACTAGCTAAAAATATGAAGCTTGGTCTCTTATTTTCTCTTAATCTCTTCCTAGGGGTAACATTTGTACTAAGAGCTACATTCCAAATCAGACCTTTAACAAATATTAGCGTAAACGATGAGATATTGGTGAAAGAATCAAATTATTCTTTAGTCAAGCACCATAGAAAATGTCACCTGGAAAATGGTTTTATAGTTGATGCTTGTGATTTTCAGGTAACTCTTTAATTATAAATTGGTTCAAGAACAATAAGTAGCTTAAGCTAAAATATTGTGATTGAGGAGAAAGTTGTATTTGATTTGTGTTTTTCCCTTGGTGTATTTTATTAGACTATCAATCTTTGTCCAAAAGTAACCAAAGTATATTTTTCTGACCCTAAAACTTCTTTCATTTCTATGTCCTTCTGTCTATTCTTAAATGTTCAAGGAGATAAAAAGTGAAATACATTTGATTAATATTACTTGTGTCAAATATCAGTCTGTAGTCACGTGCTTTGGATGCTGTGGTCCCTTATAATCATCAGGTCCTCTTCTGTGGGATATTGAATCATCATCATTAGGTCTTAAAGTTCATGAAAAGGATCAAAAAACCGAGAGATCACAATTCAAATTATTTTAAATCTAGAGTTACTGTGCACACAAAGGTAACAGTAATAAAGAGGTCCTTAAAGTATTTTTTCAAGAGAGGGGAAAGTAACTTCTAGATGGCATTTCAAATATAAGGGTTTACTTCTACCTCCTCCTTTTCTTCTCCCTCCTCCCTTCCTGAACACTTCATTCCAAAAACAATTAGGTAGTCTGCAATGTAGGCCTCCACCCAGGTGGTTTTAAACGGGGAGGGGCTGTACTTGCCTATAATGGGCTGTTAAACCTGAACAGGAAGAATAGGCATTGACTTGAGATGCCATTGACTTGGGATACCTTGGGTATCCTTGGGGGTAACCTGTATGAGAAGAGTTTACTTCCATGTTGTATTACTGGAAAACAAAACTATTAATTCTCATTCTTTATTGAGTATTCATCTGCTTTTATAAATTAACACATGTAAATCAAAAGAAATCAGTAATTATTCAAGGATGAACATAAACATTTTCCATTTATTCTCAATGATGATGTCACTGCAAAACCAGCCCAAACTGACCCTATCTTGTTTCTAACCAGATACTGAGTTGTTTTTCAGAGACAGAAGAACAAAACCTTAAATCATGCAGCCAAAGCATGTGAAGAGGGGAATTTTTTTACCTCAAATAATACCCATAGTATTGGCTTCTATGCACATGCCATTTGGGCAGAGACCCCTTTGCTTGGTAACAATGAGGAAATTTCATGAGCCAAATAGAAAATACAGATAATATTTGCTATAAAAGTCACATTACTAGAAAAAATTTAGTCTCTAAAAATGGACTAGAATAAAATGATTAACTTTTTTCTTTTTTTTTTTTTTCTGACAAATTAAACAACTCTTGATTTAAGTGCTCACTTAACCATAAAATTTGCCCGGATTTGAGATCCTGCTAGGAAGTATAAAGTGTCAAATTACATATATTGAACTTTCTTACTGAGTCAAGTTCACTGTATTCAATTTAATCAATCACAATTTAAATTATATCATAAATTCCTCAGTGTGCAGAAATGATATCTTTTCTTCAGTATGTTCAGAAAGGTGTTAACAGCTTCACAGCACTCATTGTATCATGTAATGTTTTTACTCAAAGCTGCTATTTTTATAGTTCAAGGCATTTTTTTAAACGGAGGTGATAAAAATCATCGTACTTTATATGTTATATTCACTTCCTTTTTTTTTCCAAAACCAAAAATTAGTACATTCCAGCATTCCATGTGGTTCAGAGTTATAGTTATATGCACTCCAAATTTATTACATCACTGTCTTCTTGACTTTCGTTAAAGTAGTAGTTCATGACAAGTAGAGTGATTAACAAGACAGCAATATTATATGATTATCATAATGGTAATAATTACAACTATACCAAAACTGTTATGACTGAAATGTTACCTATCTAAATTTAAATAAATAACTTGCAAGTAACCAATTAACTGTTAGTATGGTAATATATAAACATGCAAGCATGATGCTTTTCCTTGCATTTGAAGTTATATCAAAATATGAATCCGAAGTGTCCACGAAAGTCAAATTTTAAGGAAAATTTTATTATCTTCTCAAATGTAATGAATGGTGATTGCTAGAGCAAAGAGCTAGGAAGGAAGTAGTGAGTGACTAGTGGTCACTCAGTACATGTGTATTTAAATAAGAAACTTCATGGAAGGTAACTGAGCTGTTTCTCATTCTCTTTCCATTTAGTATTCCACAGATTTTTGGCCATAAGTAGTCCTTGAAATAGTTAAAATGAGTTTTTATTGTTGTTTGGAGTTAATTAACCAATAGGAATTCATTTTCTATATAAACACATTGAATATGTTTTAACACACATACAAAACAAACACATAATTTAAGAGTCTTAAAAATTCTATTTATCTAAAAATGTTTTAGTTCAAAATCAAGCACTGATTTCACTATTAAATCAAACTAAACAAAAATAAGCAAGTAAATAAAACCTTTCATGAAGAATGCTACTAGTTAGCTACCAGAAGATATGCTATAAGAATACAAGCTAATATTTGTATAATACCTGTTACTGATTTGCAAAGAATAAATGATGAAATAATAGATAACATTTATAATGTGTTACTATTAGACAGAAATTATTTTAAGAGCTTCACACACATTGATTTATTAAATTATAACAAGAAACATTAACTCCATTTTATATATGGGAAACTTAGTAAGGGAGAGGTTAATAGTTCATCCAATATCATGCAACTAGGAAATTACTGATGAAGAGGATGAGTAGAGGCATTCCTACATTACAGTCTGAGCTCTTTAAACACTTTCCTATCCTGCACTCCATCAACAACTCAGATTTGTCCTACTATAAAACATAATTAACATTTTATAGGAAAATCTATGGATCAATTCTAACATGCATTACTTTTAATGATGAATAATTTTATTAAATATAGTTTTAAAGTATCCAATTAGGGCTTCCCTGGTGGCGCAGTGGTTATGAATCTGCCTGCCAATGCAGGGGACACAGGTTCAAGCCCTCATCAGTGACGATCCCATGTGCCACGGAGCAGCTAAGCCCGTGCGCCACAACTACTGAGCCTGCACTCTAGAGCCTGTGAGCCACAACTACTGAGCCCGTGTGCTGCAACTACTGAAGCCCGCAGAGCCTGTGCTCTGCAAAAAGAGAAGCCACTGCAATGAGAAGCCCGCTCGCCTCAACTAGAGAAAGCCTGAGCACAGCAACAAAGACCCAACGCAGCCCAAAATAAATAAAATAAAATAAATTAAAAAAATAAAGTATCCAATTACATAATTAAGAATTAAAATTCCTTAAAATTAAGGACTAGCAAAAAAGTAATATTCTTAAAACAGAGGCAATACATTATTTTTTTTTTAAAAAGCTCATGTCTTCCATGTTAAAAAGTTCATGACATTTTTGTAAAAAAAGCTCATGACTTACAGTTTTCAGCTGTGCATGTAAGGGGCTTGGAAGTTGCCAGTCCATCTTAACAAGTAAAAATCTGAGCAGACAGAAAAGTCTACCACTCTTCTTGGATCCATAAGAAAGGGGAGGACCCAGAGCAGATTACTGCCACCAAAACTGGAGGGACAGAGGTGAATATAGAGAGACACAGCTTACCAGAGCAGGAAACTGCTGGTGGAAACTGACTCTGGAGTCAGTGCTTGGGGTAGGAAAACTTGAACTGTAATTGATGAATCACCGGAAGTTGCGTGTAGCCAACTCTGAGGGATAAAAACTCCAAGGGGACCCAGTGATAAGAAAGGACCCACAATATTGTGAGATGCACCTCTAAGTGTTCCACCAGGTTTCCACAGTAAAGTCAAAGAAATTGGGCTTCCTGAAGGGCAAGGGGAAAAGAAACTACTTTGAAATACACAAGAGCATTCTGTTCTTCTTACCAGGCCTGCCCTCAAGGGAAACTAGTTAATGAGAGATGAACCTACTCAGGTATTATCAGAGCCTTACTAACTTGGGGTAAGTGAAATATCCAACTCTAGCCCCCTCTAGCCATCCTCTATCACCTAAGGGAAGAGGTCGAATAGATGGGAAGAAAAAAAAAAAAAAATTGGGAAAAACTTGTGAAATTCACAGTCCAAAGGTATAAGCTCACTTAAAAACTCAGACCTAACCATAGGCTGTAGAATGCTTCCCCATCAACCCACACTTCACCACTATATGACTAAAGGCCTATTTATAGCAGTTCCTTTTACCCAGTACATCACATCTGGCTATCAAGAAAAAAATTACAAGGCATACCAAAAGGCAAAAACACAATTTGAAGAGGTAGAGCAAGAATCAGAAGTGGACGTGGCAGGGATGTTTGTTAGGTAGAAAAAATAGATGGTCAATGTGAGCAGAGAGATGGAAAACCGAAGAAAAGACCAGAAAGAAATATTAGAAATAAAGAACACTAACAGAAGTGAATAATGTTTCTGAAGGGCTTATTAGTATATTGGGCACAGCTGAATACAGGAATTCTGAGCTAGAGGATATATCTATAAAGACAACCCAAAAAGCAAAGAGAACAGACTGAAAAAAAAAAAAAAAAAACCCAGAACAGAATATCCAAGGACTCTAGGACAACTACAAAAGGTGTAACATACTCATAATTAGGAATACTAGAAGAAGAATGAGAGAGAGGCACAGAAGTAAATGTGTTCTGAGACCAATTTCCAATGCGGGGGTGGGTTTTTTCCATAGCACCAAGCAATTTTCAGACACCAGCTCAGTGTTCTACCATTTAGCTCAGTCCTGACACTATCTACCCAGAGATAGCATTAGATTCCACAGGTTAACGACTGCCTTCCACTTTAGATGCCAATTGAAAATCCAGGTTGTCACCTGCGCTTCTGATCAACTGTCTATAAACCAGAGGTTTCCTTGGGTTCGATTAATTTGCTGGAACAACTCACAGAGCTCAGAAAAACATTTTACTAGATTCTCAGTTTATTATAGAAGGGTATCAGTCAGGAGTAGCCAGATGGAAGAGATGCATAGATGTCAAAACATTATAGCATCAATTCTAAGTCTGAAATCTCACCTAAGTATCATCAGTTCAGTGTTACAAATTCCAGCAAATTTAAATCACTTACAACAGATATGAGTGACACTCGGTATAAAACATTTTGGGCAAATTACCTCTCCCCTTATGGATCTGAGAAAATAGAAAACAGTTATCATTTCCCAAAATGCAATGGTGGTCCTTCTTCTTAAAGGGCAGTACATGTTTGCAAACACTAGTTCTCTCAGCCCATTTCCTGCCTGTAGAATTTCAAAAGTCTCACGTCTTTGTCTTTTTTTTTTTTTTTTTTTTCCTGCATTTGTCCCTTTTAGTCCAAGCTGGCAGGGTTTCTGCTAGTATACCATTCAACAAAACCTTTTGGGTCTCTATGTTATGTCACAGGGATTTGTGTCGTTACACAAGACAGTCATCCACAGATCTTTACTGTGTAATCTCGTATCTATTCCTGGCTTCTGCAGAGAGGGTTGATGGGATACACGAATCACATGCCTAATCTCTTCAGTACCAGCAAAAGTTTGTCCCACCATCTCTTGATCTTCTCTCCATAGTATGTTTTTCCTAACAGTTAATCTCCAATTTTTAGCATCTTTTGCAATCTGAATAAGTTGAAATTTGACCAAATCATCGAGTCCTGATTGTTTTTCCCTAACCAGCCCTCCATCTCTTTTTTTTTTTTTAAATTAATTATTTATTTATTTATTTTTGGCGGTGTTGGGTCTTCGTTTCTGTGCAAGGGCTTTCTCTAGTTGCGGCAAGCGGGGGCCACTCTTCATCGTGGTGCACGGGCCTCTCACTATCACAGCCTCTCTTGTTGCGGAGCACAGGCTCCAGACGCGCAGGCTCAGTAATTGGGGCTCACGGGCCCAGCTGCTCCACGGCATGTGGGATCCTCCCGGACCAGGGCCCGAACCCGTGTCCCCTGCATTGGCAGGCAGATTCTCAACCACTGCGCCACCAGGGAAGCCCCCTCCATCTCTTTTCTCTCATAGTTTAATATAACCAGTAAAAGAGAACCAGGCCACAGTTTCAACACTTTGCTGAGAAATATCCTAAAATCCAGGTTCATCACTTATAAATTCTGCTGTCCACACCAATGTAGAGCGCCAATTTAGCTACGTTTTCTGCCATTTTATATCGAAGAATCCCTTTTCTGTAGTTTCCAAAATAATGGTCTTCATTTCCTTCTGAGCTCTCACAGTCAGAGACTTTAACTTTCATATTTCTACCAAGATTTCACTTGTAATGATGTATGTATTCTCAGAGATGATGTAGGGTTTCTCTACTATAATCCTAATTTCCTTATGAGCCCTCAATAGCATTACCTTGAATATCCATATTTCTAATTCTCTCTTTAAAACGATTTAGGCTTTTTCTACATATGCCTCAAAATCCTTTCAGTTTCTATGTATTATCCAACCCAAAGCCACTTCCACGCATTTTAGGTATTTTTTACAGAAGCACCCCACTTCCTGGTACTAAAATCTATGTTAGCTTTAAATGTGCTGCAACAGATTACCAGAAACTTGGTAGTTTGAAACAATGGAAATTTATTATCTCATAGTTCTGGATGTCAGATGTCAAAGATCAGTTTCACTCGGAGTTGGCAGGGCCATGGTCCCTATGGAGACTGTAGAGGAGAAATCTGTTTCTCACCTCTCCCAGCTTTTGGTGACTGTTGGCACTAAGGGTCTTATGGTCACATGACTACAAGTAGCCAACTGATAGAATTATGAGCTAAATAAAATAGTTGCTGCTTTAATTGACTAAGACTTTTGTTGTTATGTTGTTACATAAATTAACCCATTTATTCCATGTTACAGTTTCTTCAAATAGTGGAGCTTCTATTGTTTTTGTTGTTGTTGTTGTTGTTTGTTTTTTGAATTCCCTTAAGACTTCGCTGGCAGACTTCACTCTTACCGTGGAAATGTCAGTGTAGCCCCAGGTACTACTGAATGCTCATTTTTGCTTAGCCACAGAAGGAACAAGTGTATGTGGTGTCCTGGCTGACTTTAATTTTCTACACCATTTTCCTGAAGGAGACACCATACCAGGTTCCATACTTACTGATTTCAATCTTCTTGGTGTGTTAACCATTCCACAAAATAACTCCAAGCCCAGAGAGGAAGAGCTAATTTACTAAATTTGGGTGGTATGTTATACATTAAATAAATAAATAAATAAATAAATAAATAAATAATGGTTATATCTTTAACATGGTGTAAATAAATTTGAAATTAGCTAATCTAGCCCAACAGTCATTTAGTTGAGAAAGGACCTCAACACCATCTCCCAATGGTGAAAAATTAACACCAGAAATTATGTGGAATATTTTTTAAAGTGCCTGCATTTTTTCCAGTGTGTAGAAATAATCAATTTTTCTAATTTTCTATAAGTAAATATTTAGATTTCAACTCAATTTATTCTTTTGGAAATAAGATGGTTTAATTACCACAGAAACTCTTATTTAAAATACTTGTAAATTTAAGAATATATATATACTTATCATTTTACTTTAATTCCATGGCTTTTTAGATACATGGGTCTGATGTTAAAATCTAATCTAGTGTTCAACCTTAAACTTTGAGTATGTTATTGCAGCCTCTAGGATTTTGCTGTTCACAACAAGAACATTGAACAAAAGTATAAGTTGCCTCTATTTTTCATAAAAATGAACTTGTCCTTAAAAAAATTTAAGGTACAGTTTCCTTTGTGAATGTCCAGTGAATTGTCAAAGACAGCTTAAGAATTGGCCATTAATTCAATCTGTAGAATAGTCTCTCATATTTGTGCCTCAAGGCTACTAGAATATATAGTTGTAAAAGGAAATTTTCTTTAAAATGTGGGAACTTCTAATGCAGTATGTCATTAAAAGATAGATGTATTTTGGTTGCATTTGGAGGAAAGCAACTATTTTCTAAATATTATGTTTAGACTCCATTTCCATGTTGAAAAGCTTCCAGGTACTTTTGAAAGAGAGTTTCTTGCTGCTTATGATATAATAGACTAATTCAAAACCTTTTTACCATGAAAAAATAGCATACTGTAAGGTAGTAGGAAAAATCCTTGAATCTCATTATTCCATTTTTAGTTCAGTAGAACACTTTTCTAAAAGAAATACATTTTCTTTCCATCTATTTCTAAACATGTTAGTTACTTGCTTTTCATTTATTTTGTCTCTTTCTGAGCAATCTTCAAACAGCTGAGGAAAGTACCTAATTAAGAGACTATCACTCAAGAGGAAATTAGTAAGTATCTCTATAAAGCCAAAGAAAACTGAGGTGAATTCAGAAATTATTGATTGTAAGTTGAACTGATTAGTACTTCAGTCATTCTTTGATTGATATCCCCACTGAAAATAACATTCTGAGCTACTAAAAAATGTCATTAATATTTGTAACTCTTACAAGTAAACACTTTTTCTTTATTATGTTTTCTATTTTTATGGTCTCTTGTACACATTCATTCTTTTCTCAATAACTTATTTATTGAGATAAAATCCACATACCATAAAGTCATTTTTCTCTTATTACTTTCAAGATATTTTCTCTTTGGTTTTTGACAGTTTGTCTATGATGTGTCTAGGTCTGCCCTTCTTTTTCAAACAAATTTATTTAGATATGATTGGCATACAAAAAGCTGTACATATTTAATGTATATGACTTGATGTGTTTGGAGGTAAGTATACATCTGTGAAACCATCACTACAATCTATACCATAAATGTGTCCAGTAGCCCCAGGTTTTCTCTGGTCTTCTTTATTATTATTATATTTTTTATGATGAGAACACTTAATATAAGATCTACCCTCATAGAAAATTCTTTAAGCATACAATACAGTGTTGTTAACCATAGGTACTATGCTGTACAGTAGATCTCAAGGTCTATATCTCTTTAAATTCATCCTCCTTTCCATTTGTTAAGCTTCCTAGACATAGATAAAAGCTTTTCACCAAAATTGAAAACTTTCCAGTCATATTTCTTCTACTCCCTTTACTCCTCTCCTCTATGAATCTTATTTTTCATGTGTTGATAAACTTCATGGTTCCACAGAGGTCACTGAGGGTTTTGTCTTTTTTTCTTATCCTTATTTCTCTTTGTTTCTCTGGCTAAATAATCTCAATTGATCTATCTTCTTGTTAGGGGATTCTTTCTGCTTTGGTTCAAAAATCTACTATTGAACCATTTGTGAATTTTTAATTTCAATTATTTTACTTTTAAACTCAGAATTTATATAGTTATTTTAAAATATTTTTATTGCTATATTTATATTTTTATTTAGTGAAACAACATTCTCATGCTTTCCTTTTATTTTTAAGACATAATTTCCTCTACTTTTTGAACATGTTTATGATAGTGGTTTAAAATTCTTTGTCTCATAATTCCATGTCAGGACTTCCTCAAAGATAGTTCTTATTGACTGTTTATTCCTGTGTGTAAGCTACACTTTTTAAATTTTTTGTGTGTCCGATAATTTTTTGTTGAAAACTGGGCATCTTAAATAGTATAATATGGTAACTCTGGAACTCAGCCCATGACCCCAGCGTTTATTGTTTCTGCTGTTTATTGTTTCTTGTTATTTGTTCAGTGACTTTCTTGGACTAATTCTATAAAAAGTATGTATCCTTTATTGTGTGCAGCCATTGAAGTCTTTCCTAGATCTAGGTTAATAGCGACCTAATGATTGGATACATTCTCTTCAAAGTGGAACCAATAAGTGCCTCAGTCTTTGCTGAGGAATTTGTGTGTGTGTGTGTGTTGGGACACACAACACTCCAACAGGTATTTTACAACTTATCTAACCCTTTAATTTCTTCTTGTACAGAGGCTCAGATTCAGCTGGAGGTGAAAGAGCAGGGTCTTCTCAGGTGTTTCTTGGACATTTGCAAGGCAATGCACATGTGCATAAATTTCCAGAGTCCTAGGAATATATTAGAGCTTTTTAAAGCCCTCTATTTTCTTCTGATTCTTCAGTTTTGCCTTTTATATTTTCTGATCAGGATCTTGTTATTCCCAACTTATAATGCCACCATAAGAAGTGGCAATGTTGAACAATTGCTGCTGATTTTTTTTTTTGTTTTGACAAATGCCCTGTGGATAACATAATTCATATAGATTTTTTCAAGGTGTAAACCCTGATAATGTAATCTACATATGTATTGTGAAATTATTACTACAATAATTAATTAACACACCCATCACTTCACATAGTTACCATTTTTTATGTGTTGTGAGAATATTTAAGGTATACTCTCCTAGCAAATTTTAAGTATATATTGCAGTATTAATGCTGTGCTATACATTAGATCCCCAGAATTTATTCATCTTATAACTGAAATGTGTACCTTTTGACCAATGTATTCCCATTTTTTTCTAACCACCATCCCCTGGCAAACACCACTCAACTCTCTGCTCCTGTGAGTTTTTCAGATTTCACAAATAAATGAAATCACAGTGTTTGTCTTTGTTCATATGGCTTATTTCACTTAACATGATGTCCTCTAGGTTTATACATGTTGCAACAAATGGCAGGATTTCCTTCTTTTTCATGGCTGGATAGTATATTGCATATATATATATATATGCCATATATATATATATGCTGTATTTTCTTTATCCATTTATCTATCAGTGGACACAGGCTATTTCCATATCTTGGCCATTGTTAATAATGCTACAATAAACAGGGGAATGTAAATCTCTTTTTGAGATCCTGTTTTTGTTGTTTTATTTCCATTGGATATATACCTAAAAGTGAGATCGCTGGTACTTTTTCTCTACCACAATGCCCAAATTTTTAAATCTCTTTTCTTTTGGATAATAGCCATACTAACAGATGTGAAGTGTTATCTCATTACACTTTTGGTGCATTTCACTTATGATTAGTGATGCTGAGTATTTTTTCATGTACCTGTTGACCATTTGTATGTCTTCTTTGGAAAATATCTATTTGGATACTCTGTCCATTTTTAAGCAAGTTATTTAATTACTTAATTAACTTTATTTATTGCTGTTTAGTGGTATGAGTTCCTTATATATTTTGAATATTAACTCTTTAACAGATAGATGTTTACAAATATTTTCTCCTATTCTGTAGGTTGCCTTTCACTCTGTTTTTTTCTTTGCTGTGTAGAAGCTTTTAAGTTTGATGTAGTCCTACTTATCTATTTTAGTTTTTCTTTCCTCTGCTTTTCAGGTCAATCTAAAAAATCATTGTCAAGTTCAATGTCAAGGATATTTTCCCCTATGTTGTCTTCTTAGAGTTTCATGTTTGGGGGACTTACATTTAAGTATTTAATCTATTTTGAGTTAATTTTTGTATGGTATAAGGGTCCAATTTAATTATTTTTCATGTGGAAAACCTGTTTTCCCAATGCCATTCATTAAAGAGCTTATTCCTTCCCTCTTGTGTATTCTTAGTGCTCTCATCAAAGATTAGTGGCCCATATAGGCATGCATTTATTTCTGGGCTTACTATTCTGTTTTTTTTTTTTTTTTTTATACTAGTACTATTGCCTCAGTCTGTTTGTGCTACTGTAACAAAACACCACAGACTGGATGGCTTACAAATATACAGAAATTTATTTCTCACAGTCTGGAGGCTGGAAGTCCAATATCATTGTGCCAGCTTGGTTGGGTGAAGGCTGTTTTTCAGGTCACAGACTTCCTGTAACCTCATGTGGAGGAAGGGAGTAGGAAACTCTATTGTGTTTCTTTTATAAGAACACTAAACCTATGCATAAGGGTTTTATCTCCATGATCTGAGCACCTCCTAAAGACTCTACCTCTTGATACTATCACATTAAACATTAGGATTTCAACATATGTATTTTTGGGGGAGGCACAAATATTTAGTAAATAGCAACCATGCTGTTTTAATTACTATAACTTTGTAATATAGTTTTCAGTCAAGAAGTATGGTGCTTCTACTTTTGTTCTCTTTATCAAGATGGCTTTGACTACTTGATTCTTCTGTGATTCTATAAATATTTTGGGATTTTCTCTATTTCTGTAAAAATTTCCATTGGAATTTTAATAGAAAATGCATTGAATCTGTGGACAGTTTTGATTAGTATGGATATTTCAACAATTTTAATCCTTCCAATCAATGGGTGTGGGATAGCTTTCCCTTTATTTGTATTTTCTTCAAATTCTTTCATCAAAATTTTATAGTTTTATAATGTACAGATTTCACCTCCTTGGATAAATTTATTCTTAAGTATTATGTTAATTTTGATGCTATTGTAAATGGGATTTTTTTTTCTTTTTTAGAAAGTTTATCATTGGTGTGTAGAAACACAACTGATTTTTGTATATTGCTTTTGTATTCTGCAACTTCACTGAATTCATTGATCAGTTCTAACAATCTTTTGGTAGAGTCTTTAGAGTTTTCTACATATATTATCATGCCATCTGTAAATAGAGACAATTATACTACTTCTTTTCCAACTTGGATACCTTTTATTTCTTTTTCTTGCCTAATTGCTCTATCTAGGACTTCCAATACTATAAGTAAATAGAAATGACAAGAGTGGGCACCCTTGTTCCTGATATTAGAAGAAAAACATTCACCTTTCACCTAATTACAGTGTTACATGTAGGCTTGTCACACAAACCTACATTAATGCTGACTTTTATTATGTTGAGGTATGTTCCATTTATACCTAATTTGTTGAGAGTTTTTAATCATAAAAGGATGTTGAACTTTGTCAAAGACTAGTTGTCCTTAGTCTTTAGTTAAATTTTCAGTTCTGCCAATTTGATTGTGATGGTGGTTGCCATATATTTTTTCTTCTATAAAGAAGAATATTTTCAGAGTTCCTTTTGCTGCCATTCCTGAAGTCTTCCTTTCCCATTTATTCTTCTTTCAGTATATGTTGATAGAGTACCTAATATATTTTTCCTGTATACAAATACTATAATGTACTAGATAGCTCTTCTTCGGCCATGATGATAATTGAAATTTACGAAGATAAACACGTATAAAAATCACCTTCCATTTGCATCATCACATCATACTTCTCATTAGTTCACTCTTGATCTTCCTTTGAGTGAAACATCATATTTGTATTTAAATTAACAAATATTTGAAGGAAGAACTTAAAACTGAATGACCAAAAGTATTAACTGTAGTATGAAATTAAAGTTTTTGAGAATGTAAAAGTTTTATTTGGACTTGTTAAAAAGATCTGTGGGGCCTACCTCAAAAAGTACACTTTCAACAAAATGGGGAGGAGGAGAAAAAAGCAAGATCAAGATTACAAATGACTGAGAAGTTAATAGGATCAAGATAGATCTTAAAACTTCTTTTTCAAGAACAAACAAAAGAAAAAAAATACTCCATAGTGTGCTAAAATTTTGTTTATAAAATGAAAGCAAAGTGTATTCTTTCTTAGTTTCTTAGACTTTTTCAAGGACCGCATGAAAATGACATAAGAGAGAATAAGGCAAATATGTGACATTTATCCAGTTTGAATGTTATTTTTATAAATTTGCATAGCTTACAAAAGTTTGCTCTTCATTTAAAATGTACAAATGGAAATAAAAAGTGAACCTTAGCCAAATGCTTTAACTTGACATGTGAAATGTATGACTGTCCAAATAATGCTAGAACGCATCAAATTAATGGACTTCTACACAAAATATCACTTCCATGTTGTACTATTGTGTTCCAGGTCTACAGTTTTACAGGTTTCCAATGTAAACTACTGGAATATAGGGATTGGGTCTTGAGCACTGTAAAATGAGCTAAATGCCTGATTCACAGTAGTCTTTTAATACAGATTTTTAAATTAATCAACATTTTGTAAAGGCCTTGTTATTTGTTATTGTTTCGCCTAAAGTGGGTCTTTCTCATGCTGATTTATCAGCCAAAAGAGATGATAGAATATTTGAATTGAACCCCATTTACAGAAACAAAATATAGTGTCATGACTACTTAATTATGCATACATTAGGAACTTTCTTATAAAGTGGAACATATTGAACATATGTTAACTTTTTAAATATTGTCATATTTCACAGGGAACATACAAGTGTATTTAATAGTTCAGTCTCTCATGACCACAAGTCTGATCATTAGCCATATTAGCCTACAGCTGATGACAATCATTAGTCCTGATGATTTGGGGTGCAACATGGTTGTCAGGAGGAATTCTTCGGCATCAATCAAACTTATCTTGTGATTTCAATTAACACTAAATGGCATGATGTCATCAAAGACACTGAAAAAAAGGCCAATTGCTAGCAATTATACATGCAAACCTTACTATATTTTCTTGTATATTTTTAATGAGACTTCTTTCAAATCAAACCTAAATTGGAGGCATATTAATCAAATCACATAAACTTTCTAAGGATTATATTTTTTTTACTTTTCTTTTTTTTTTTTTTTTTTTTTTTTTTTTTTTTTTTAAAGGATTTTCTTATTTATTTATTTATTTATTTATCCATTTTTGGCTGTGTTGGGTCTTCGGTTCGTGCGAGGGCTTTCTCCAGTTGCGGCAAGCGGGGGCCACTCTTCATCGCGGTGCGGGGACCGCTCCTCATCGCGGTGCGCGGGCCTTTCTCCATCGCGGCCCCTCCCGTCACGGGGCACAGGCTCCAGACGCGCAGGCTCAGCAATCGTGGCTCACGGGCCCAGCCGCTCCGCGGCATGCGGGATCTTCCCAGACCAGGGCTCGAACCCGTGTCCCCTGCATTAGCAGGCGGATTCTCAACCACTGCGCCACCAGGGAAGCCCTACTTTTCTTAATTAATTAATTAATTAATCATTTTTTGGTCTGCACTGTGTGGCTTGTGACATCTTAGATCTTAGTTCCCCGACCAGGGATTGAACCCGGGCCCTCGGCAGTAAAAGCGAGGGCAGAGTCCTAACCACTGGACTGCCAGGGAATCCCCAATTTATGTTTATTTTAAATTACATTTGATAAAACTGATGTGATGACTTTTGAGTGAAAAAAGGACATGATAATATGGTTAACTGTAGAGAGCCATAATTATTAAATATTAATAATAAATAAAAAATTTATAATATATAATTATGCATATTTAAGAGAACTATTAATTCATAATATTATTTTATTCCTTTGAAACGGAGTTTTTTATTTCAGTGCATAGGTCTTTTTTTTTTTTTAACCTTTTTTTTTTTTTTTTTTTGGATGGGCAGTTAATTGAACCCAGTGTTTATATCTTATTTATTTATTTATTATTTATGGCTGTGTTGGATCTTCGTTTCTGTGTGAGGGCTTTCTCTAGTTGTGGCAAGCGGGGGCCACTCTTCATCGCGGTGCACGGGCCTCTCACTATCGCGGCCTCTCTTGTTGCGGAGCACAGGCTCCAGACGCTCAGGCTCAGTAATTGTGGTTCACGGGCCCAGTTAGTGCATAGACCTTTAGTAGCACGTTTCACAAGTTGACAACCAAGTTAGAGGTCAAAGGTATGTCTGCTGAAGAGTCACTTAACATACCAGCCTTTATGTACACAAATGTGAAAACTTTAAAACACATGCAGCATACTGTACTTTTATGCCTAAAAGAGTAATTTGAGGCATCTCTAGTTATGCAAAAGCAGGGTGAGAAGACAGCTGGAGCTTTCAGTGAACGCATTGATAATGCCACCTGCAAAGACCCAGGCAATGCCAATTTCATTGCTTGGAATATAGGTTATCAATATGCTTACAACTCTCAGAAATCTGCCTCCTTCCTCTCTAGAAATTAAAGACTTGTTAGTGATGTTAGTATGTCGTCAATAAGGTGAATCAGGAAGGAAACAGTCTAGGTTAATGACTTAAGCTTAATATAAAGCCAGAGCCTTTCCAACAGAGGACTGGTTTCAGTACACATAGGGCTTATACAAGGAAGTTCTCTGGCAACAGCACACCTAGAGTAGTCATGTAATTTTCACTAAGTTCGTTGTAAATTCAAGTTCTAAGCCCTGGGGGAACAGCATGAATGGGATGTTACACCAATAACCCATGGTTCAGATTTTAGTCCTCTGTCAATTGGTATAGGGAAAGGTATTAACTCCCGGTTTGATTTCAAAATCCTGCATTTAGGGACAATCCTTTGTACTGGAATGAGAAATTGAACCTCTTGTCAAATGGACAAATAAAGAGTAAATCAAATAACAAATGATTTTGAATTCTCAAACCAAGAAGCAGTTCATATCAGTTTTATATGTTATGGAGCTCAATAAACCATGCTAGCATTATTTTCTTCAGAATACCTAATACTATGGAACTTGCTGTTGAAAAGTCGCTTTAGTAAGATGGCAAGACAAAAAACTTGTTCAGATGCCCAGGATTAACATTTAACTTAACTATATGAAGTCTCAACATTATTTTCCTCTTTTCTCACTATTAGAACACCAACAAGTCAAAGTTCAGTTGCTTTTCCTTGTAAAGCACATGTAAATAATTGCCGCTGGATTTTTAAATACATCTTACTATTTTTCTCCTCTATTTTCCTATGCTACTACAAAGGACTGTGTCAAACACAAAATTGATTTCTAAATAATCTTACCAAAAAAATAAAAATGATTCTGTCAAAACATTGAAGTTTCTACAAAAAAAAAAAAAAGTCTGCCTTTCTGCTGTTATTTGACAAGCCAAAGTATGCCTAGCCTGTGAGAAAGATTGCAGCATCTGTAAATGAATTTTAAAAAAAAATTAAATGAATGAGCAAATAAATGAATGAATAAATAAAATATTTTCAATGCCATATAATCCTGTTGCTCAAGCTTTACCAGAGTGAGAGTCTGAGTGATAAACTCCCCTTCTTTGCTTTCATGAAATACACTTAAGTGTATTGAATCAGTGATAATGAGATTGAGACATTTGAAGATGTGCCCAAGAGAGTAATGCTTTGGTTCCTGAATGTTTAACTTTTGAATGACATCTAACCAGCTTACGGATGTTCTCTGAAAAGATGATAAAATAAATAGTACAAGAATCCTAAGAAAACATGGAGTAGATTTAAAATAAGCAGCTTTTCTGAACTCAGATCCAGGAGCACTCTAAAGGGAAGGATCCTCTCGAGTATTCTAAGTTTTTTTTTCTTTATTTCTTGATGCTTATGATGCCACAGTGATAATAGGAAATAAATTGTTCATTCAAAAATAATTTCCTTATAGTTCAGGTACTGTACTAGTCATTTGGATGCAGATATGAGCATGGTGTGTAAGATTTTCACAAAAAGCTCATACTTTAGATGAGGAAAAAACATAGAGGTACAATTCCAACAGAATCAGATAAAAGCGTTGCTAAATTTTTACCCTGAGTTCTTAGGGAGCTGATCTGAAGGAAGTCTGAGTCTGCAATAGAAACTTTGCAAACAGCAGCTTCCAGTCTCAACTTCCCACTAGACTCATTCAAATACCACAGAATTAACTGTCTCTTCTGTGCTCAGATAGGTGTGTGTTGTAAGACTTAAAGGATCACACATACAGAAATGTGAGGATGGATGATATCAGTTGGAATAGAAAAGCGATTCCTCAGCTTTACCTGAGTTCAAATAAGCCATTTCATTTCTTTGCACTTAAGAAGGAAAATATGTATTTTTTTGCTACTATTTCAATGATAAGCTAACTCATATATGATATAGTAGGAAAAACAAACAGATAAGGAAGGAGAAAAAGGAGGGGAAAAAAGGAAGAGATGAAAATAAAAGAGCAAAGGAATGTAACAAAACAGAGAAATAAATGTGGATGGTAATGAGATCGTGAAGTTAGTAACTATCTTCTTCATGTTATACAACCACTTACCTTGTAAGTCACTTTGGGAACTTCCACAATATACAGATGTACAAACTAGCCATGGGTTTATCTCATGGGTAACAAAGTAACAACCATTCTGTACAATGGTTAGCATTTCCTCCAAATTGCCTTTATTTACAGCTGTGTAAAAAGGCCCCGCTTGCATAAGAATGTTTTGTTGGTAGCAAGAGGGCTGTGCAACAGAAATCTAAACTAAAATAGGTAGTTTGCTTCACATTTGAATAAAAATGTATCTATTTACTAAGCAAGAGATTTTCATGACAAGAGCTCAAATGAGTAAAGATAAATAACATACTCAAAACAATATTTATTTTATCTAACTTTTTAAGGAAGATACATTTTTTACAAAGGATTAGATACATTACCAAAAATAATAGTTGCATTTATTTAGTTCTACAAAATTAAAAAAAACCCTCAATCTGCAGTAATTATAACTAACACCCTTGAAAAACTAAACTGAAATCTATGTAAAACATACATAACCAAAATGGAAGTTTATTTTTAATCAAAAGTAAAATATGACAAAAATTGCCTTCCTCTTATTTAAATACTATATACATATCATATGGTTGTATTTTCTTATAACATCACATGTCCAAGTATAGCTGAAGACTCAAATTGGTTGCTACCTTTTAGCATTAGTTTGAGCCTCTAGGTTAATACAAAGATAATCTGAATACATATTTCTCTTGAAGCAACTATTTGTTGAAGATTATATAAGAAAGTAAAGTTAGAATAAACGTATTAAAAGCACAAGGAGAGGGAAACTGTTATATATAGTCCCTTATTTAAGAAAGAAAAACAAAGTAACATGTTTTTGCCCAGTAAATGCTCATTCCGATCCAATGAAATAAAATTATCTAACAATAACTTGAGAATATTTCAGAAAATATATATTGCTTTACTATTTTCTTTTCTCCACTATCTCGCTCAACAAAGAGATATTTTACAAGTTACTTTGGCTTAAGAAAAACTCTTAGTAGTTTAAAAGTGCCAGAAGAAAAGACAGTAATTACTTGAACTCTATTTCATAAGTAAGGTATTCAACAGAGATAATCTAGGATATAAGATAAAATATTAAATATAGGCTAGACAAAAATGCACAGAAACCATAATTTACAAAACAAACACTATGGTTCTCAAGAAATCAACTCTGTATAATTATGGAGTATGATACTATGCCAGTGCAAACCGTTTTAGCAGCATATTGTTCAGAACCCAAGTAAGACTACACACAAACACCTGTTTCAACATAAATTAACAGAAATTTCATTCAAGTTCAAACATTTCAAGGATTTTTGACAGATCTAGCAACTTGCCTGGTTTACAAAAATATGAAAATATGATCAATTCCTTCTCTATGCATACTATTCTCTAAACTTTCTCCAACTAATACATAGGGATAACTCCATCAGATGTTGACCTTCCTTGCTTATTATTAAAAAAACAAAAACAAAAACAAAAAACTGAGCTTTGTATAATCAATGGGTTTTCCAGAGTGTCTCTGTAGGGGATCAGACAATTTCATGAATCTATGAAACACAAGGATTGTCTTGTTTATGGTTTCCTTTGCTGTGCAAAAGCTTTTAAGTTTAATTAAGTCCCACTTTTTAATTTTTGTTTTTATTTCCATTACTCTAGGATGTGGGTCAAAAAACATCTTGCTGTGGTTTATGTCAAAGAGTGTTTTTCCTATATTTTCCTCTAAGAGTTTTATAGTGTCTGGTCTTACACTTAGGTCTTTAATCCATCTGGAGTTTATTTTTGTGTATGGTGTTAGATAGTGTTCTAATTTCATTCCTTTACATGTAGCTGTCCAGTTTACCTAGCACCACTTATTGAAGAGGCTGTCTTTTCTCCATTGTATGTTCTTGCCTCCTTTGTCATAAATTAGGTGTCTATATGTGTGTGGGGTTATCTCTGGGCATTCTATCTTGTACCGTTGATCTATAATTCTGTTTTTGTGCCAGTACCATACTGTCTTGATTACTGTAGCTTTGTGGTATAGTTAGAATTTGGGGAGCCTGATTCCTCCAACTCCGTTGTTCTTTCTAAAAATTGCTTTGGCTATTCGGGGTCTTATTAATCTCCAAAATATGCAAACAGCTCATAGAGCTCAATGTCAGAAAAACAAACAATCCTGTTAAAAAATGGGCAGAAGACCTAAACAGACATTTCACCAAGGAAGACATACAGATGGCCAAGAGGCACATGAAAAGATGCTCAACATCACTAATTATTAGAGAAATGAAAATCAAAACTACAATGAGGTATCACCTCATGCTGGTCAGAATGACCAGCTTCAAAAAAGCTAGAAACAATAAATGCCGGAAAGGACGTGGTGAAAAGGGAACCCTCCTGCACTGTTGATGGGAATGTAAATTGATACATCCACTATGGAAAACATTATGGAGGTTCCTTAAAAAACTAAAAACAGAACTACCATATGACCCAGCAATCCCACTCCTGGGCATATACCCTGAGAAAACCATAATTCAAAAAGAGACATGTACCACAATTTTCATTGCAGCACTATTTACAATAGCCAGGACATGGAACCAACCTAAACGTCCATCGACAGATGAATGGATAAGATGTGGCACATATATACAATGGAATATTACTCAGCCATAAAAAGAAATGAAATTGAGTTATTTGTAGTGGGGTGGATGGACCTAGAGAAGTTAGAAAGAGAAAAACAAATACCGTATACTAACGCATATATATGGAATCTAAAAAAAAAAAAAAAATGGTACTGATGAAACTAGTTGCAGGGCAGGAATAAAGAGGTAGACATAGAGAATGGACTTGAGGACATGAGGTGGGATGGCAAAGCTGGGGTGAAGTGAGTGTAACATCGACATATACACACTGCGGAATATAAAATAGTTGGCAGTAGCAAAGCACAGGGAGATCGGCTCGGTGCTTTGCAATGACCTAGAGGGGTGGGATAGGGAGGATGGGAGAGAGGCTCAAGAGGGAGGGGATATGAGGACATGTGTATGCATATGGCTGATTCACTTTGTTGTGCAACAGAAACTGACACAGTATGGTGAAGCAATTATACTCCAATAAAGATCTATTACTAAATAAATAAATAAATAAATATAAAAACACAAGGATTAAAAAACACTTTTTATATCATTAATAACAATTTCTATTTCGTTAGTAATAGATACTTTATGCCGATAATAATTTTCTTAGAGTAGTATATACATTATGAAATATTAATTTAAAATTTTTTCTTCTTGCTTTCTGTCAACATTCAATCCAATTTCCTCAAACCAATAGTGATATTTAAATTTCAATATGCATTCTTTCAGATCTTTTTCTGTTTTAATAATGACTGTTTTTTGTTAAAAGAATAAGCAACATAAAAACATGCCCAGAACAACTTTAAGCACACAAAAGAAAGCTGGAAATCACATTTTAACCATTAAATAAAGAGCATCCCAGATGATTTACTATGCTTTTAGAAAACAGAAAGAAAGAGAAAGAAAAGGTGTGAAAGCAAGAAAGCAAAAGAAAGAAAAAAGAATAAAAGAAAGCAAGGTATTTTATTTAAAACAGGGGTCATGCTATGAATTATACTTTTAATATAACTTTAGTTTGGTTGAATTTAAAAGAAAAAAGAAAGCAAATTAAATGTTTAAAATGGTTTAAAATGGTATTTGTATAAATATTTGTCCTTCTTAAGGTATTCTTATTCCCTAAGATATCTCAAAATTTAGGAAAATGTAAAAACTATTGAGAGTTTGGGGGGTTAAATTATTTCAACTTAAAATAGCACACCCCATAACATCTTGGACATTTTTTTATACCCCAAGCCTTCATTACTGATGTACATAATGTGTGCATTTTCACTTAAAGTTTCATAACCACAGATGCTAAGTCTATATTTATTTGGTTTGGATTCTCACAATTCCTTTCTTCATCTGTTACTTGACTGGCTTAATTGTCAAAAAGATGTGTTTATTTGTCCCTCTGCTTGTTTCTTTTCTTTTCTGAGAAAGACCTACTGATGGTTTTAGTTTCTTTTATTTTTTATTTTGATATAGAAAGTGACAGTCTAATATTTTCATGCTTGAATGATAACTTACCTGGATATATAGATCTTGAGTAGCACTTTTCCTTTTTATTTCATTCAAAACTCTGTAGCTATTGTGCTATTATCTTCTGCCACTGTACATTTCCTTGGGTAAGTTTAAGGCTACCCTGAATTTCCTCCTTGTACATAACCTTCATCTCTTCCTTGTAGGCCAGGCAATACCTAGTTCTGCAATTTCAGTGACATCAGCCACTATTTCTGGGGACAAATTCTTCTGCAACTATTGTTTCTGAAACACTGGGTATTCTATTGTTCTGCTGATATATTTAAAACTTTATTTCTGGGAAAATTTCATCCATTTCGGATGAATGATTTTTGTTAATACTATTGGATTTTCTACTTTGCAGATGACAGTAATTCTCTGTTGGAACATCTATTGTGATTGATCTAATTGCTTTGATCTTGGACTTTTTCCTCTCCATTCACATAGTTTTAATAGGTCTTTTCTCAGCTGTGTCAGTGATTCCATTTTCAACCACATCTGCTCTGTTTTGTGCTATTTAGAATACGTTTATTATTTCTGTGTTGTTGTAATTTTCTTTTTCAGTTTGTTTCCATAGCTCTTCGGTCCCCATTTTCATCTTACTGTGTTGTAGTACCATCAGGTTTCTACACTTCTGTTTCATAAATGAATGTTTGTATTAAGTACTTACAAGTCACTTGCAGAATATTTTCTTCTATTCATTTGGTGATTTATTCTTGGCTAAGACAGTCACTTGTCTTTTGCAAATTATGTTCTTTAATTTATGCTTATCTTAATGTTTATGTCGTTGTCAAACCTTTCTTTTTATCTTGCTAACATGATATTTTTCATAGAATTTAGCATAATTCTTCTTTCTCCCTACTCCTCACCTAAATCCTATTTCCTCCCCCACCAACCCCAAAAATAATGCTTGTTGAGTGAGAGGGGACACCTCAGCTTTCAGTAGGCATTCCTAACAGAACTGTTCCTAATGTAGCATTATAATATTTCAAGTCCTTTAAAATAATATTTTAAACATTAATGTCCTAGGAATCACATGGGGATCTTGCTAAAGTATAGAAGTGTGCCCATGAGTCAACATTTGTTACAAGCTCCTGGGTGACCCCAGTGTTCCTGGTCTGATAGTCAAACTTTGAAGAGCAAGAATCTAAAAAGATTCACCATACAAAACAAAGATAAAATCTAAATTCATGAGTGGGATATCCTAATAATTCAATGAATTGATAATATATATGGAACATATTCATTGAATTAAATGAATTGTTTCCATAATTCACTTAAAATTCCTGGAGTTCGTGCTTTTATTGGAAAATTTCAACCCCATATGGGCCTCTCAGTCAGTACAAATCTCATCCATAGTCATTTTCATTCTCTGCTAGCCAGAGATGGAAAAGATAAAAATATCCTCTGAGGCAGCTTCTCAACAATTTGCTGTCATTTGTGAGGATTCTCAAGATTAAGACATCACTCCAATATCTTATTTTGGGTGGAGAGTTGGGGAAGGACAAGATTAAGCTTCCCTTAATTCCATTTCTGATTTTGATTTCCATCTTGTGAGTTTAAAATATGAGATTGTGACATTTTCTTTGATTGCTGTTTTTTGAGTCCTAAATTCATTTATTTTGTCAGTTAGTTAAGTTTAAGAAGTACTAGAGGACCAAATTTTAGTGAATAAACTCCATTCTAAATCTCCTAATGAAAATCAAAATCATTTTTTCATGTCTTTTCAATGCATTTGTTTATATACACATATGTAGTTGAACATATAAATGATGTTATACAATGCATATAATTTTGTATTTCAAATATGTCTTCATGATCTTTCTAGAATAGTATATATAAATAGACTTCATTCTTTTTAATGGCTAAGTATTTTTCCATTTTATGAAGTTACTTCTATTCCCTTGATAGTCATTTAAGTCATTCTGATTTTCAATCAATGCAAAATAATTAATTTTACATTATACTTTTGTAAATATTCAATTATTTCTAAAGAATATATTCCTAGAAATAAAAACCTTGGTCAAGTATAAACACATTGTAAAACATCATAACCACTACTCAATTATCTTACAATGATGTTCTAATTTATATTTTTACCATAAATAATTGAATATCCATTTGTCATACCTTTGTCAGAATTATGTGTTATTTATCTTCTGATGAAGCAATCGTTGAATAAATAATATATTTTGTTTTAGTTTACTTCTTATTAATTCTTAATAAGATTTGAAATAGTTTCATATGTTCATTTTCCATTTGCATTTTCATTATAGGAACTATGTGCTCATAATATTTTATTTGTATTGGTTGTTTTCCTTTCACCTATTTATTTTTAGGAGATATTTTAAATTTTAATATTAAACATTTACCTATTTTATATACACTGAATATGTTTTGTCAAATACATTTAATGGTATACCAAGATTCAATGTAATCAAATCAAAAACTCAATCTTAAGAAACAACTAAAAATGTAATTTTTGAAAACATATTACTTCTTTCTCACAAAATTCTCTATATAAGATCACACAATGAGCATTTTACCTGACTATGTGTCTCAATATAGGCTATTGTGATTTGAGCACCATCAACTGCTGTAGTAATGTAGTGTGATAGGGGCATCGTTTCATAGTAGAATTCACATAGATGAGTATACAATTCTAGCTTTTCCTTTTATAAAGTATATAGATTTGGATACTTTACTTAAGCTTACAAGGTGTAGTGTAGCATTGCATCTATGAAGTGGCCCTGTTTTGTGTTCCAGAGTGTACTAGTCAGCTTGGGCTGCCATAATAAAATATTAAAGCTGACTGGCTTAAATAACAAACATCTATTTTCTCACAGCTCTTGAGGCTAGAAGTACACAAACAAAGTGTACTTATTCTGTTTCTGATGAGCACTCTCTTCCTGACTTGTAGGTAGCTACCTTCTTGCTCTGACCCACATGGCTTTTCCTCTGTATTACATGTGGAGAGAGAGAGAAAGCTCACTGGTTTCTCTTCTTATCAGAACACTGATCCTACTGTTTCAAGGTCCCACATTTACATTTGTGTCCTCATTTAACCTTAATTACTTTGAGGCCCCATCTCCACATACAGCCACACTGGTTTTTAGGGTTTCAACATATGTATTTGGGGAACACATATATTCAGTCTATAATACAGAGTTTCAGCAAATGTTCAGATGCAATCATATTCTTTCTAGTTCTCTGAAAAATGTCATGTGTATTTTGATAAGGGTCGCATTAAATCTGTAGATTGATTTGGGTAGTATGAACATTTGCAGCAATGTGATGGACCTAGAGAGTATTATGCTTGCTGAAATGTCAGAAAGAGAAAGACAAATACTGTATGATATCACCTGTATGTGGAATGTAAAAAATAATACAAATGAAGGTATATAGCAAAACAGAAACAGACTCACAAATATAGAAAACAAACTAGGAGTTACCAGTGGAGAGAGGGAATGGGGAAAGGGCACCTTAGGTGTATGGGACTAAGAGATACAAACTATTATGTATAAAATAAATAAGCAAGAAAGATATATTGTAAAACACAGGGAATTATAACCATTATCTTATAATAACTTTTAATGAAGTATAAACTGTAAAAATAGTGAATCACTATGCTGTACACTTGAAACTAATGTAACATTGTAAATCAAGTATACTTGAATAAAAGTGCAATCATAACATTTTAAGTATAAATTAGTGTTAGATGATACATACAAGAAATTATCTCTGTTGCAAGATCCAAGTAACATCAATGAAAATGATAGACACAGATGTAGAACTGCAGGTAGAGAATTATTAATATTTCAGCCTTTCAGAAAAAAATTTTAAAATATGGAATATTACTTGAAACTTCAGCAAAGTTTGTAACAAAAGGTACAAAGAAAATTAGTTTGATTTTCATGTATGTGTTCATTTTATATATTGATTTTTGCCACTGAATTAAAAGCACTTCATCCCAAATTGAAATCATTATTTGTTAAAAATACTTTTTAAGCAGATGTGTTGAAATTTGCAAAGCATCCCTGAAGTTAAGCATGCTTTGCTATATACAACTGAACATTGAACAATGGCAATAGAGTCAGAACAAGAGAAAACCAGAGTTTCCTTTTAATTTTTTACTTTTGTTTTCTTTTCATGAATAAAAGTCATTCATAAGACTATTCTTCAGGCTAGATTTTAAAATATCAAGAAGATCAATCACACATAAACTGAAACAAAATGTTAAGAGCAGACTACACAAGAGAAAATTTTTCTTTTAAGACTACCTTATTTATCTACTCTACAATTCCTACTCCTTGTAAAGGAGGGGATGAAATGAGAAAAGCTATATGTTTTACTGAGGATATAAGGAAAATGCATACAGAAATGTCAAAGGGCATATTCTAAAGCAGGTCGTCACACTCACATTAGATTTGGTTTCCAATTTAAATAAATGGAATGAAATCATTCCTCCATGTGAAAGTATTCATTCTACATTAATAACAAATTATTTTAAAAGATCATTCCTGAGAAAGCATCAATTTATATTATTATTCAGTGTGTTTCCCATTAGAAAAAAAAAAAAATTAGTAACATGACCTTGAAGTTAGTTTTCACCAGGAAACCTAGAGGCCTCAGTAGATATTCTACCTAAAATAATAGATCAAAATCCCCTGAAAATTACTTGGTAGTTAGTAATTTTGCTGGTCAGTTACTTGTGGTGTTTCAGCTTTAAATTTATCCTTTACAATCTGCTCTGAGATGCTGGGACTACAACTTTACAAATAACATTTCTCAGTCTGCACACCCATGCCAGTAACAGTAATAGGCCCTGAAGAGAAAGGTGAAGGAGGGGAGAAGAACCTGCCTCCTGTTTGTTTGGTGTTTTAATTTATTTTCCCTTTTGCTTTGCTCCTTTTAAGTCTGTATTGCTCCAGAAGAGAGTTGGGTCCAATCTCCAGCTTCCTCTGCCAGCCCCAGAATCAGCCTCATCACCCTTCACTGTGGGCACAGACGACAGCCAGGGGGCATCTCCTCCTCGGAGATCTGAGCACCAACCCCTCACGTAGGACCCCTGGCTTCTGCTAAACCACCTCTTTCCCCATCTCTCTTTTCATTACTTATCGTCTCTGGCTTAGCCCAGTTCTCCTTGTTTGCTCTCTAAGTTCTTCAGTTCCTATAAAGCCATGTTGCTCTATGAACCACCCCCCTGTAAAATTCCTAGTGTGATTTCTCTTCTGACTAAACCATGGCTGATCCGGTACCTTCAAAATAAAAGCTGAACTGATTCAGCAGCACAGTTTCCAAGACACACATAGACCAAGTTAGCTGTTTAGATTTCTTCACTAATCCTGAGTCTCTGTTGATCTCAAGTAGTTGATCCTCCCTTAGCAATCAGCCTGAGGTAAAGGTGAGATTAAGCACTATATTATTTGTGGGAATCAAGGCAAACCTGCTCTAAAATGGAAATTTATCAATGATTTATTAACCTTACAACCACAATGTGAACTGAGTATGTGATTTTTCATTTAGAAATAACACGGAAAGCTTCAAATGCAATGCAGTATAAAACCTTTATCTAACATTCAGAATTGACAATTGTTAACACAGAAAGCTGTCCACTGTCATTTGTTGGGAAACGATTCTCTGTGGTGTTTCTACTACCTTGTGTTATCTTTTCAAGAATGTTTTACTAATGCTCAAGTGTCTGCTTGACTCTTCATTCTGTTTCTTTTTTTTTGTTGTTTTTGTTTTTGTTTTTGTTTTTCTTATCCTTTTTTTTTTTAAACATCTTTATTGAAGTATAATTGCCTTACAATAGTGTGTTAGCATCTGCTTTATAACAAAGTGAATCTGTTATACATATACAATATGTTCCCATTTCTCTTCCCTCTTGCATCTCCCTCCCTCCCACCCTCCCCATCCCACCCCTCTAGGTGGTCACAAAGCACCGAGCTGATCTCCCTGTGCTATGCGGCTGCTTCCCACTAGCTATCTATTTTACATTTGGTAGTGCATATATATGTCCATGACACTCTCTTACCCTGTCACATCTCACCCCACCCCCTCCCCATATCCTCAAGTCCATTCTCTAGTAGGTCTGTGTCTTTATTCCCGTCTTGCCACTAGGTTCTTCATGGCCTTTTTTTTTTTTTTTTTTTTTCCCTTAGATTCCATATATATGTGTTAGCATACTGTATTTGTTTTTCTCTTTCTGACTTACTTCACTCTGTATGACAGACTCTAACTCCATCCACCTCATTACAAATACCTCCATTTCATTTCTTTTTATGGCTGAGTAATATTCCATTGTATATATGTGCCACATCTTCTTTATCCATTCATCTGTCGATGGACATTTAGGTTGCTTCCATGTCCTGGCTATTGTAAATAGAGCTGCAATGAACATTTTGGTACATGACTCTTTTTGACCTATGGTTTTCTCAGGGTATATGCCCAGTAGTGGGATTGCTGGGTCGTATGGTAGTTCTATTTGTAGTTTTTTAAGGAACCTCCATACTGTTCTCCATAGTGGCTGTATCAATTTACATTCCCACCAACAGTGCAAGAGTGTTCCCTTTCCTCCACACCCTCTCCAGCATTTATTGTTTCTAGATTTTTTGATGATGGCCATTCTGACCGGTGTGAGATGATATCTCATTGTAGTTTTGATTTGCATTTCTCTAATGATTAATGATGTTGAGCATTCTTTCATGTGTCTGTAGGCCATCTGTATATCTTCTTTGGAGAAATGTCTATTTAGATCTTCTGCCCATTTTTGGATTGGGTTGTTCGTTTTTTTGTTATTGAGCTGCATGAGCTGCTTGTAAATCTTGGAGATTAATCCTTTGTCAGTTGCTTCATTTGCAAATATTTTCTCCCATTCTGAGGGTTGTCTTTTGGTCTTGTTTATGGTTTCCTTTGCTGTGCAAAAGCTTTTCAGTTTCATTAGGTCCCATTTGTTTATTTGTGTTCTTATTTCCATTTCTCTGGGAGCTGGGTCAAAAAGAATCTTGCTGTGATGTATGTCATAGAGTGTTCTGCCTATGTTTTCCTCTAAGAGTTTGATAGTGTCTGCCCTTATTCATTCTGTTTCTATTTTGAGTGGCCTAATAAGCAGGCAGAGAGGTGTACTGAAAAGAACAGTTTACTTAGAATCTAAACCATTAGCATATAGTCTCGGCTTTGCATTTGTATGAGAAAAACTACCCATTTTTTCACCCGTGTGTCTCCTTTACTTTCACATAGAACATTTCACTTCTGACACTTCTTGTCACCAAATGTGTGTGGGTTTTTTCCACACCAAGCAATTCTCTGGAGACCAGATGGGTGTCCTATAACTTACTTCTGATGCTATCTACCTGAAGATAGTGTAAGATCCCACAGATCAAGGCCTTAGTCCCACACAACTGTCCCCCACTTCATATGCCAATCACAAGTCCAAGTGCCAATGTTAACCCCAAGTTCTGCCCTATCAACTATAAATCTGAAGTTCATATGACCCTTTCCTAGGGTTTGATTAATTTGCTAGAGTAGCTCACAGAACTCGGGGAAACACTTATTTACATTTACCAGTTCATTAAAGGATAGGATAAAGGAACCAAATGAACAGCCAGATGAAAATATACCTAGGGCCAGGTCTGGGAGGGTTCCAAGTACCAGAGCTTCTGTCTCCATGGAGTTGGGGTACATCACCCTGCAGGTACATGGAAGTGTCTGGCCACCTGGAAGCTCCCCCAAACACCTTCCTATTGGGATTTTTATGGAAACTTCATCACAAAGGCATGATCACCCACCCCTTTGCCCTCTCTGGAAGATGGGGATGGGTGGGGTGATAATTCAAAACTTCTACTTATGGCTTGGTCTATCCTGGTGACCAGACCGGATCCAGGAGCCCACCCCAAGTTGCCTCAATAGAACAAGAGATGGTCCTGGTGCTCTTATCACTCAGGAATATACAAAGGTTTTAGGAGATCAATATATATGGTTTCTAAAATTCACAATACTGACTACATGTTTCAACATATTTTGTTCATTTTTATACCTTGGTTCTCTTTTTTTATCATCTAAGAAATTTAGCCTTTACTGAGTTGATATAAAATAATTCTGCATAGAGCTATTGCATTTGTATTGTCTTTTCTTTACATATTTTTCTCTCCTCACTTACTTGTTCTAAAAATATTACTTTAAGATTATACATTTCTCAGTCTTTCCTTGTCCAGGTTCTAGATTTTCACATTATGCTGCAGGTATCTGATGTCTGCTCTCATGCAAAGATGGTTATGGTGACAGACAGTTATCTATACAACACTGACATTTTCTCCTTAAAAAATTATATTTTCAAAAAATTTAAATCATAGTACTTTTAAGAAAAAGCAGAAGTTACCTGATTTTATGAAATAAAATTGAGATGTCAAAACCAAACCTCAGCGAGTTGGGTCAAGAATTCAATGCATTCCTGAAATAAAAATGCCAAAGCTAGAGAAAATGTATATGCGTAGCAAAGAAAGATGAAAGCCTATTGATACAAAAGTTAGAGATCAGAAACCTGTTTTAAAATATCTAAAAAATAGTTAGGTATGTATAAATTAATCAGCAAGTGTATTTTTCATAGAGTAAATAGACACTTGAATGAAATAATAACAACCTGAGATTACAAGAAATATTTTGAAATGCACCTATAGGAAGTACCATGTTCAAAGGGTTGTAAGAAATGACAAAAGACTTCACCAAAGGATAAAGAATTTTAAGGCATTTTCTTCATATATCCATAAAAATAACAGGAAATCTAAATTTTAAAATGGTATATGACAGTAGAAAATAAGTTTACTTTATAAAAATGCCTTTAAAATATTTAAAGAAAATATTTTCAGAGATGAGTTCTATATAGATTCTGAGGTATAAGTAAAAGGTTTTGTGTACCAGTAGAATCTTTGGAGATACCAGTAAAATCTTTGGAGGTAGTAGTAAAATCTTGGAAAGAGGCCAATTGTACGGACCTTACCATTTGCTAAGAGAGATTTTCAAAATCTTTTGTATATATTTTGATATTGCTAATTCCATATGGTATGAGCCATTTTCAGTAAAATTTTAAGATGCTGTATTATTAGTTGTGAAACAAATACTAAATAAAATATTTTCTTCTTTGACCTTCATCCCAAATTTCCTCAAATAATGTGTTACACTACAGCCATTCTTGTTAATGTTTGCATTTGCTGGTAGCATTCCTGATACTGACCTTTTGAAATTATTGAAAAATAAAGCAAAATAAATCTTCCTCTTGGAAATTCTAAACAGTCTCCTCTTTTCAAGTAACTTATTTGATGCCTGATCCTTTCACCTTGCCTGTGACCAAAAGTCAGGGCTTCCCACTCAGCAGAAAGCAGATCATTTATTTTCTTAGCAGGAGATCTCCCCAATGTCATTAATGATTCATTTAAGTCATGTTTACAAGGGGCAAATGTTCCCAAGTTTTCTGTATCCTAAAGCAGAAACTTCAATTTTATATAAATATAGTGTTAGAACTTCTTATTTAAGACAATCAAGGGTGATAATTTAAGTTCTATTGTCTTCTTGATTTATGACAAAGAAAGGAAAAGGAGGAACATAAAGAAAAGAAGAAATAGAATCCTTGTAACAGTGACTAGGGTCAAGCATCTATGAAGCTGTTACAGAAAACCAAGGAAGACTTTTTTTTTAACGTATACATCACCTCACATGTTTACCTCTTGTTTTGTCTGTTTGGGTTTTTTGTTTGTCTTTGTTTTTGTTTTGTTTTGTTTTGTTTTGGTGAGAACACTCAGTAAATTTTAATTATACAATACAGTGTTATCAACTATGGTCACCATGTTATACATGAGAATCACAGACATTATTCATCTTATAACGGAAAATCTGTACCCTTTTACCAACCTCTCCCAATTTCCATTCTTCCCCCAGCAACCCCTTGAGAACCACTTTACTACACTGTTTCAAGGAGTTCAACTTCTTTTTTTTCTTAGATTACACACAGATTATGTAAGTGATACCATGCAGAATTGGTCTTTTTCTCTCTTTGACTTATTTTACATA
The DNA here is from genome assembly GCF_949987535.1 of Balaenoptera acutorostrata. Taxonomy (NCBI): domain Eukaryota; kingdom Metazoa; phylum Chordata; class Mammalia; order Artiodactyla; family Balaenopteridae; genus Balaenoptera; species Balaenoptera acutorostrata. The sequence continues at coordinate 18,947,100 of NC_080065.1, read as the reverse complement.
ATAATGTCCTCCAGGGCTTCCCTAGTGGCGCAGTGGTTGAGAATCTGCCTGCCAATGCAGGGGACATGGGTTCGAGCCCTGGTCTGGGAGGATCCCACATGCTGCGGAGCAACTGGGCCCGTGAGCCACAATTGCTGAGCCTGCGCGTCTGGAGCCTGTGCTCCGCAACGGGAGAGGCCGCGATAGTGGGAGGCCCGCGCACCGCGATGAAGAGTGGCCCCCGCTCGCCGCAGCCGGGGAAGGCCCTCGCACAGAAACGAAGACCCAACACAGCCATAAATAAATAAATAAATAAATAAAATTAAGAAAAAAAAATCAATTACTTTAAAAAAAAATAATAATAATAATGTCCTCCAGATTCATTCATGTTGTCACAAATGACAGGATTTCTTTCTTTTTAAGGCTGAATAATCTTTCATTGTATACCTACACCACCTTTTCTTGATCCATTCATCCATTTGTGGACACTTAGTTTGCTGCTATATCTCGTCTATTGTGAATTAATGCTGCAATGAACATAGAAATGTAGATATCTCTTTTAGAAAATGGTTTCAGTTCTTTTGGAAATACACCAGAAGTCGGGTGGTTGGATCAAATGGTAGTTCTAATTTACTTTTGTGAGGAACTGTCATACTCTTCTCTCTTGTGGCTGTACCAGTTTACATTCCCACCAACAGTGTACCTCCCCTCCACCATTTTTAACCTGTTGTCTTTTTGATGGTAACCATTCTAACGGGTATGAGGTGATGTCTCAATGTGGTGTTGATTTGCATCTCTCTGATGATTAGTGATGTTGACTTCCCGGTACCTGTTGAGTATTTCTAAGTCTTCTTTGGAAAAAATACATATTCAGTTCCTTTCTGATTTTTTAATCAAGTTAGGTTATTTGGGATTTTCTTTGTATTAAATTATTATAGTTCCTATTCTTTGTATACTTTGGATATTAAACTTTATTGGCTATGTGGCTTGCAAATATCTTTTTTTTTTTCCATTTGCATTTTGTGATGGTTTTCTTTGCTGAGCAGAAGCTTTTTATTTGATGTAGCCCCATTTCTAAAAGTTTGCTTTTTTTTTTGCTGTTGCTTCTGATGTCAAATCCAAAAAAAAAATTAAAAAATCACTGCAGAGACCAATGTGTGCAAGCTCCTTCCAGGGAGATACTAGTGACTTGAAGTTGGTTAGAGGGGATGGGAGAGGAGAAGTCCCCTGGTTTCCCTGCTCTCTGAGGAGGACTGCAGCCAGTCCTTAGATGTGTGCTAAATTAGAAGCCTGACCCTTGGGCAGTAGTTTTCTTTATTTCCCCCACTGTGTGTATGTATGTATGTATGTATTTATATTGAATTATAGTTGATTTACAATGTATTTTAATTTCAGCTGTACAGCAAAGTGATTCATTTATACATATATATATATATTTCAGATTATTTTCCCTTATAGGTTATTACAAAATATTGACTATAATTCCCTGTGCTATATAGTAGGTCCTTTTTCTTAATCTATTTTATATATAATAGTGTGTATATGTTAATCCCAAACTCCTAATTTATTCCCCCACCCTTCTCCTTTGGTAACCATAAGTTTGTTTTCTATGTCTATGAATCTTTTTCTGTTTTGTAAATAAGTTCATTTGTATCATATTTTAGATTCCACATATAAGTGATATCATATATTTGTCTTTCTCTGTTTAACTTACTTTACTTAGTATGATAATATCTAAGTCCATCTATGTTGCTGCAAATGGCATTAATTCATTCTTTTTTATGGCTGAGTAATATTCCATTATATAAATATACCACATCTTCTTTACGCATTCATCTGTTGATGGAAATTTAGCTTGTAGTTTTCAAGTAGGTAGATGGACACTTTTCAGCAAAAGATTGGGAGATGGTGACTTAGCCTGCTCCTTCTGTGGGTTTTGCTGATACTGGGCCATGGTAGACTTCTCACCAGCAGGTATTGGAGTATCCCTGAAAGAACATTGGACTACTATAAAATATTTGTTTTTCCTGGTTTTGAACTTGCTGCTTCTGTGTCTCCTGTCTCTGTCAGAACGATCATCTACAGACATCTTCTATCAAACATTTTCTCATAACCAGTGATTATATTCTACACATTTTCTGTCCAAATAATTTGTTTTAGAGGGAAAAAAATGACTAATTCTGTGGAAAAATGCTCATGGGATCCATTGAATTTGTTGTGTACTCCATCATAGAGAAGCAGTAGCTTTTATAGTATATAGGAAAATTAGAGATACATCTCAAAAATTAGAGATAATACCTTATAAGTTTGGGTACCATCCAACAAGATACAATATATGCTCCCAACCGATAACAAATATGATGTGCCTTGTCCAATAGCAATAATACGTATACCTGGGAACTAATAAGAAAGAAGTTAATGTTGAAAGATATTTTTTAGTTCTGAACAAGTGCAGTATTAAATCATATTTTAAGAAAATATCTAAAATAGTTCAATTATATTAGTAAGCTTACACATATCTTTAGTGGTTTGAAATGCATGTAGGATCTTGAGCACCTGTAAATACTAAATTTTTAAAAAGTATTTATTTTAAAGTAATATTTTCTATTTTATTGATTTTTAAAGTAACCTGTTGGTTGAGAAATCTGAGACAAAAAGAGAATTGTATGATGGAAAATAAACACTCAATACAAAGATAAGTAGTAGAATTTTTTTTTCTTTCAGTACTATCTCATTATGCTTTGTCTGAGACAATCTTTATCACTTAATAATACATTGTTGGGACTTCCCTGGTGGTCCAGTGGTAAAGAATCCGCCTTCCAATGCAGGGGACTCAGGTGTGATCCCTGGTCAGGGAACTAAGATCCCACATGCCACAGGGCAACTAAGCCCACACGCCACAACTACTGAGCTCATGCGCCTCAACTAGAGAGCCTGCGTGCCACATACTACAGAACCCAAACGCTCTGGAACCCACGCACCATACCTATAGAACCCATGCACCCTGGAGCCTGTGTGCCACAACTAAAGAGAGAAAACCCGCACACAATTAGAGAGAAGCCCGCGCACCGCAGCAAAGAGCCTGCACACCGCAACAAAAGATCCCACATGCCGCAACTAAGACCCGACGCAACCAAAAATAAATAAATAAATAATAAATCTTTTAAAAAAATACATTGTTAATGTATTCTCATATAAGAATTTTGAAAGTGTTTCATGTTCTTACAATATTTCAATAAATAAATTTAACCATTTTATCATTTGTTGGCATTAAGATTACTTATGCATTTATACTATTAAAATATTGTTGTTGTCTATAACTATGTACATGACAATTTTAAAATTGTTTGAGATACCTTAGCTAATTAAAACAATAGAGACATTCCACATGAGAGACCAGATATATTTTTACCTGTTGAGGTGATTTTGTGTTATTGTTATCATACAAAGATTTTAGACATTCAGTTTAAGCAGGTATAATTTACATTCCTATATACTATGTGTATTTCAGATGAGGAAACGGTAAGCTTTAACCACAGAACAACCAGTTTAGAGCATGTCAGACTAATCATTAATTTATTTTATCATTTCATTATTTTGTAAACAATATTGCTTCTGTCATAATCCATTAACTCAAATTGTTCCTTTTAAGAGTGTGGTGGATATTATTTTGTTAATGACCAGATTGTCACAGTAGTAAGACCTTTTGTCTCAGGCTATTAATTGTGTGGCCATTTTTTGCTTTCTTAAAAATATATGTATAGACCTAAAATCAAAAGGCTGGATGGGATATCCTCAAAATAGTACTGAAACATTTTCCAAGCTCATATATTCTGACCTGTAAACATATGTGAAAAACAGTCTGACATGTTAACTATTGCTGCCAGCAGATCAGTAGAGAATTGAATCACAGAGACTGAGCTTACAAGGATGTGAGCTGATATTCTAGTGCTAGATAAGTCCAATTATTGACAGTAATTGAGCAGCTGCCAAAGGCTTGATAATTCTATCGACTATTTGAGAATGACTCAGCTCTCTATTCTATGAGCATCTCCAAGTATTAAATCTTTGCATTAGATCATCTGAAGGAAAAGCACCTGCACATATAATCTCATTTTCCAAAAGAAATGTCTTCACTGGATTTCAATTTAACTTTGTTCTCTCCAGTCATTATTGAGTCCATACAAGAGTCATTCATTTTTAACAGTATATCTGTATCAATTTAAGAACTATATTTAAGGGTAATATTGAAGAGTAATATTGACTATGTTATCCAGTGGCTGTTACATGAAACTCAAAACTCAGTGTCCTCTGAGTTAACTTTCAGTGTGAAATTTATGTTTTCAGGTCGATTGTGCGCTTTATTTTTGTCAGATCATGAACATTGTTTATAGCTGTAAGATGTTCTGTAGGTTATAAAGTATATCCAAAACATATTCTCATGTATCCTCACTAAAACCTAATGAGGTAGAAAGGTCAGACATCATTGTCCCAAAGTGATGTAAATACAAGTAAATAAAAAAGTCAGACATATAGAGTTAATTGGACTTCTCCTGTCATAAGTGTCTGAATTGGAACTAAATTTCAAATACTTCATTATGTTTTATTTTTACTTTCAGATATATTTTATAACTTTTTGTAACTATGAGGGAAAGCAAAGAAAATTTACTATCCAAAAATAAAAATTATTTCCAGTAGCTATGTTTCTTCTATATATTACTTATGTGCTTCATTTTTAACATTAACCATTACATTTTAAATTATTTTAAATGATTAGATGTTCAGTGAGTTTATAAACATATTGGACTCAGATATCCATTTTTCTGATGAAAGAGAGATACTAAAAAGTATATCAAAAGTACAAATATATGTGCCATAGCTTAATTTTTCCAAAACTTTTCTTAAATACAACTAGTGCTGATCACTTCTTATGAAACCCCCTTAGTTCCTTTCCAACTGATTAATGGAAAAATATAGACGAAACATATCTATACAAAGAAAATTAACATAACGAGGTAGAAAGAGTGGACAAAAACATGTCTTCTGTGATGCATAACTGGTCTTTCCACACTCCCTTGAAGTTAAACGTCACCTTAAATTTTTGTGGCTCATTAAATATATCAGTTGTAAAATCCCACCTGGAGGATTCATTTGGGGTACATGGAAGATCCTAATTAACAAGGTCCTCAGTGATTGCAAGGCCCTAGTTAGTTCCTCAATAATTCTTATTATCTCAGAAGTTTGCAAATTATGCTCTTGAGTGATGGTAACCAAAGGGAGGGGCAAGCAAACATTGTAAGTATGAGCAAGCATATTTTGCTTGCCTGACTTCTAAGGGTTCTTTCCAAACAACTGAGTGAACAAAGCAAAAGCAAACAAAACCCTGCAATTATATACAGCCACATGAATTATTAAAACATTAAATCTCACAACAGTCAGCAAGAAATGCAAGAGGATATAAGTAACTAAAGGCTCTTTATTTTGCCTCAATAATAGAAACTTAATTTAACATTGATATACAGATGAGAGTTAGATAAACAGATAGATATATAGATGCATGAATAGAATATCCTTTTTTCTCTATACTATTCTCAGGGACAAAAAAATCCTTCTAAACATATTTCCATATTATCCCTCATGTAGCACTAAAAAACATTTGGTCCTTCCACATCCTACCTCTGTGTATATTTACTTCTTTTGAGTACATTTCTTTTCTTAAAATACCTTTAACATAAAGATGACATCCTATTGCCATAGCAACAGGAAGTATAGTATTTGCAGTGCAGGTCTGACCTGATACTTAGTCCTACTTGATCTGATCCCCACCATCATTTTGATAGCATTTATTGATGTAATTATTTTTGGGGGGAGTGATGAGATAAAGGAAGATTATTCTTTCATCCTCTAAACACTTTTTCCCCTTCTCCTCATGGACTTTTATTTCTTTTTTGGAAAGTTTTACCTGAATTTACAGATTTAATTTTATTTTTAATTCTCAAACTTATTTTTTCCCTTGCTGTACTAAGATTTCTCATCTAAGAAATACTTTGCACTCCAAAAGGCAAAGTCACAAACTGTAAAACATAGCAAGAAATAAGTAGAGAACTGTGGGGAACCAGGGAAATGGAAAACTGTCTGGGCCTAGGACTTACTCAACCTTTGCTTTGCTTTATTAGCCTGGCAAAAGTCTCTAGGGTGGAGTCTAGAACCCCGGTGTAGATTAGTTCTGTTTTGCATCTCTGCCTAGTATTTCCCGGTAGTCTTAGTCAAAAGTGGAGCTATGAAATTAAGGCTCACTGGTAATGGAATTGTGAAAGTTTATTTGCTAAGTTACTAAAACAGTATTGGTAACGGCCCTGTACAATAAAATAGCATTTCACAAATGATATTAAAGAGTACTACAAATGATCAAAAACAAACCTAAATGTATTTGTTGCTTTATAAAGAGAGTCATGTTATTCAGAAATAAGTTCATGTCTATGGCCATACCACTCTGAATGCGGCTGATATCATCAGAAATGAGTTCAGCAAATCTCCACCAACAGAATGTGAAGGGCTGTGTGTGTAGACATGTTGATGGGCACATTGGACTCTCTTTTTGATGAGTGGGCAATTACAGATTTTATGTCACTTTGGTCAGTTAACGAGTCTGTGATCAGTTACATAAAATTCTAGCATGTATGGAGTCATTGACCACACATGTATGTACACTCTAAATTTAGAAAGATTTTTCCTTAACAGTGATGTGATAGAACCTAATGGAATTCACAGAAATCAAATCTGCAAGCAGGTATCCAGGGCTTTAAAGCAGTTCCAGAGCCAGAGAAACTTAAAGGAGAGCAAACGACAGCCTGCAATTGGTCAACCCCTAAGATGATCATCTGGTCATGGTCCTGCAACAATAAGAAAAAAATTAGCTAAATATGGATGCCGTCAAATAGGAATCACTTAGAATATCTCCATAAAATATTTCTACAGAAGACAACAGGAGACCAGATCTCTTGCACAAATCATTCTGTTCTAAATCTAAGACCAGAACCAGAAGTAATCAGATTGCCTTTCTAAGGGAACCTAGACTGTAATTTATCTTCTGTATTTGTGTTATTTTATGTTGCTTCATCATTCTGCCTATTCTACTTCTGAATTTTTAAATATTTCATCATCCTTTTTCCTTTCTCCATTACATATTGTATACATTTGGGGGAAGTTTAATTTTTTGGGGGGTTATAAGGTCCCATACCAAAAACAGCAGCAACCTCACTCAAGTGAGGAAAGAAACCAGTCTGGACTTAGAGCTGAAGGTCATGAATGCACATGGATTCTCTTTTCTTTCTTTTTATGAGAAAGAAAGTTGCTTTATTTTGAGTGCATCAATTATATATTTTGTATTAGTTTCTTAAGATTGCAGTAACAAATTAACACGGAGTTTGACTTAAGAGAAATGTATTGTCCCATAGTTCTAGAGGCTAGGAATACAAAATCAAGTTGTCTTGGTGTCATACTTTCTCTTCAAAGTTTCTAGGAGAGGATTCTTCCTTGTCTCTTGCTAGCTTCCCGTAGTTGCCAGCAATCCTTGGTGTTCTTTGGCTTTGGACACATCATTCCAATCTCTACCTCATTCTCCACATGTTCCCTCTCTGTTTCTGTGTGCCTCTGTGTCTTTTAGTGCAAATTTCTCTCTTTTTATAAGGACACCAGTCATTGGATTAGGGTTTACCCTAATCCAGTATGATCACCTCTTAACTTGATTACATCTGCAAAGATGTTATTTCCAGATAAGGTCACATTCTAGTGTTAGAACCTCAACATATCTTTTTGGGGGTACAATTGAACTCAAAACAGATTTGTATAGGTTGAAAAATATATGTATATGAGTTGACAAGAGACATAATACAATGGAAATCTCTTGTTTTAATCTGTTTCATTCACCATTCTCTTTTGGATGCAGCTTTACAAGCTCCAGTCACCTGAATCTGTTATGGCTGCCCATCTCCCAGCTCCTGAACAGAATTGGTCATAAAAGTCCATCCAGATCAATCACACTTTTGTGGTTCTCTAGTAACAATGTTTGCTGCAATGGTAAAAATAATAAACATGCAAGCCAATTTAGAGTTCTACCTATCTTTTTCAATTCAACCAAAAGATAAAGGAGAAAAACACTTTGCAATCTTAGAAGAAGGAGAACATACAAACTGGAATGCCTGAGGTCTTGTTGCCAAAAGAAACAAAAACTCCAAACAAAATAATGGGAGAGTAGAACAAGAGACAATTCTTTAATGGTGGTGTAAGGATCTCTGAAAATCTACTCATCCATCAAAAGCAACAAGACCACAGGCAAAAATTGTCAAAATCAACTTTTTCAAAGTTCTGAAAATTAACCAAAAGCTTGTAAAAATCCAGTGAGTATGTATTCAGGAAAAAATGAATGACTATCTGTAAGAGTGAGATTTGTAGTGTTTTAATTTATCTTATCCCATACCCCTCTCTTCAGCTCCACAGTAACCTTAAAAACAGCAACCTAAAAACCAGAGTAGCTGTGTGAACCAGTAGCCTAGTAGCCATTGGAGAAAGTAGAACAGGTTTTGAGCTCCCCAAAACTCTCATCCTCAAGGATTGTTGATATTTGACCTGTGTGACAGTTCCTTGGAAAAGCCCCATTCACAAGGCTTGTCTTTATTTGATCTCACTAAGAGTTTGTTCAGTGGGAAAAGTCCTATTCCCAAGTCAGTAGCTGAAAACAATGAGAAACTATTATATAGCAACAAGCCATTAGAGTTGGTGATATCAAACATGAGGCTAGACATAAAATTTAAAAGGAAAGTCTAGTGAATGACATATCCCTGGGAGGCATGAAAAGCTCTGACATATTGGAAATTGGGCAGGCCAAGCACATGTATGGTCAGGAAAAACACTATAAAAGGCTATGGCTGGCCTTGAGACTCTTCATGAACAGGAAAGCTAAGAAAAATTCAAAAACTTCAGAGCATTAAGGCATGACCCAATAAATACACAGAGCACCTCAGAAAATGCTAGATTCAAGGCTTTTAAGGAAATCTCTGTTCAGTCACTCACAGAACACTAAGCTGAGCATAAACTTCAGTGGCCACAAATGTCAAAAATATAGATTTTGGAGAATTATTATACCAAGAAAATCACTTAAAAACAAATGGCAAAACAACTAACCTTGGGGAGGAAGGAGTTACTTCTAGAGTTGCTACAGTATATTATTTAAATGTTCCATTTTTAATTTAAAAAATAAATGAGACACATAAAGAAACAGGAAATTATGGTCCATCCACAGAAAACAAAAATAAAACTCAAACAAAAAGCAGTAAACAGAAACTGTCCCTGAGGAAGCCCAGATTTTGAACTAATTGTACAAGGACTTTAAAGCAGCAACTGTAATATGTTCACATACCTGCATGAAATCATGCCTAAAGGACTAAAGTAAAGCATGAGAAAAAAAATGCCTCACCAAGTTAAGAATGTCAGTAAAGATCTAGAAATATAAGAATAACCAAATAGATATTTTGGAATTGAAAAATACAGTAACAAATAGAAAATTCGCTATATAGTCTCAACATCAGATTTGAACTAACAGAAAAAATAATCCGTAAATTTGAAGATGATTCAATTGAGATAATCTAGTCTGAGGAACTCAAAGAAAAGAGAATGAAGAAAAGTGAACAGAGCTTCAGATACCTATAGGACACCATCAAGTCGACCAACATATACATTATCAGTCTCTAAATTTAAACAGAGACAAAAAACAGCTAAAAGAATATTTGAAAAAATGGTGGTTGAAAATTGTCCAAATTTTATGAAAAACAGTATTCTGAACATAAACTCCAATCAAAGCAGGATAACCTCAATGAGACCCACACCTAGACATGTCATAGACAAACTGCCAAAAATAAAGACAGAGAATCATAAAAGCAACAAGAAAAAGACGACTCATCATGTACAAGAGATCCTCAGTAAGATTGGTAGTTGGTTTCTCATCAGAAATCATAAAGGTCAGAAAGCAGTGTGGTGTCTTATTTAAAGCACCAAAGGTAAAAGTAAGAATGCAACAAAGAATTCCATATCCTTTACAATATCTTTCAAAGATAGAGTATTAATTAAGGCATTCCAAGGTAAACAAAAACTGAGAGGGCTTGTTGCTGTCATACCTTCGCTACTAAATAAGAAACACTGAAGGAAACTGTTCATACTGAGATGGAAGGGCACTAGATATTAGCTTATTTCCACACAAAGAAATAAAGTATATCAGGAATGGTAAGTAAATATGTAAATATCAAATACAGTATAAGTGGATTTCTGTTTGTAATTTCTTCTTCTCCTATCTGACTTAAAAACAACTACATAAAGGAATAATTATAAATCTTGTTGATGGACTTACTATCTATAAAAATGTAGTTTCTGTGACAATTTAACACAATGGAGGGAGGAGGGACGGGAGCTCTACTGGAGTAAAATATTTTACTTTACTTCTATTGTATATTAAAGAAGTTACAGTTTTACAAATTTGAAATAAATGGCTTCATATTAAGATGTTAATTAAAACCCCAGGGTAATCATTAAGAATATTATTAAAAAGATATTATAAGGAACAAAAAAAGAATGAATTTTCTATAAAAATCATCTATTTAGCATGAAAGAAGTCACCAATGTATGAACAGATAAATAAATAATGAATAATAAATAAATAAATAAATAAATAAATAAATAAATAAAGGCACATAGAAAACAAATAGCAAATAACTCCTTCTGAAACTTCAAGATGATGATCCTTCCCTTCCTCTTTCATCTTCTGGTACCACCAGATGGTCCTTGGCTTTTATTAGCATAACTCCTCATTTTGGCTCCATTTTAAAATAACCATCTTCCCTCTGTGTTTGTGAGTCTGTGTGTCTTCACATAGAGTTCTTCTCCTTGTGTCTTCATTTTCTATTCTTGTAATGACAGGAGCTTTATTGGACTAGGGATCACCCTAGAATATGACCTTATCTTAACTTGATTGTATCTGCAAAGCCTTATCTCCAAATAAGGTCACATTTTTACTTGTGATATATGGATTAGGATTTCAACATATCTTTTTGGAGGGCACAATTAAGCCCACAGCAATTACCAAAATAATCTTGGAAAAATAAAAAAGAAAGTTGTTGGTCTCACACTTCCAGATTTTAGTTATTACTATCAACCTACAGTAATAAAAATATTTTGATACTGGTGCATATATACACATATAAATCAATGAATAAATGGACCTGAAAATCTCAAAATAAAACCTCACATTCATGGGTAATTTGTTAAGGATGCCAAGAGAATATACTGGGAGAGTTATAATGGTTGTGGCAAGGGTGATGCCATAACCTGGCCTCGATCCTCCCCACACCACGGGGAGTAGAAGAAAGCAAAGGTGGCTGGGCGGGTATGGGGCAGGAAGAGGGCAGGGGGTTAGGCAAGGCCAGTTCATCACAGAGAGAAGAAAGAAGTGGACAATCTATCTGGGTAGATGAGAAGACAATAAGGAGGTATGACCATGGGTGAGATGAAGTTCCAAGACCCTGCTTCCTCGTTTCAGCAAACATCAATTAGAAAATGTAAATTCAAGGATAAAGTGAATAAAATTTAAAGACTGTGATCACAGAGCATTTAATGTCAAGTATGTGGCTCTTGTGGGCTGTGTGACTATACTATTCATACATCTATGAAACCAGTCTTAACATTGACATTGTGAAATTAGGAGCATGTTAGAAAAAACCAACCATCCAGGGCAGTTTTTTCAGAAGACAAAGAGAATATTGTAAGAAACGACACACATGCCTGGAAGTAGGTTTTGAGCGTCACCATCTGTAAACTTTTAGAATTGTGCAGCTTGTCATTACATTGGAACCAATGCTAAATTCAGTGAAAGTACTTTTTTTGGGTGTACATAAGTTCCTAGTTGTTGGCCCATATAAGAGTTAGAACAAATGAAATGGGGTCCATAATATCTAATGCAAAATTCTCCATGGGAAAACAGTAAAAGCCAAAACATTTAAACAAAATTGTCAGGTGCTTAAAAACCCCTACAGTTTTTCACAAACATTTTAATTGATTTGTTGACTACAAATTTGCTATTATTATTAGTCCAAATAACATCACAAGTTCATTTTCATTGTTTGAAAGTATTATACAATATAATGTATTTATAGTAATATGTGTACATACATATACATTTTTACATAATTCATATTATTTACATAATATTAAACCAAGCTCATATGTGCTAAGTAAAATCCAGACAAAGGACAGATAAAACAGGTTCATGAACCTTATAACACATACACACACACACACACACACACACACACCTTTTTATGTATATGTGCTTCGAAAGCTACATACACATCTCATCTGATGTACCTTCCTGGAAATACTTAGTAATGTGAATAAAAATTTCATCTCCTATGGCTTTTCATAGGTAAATTATTTGATCCACTCATGAGAAGGCATTTACTAATTTAAATCCAAGGACACATTATATGCCAATAACTATTCATTTAAAAAAATAAAATACAGACTCTCAAGACACTGGTGCTTTCATAAAAGACTACCTTATAGAATGAAATATCATCGGGAGAGAGTAGATAGTACCAACATTCACCTGCCTTAAAAGTGATTTTTTATTTGGTGATAGGCAATGTTCTTGAGATGATGAAGGCATTTTCATTCTGTGAATATTTGAGTTTCTTCGTAACATGGATATTTCTGAAGAGAAACACACTAATGGACCACAGCACTTGCATCACATGTAATGTCTTCAAGTGGCAATGAAAGCAGAAGATAAAGGGATTTTATAAACTCAGTGATAGGATTTTGTGATGTAAGTTACAAGATAATGTCTACTTTTTGAAAGATATCAAATATATACAGTATGTTATTACCATCTGTCCCAAATGACCTCCATCTGCCCAGTTGAATCATTGAAATGCTCTATAGTGTTTTCCCAATACATGGCTGACATATTGGAAGGGATTCTAACCTCACAGAGTACTGCTTTGAAATTTAGGTTTCTTAAGAAAACAAAACCAAAAAAATGGCACTTTTTTAGCATTTATTATCAAAATCACATAATTTAGATGCATGGCAATTTCATTCCCAATAAGACCTTTAAAAATTAGTAATAGAATATGTAAGTGGCTGGAGTGCAAGTATGGACCACAGAAAGAACCAACATCATTTACAAAATATTGAGAATGTCACAATTCCTCCATTTTTTCTGCTTTAAAGGTAATATAATTTCAATGCAGATTAATTAGAAGACTCAGAAAAGTATCTTAGAGCAAAATTAAGGACACCTAATATGATAATATATTGTGACTTGAATATAACTGTTGTCAACATGATGGTATATTACTTTACAGGCTGTTTTTCTATGTAGATTCAGACATACTTTCCCATAATTGGGATTATATTAAATTAAATGAAATATTTTTTAAAGCATCAGTACAATGGCTGTCAATATCAGATATTAAAATGAGATCAATGTACCTGTATGATTAAATTTGCCAATATTTGGGATACATTTAAGGAAACTTCTGTTACTCAGTTATTATTCTAAATTGTACAAAGAAAATGCAGGAAGGTAAGTATTAATGAGTATTATTCAGAACTATTTATGATTGACCAGGTATACACATACTGTTTCATGGTATGATTATGTCTCCCAGGTATACACATACTGTTTCATGGTATGATTATGTCTCATTTTCTGCTTTTATTGAGAAATTACATAATTTACATGTTTCCCAACTAGAATTATATACCTGTATGTTTCTAGTATGCAGAGAACATGCTAAATTATTTTGGGGGGAGGTCATCAAGAAGACGTGACCCCAGGTTTGACCCTCCAGCTGGACCCTGGCAATTGGAGGCTTCTTACCTTCTCCCTTACTTGGAATGTGCCTCTGCTTGCCTTCCCTACTCCCAGAAGCAGCTCTAAGGATACAGCTTTGAGATAGAAATGTGGTATTTCTATCTGACTGGTTACCCGTGACTGAACCCAGTTAAGACCTCTATAAAAACATTCAGATTCTGTCTGGTGGGTGCAGAACGGAAATCTACTCCTCTTGTGGCCGCCCAAGACAAGTCTCGTATGTAAGTTCCCTTGCTTATTAATACTGCCACCTACCAATCTGGGATGACCTGCCTCTTTCTTTGGTCACTCCCTGCCTTCTGAGTATGGGGGTCAGTTTCATATTTCACCCAGGGAAACTCCTGAGGAGGTTTGTGAACCAACAATTATCACACACATTTATTAATCCATAATTCTCAAATATTGTGACTCAAATTTACTTTGGTTTCATGTATAGATAAATGAATTTTTACACTCGAGCTCAGGATTGAATAACTCTCAATGGTCTCAGGTACTTGTGTTTGTGCTGTTTTCCATAGTATATGAATCTGGCTTCTTGTTTGGTTGCCGTTATTTTAATCTCAGTCGTAATCTTCTCTGGAACAAAAATGGAAAAGGATAGTGGATTGTAACTAGAACTGTATTTTTTATATGATCTAGTCAAGTAAAAATTTAAATGAAGATCTGCAACAATGTAATTTAGGAAAAATATGGATGTGCCTCAAATTGTCAGAGCAAAGCCAAGCGCCATAATGAAAAGCAGGTATCATGTGCTTGTTTTTGAACTTCGGTGTTAAAAATAGTTTAATGGGAATAACACATATTTATAGGTAGAGCAAGTGGTAACATGCATATTGCTGAACATAAGTAGACAATTATATTTTGACATTCAATGAAAAGAGTATCTGAACTATACCTTCTAATGTATGCCGTTATTTAGGTGGGAGCAAAGATAGCATATTTTTTTTCCAGTGGGTCACAGAGTCTCCATGAACTACTCAACTCCTTATTTGCAGCTCCAAAGCAGCCATAAACAATATGTAAATTACCTTGTATCTTTCCTTTGGAGGCAACCTCTCTCCTATCGCAACACATGGCAGGTAGTGATGTGTTTTCTACCCCTAGAGGTTTATCTTCTGAATGTCTTGCAAATATGGAGGCTTGGCATCTGACTTATTTCACTTAATAAATACATATAAGATGCATCGTTATTGTTGTGTGAATAAATAATTTGTTCCTTTGATTGCAGGGTAGTATTTTATTGAATAATTTTATCACAGTTTATCCATTCACATGTACAAATAAATCTCGAGTTTTCAGTTTTTGGTGATAATGATTACATAACTGTAAACATATATAATACTTTGTGTAAATAATGTCCTTAGTGTACATTATATAATGCTATTAATGTTCCATCCAGGGTGGATGTACCTCTTTATTATTGCAGTTTTTTAATAGGCAGAAATTATATTTTTAATAGATGTATGGGAAAAAGAACTATGAAATCTAAGTTTTACAGAGCCATCATAAATCCTGAGATTTTTCTTAAGGAAAACAAACCAATGTATGGTAATGGCTAGCTGTGCTCTTCAAAGAAAGCCAAAAAAATGTTTAAAGCATATTATTAGAGATTGAATTACCTAAAATGTGATGCTGATTTTAGAGGGCTAGAATTACAATTCTTATTTTAAGCAACAGAAAAGATGATTATTGAAAAATGATCACTTTTTTTGAGTAATCAAAAATTGTCCATTTTGCTTTTTCATGATCCATCTGTGTAAAAAGAAATATAAAATTATGGTTTAGTTTTCATTGTAATGGCAACAGTACTTTTTCCCTTGAAGAGCTGTTCTCTTGATCCTTTGTTCTCTTTGGCTCAAAACTAAAATTTTTTAAATAGGAGGCTTTCACCTGTACATTTGACTGTGTCTTATCAATGGGAAAATGGGCAATTTGTTTCTCATGTGAGTATAATGATCTATCTTTAGTGCCTTGTTTTCTGCCCTGTGGAGATGAACACATTTTGTGACTAAAGAATGATAGAGACTCCTTAAGCAGTGACCAACATTAACACCTGTTTCTCCTGTCTCCACAGCAATCCGGAAATAATAAAGTGGAACTGAATTGTCTTACTTAAGTAGTGGAACTGAATTGTCTTACTTAAGTTCAGGGTATAATCTATGGGATTGTTACACAAAGACTGGGCCATTTATCTTTGGATGGTGTCTCCTATCAATCTATAATATATTAACTCATTTTATGGTGAGATTTTTATTCCATTACTCAAAAAATGTATTAGAGATAAAATTGTATGAAATGTTTGAGTCATTTACATATGAATAGAGAATATACAAATTTATTTCCAAATACTTCTAAGACATAAAAATTCCCAATAAGAGGACAATGTTATACAAACTGTAAGAAATGAATTGAAGTTCTAGGTCCTCATTTGAACTGTTAAAATAAAGTAGATAAAAATGTATTTTGAGAGTGCACAGAAGGTATGCATTCATACTTTACCTCAGTTATGCCTTACTGTTTTCCTCATTCATTCACAAATCCATGTATCATTCCAAAATATTTTCATTCATTGCCTATAATGGATATATTATTAGCAAGACATTTTGCAGAAAAGTATAGTAGATTTCAAGTATCACATAAATGAATTATTCAATTCAATTTAAAAGTCACATGGTGAGAAGGTGAGAATAGTTGTTCTGCAGTCTATAAAACCTAGAACAAGTTGGAATTTTACAATATCCCAAACTGGTTTTTAAGTGGAAATAAATTTAATGATTTATCTACCCCAATTTGTTTTCTAAATATATTTAGGTTTTAAATCAAATGTGCTTGCTCAAAGAAAATGTTCGCAACAGAAAATTTGAGAGAAGAAGAGGAAACCTAAAGAAATAAAATTATATTCCCCAAATAACTTAATTAATGTAGGAAAGTCAGTGTTTGAACCCAAGTCCCTGATTTCTAATTAAGTTACATAATGAATGCTTATTATTATTAACATGCTGCTTTTTAATTTTTCTCATAAATTTGAATTGTAAGCAGATCTTTTGCCCCTTTCTTATTTGTCTATTTCTGTCCCCCTTAAACCTTAATCATAAAAATGAGATCACTAGGTAACATTTAACTTAACCCTGATTTTTGCTTCACTGAATGTACACTATGTCTTGTTTAACCTGTTGATTCCTTTCCTTGATTAGAAGGAGTAAGAATGAAGAAATTAAGTAGTTAAAGAATGACTGACTCTCTACCCCCAGCTTTCCCCTTAGTAAATTCACAGGTGAACTATGTGGGCAGGATAGCATCCAAAGGAAGATCAGGAGACATCAGCAGCCTGCACACGATGGAAAATGATGAACCTAACCTTCTGCCTCAATGATACACTGAGATTACTTCCCCTTTTTCCCTTTAAAAATTGTCATGGCTGAGCAAAATCTTCAGAGTTGGTCTCCAGACATGAGTCCACCTTCTCCCCAGACTGCTGGCTTTTCTGAATAAAGCACCTTTCCTTTCTACCGATACTTGCCCCTTGATTACTTGCTTGGGAGCAGTGAGCAGCCCAACCTGAATTTGGTAACAGAAATATTCCCTTCTGTTATTTTGGGTTGTGGATATTCATTTTTTCATGTAATAACACAATATTTATACATATTTAAGGTAGAAGTGTGTTTACATAAACTCAATTGACCCTAATATTAAAAGTCAATTACCAAACTATTGGGGGGAAATTTATTTAAAGTAAGAATTTTTAAAAGCTTGAAGTGATTTTAAAAACTTACAAGGGCTATTTAACCTGACCTCATGCATTCATTTTTCCCCAAAGAATTTTGCAAGTTGCAAATAATTTGGAGGCAGTTTTTATATAGATGCAATTTGTCTTATAGGAATTAATATTAATGATTGATATTCTTCTTGTCTAAAGTTATGTCTAGTTTTTTATTTTTAATTCTGATTCACTAATGGCAGTTTACATATTTTGCTTGGTGTACATCATTAGGTCTTTGAGGCTGCACAATTATACAAATAAAACTGTTTAAGGAGCACTGTTTTACAAGTTTTATTATGTTTGCTGTGTTTTTGACATCAACATTTTAACTTTGATATTTAGACCAGAAGCATTAACTCCAGGTATGTTTATATAGTCACACTCTCAAGAGTCTCAAAGATGGTTTATTAGGTTACATTATGAAAATTATAAAAGGAATTGTTAAGTATTTATCCTGGAAAACAACCCTTGACGAATCATCAATGTAGATATACAGGAGAGACAGAGAGGATGTTCAGCAACTTCATAATTTACCATAGGTTTTTGGTTAAATTTGGTTAAATATAGAACAGATAAGGGCCTTATAGAATATATTACAGTGAAGAGTGTTAATAACTTACACGCCTGTTTTCCCTGTCTGAATCCTGAACCATTCAAGATAAACATAGAAGTAAGGCATAATGAAATCAAAATGTGAGCTTTACAGCTCATGGAGTGTCTGGTCTTGGTGCTTAGCAATGAGAACTTCCTTCTACTGCACCCCAGACCACCTCAGCCTTACTAAGTCAATCACGTATGATCAGGGACTTATTGCTAAATTTACAACATAGCAGAGGGCAGATAGAACTCATGCTCACTGTAGCCTGAGATGTCCTAAAGAAAAAAAGGGGGTGAGAAATGAGCTATGCTAGTTCATCTTCATTTTCCAATATTGCCAATCATGTAAGTCACCCATACCTTCCCTATTAAGGAAAGAGTGAATAAGAAAACAAGAGTAATATACTAATAGACACTTAGGTGCTTTTCTATATGGAGTGAGGTGTATCCTTATCAATCTAAATTCAAAAGAAATATTTTATCCCAAACAAAGCAGGAAGACTGGCAAAAACACAAAAAACAAATGAAGAAAGAAACAAAAAACACGTGGGGATACTAAAATTGTTTTTGTTATGTTTTTAAAGAACCTCTCCTTTTCAGCCACAGGCAACTGAGCCAGAAGAGAATATTGAGGAGAAGGATATGAAAAATGTGAGTTTTTTGTAAATAATTCATTCTTGCACCATTAATATGATGTTGAGTAAGGGAGTTATTCCCATGTGACATAAGTTTGAATCTATTCTGAGGACAAAATATATACTAGAATACTTTTATAGATTACATATCAGCATTTTTAGAGTCTGGAGTTCCTCTTATGTGCCTCAATTTTGAAAAAAGACCTAAAATTATTTTATTTTATTAAGAGAAGAAGTGGCAACATTTTTTTCCTCATGGAACACAAGTATTCTTTTGAATGAAGAAAAAAATGATACAATATCAAGAAAAATAAATCCCCAACGTAACTAGCAGTAACCAGTGAATATTGACTAAAATACTTAAATATAGGTAATAATATAAATTTAATATGAACATTGAGTTATGTTAAAATTTATGTCCTATTACCTTGAAAAAATTAACATTAAACTTTTTTTTTTTTTTTTTTTTTTTTTTGCCACACAGCATGTGGGATCCTAGTTCCCTGACCAGGTATCGAACCCATGTCCCCTTCAGTGGAAGCATGAACCCCTAACCACTGGATCACCAAGGAATTCCCCAAAAATTAACTTTTTAAATGTTCTCCTTAAAATTGATTTTATTTTATACACTCTTCAGCTTCCTAATTTTCCTCTTTTCAGAAGACATCAACATACATCACGTTATTAAAGGGAAGCAGAAAAATGTTTTAGCGAATAAAATTAAACATACAACTTGTTTAATTAAAGAGTTTTGTTGAAAAATTTTTGATAATTAAACAATTTTTAGGCATAAATATTTTTGTATAATGTCTTCTGATAGAAATATTTTTCAAGATTGTGAAATAGTTGGGGCAAATGGTCCCAAGGATCCCAATTATTAAACAGTACACAAGTATGAGATGATTTTGATGTATCAAATATACTTTTGTAACTATTTTAGATGTCTGCAAAAAGTAACATTATCAGAATGAGGCAGTTTGACTGCTGAGGAGTTTTTGGAAACATTAAAGTACATTTCTAACCATCAAAGATGTATGTGTAAGAAATTTGTATTCATTTTGTTTTAATTAGAGAAAACAACTTGCCTGTGGGTATCTAAACTTAGAATGAGTTTGACATCACAGCACAGTTTATATTCTCCAAGGAAAAATTAAAGAAAACGAAAAAAAAAATTCTTTTTGAGTCTCCAAATCACAAAACAAAACATTCCAATTTACTTTGTCTTCTCAGTGGTATATTTATGTTTTCAGGGTGTATCATTCCACATCATTTCTGCATTCTAAGGGAAAAAGACTATGGTTAAGAAGTTCACATTTCTACCATCTTTGCAATTTTTCTTTAGATCTGTAGGTCTAAAACTCTTCTAAAATAGAAGTTCACCAGATAACGAGTTTACATGTGTTGCCTGCTGAAATAAACTGCTTAAGAGAATGCACTAAGACGTGGAGCATAATTGTGCAAAGTAAATAGTCATCAAATATATCAGATCTTTGTTAAATTTACTTGTTAAATGGCCATCCTGGGGAAATCATTTTTGTTTTAAATTCTCTAAAAAACATAATAGCGTTTGAATATAGAAACCTTTTCTCCTTCCAACATAAATCAAATCAAGTATTATGCATATGTATAATGTATTTTATCCATGCATATTTTAAATGAACCAGTAAGTATTGATTACACGATCAATGTTCAATTGTTCTAGGATAAATATATTTTCTTGCTTTTTAATCTCAATATTTATGAGATGATAAAAGTTGGATGACAGCAAATCTAAGCTGAAAGAATTATGGAATAAGTTGAATTATAATTTGGCTCATACATTGAAAAATGTACTATTGATCATAATCAAAACAATTAACGGTCATTGGCATTACTTTTAAGGTTTTTACTTGATACAAAAATTTAGGCATAAAAAACTCAATTTTTTTCCTCTTAAGTGCTGTCAACATGTCCTCTAATTTCATTGAATCTGATATTTATAGAACATTTCACTAACAACAGCAAAATATATATTATATTCTTAAATGCACATAAAATTTTTCAAAATATACTATATTCTTAACCATAAAAACAATCTCAATAAATTTATAAGGATGTAATTTATACAAAAATTTGGACCTAGTAAAATTAAATTAGAAATAAATAACAAAATAACTTTAAAATCTCCAAATAATCAGAAACAAAATAGGACACCTCTAAACAACCAATGGGTCAAAGAATATTTCAAAAGAAAAATTAGAAGTAATTAAGAATTGAATAAATTTGAAACCACAACACAAATAAATTTGTAGTAGAATGCTAAAACAGCACTTAACATGATATTTATAGCATTAAATTCATGTATTAGAAAAGAAGAAAGACACTAAAATCAATAACCTCAGTTTTAACCTTAAGAAATTATAAAGCAAAGAACAAATAAGGCCTAAAATAAGCAGATGAAAGGAAATAATAAAGATGAGAGCAGTAGTCAATGAAGCAGAAAATAGGCTTTAGAGATAATCAATGAAACCAAAAGCTAGTTCTTGGAGAAGATCAAGAAAATAGATAAACATCTAGCCAGACTGTTCATAAAAATAGAATAGACAAGTGTCACCAATGTCAGGAATAAGAGAAATGACATTGTCACAGATTGTTCTGAAAGTGCCAGAATAATAATATGCCATATAGTAATAAGGGCATATTAATAACCTATGCCAATAAATTTACAACTTAGATAAAATGGAAAAATCCCTTGAAGTATATAACTTACTAAATCTCAGAAGAAAAGTATAATGTGAAGAGTCTATAATTATTAAATCAAATGAATTTGTAATTTTAAAATTTCTCACAAAATTTGCAGGCCCTTATGATGAATTCTACTAAATATTCAAGGAATAAATAATACCAATCCTATAGGAAACCTTCCCCAAAATTTTAGAGGTGGAATGTCTTCCCAACTCACTATATAAGGTTACAATTCTACTGACACCAAAACCAGAGAAAGATGCTCCAAGGATAAAAATATTTCTCATGAACATAGTGCAAAAATATAAACAAACCTCTAGCAGATAGAATTCAGCAGCATGAAAAGAATAGTGCACCGTGATCAAATAAGTTTTATCCTAAGAATACAAGTTTAGAATACCTTTTGAAAATCAATGTTATTCATCAAATTAAAATACTGAAAGAAAAAACACATGATCATCTCTATAAATAAAGAAATACATTTGACAAAATCTATCACCAGTCCTGATTTTTAAAAATCACAGCAAACAAGGAACAGAAGATATGTCCTCAACATGCTAAAGGGTATCTTGGAAAAATCTATAATCAACATCATATTAATGGTGCAAGAATGAATTATTTACACCTAGGATCAGAAATAAGACAGGTCATCTGCTCTCATCACTTGTATTCAACATCGTATTGGAGTTTCTAGCCAGTGCAGCCAAGAAATGTTAAACTCATTTGCTTAGGAAACATTCTTATCCTTCACCTACTTCTACTGGTATTGATCATTTATACAGTCCTCTCCCATACAACCATGTCCTGGGAATGACTTGAATTCAACTTCCTTTCCAGCAAAAGACTTTTGCTCTAGGGTAATCTCATGATTCTAGCCACTTAGTACTAATTCATAAATAGACACGCAGCCTGATCCTGGCAAATATGATGCCAGTGGACACATGACCAGAAGTTTCTAGAAAGATAAAAAAGTTTGCTTTCTTTAGATAATCCACACAGAGAGAAACTCTCTACTTGTTCTTGTTGTGTCAGGAGCACCTGGACCAACCATAGTCATCCTGTCTCAGCCTCAGGACAAAGCCACCACTGATGCTGGTAGAGGTAGAAGAAGTTTACATTGCAATTTTGGAGTTTGTAAATCATCTAGTTCTGAAGATTTCTCTTTCTAGATTACCTGTTATATCATAATATATGTTTTTAAATTTGAAAGCCAGTTTGGGTGGATGATATTTCTTCCTGATATTTGAAAGTATTCTCATGTGATTTGGCACCAGAAAATGAAGAGTGGTATGTAACAGATACTGAAATATGAAATTCTGAGAGTGGAGGATTGGGCCAGAGGAAATTAAGATGTTAC
Organism: Balaenoptera acutorostrata; assembly: GCF_949987535.1. Lineage (NCBI taxonomy): Eukaryota > Metazoa > Chordata > Mammalia > Artiodactyla > Balaenopteridae > Balaenoptera > Balaenoptera acutorostrata. The sequence continues at coordinate 18,924,124 of NC_080065.1, read as the reverse complement.
ATTTTCTGGCTAAAAACTTGGTCACACTTGTTTTGCATTTATCAGAGTCGATCCCTAGACACAGAGCAAAAAGTGGGTCACTCAAGTTGTGAAACTCATATTCAATATGGCCCCAGAGGATAATAAACAATGAAGGAAGACTTTTCTCAGAAGGCAGAACCAATGTCCATGTTGGACAGTTTAACCTACAGAGTGTTTGTTCCATTTATCCCTTTTATATTTGTTTTTTTTAATTGTAATTATCTATTCTTTTTTCATAATTGAATATATATTATTGGTAGACAAATATTTCTAACTATGAGTCAGAATATAAGCAAATTCCGAGCCATGAATCATAAGGAAATGTTTTTTGCTCATTTTTGTGGAAAGTTTGCTATCTCCAAAGAAATAACCATAGAAAAGAATGATTTGTCATGTTTTTTGTCCTCCAGATGTTATAATGTTTAAATGATGCCTAGAAATTTAGATTTCTGACAATTCTCAGAATTCTAGCAACATATGGATGAGTTCAACATTGAGATTAATAGAGAAAAGGTAAAAATAATCTGGGTCCATAGATGTTATTTTATCACAGAACTAACCTGCCCCACCATTAAACTGCTTAGGAGAAAATTTATGTAATCATATTGATATTTGATATTGTTTGCAACCAAATATATCCTAATTGACATAACTAGCAGTGTTTGATAAACACACACTAATGGTGTGTGTGTGATATAATAAATCACCATAAATTTTTCTGAAGGCAATTTGTCAACATGTAATAAAAGTCTAAAAATCTTACTCTTCAATATAATTTTAATCTAGAAATCTTTCCTAAGGAAATCACTTAAACTAAAAACAACTATTTATGCCAAAATATTCACAACAGAATTATTTATAATAGTGCAAATGTATAAAAATGATAATCATCTATAATAGGTTGTTGCTGAAGAGATGCATGCATAAAATTAATGTTTGCAACTTAAAAAATGTTTTTGAAGTTAATTGAATAAGCTTTGGGATATACTTAGGGTATAGAGTTTAGTAAGAAATATAAGAATAATTTGTTTCTACAGATTTATCCCAATTATGTTTAATATATGAAAGAAATGTGCATGATGCTAATGTGGAATTATAGATAGGTCTTTTTCAAATCTGTTCAAAATTCTATACTTATATTTTTTACAGTGAGAAAATATTTTTATTATAGAAATATAATACATACAGTATTTTTATAATAAGTTTGACTGTGAGTCATGGAAGACAACAAAATTATAGGAACTAGATTTCTCACCATAATATGTTGAAATACAATTAGGCACTCTCATAAATTAAAAATCATAATGTAAAAAATAATTCATTATAAAGTATAGCTTATATTCATCTTCACCTCTAGTAATTGATTTTTTCTTTTAAATAGAATATAATATATACTTGCATGATTTCATGAGACATTACTTATTATGATGAATCACAAATAAAATTTTATTGTGACAAAAATTCTCCACTAAAATTTGATTCGCTCTTTATTTTGTATATTATCAAAAGCATATGTAAGGTTATAAGCAAGAGTTAGAATGTTTGTATTTTTTTTAATATTAGTTTATCTTCGGATCATCCCATAATGGAAAATACATAATTTGGCTAGTGTATTACAGACATTTTAATAGACCAGCATTAGGCTTAAGCAATTCAAAATCCCAAGTAGAGTTTTTTTTTTTATATTTTCATTTTATTTTAGCTTATAAATTACATAATCTAGTCTTCATTTCCTATATGAGTAAGTCTCCTAGGGCACTCTTCTCACTAACCGTGGTTGGTATCAATTTCTGCACTCAGCCACGATTTTAATTTCCCAAGTTCTTTTGATAAACACTTTGCATAACTCCATTGAATTAAATCACATTAGGAAAACATAGACCAAGATAGATCTGACTTGTTTGCCTAGCACTTAAAACCAATCCAATGGGAATGCAAAGCCCCTGCATATGGCTCAAGTATAGTTAGGAGCCAAGGTTGCATGTAAATGAGAATGCATAGGCAGCTTCGCCATCTGTCTGCAAAGTCCTTCCTGATTTGCTTGTCGAAAATGTTATAGGCTTAGTTAAAGCCGGCAGCACCAGAGGGAAAACTGAAGAAGACAGCTGCCTCCTCTTTGTATAGAACAAGGCAACAGTCACTAATAGGAGTTGGGACCTGTCTAACCTAATCACAGTAGCCTCAGATGGATTCTCAGCCATCTATCCATCTATCACTGACACAGCTGAATCCTTAAAAATGTTTCTATGCATGAGTAATAACTAATCCTTTTACTCTATTCAAATGAAATTTCTTGCCTTTTATAGATCATAGGCAACTTCCAGGAAAAGAAAAAAAAAACAGAAAAAAGAAAAAGAAAAGATGTTTAAGTGTGTTTGGTGTTAGATTACACCAGTTAAATATTACAAAGTATACAAAGGTATAGATTTTATATAAAGATATATAAGAGATAACCTATTTCTATTATAGAGATTGAGGTCACTTCAAATTTAGTGTAAGTGACTTAGACTATGTATCATTTTAACTTAAACCGATTTAAATTCTGATATGGTTGAAGTAGTGAAGCCATTGCCTCAGCCATACAGATTTTATACATAATTAGTCATACTAAAAGACTTCTGTCATATTAATATAAAAACTTATGTTAATTTTTTCTTATGCAAGCTATTGAGTATACCACCTTGCTCTGAACTAATTGAGAAATGTATCTCTCATTGTTAAGCAAAAGTTCTGTTTAATGGCAAATGACAATGCTTTCCACCATTCTTTTCAATAACATTTTCATTGATTATGTCACTTATAAAAACATAAGTACTCAGTCCGTTTCTTTTTAATACCAGCTGTCAACCCAAATAGAAGTGTTCCAAGAAGAAAATGTTAGCTAATATCTGTCTTCAGAGAAAATTACTTAATATATATCGTCTCATCTGTAAAATGGGGAAAATAGTACTAATCTTGCAATGATGTTGTTAGTATTAAATAAGTGATAGTATAGTTTCTGGCATATAGGAAGCTGTCAGTAAATGGCATTGTTCATTCAAGCATCCATCAAATAAATTTTTGAGTTCCTACTGTGGAATAGTCACTGTTACATTGTGAGTTGTTAATATTATTAACAAATAAACATATCCTATTTTAGCCATTTTTTCTGATATTATCAAACAATTGCTTTGCTGAACAGAAGTCCATAATGTACCATAATTAGAACAATCATCTTCATGGATTGTTAAAAGAGCAATGAGTCTAGCAGAGAGAATGTAGATAATGTATGTAATCTATGCTCATCCTTAGCAAAATTTTCCATTTTAAGCATAATAAATTGTTAAAAAGAATCATTAAAAATGTCAACTTCATTTATTTAAATATAATTATTCTCCTGTGTTTGTGTTTAAATGAAGTAACAATTGATATTTAACATGAAGAACATTTATTTTACCTAAAAATATAATACAAGGTTTCCTTTACAGTGTAATGTAAAGAATCCTGTAAAATCTACCCAAAATTGACTCCCATGTTTGTCTCTTACTAACAGCAACACTCATACCTTTATTACTTTATACAACTGTTTTACTTCCCTTTTAAAAAAATATATTTATATTATATATAAATATATATATTATATATTTTTAAAATATATTTACATTAATTCTATTCTATTAAGTTACATGGCTGCCCTAGTTGCCTGCCTACCCAGTACCAATTTACTTCCTTATTCCTTCCCAATAGGATGTTGGCTTTGTTCTGTTCTCCACCACATAAAGTGATCCCTTATCAGATTCCAGGAACATATCTTGACTGGTCCAAGACAATCACAGCACTTTCATTTCTAGTGTCATTTGTTGAATTTGAAAGAGTGCATGACTTACTGTGACTAATGAGTTATGATGGAAGGACTTCTGTGTTTTGTTTTGTTTTGTTTTTTCCTGGGACTTTTGTCCTTGAGTCTATCCTATGAAACAAATCCAAAAATAAAGAATCCCTCTTCTTCCTGTGGATATTATTTTGTCTGAATGAAAAATCTGGAAAGACTTGAAGAAATGTCCCTTGCTCTATGTAAAAGTTACAGTATGAAAGACAACAGAAACAATAAGAAGTTAAACCTGAGGATGTTTGGAGTTTGCCTAATATCAGAGTATCCTATTTTATCAATATACATTCTTATATTATAAGAAAGTTTGAGTCCAATTTTCTTTTATTTTCTGCCAAGATCATCTCAACTGCTAATTGTTACCCCAGAACAAATTAGTCTTATTTATTTTCCAGAATAGGACAGCATTGGCACTGAGAAAATTGGGAAACTGGAAAGTGGTAAATTAAAAAGAAATACATGGTATCAGCAAAGAAATATCAAACCACCTCCTTCACAATTGCCAATAACACATGCCCATAAGCCAACCTTGTATTTCAAACAGGTTCTCAGAGCTAACATCAAAGCACAGGTATTCTAAACCTTTATCTTAATACGATTTATACATTTAAAGAGAAATTTTAAAATTTTCTAACAATAGTCTAATAATCTTATTTGTATAGGTCCAAATTTACACGCGTTAGAATTTAAATGTAGGTTTTAAACTTTTACACCTTCTCAGAGACTATCACACTATCTTATGTAACATATTGCAGAACAAAATTACATATGTGAATTACATAAAACCAAGTTATCTACCCTCTTAATGACCAGATTTTCCCCCCAATATTGGAAGCATTCGGTCCCTGTTTTTATATTTATGTATTTTTTCATTCTTACAATATCATGTTTCATATCTAAAATTTCCCCCCAAAAAAGAATATTATTAAAACTAGATTAGAGACAGCAGAAGTAGAGGAACTCTGTGAAATCACATCTCTATTTTAAGATTTTAAAGGGCCTACGTTAATGTCACTTTTCACTAAATTTACAGATTCCCTAAGAACTTTGTGGCAGGCACTATGGTTTGATTACCCAAATTCACTCAAAGCCCATTCCTCAATGGTAAAAATGGGAAACCTAAAGTATACGTTCCTAGATCCCATGGAGTTTTTTGTGCAATAGCATTCATGATTAACAATAAGGCATATGAAGAAGTTTATGTTTGAGTCTTCCTAGAAGATTAAAGACCTAAGGTTTTGACTACTGGCTCTTTTTTCTTTTCCTTCTATCTGCATGGAACACAGACAGAAAGTTTTCCCTAAGAGCAGACAATTATGAGATGGACTTTTTTCCCATATATCATAATGTGCACCTTATATTACAAATTTAATTTTTATGTCTTGTAAAATTATGCAAGAGATTCATGAATATATTATAATTAAACATTTATTTACAGAAATATATAAACATCCCCATATTTTCTTAAGAGACAGAATGTTTCATACCTAATTGTTCCCACCTTATCCCAAACACACAAAATGATGGGAGGCAAAATATCAATTTTATTATGATAGAGGTAAGGTCAGAAGATATCTCAGTCTGATGTCCAAATGGAATTTCTACCTGAATCCCAGAATAAGACTTAGTGAATCAGTCACATATTCTGCTAGTCACAGACAGCCTTCCCTACAAGGAAGAAAGGTCTAGCTTCTGTTAAGACAGAAGCCAGGATGGGGTCAATAACAACTATTCCCCCCGTGAATAGATTTGCTCCCAAAAGGAAGTAGGCAGGGCTAAGCTACACATGCCTAATTAGTCTTTCTAAATATACCAAGGAGATGAAGCATTCTAAGCCTTTACTCCCATCCTGGAAGATTAGATAGTAGGCAGCAGAGGGTATTTATTTATGGAAAACGTTTCATCTTAGAAAGGAGGAAAGTCCTCTATCTTTAACCTATACAAATGCTATTGATGTTATGTATTTATCTGACAGATACTTTATGACTCAAAAAATAATTTTAAACATTTATTTATTTTTAAACCATATTCAACCTATGTGAAAAGGACTTGCTTTATTCCCTGCTTACATTTATAAAGTTATATTTCCTCCCTAATTACAAGAAGTACACTGGTGAATTGTAGCTGCAATTATTGATATTCATTAGCTAACATTCAAATTTCAAGAAAAGGTAACATATATGTGACTACAAGTAAAAAGAATGTGTCTGACCAATATTGAGAAAAATGTGTCATTTGACTATAGGACATAACAAAAGATAAAAATGATATACCTTTGGAGAAATGAGATGACTCTATAAATTCATCATAATTATAATTGAAACCCTAGTAGATTTTTCATGAAACTTAAAACATGCCTTCATGTAAAAGACACAGGCAAAATATAACTGAGGTGATATGCTAATGATAAACAAAGGGTATTTTGCCTCCCAGTCAACTAAATATTTCATAGCAAGAGCACTTACAAGTCTTAGAGGGGTCCTAAATTGTGACTGCTCCCCAACTCCTTAAACTCTCCTGTATACTCACTCCATCATTGGCTGGGAGGAGCCAGTGGAAAGTGTGACCACCATGAAAACATGGTGACAGAGTTCAAAGCACATACCTGCACTGGGGACCTTCTGAGGCACATTCTCTTGTCCCCCAGACCCACTAAGAAGAAAAAAGATACAACTGATGTATAACTCAAAAGGTACTAAATGAGAAATTAAGAAATATGTTTTTGAAATGGGGATAAGAAGTATGTTTTTAAACTAGACAGGAAAAGCAAAGATAAAAAATGAATTACTACTTGGACTAAATTAAAATGTAAACTTTTATAAAATAAGAAGCAACATTTAACACCATTTAAGAAAAAGTGGCATGCCAGGACAAAATAGGTAGAATTTATTACATATTAGAAAAGTATTGATATTTACAATTCATACAGGACTCTCCAAGTCAATAAGAAAACACACCATTTCATGATAGTGGGCAAAATATTTGAATGTATACTTCTTTTTTTAAAATTAATTAATTTATTTATTTTTGGCTCCATTGGGTCTTTGTTGCTGCACGTGGGCTTTCCCTAGTTGAGGCGAGCAGGGGCTACTCTTCGTTATGGTGCACAGGCTTCTCATTGCGGTGGCTTCTCCTGTTGTGGAGCACAGGCTCTGGTGTGCGGGCCTTCAGTAGTTGTGGCACGTGGGCTCAGTAGTTGTGGCTCGCAGGCTCTAGAGTGCAGGCTCAGTAGTTGTGGCCCACGGGCTTAGTTGCTCCGCGGCATGTGGGATCTTCCCAGACCAGGGCTCAAACCTGTGTCCCCTGCACTGGCAGGTGGATTCTTAACCACTGTGCCACCAGGGAAGTCCAGAATATATACTTCAAAAAAGACGTATTTTAAACCATCTTTTGCACTAATTCACAGCTTGTCCTTAAAACATCTAGAAAAGCCGAAAATAAGTTATCAAAGGCACCAAGAGCTCTGGATGCAGCTTAAATACACACACAGGTACATTTCCTCCTCAAGATATTTGGGAAATTCTGAAACTGTGAAGGATATTTGGTTACAGAACTAAGCTACAACCTCTGGAAAGCAGACTGGATATACCAACAGTTATGGCACAGGGAGGAGATAAAATCAGCAAGGTGAAAGCTGGTTCATTGCCACATTGGGATCTGGTATCTGTTCAAGGGGAAGAGAAACTGAGAAAGGATAATATTCATCTTTATTCTCATATTCAGAAGTGGCACATGGACCTCTTTTCATGGTACTGTGGTCACATGATGATATCTAACAATTCAATTTCTGTGGAAGAAGAGAACAGGTTATTCAGGATATATGATGGTTTCTTCCTTTATCATCATCTACCATGGAAGAATACTCATTTTTTCCCAGTAATATGTCTAATATTTTACTTTTTGAAAAACGGCCTTTTCAGATTTTGGATTAAACTCATAATGTAGTACTCTCAAATGAAAATGATAAATCAAGTACATTTATTTTTAGTTCTAGGACATTACATTAATTAAGGGTAATAATTTAAAATGTTTTCTTGTAGCACTCATAAAAGTAAATTTTTAAAAAATATAGTAGAAATGATAAAGTAAAAGGAGAACAGTGTTAACCCTCTATAGATTTTGCTACTTTGTTATATTTGTATTTGTTTCTGAGGTGTATTTAGCAATTTTTCAGCCCCTTCACTTTCATTTTTAAGGACTGAGCAAAATATTTTGAGAACTTTTTCCTTATTGTTGTTAAGTCATGGAGAAAATAATTTTATTTTCTTCTTCACCTCTCAATTTTTCTCTACACAGTGTGTGACTTAACATCAAAGAATGAAATTAAACGAAATAAGTGCAAATACAAAATGCATGTGCACACACACACACACACACACACAGAGTCAAAGGTGTATTTTTACCTGGACACATAAAAGTTCAGAGCCAAGGAGACAATGTAAGTCAGTAACTTGAATATCCAGCTTACTGACAAGTCAGCCAACTCCCAAGAAAGCTGTCCATCTATGATTGATGAGTGATATTTTGTATTCACTAGCTCATATTTAAAGAGTCCTTGAGGCATTCTGGTTGAAAGATCTATGATGTAAAATTTCCCACTAAGTAATGACTACATTACTTGAATAAATTTGTAGCAAACTTCAAAATCAAATTCATACAATGAATATAGAGAACTTGAGAAGATATGACATCTTGAATTTTCAGAAAATTAATGTTTACATAAAATTTCCAAATGTATATTATATTCAGTAGTATGAATAACAATTTTATGTTCAATTTTTTTTTACTGTTTCATTTAGCTGTGATTTCTAATCCATGCAAGAACTTATCTAAAAACCAGTTCTTTTATTTTTTTTTAAATAGGAGGATATTGATTAATACTTTCATTCTCATTTAAAGAATGGTTACCTTAGAAAATGGTTCAGTATGATTTACTAAGTAAAATGATGATGGTGGTGATGATGCTAATGGTGATGATGATAAAAAGCAACTAATTTTCATTAAAAACTTGCTCTGTAATTTGCATTCTCCTAATATGATTTCCTTATATTAATTACATGAATTATCTCATAAGTTTCATTTTATGAGGGAAATGAATCAGGTAAAAGAATTTAAGTAGCAGAATCAAGATTATATGGTTAATAACAGGCAGCAATGACATTTAAACCCAGGCAGTACAGCTTAATAGGCTATGTTTTTGCTGTTCTAATACTGCTTCATCAATTTAAATTAGTCAATTTATTAAAACAACAAATTGAATTATGCATATATATAAAAATATTACTGTAAAACATTAAAAAAATAAAATATTTGATTAGCTAAATGGGACTAAGTTCTACCAAAAAAACACAAACAAACAAACAAAAAAAACCCAATAACACAGAGACTTTTACCATTTTGGAAGAAAACAACTTTTTTGGAAAAAATTCTGTTATTCAAGGAGTTCATTTAATATTGTTGTTCAGTTAAATTATATATATTTTTAATCTCTGCTCACTTATTTCCAAGTTAGTAACTTGAACACCCATTTGATTAAGTGCTTGCTGACCTTGGGTCAGTATCTGTACTTGGTTTTATTGTTTTCCATATGAGACCCAACTCCCTGGTGGACTAATTTAAACAAATCCATGCAAAATATTAATTAGGTGTAGTAGTGAAAGCAAAAGCAGTAAAAGTTTTTCTGTGGCAAAACATCAGCTCTCTGCTTTTAACAAGTCTGTACTTTCTTCTAATGTGATCACTTCATATAGTTTTCTTAGTCCCCAAAGATAAATCAGTCATTTTAGAATGCCTCACATATTTCTTCCTTATCTGATTAAGAGTAATTATTGCCTAGACACTGATCTGTTCACAGAAAATTATTCTCTGGAGAACTGGAAATTGAAGGTTGAAAGCTGTATAAAGAGTACTGCCATATAGAATACTACATTTGCCATATAGAATGCTACATACTGCCATATAGAATACTACATCTGCCATATAGAATTACTACAATAGAATACGAGAGGGATTATACACACATATAACAAACAAACAAATAAAGTGTTTGTATGTAGAAATATTTGTTCCCAGTAACTGGCAATACGGGAATTACCATTACTTATTTGAATTTTAATATAATAATGAATTATAAATTTGTAATGAGAGACAAGAGTGACATATATTTTAAAATTGAAGTGTCCTGTATATTCTTCTATAGTTGATAGTTAGGTCTTTGATTTGCAGCAATTTCATATAGCAGTATTTGTTTTTAAATGTAATTTTTAAATATATGTTTCATGCCATATGAATTATTTTCGTGGGGTGATTCTTATTCTTAGGTGACTCGGGCTTCTTTCTTCCAACCTTTTTCAGCTCCATCCATTATTTCTCCCACTTTCAATTCTTTCCTTAATTTCTTCCCTCCTCCCTTCTTTCCATTTTTCTCTTATTTTCTTTTTTTGCTTTCTCTCTTTTATTCTTTCTCTTTTTATTAATTTACTTTGATAAAGAATTATGAAATCTTAAAATTTTATACTAAATATAATTTAATACAATGAATCTGATGAAATAATAGCTCATATGTTGTAGGTTACATTTTAAGACATGAACATATTATTCTGTCTACATGGGAAAAGAAAGTCACAACATAAAATTATTCTATTCTTAGAAATTCTCATATGTGTACTGCATTTTAAAAGTACTCTCAAAAATGCCATCAACATTTTGAAATTATAATAAAAGTAATCATATGATTTCCTCTTCCAGTAGAACCGTAAAATTTAAATGAATTCAGGACTTTGTAGTTTTATTTTCCTTGAGAAAGAGAGTATCTTTCCTTAGGGTTGCTTTGAATTTAGGTTTTTATTAATATTATTTTTAAAAACCTTAATATGGATTTTCTGAAAAAAGATCCCTCTATAACTATGATTGACTACTTTTGTAGCATCTTTTTCCCTCCATAGTATTAGATGTGTTAACCAAAGTTGGAACTAAAAATTGTTTATTTTTAATGAGAAAAATCTCATTAACTACTCAGAAAGAAATGGCATGAGAAAAACAGAAAAATGTTTCAGAATCTAGAAACACAAATTAATAGAAATCAATATTTACATTAAAAGGAAAAGACAGAGATATCAGAAGTTTAAATCAGCTCTACCCTTTTGAATGTGCATTTTCCCACATTGGTGATATTTCCTGAATCACTTCAATAATGATTAATTTTTAATTCAGTAATTTTTCCATGAGAATGCAGCACAAAAGCATTAATTCACATAGACATTTGCTTTAAACATTGCCTATGAAAATGCCATATTATTAATTAGTTGAGAGGTCAAATTTTCTTCTTTTTAACTTATATTTTCTTATGTATGAAATTGAACATGTGCTGTGGTCTGAATGTTTGTGTTCCCCCCAAATTTAAATGTTGAAATCCTAACATCCATTGTGATGGCATTGGTAGGTAGAGTCTTTGGATTATAATGTGGGTCATGAGAGCAGAGGCTTCAGGAATGAGATTGATGCCCTTATAAAAGGGACCCTACAAAGATTCATAACCTCCTCTACCATGTGAAGGTAGAGGAAGAAGGTGCTGGCTATGAAACAAAAAGAAGGGTGGCTGTGGTCCTCACCAGAAGGGGACTGCCCTGGCCCCTTGATCTTGGACTTCCCAGCCCCCAAAACTGTGAGAAATAAATTTGTTGTTTTTTTCTTTAAAACATTTTTCATTTTCACCCGGAACTTTATTTTTAAAAATATTTATTTATTTTTATTTATTTTTTGGCTGTGTTGGGTCTTCGTTTCTGTGCAAGGGCTTTCTCTAGTTGCGGCAAGTGGGGGCCACTCTTCATCACGGTGCGCGGGCCTCTCACTATAGTGGCCTCTCTTGTTGCGGAGCACAGGCTCCAGACGCGCAGGCTCAGTAGTTGTGGCTCACGGGACTAGTTGCTCTGCGGCATGTGGGATCTTCCCAGACCAGGGCTCGAACCTGTGTCCCCTGCATTAGCAGGCAGATTCTCAACCACTGCACCACCAGGGAAGCCCATAAACTTGTTTTTTATAAGCTACCCACTTGTGGTATTTTGCTGTAGTAATCCAAATGGACCAAGACAACATGAAAGAACTGTGTCTGTTCTGAACAATCAGAGTGAAAACCTCCTCACTCGTGAGGCATTGAGTGAAAGACTAAGAAGAGTCATATTTCATTTAGTCGAGAAAGGACACCCTAGACCACATGTGGCTCTGGCCTTGCCTAAAAGTAACTTAAAATCATGATGCAGAAAATCAGTTTCCAAGTAGCTCAATTGTGTCCCAGAACTAAGCTCAAATCTACTTGTAAAAATTACCAGGATCCAATAGTAAAAATTCAAAATACTTAGTATCTAATAAAAATTACCAGGCATTAAAAAAGAGAAGACTATAGCTTATCCTGAGGAGAATGTCAATCAATCAAAATGGATGCAGAAATGGCATCAGTGATAAAACTAGTAGCCCTTACAACTGTATGTCATACATTTGAGAAATGAAGAAATATTTAAAATGTTAAAGAGAGATATAAATTTAATTTTTAAATGCAAAACTCAATTCTAGAGATGAAAACCTTCAATGCCTCACATGAAATATAAACTGGATGGGATAAATGCTCAAAGAGACGAGATAGAAGAAAAGATGTGTGAACATGAAAGCATAGCAATAGAAACTGTCCAAAATGAAACACATATAAAAAAAAAAAAAAAAGCTGAAAATATTAACAGAGCATATGGAGCTCCAGAAAACTTCAAGTGCAAAATGTATATGCAATTTACAGTCACATAGGAGAAGAGATAGAAGAAATTTGAGGAAATAATGATAAGATATTTGAGGAAATAATGGCCAACATTTCTTCTATATCTAATAACAAATATAGACCCATTTATATAAGAATCTCAACAAATCCCATGCATAGAAATCATGAAAAAGACTACATTAAGGGGCTTCCCTGGTGGCGCAGTGGTTGAGAATCTGCCTGCTAATGCAGGGGACATGGGTTCGAGCCCTGGTCTGGGAAGATCCCACATGCCACGGAGCAGCTGGGCCCATGAGCCACAATTGCTGAGCCTGCGCGTCTGGAGCCTGTGCCCCGCAGCGGGAGGGGCCGCGATAGAGAAAGGCCCGCGCACCGCGATGAAGAGTGGCCCCCGCTTGCCACAACTGGAGAAAGCCCTCGCACGAACCGAAGACCCAACACAGCCAAAAATAAATAAAAAATAAAATAAATAAATAAATAAATTAAAAAAAGAAAATCCTTTAAAAAAAAAAAAAAAAAGACTACATTAAGGCATATACACTGTATTAGTCAAATTGCTTAAGACCAGTAATAAAGAGCAAAGCAAAGAAGCCAGATAAAAAAGGCACATGGAATACTCTGGAAAACAGATAAACATGTTAACATATTTCTCATCAGAAATGATGCAAGCCAGAATACAGTGGAGCAATTTCTTTAAAGTATTGAAAGAAACAAAACTATCAACCTAGAAATTTTACCCAGCAAAAGTTGCTTTCCTAAGAGAAAATGAAATACTTTGTTAATGCTCATAAAAGCTAAAAGAATGTATCAATAGCAGGCTTGCACCACAAGAAATGTGAAAGGAAATCTTTCAGGCAGAAACAAAATTATATCAGATGTGATGCTGTATCTATCTAAATTCATGAAGCGCAGTGGAAACGGTAGCTACATAGGTAATTAAAGAACATTTTGCTTTTTATTTAATTTCTTCAGAGAACAATCAACTATTATTTAAGAAAAAGTAATAATGTATTTTGAGATTCATAACATTAATGAAATGAAATTTATAACAAAAATAGCACAAAGGCCTAGCAAGAAACAATGGGAGTATTCCCTGTTTTCTGAAAGTTTGCATTAAGACCTGCATTAGTACAATAACAGCTTTTATTGGTAAAAGCAAAAATCCTCTTTGGATTTCTTTCGATTAGTGAAAACAGATACTAATGTAGGTCTTTTGTAACAGTGAAGTGGCCTAATGCAAACTTTTAGAAAGCAGGGAGATACTCTTTATGTTATTTTGGTTTATGAAATTTTTCATAGGAATGCCTACTTTCGGATGGTGGGGGAAAACTGTGTACTGCTGTAAAATTCTTTAATATGAGTGGAGTATGTGTAAAGTAGTATATTATTGAAGGTAGATTATATTCAGTTAAAGAATTTTATTATAACTCTAAAGTAACCACTAAAATAACACAGTTTTATCTAATAAGCCAACAAGGCAAATACCTGTAATAATAAAAAGTACACTATCCTTTTTTTGTAATTTTTTTTTTTTTTTTGGTTTTGGTATCAGGGTAATGGTGGCCTCATAGAATGAGTTTGGGAGTATTCCTTCCCCTGCAATTTTTGGGAATAGTTTCAGAAGGACAGGTGTTAATTCTTTAAATGTTTGATAGAATTTGCCTGTGAAGCCATCTGGTCCAGAACTTTTGTGTCTTGGGAGTTTTCTAATCACAGTTTCAATTTCAGTACTGGTAATTGGTCTATTCATATTTTCTATTTCTTCCTGGTTCAGTCTTGGGAGATTGTACCTTTCTAAGAATTTGTCCATTTCTTCCAGGTTTTCCATTTTATTGGCACATAGTTGCTTGTAGTAGTCTCTTATGATCCTTTGTATTTCTGTGGTGGCCATTGTCACTTTTCCTTTTTTATTTCTAATTTTATTGATTTGACCCCTCTCCCTTTTTTTCTTGATGAGTCTCACTGAAGTCTTATCAATTTTATTTATCTTTTCAAAGAACTAGCTTTTAGATTCATTGATCTTTTCTATTGTTTCCATCATTTCTATTTCATTTATTTCTTCTCTGATTTTTATGATTTCTTTCCTTCTACTAACTTTGGGTTTTGTTTGGTTTTCTTTCTCTAGTTGCTTTAGGTGTAAGATTAGGTTGTTTATTTGAGAATTTTCTTGTTTCCTGAGGTAGGATTGTATTGCTATAAAATTCCCTCTTAGAACTGCTTTTGCTGCATCCCATAGTTTTAGATCATCGTGCTTTCATTTTCATTTGTCTCTAGGTATTTTTTGATTTCCTCTTTGCTTTCTTCAGTGATCCGTTGGTTGTTTAGTAGCTCACTGTTTAGCCTCCAGGTGTTTGTTTTTTTAAAGTATTTTTCTTGTAGTTGATTTCTAATCTCATAGTGTTGTGGTCAGAAAAGATGCTTGATATGATTTCAATTTTCTTAAATTCACAGACACATGCTTTGTGGCCCAGCATGTGATCAATCCTGGAGAATGTTCCAAGTGCACTTGAAAAGACTATGTATTCTGCTGCCTTTGATGAAATGTTCTATAAATATCAATTAAGTCCATCAGTCTAATGTGTCATTTAAGGCCTATGTTTCTTTATTGATCTTCTGTCTGTATGATCTGTCCATTGAGGAAAGTGGCATGTTAAAGCCCCTCACTATCATTGTGTTACTGTCAATTTCTCCTCTTATGGTTGTTAGTATTTGCCTTATATAGTGGGGTGTTCCTATGTTGGGTATATTTTTTTGCATATATATTTACAATTGTTATATCTGATTCTTGGATTGATCACTTGATGTTGCCACTTTTATTCAACATAGTTTTGGAAGTCCTAGCCACAGTAATCAGAGAAGAAAAAGAAATAAAAGGAATCCAAATCGGAAAAGAAGAAGTTAAACTGTCACTGTTTGCAGGCGATATGAGACTATGCATAGAAAATCCTAAAGATGCTACCAGAAAACTACTAAAACTCATCAATGAATTTGGTAAACTTGCAGGATACAAAATTAATACACAGAAATAAGTTGCATTTCTATACACTAACAATGAAAGATCAGGAAGTGAAACTAAAGCAACAATCCCATTAACTATCCCATCAAAAAAATATAATACCTAGGAATATACCTATCTAAGGAGACAAAAGACCTGTACTCTGAAAACTATAAGATGCTGATGAAAGGAATCTAAGATGACACAAACAGATGGAAAGATATACCATGTTCTTGGATTGGAAGAACCAATATTGACAAAACGACTATACCCCCCAAGGCAACCTACAGATTCAATGCAATCCCTATCAAATTACCAATGGCATTTTTCACAGAAGTAGAAAAAAAAAATCTTAAAATATTTATGGAGACACAAAAGACCATGAACAGCCAAAGCAATCTTGAGAAAGAAAAAGGGAGCTGGAGAAATCAGGCTCCTTGACTTCAGACTATAGTAAAAAGCTACAGTAATCAAAACAGTATGGTACTGGCAAAAAAACAGAAATATTGATCAATGGAACAGGATAGAAAGCCCAGAGTTAAACCCATGCACTTATGGTCAATTAATATATGACAAAGGAGGCAAGACTATACAATGGAAGAAAGACAGTCTCTTTAATCAATGGTGCTGAGAAAACTAGACGGCTACATGTAAAAAAATGAAATTAGAATGTTCTTTAACACAGTACACAAAAATAAACTCAAAATGGATTAAAGACCTAAATGTAAGGCTGGATAATATAAACTCTTAGAGGAAAACATAGACAGAACACTCTTTGACATAAATCACAGCAATATCTTTTCTGAGCCATCTCCTAAAGTAGGGAAATAAAAGCAAAAATAAACAAATGGGACCTAATTAAACTCAAAAGTTTTTGCACAACAAAGGAAACCATAAACAAAATGAAAAGACAACCCACAGACTGGGAGAAAATATTTGCAAACAGTGTAACTGACAAGGGGTTAGTCTCCAAAATTTACAAGCAGCTCATTTGGCTCAATATCCAAAAACCAAACAACCAATCAAAAAATGGGCAAAGACCTAAAATGACATTTCTCCAAAGAAGACATTCAGATGGCCAAAAGGCACATGAAAAGATGCTCAACCTCTCTAATTATTAGAGAAATGTAAATCAAAACTACAATGAGATATCACCTCACACCAGTCAGAATGGCCATCATCAAAAAGTCTACAAACAATAAATGCTGGAGAGGGCATGGAGAAAAGGAGACCTCTTACACTGTTTGTGGGAATGTAAATTGGTATAGCCACTATGAAAAGCAGTATGGAGGTTCCTTAAGAAAATAAAAGTAGAGCTCCCTTATGATCCATCAATCTCACTCCTGGCCATAAATCTGGAGAAAAACATGGTTTGAAAGAATACATGCACCCCAATGTTCATTGCAGTACTGTTTACAATAGCCAAGATGTGGAATCAACCTAAATGCCCACTGACAGATGAATGGATAAAGAAGATGTGGTACATATATACAATGGAATATTACTCAACCATTAAAAAGAGTGAAATAATGCTATTTGCAGCAACATGGATGGACCTGGAGATTGTCATATTAAGTGAGTCAGACAGAAAAAGACAAATATCATATGACATCACTTATATGCAGAATCTAAAAACAGTGATACAAATGAACTTATTTACAAAAGAGAAACAGACTCACAGGAAAAAAAAAATACACAAGTGAGTTAGAATTTTTTAAAAAGATTAAAAAATATATGCCATGTTAACTCTAGTCAAAAAGTTAAAGTGACTAAATCAATATTGTGATGTAGGTTTCTAAGCAGAAAATATTACCAGGGTCATTTCATAGTCTTCAAAGGGTCGATTCATTAAATGACATAAAATTCCTAAGCAACCATGCACTTAATATCAGAGCTGTAAAACATATGAAGGGAAAGCTGATTAAACTGCAAGAAGAAATAGACACAGCCACAACTATGGTCAGAGATTTCAATGGCACTCTCTTGACATTGAAAGAAAAAGAACAACTAAAATAAAATTAATAATAATGTAAAGAATGTGAACAAATTTATCCAAGAAATTGACATAATGGATGCTTACAGAATACACCATATGGGAACAGCAATATACACATTGTTTTTAAATGTGCAAAGAATACTTACCAAGATAGACCCTATTATAATTAATAATACAAATTTCATTCAATTTCAAATAATGTGTAATTCAAAAAGAGTCATGTACCAAAATGTTCATTGTAGCTCTATTTACAATAGCCAAGACATGGAAGCAACCTAAGTGTCCATCAACAGATGAATGGATAAAGAAGATGTGGCACATATATACAATGGAATATTACTCAGCCATACAAAGGAACGAAACTGAGTTATTTGTAGTGAGGTGCATGGACCTAGAGACTGTCATACAGAGTGAAGTAAGTCAGAAAGAGAAAAACAAATGCCGTATGCTAACACATATATATATAATCTAAAAAAGAAAAAAAAAAAAAAGAAAGAAAGAAAATGGCCAGAAGAACCTAGGGGCAAGATGGGAATAAAGTTGCAGTCCTACTAGAGAATGGACTGGAGGATATGGGGAGGGGGAAGGGTAAGCTGGGAAAAAGTGAGAGAGTGGCATGGACATATATGCACTACCAAATGTAAAATAGATAGCTAGTGGGAAGCAGCTGCATAGCACAGGGAGATCAGCTTGGTGCTTTGTGACCACCTAGAGGGGGTGGGATAGGGAGGGTGGGAGGGAGGGAGATGCAAGACGGAAGAGATATGGGGATATATGTATATGTATAACTGATTCACTTTGTTATAAAGCAGAAACTGACAGACCATTGTAAAGCAATTATACTCTAATAAAGATGTTAAAAAAAAAAAGAATGTAAGTCTTACAAAGTATGTTCTCTAAATATATTGGAATTAAACTAGAAATCATTAACAGATGACCTGGAAAATATCCAAATATGTGGAAAATGAATACTCTATTTCTAAAATTATGTATACATCAAAAAAGAATCAAGAAGAAAATTAGAAATCAAATTTTCTACAGAAAATAGTAATATACCATTTCAATATTTATAGAATGCAGCTATAAATATAAAGGCATTCCCAGTATTACTTATACATATTAAGAAAGGAGAAATGTTTCAAATCATTAACCTCAGATTCTACCATAAGAAACTAGGAAAAGAACATTTAAAATTAAAAGTAAGCAAAAGAAAGAAAATAATAAGAATTAAACATGAATTAATGACATAGAAAACATAAAGCAATATAGAAATTTGATGTAATCAATAATGGGTTCTTGAGAGAATCGACAATATTCATAAACTTATAGCCAGATTGACAGGGGATACAAAAGAAACAGGACAGAAATTTCCAATACCAGGAATGGCACAGGTGACAGTATTGCTGATTCTGCAGGTTAATTGAATAATAAGGATTTCTTATAACAAATTTAGAGTGAAAATTTGACAATTTAGATGAAATGAACAAATTCCTTGAAGGGCATAAACCATGAAAGCTCACTGGAGAATCACTGAATAACTCTCTAGCTAACAAAGACATGTAGAAAACTGGAAAGAGTGTCATTCTTATACTTGCCACAAGAAAACAGCTAAACAAACTGCAAATAATGTCTTTTCTTGAAACCATCAGAGAACTGAGGTCACAGGGCAAACTTCTTAGAAATATTGAGAGAGGCAGAAAACTATAGGGAGAAAATGGGCCTGACCATTTGCTTACTTAGGGCAGACATCACCAAATGATATAAAAGTAAGTAAGACTAAGTTAGAAATTTTTAACAATTTCTTAAAGCTGAGTACAGGCTAGTGAGAGAGTGTGAAACCATAGGGGGTATCAGACATACTAGAATTTACTCTCTTTGCAGGCTTTTTCTCTGAATATCACCAGACACTCACAGGAAAGATCAGAAGGGGTCCTGAGAACACTTTTCCCAAGGTGATGACCTGGGTACTGGAGCACCAAATCCATCCAGAATCTTCTCCCTTAAATCCAAGGAATAAAAGGCTTAATCCAGGAGGGTAGGTCATCAAAATGTGTGTCCTGAGAGCATGTCTGGAAACTCATGGCAACTAGAGGAAGGAAAGAGCAACCACCAGCAAAAGTCCATCTAGACATTTCTTCCCTAATCTGTAGGAGTAAAGTCTTCGAGCCCCCAGCTTGAGGGCACTGAGGCCTCCACTTGGCAACACAGCTTTGCATTCACCTTGACTTTAGCCCATGGACTACATCTCGGACTTCTGATCTCTAGAATTCTAAGATAATAAATTTGTATTGTTCTATGCCTCTGGATTTGTGGCAATTTGTTATGGCGGCAACAGGAAACTAATACAACTGTCATTCTGATATTTTACCCAAACCCTCTTGAGATGTATGCACTATCCACCCTTGGGGGAGAATCTGATCATGTCTCAAATTTATCAATTCTTACGTGGAAGATTCACCACTAAGAGTGCTAATCTCTCTAATATCTCTGTCTTTGACTCTCTCTATGTAATTCTCTTCCTTACCCCTTCTCTCTCTTTTTCTTTATTATACACAATAATAAAATTTACCTTTTTGATCCCAAGAGTAAGCTCAACTTCCAACTTCTATTCTTCATTAGTCAAAGAGACCATCAAGTCTTTTTAATTAAAACACCGTAGCATAGATGTTATTTTCACCATTCAATTCCTTATATGACATGTTAATGGATTTTCCATGGTTCCTTCCTCTGTGTTTGTCTTACATATGTAGGGACATCAGAATTTTGTCTGTTATATAAGTGCAATTCTCAGCTTGTCATGTGTGGTTTGAATTTATTTTCCTGGATACATTTTGTTTTTGTAATTCCTTTTTGACCTGAGTTATTTCTGCTTATTTTAAAACTTTTAACAACAGCTATAAAAAAGTATCATGCTGCATCTTTTATAATAAAATGGAAAATGGGAATAAAAATGGAATATTTCATGCCCATAGGCAAGAAGGGTGAAAGGGTGACCCATGAAAAACTGTAAATACAATTTAAGGCACCCAGGTGTAGTTAGGTTATTAGCTGTAACTAGTTGTAGTCAGGTTTTATAACTGCGAACAATTATAACCTGAATTTACCAGAGGCACAAAGCAAAGGGCACAGGTACCTGGAGTCCCAAAAGAGTTCATATTAGGTCTTGTTGGACATAGCAAGAAACATGAAAATGTTAAATCTTGATCTTCTAGCTATAGCTTAGAAGCCTGAAAGATGGACCTTTGATAACTTTTGCAATAACTTCAAAATTGTGAATCTGCTAGTTTTATATGAAAAAAGTAAAATATATATCAAATATTTTCTTATGGGCAATCTGCATAGATACATAGATCGATCAATCTATCTATCCACCTAAATATACAAGTTGAGTTTACCTTTAGAAAGTTTATCACTGTATACCAATGTCAACTGCACTCATGAAAAGATTAGTATTAAAATCTAATTATTGTGATATTATGGGAAAGGGACCCTTGATAATAGAGGAACACTGTTATGCCAGAAGAGACAGCAGTTAAGTAAGTTTCCCATCGAGCTAAATACCAATTTCAGGGCAGGCAAGTCTTCCTGCATTTTTGGTTGTTTGTCATCATTAAATAAGTATTGTTCAGGGATCCAGTTTCTTAGTTCATTTATCATCATCATCTGAAGTAGATTATGGCTAATGATGGGTAAATATTCAGTGGTGATTTGGATTTGTGAGGATGTTTATTTGTTTGGTAAACATGAAATTTTGTTAATACAGTCATTTTTCAACCTCCCCCAAGTTGCAGTGATTTATATCCATGTAGATTTTTTTAAAGTGGAAATTAATTTCATGTCATCAATTTACTTTTCCACTGAGTAATTTATGATACAAGATATTAGTTTAAAATGTAAGAAGAAAATTAACTCGCCACCAAATAATTTAGTCATTCACTTGGACTTTATTTTTCCATTAAGGAGAGAAATTTTGAGCATATTTAAATTCTTAATTTTGTATTTATAATAAGATAAACATCCAAATATTACATTTCCTTCTGTCCCATATACATCTGTAATTATGAAATGTATATAATTTTGCCTTATTTTATTACTCATATCAGTTGATATTCTTTTAGAGACGACTTTGTCACCAAACACACTTGCAGAGCCCTAGACCGACCATCTATCAGAGTAGATATTTTTTAACCTTTTAAAAGTTATTGATTCAAAATAACAGAATTCTGCTTTTTATTGTGATGCTAATTTTTGCTATACAAAGATATACAAATGAGTTTTGAGATCCATTCCATTCATTGAATTAACAACAGAATTTCATCAGAAAACAGAATATTGATTTGCTGTTTAGCCTATCTCTATTCATCATATTAATTTCCTCTAAAAATTTTCTTTTATTTAAATTAATATATTTCTCATTTTGCTGTGCACTATTTTATCTGACTTACCCAATTATAGAAGAAACTTAACAAAACCTACCTATTAAAGCAAAAAGTATATATCATACCTATGGAGAGGACAGAAATATAATTATATATCATCTTCTGTAAGATCCTGTATATTATCATTTCTACTTTACCAGTGAAGTGTTTGAGGTCCATGGAAAGTGAGAAAATTATCAAGGATTAATTAAACAGATGTCAAAATAAATATGGTGTTCTTCAGATCATGCTAGAGCCTCTACATGTGTTTATTGCCTTAATTGTTTATCTCAAACATGCATAAAATGCATTAGTCCTTAATGTATTCATGGATATATTAGAGGCTCAAAATGTATCTATCTTAGAAAACCTATGTATATATTGCCCACAAAAATGGACATTTTAGAAAAAGAAAATAGTTTCAGAAAAACTGCTTTCCTGTTACAGTTCTCAAACTCCAGACCTTGAAGAAATCTATGAGGTAATATTTCACAGTCTAACATTCAATAGAGCAAGTCACAGCTCCATGTCCTTTCAGCCACTTGATGAGGATTTTCAGTGATGGGGAGACACACTTTCACATGAGGTATCCTCAGTACCATTAGACGGTGCATTATGGCCTATTTCCAGTAACTTCCTGTCCATTACTATTCTGGTTTCTGTTCTCAGATTGAATTTTAAATAGTTGCAAGGTATTGCTTAGCAAGTAGATATGTGGAATACACACCTCTGTTATCTTAGTTCTGGACACTAGGCATTTATTAATAGAACCAGAAATCTTATCACCTTTTTCTAAAATCATGTTGTAATGCTGCCAATAATTGTATCTATCTTCTTTTTTTTTTTTTTTGTATCTATCTTCTTGAAACATCAGTCTGTCATCCATTATATTCTCTACTCCTATTATGTAATTTCATATTACATTTTCCTAAGTTCAGCATGTATAGAACATTCCCCTTCACTGCAAGCCTATAAAGTCTACAAAAAGTAAATGACATCCTATGCTCTTAACAACGCCAGAAGAAGAATCCCAGGTCCTGAGAGTAATTCTGAGACTTGGTAAATAAAAGAACTGGCTATTGCCATGTTGAAAGGAAGAAACTTGGGAAAACGTAGGATAAAAGGTGAATCTTGGGAAGTCTCTATTTTTGGAGTTGAGCAGATTAATTTGGGGAGATGAGGTATCCTTTGGAAACTTACTGAAGAAGGTAAAAAGAGAAAGTGTCTCAAGAAGGAACTTTCAAAATAAGTTAATATCAATAAATCAGAAGAAGACTGACCCTACCCCCAACATAAGGTACAATTTATTATGAAAACTTCACTTTAATGTGGCAACTAATGAAAAAAATCTTGAACTAAGAAACTAAATA
Organism: Balaenoptera acutorostrata; assembly: GCF_949987535.1. Lineage (NCBI taxonomy): Eukaryota > Metazoa > Chordata > Mammalia > Artiodactyla > Balaenopteridae > Balaenoptera > Balaenoptera acutorostrata. The sequence continues at coordinate 18,900,692 of NC_080065.1, read as the reverse complement.
AGCCTCTCTTACTTTTTCTCCCCCAAGTGATCACCTTATATTGTGGATCTGTGAAAATCGTGAAATATACCAGAATATAAAAAAATAAAATAAAATATAAAAAAGAAAAACACCAAAACAAAACCAAACTTCATATCCATTCAAAGTTACTGAAATAACTTAAAATATGAGAATTAAAATTTTTTAGCTGGTAAAATACTCTGAAACTGTCTCAACATAAAAGAGAAGTCTAATACAACCATTCAATATGAATTAAGTAAACCTGAACAAGCTACTGAAAACATGGACCATAAATTCAAAAAACTAAGAATAAAAAAGACAAACTGCAATAAAACTGTAAAGGAGATACAGACAATCATATTAATGTATGCAGAGCCCGGTGAAGGACAAAGGCTACACTTCCCAAATTCATAGACATCGGGTTTGGATTTTGACGTGGTCTGGTAAATTAATTGTGAGCAAAATTAATGTCGCCATCTTTAAGAAGAAGTTTTAAGAGCTAAAATCTAGACCTCCATGCTTTGTTTTACCCTATGCCATAATGAATAGTCATATGTCAACTCAAAATTGTCCTGACATTCTCAGCTCTGAGTAGAAGCGAAATACACAGGGTCAAACATGAATGGGTCTAGAAGCGCAAGAAAACTGCTTAGTACCTGCTTTAACTGCTTTGCTACCTCTTTCTCTGTGCATTCCTATGAGCTCTTGTGTTTTCTCAACTAGTTAATGGAGAGGAAAGGGCAAACCAGTTTACCAATGGATCTGACGGTATGCTGTAAGTGAAAAGTTGCTCTACTTATATGAGACCATGAAAGACAATGGTGGTGAAAACCTTTCCCAGTGGGACTTCCCATGATAATATTAAACACACACACACACACACACACACACAATTTCCCCTTTCCAGAGGTACATGAGAGACAGATAACATGATGCCCCATAAACAACACTTTCGGGTAACTGGTTCCAGGTGAGGAACCCCCCAAAATATGTATGTTTTGCATTTTTCATTACTTATTTTTCTCTTCTTACTAAATTCCTTTTTTTTTTCTTTAGTGCTCTATCATAACTTCACATTTTTATAACCATTTGTTTTAATTTTCCCATAAATGCAAGTGATCATATCTTCCTTACATTCCTATTTGCTTTGAGGAAATTTGACTGACTATTCCTTAACTCCCTATCTTATCTGGCTTCAGTTACCTGCCTCATCCTAAATTTTATTTAGAAGATGTATCAGTCTGCTAGTGTTGCCATACAAATACCACAGACTGTGTGGCCTAATTAACAGAAATTTATTTTCTCATAGTCCTGGAGGCCAGAATTCCCAGATCAAGGAGCTGGCTGATTCAGTTCTAGGTAAGGGCTCTCTTCCTGGCTTGCAGATGACTACCTTCTCACTGTGTCCTAACATGACCTTTTCTCTGTGCATTCACTGAGAGCAGGTGGTATCTCTGGAGTCTCTTCTTATCAGGATGCTAATCCTATCGGATCAGGGTCCCACCATTATGAACTTGTTTAATCTTAATTACTTCCTTATAGACCCCATCTCCAAATACATTTACACTGAAGGAGTTAGAGCTTCTACATATGCATTTTGGGAGAATATATTCAGGCTGTAACAGAAGACTCATCAGTGCTCCAAGCCACTAGTCTCTATTTTAATATTCTAAGGTGCAGTAGTGTCAGATTATTTAGGTCATTGGGTAACACAAGATTAGAATCCTAGGCTTTGCTCTCTTTTCTGAGATTCTGTATCAAGGTCTACTTCAGTAATCCATGAGTTTCTTTCACTCATACGTGTTTCATCTTATATGCTTATCTTCCTACAACTGAGAACATGTTTTATGCTGTTCAAAGTATATTTTCCAGAAATATTTGTAAACATTTCCCACCAAAGAATTATTAGAAATGCAGAACATGTATATAAGTTAATTTTTAAAATAATTGTTGATGTAGCATTAGATCTTGTGTCAAATATTTGATTAATACATACCATCTGGAGAATCTTCTTCATGTTTTTAAAATGTAATATATTTTATAACTGTGGTAACTATTGAAATTAAACAATCAAAATCTTACATAAATGTCTAAAATTTAAAAACAAAATAATAACAAGAAAATAAAAATTACTGCACTCTACCATCTGCTTACATTTCTGCTTAATGTGCCAAATTATAATATGCAGATAGAAATTGTTTTCTAAGCTACATAATTAAACTTTAAAACAAAAGGACTTCATTTGTAAAATACTAATGCTGACTTGGATGTTATTGGCAGTAAAATTTTAGAGGTTAGGAAGAGGGATAGAACATATCACAAATGGGAATCTAAGCAAAGCCTACATAATTTTTCAAAGCTAAAGGTAAATCACTCTACAGAAATTATTAGATTAAATATATTTTACTAGTAGTGGTCTAAAGGACTAATGTTACTGAATTCAAGCTCATACTGCTCGCTACAATACAGGTCAATAAACTGAGAGCTGAGGTGTTGGGGCAAGGAAGAGCCACTTTATTCAGGAAGCCAGCAGACCAAGAAGATGGTGGACTAATGTCCTAAATCACAATCTTGCCCAGGTTTGGATGCTTGTTTCTTTACAGAGCAAAGAGGGGGAAGGTGAGGAGGTAAAGTAAAAAAGGCAATAGTTGTTACAAATATTTCCTGTTTTCAGGCAGACTCCAGGAGCAGATGTGTTAATTTCTTCTTTCCTTCAGCCATTCATAGGTGGGCTGGGTCAGGATGTTTCCTGAGAGCTGAACAAAAGTATTTTAGCTTAACCTTCAGGCATGGAAGGCAGGGTTACTGGAAATGGGCCACTATGTATACTTCAAACTATAGGCAACTAATCTCTTTATAGGCAACTAATCTCTAATCTCTTTAGTGATTAACTTGTAGCGAGAACCATAGAATACAAAGGTTAAAGTAAAAGAAACAGATTCAATATGAAGTCAGATTTGTTCTTCCCTATTACACTAATCCAAATCTCAATAGAAATGAACCAATGGCAAATGCATATAAAAATGCATTAAGTCAAAGAAGACAAATAGAAGATGGTGATGACAGTCCTCTCTGTGTTACTTCTTAATGTCCTGAGAACAGTTATTTTGTGATTTGCCTTTAAATTTTATTTTACTAAGCTCCTCTTCTAGACTGCATTTCTTTAGTTATTTACTTTTTTCAATCTGGATAGCTTTCAGAGAAAATGTGTCATGTTCAGGGAGAAAGAAATCTTTAAACATTGAGGTCAGTGGTTGTGTTGAAGTCAGCTTGGACATCCTGGCTCACAGTAATGTAGTTCCATTTCATGGAACGTGTATTACTACAACAACTAAATATGGCATTGCTTCAGCCTGGTGAAACTGATAGAATGCCTCCTGTAAATATTAACAACTTCACAGTCTTCATCTTTGCACACACATTTCCCCTGATACCTTTGAATTTGTTAAAACTACTTTGAGGATTTGTACCCCATGGTGGAAAACATACACTTAATGTGGATTCTGAGTGAAATTCTTACAAAAGCAGTTTCAGATCCCTAAACATTTTATAAGAGATGTCTCAAGACACCACGGATCATTCTGGGTTTCTACAAAGTGTTTTTCTTGCCTATCATCTGAACTCAAGTATGCTTTGTCACAAGTGCATTTGAATGATGGGTATATGATAATGACTTTATGTTTATTTTCTTTTCTCTCTCTCTGTATTGGAGAACCCACACAAAAAAAGATACTTACTTCAACAAATTCATGGATGTTTATACACAGCCAGAACATATATTGTTACTACAGTTATAAATAATGAAACTAAACCCTTTGTGGATTTTTTCCCAATATATTTGCATATCTATCTGATGCAAGGATACATCTATCAATTTCTTCAATGAGTTTTTATTATACCTGAATGCATTTATGGTATATTTGCAGCTAGATATGTACACATGCACTCACACACACTACCTGGCACACAAATAGATACAGATGACATAGGTGGTAGATATAGATACAACATAGATTATAGGAAGTAAGGTATTTGTCTCATTTTACAGTCCAAAACTAAGAAATAAAACAGGAAGAACATACATTTATTAATGTTGTATACTTAACTACATATAACATGCTTATTTAAAAGTTATACAGCATTGTAAACAGAAAATATTTTCTGTTAACTTTTATTTTTAAAGTTGAATTGATATTATTTTGAAACATTTATCAAAAACATATGTCATGAATGTTTGAAATGATTGTATACTTTATTTAATATATCAGACATGTTCATTTGGTAATTCTTGTATGCTATTTAATATTCATTATTTAATTTTATTTTTGGCTATGTGGTCTATGATTTTTTTAAAGAAATATGCCATAAATCTTATATAATCATACAAATTTATACATTTCTTGATATCTTTATAAAATATTTACTTTATAAATATTGATTACATTATTAGGTGCAGACTATCGTAGTTTCTAAATGGAGTGTTACTTCATTAAAATATTTTTTCAACAAGATGTTTTTGTTTTGTTTATATGTCTGAAAATATTTCTATTCTCTCATAGTTGACTATAGCATTGGCAGAATTGAAAATTCTGTGTTTAAAATTATTTTTTTACTTTGAGAGATCTTATTCATTGTCTTCTAGTATTCAGTGGTGCTAACATGTTTATTATTAATAACCAGTGATTGATTTCTGTTTCTTTCTGCAAACTATTTGGGTCTTCTTTTTGTTGTTATAGAAAACTATGATGTTTCACTAACTTGTTTCTAAAGTTGGTCATTTTATTTCTTAGTTTACTGTGTTAGGTACTCAATGTTTTAAGTACTGTTCTAGGCTGTAGTATAATATATATGAATATATATTATATGTCATATATTTTATATTATTTATATTAAATACATATTTTAAAGAGAATTAAGATTAGATTAGTCCTTTTAGATATTAAAATTTGGAAGAGAGTTTTGATAATTTAAAAGTATAGTACTTAAATAAAAAAATTAAAGAGAAAGTTCAGAAACTATATAAATATAAAATATTACTAACATTATAAAATATTAAGAATATATAATAAGAATTATATAATATTGTATATAATAATAATATTTGTTTTAAAAAGTACATAACAACTTGATAGCAATCTGGAAGAAGAATAAATGAGTGTAGACACATGCCAACAAAAATGGCAGAGACCTATGAAAACATTTTTTTCCATAAAAGCAATGAGAACACTGGTCAAAATTGTCAGAATCAACTTTGTTAGTACTCTGGAAATTAACCAAACAATGAAACCATCTAGGGAGGGTTTATTCAAGGAAAGAATGAATCTTGGTAAGAAAAGGGACTCGTGCTGTTTTAATTTGTCTTGTGCCATCCTCATTCTTGAGCTCCATGAAACCTAATAGACTGCAATCAGAGAGAAAACAAGCAGCTTTGCAGCCACTGGCTGAAGCAAAATGTGGTTGAAATGTCATCATTATTTGACCTGTCTGGTGATTCTCTGGTAGACCTCACTTACAAAGTTGTCTTTATTTAATGTGACTCAAAACTAACCCAGTGTGAAAAGCCTTTTAATCAGGGGTATTAAAAACTGACAATAATAAGAGGCAGTTACATAGCATCTTGGATTCCAGGAGATAAGAGTTGTGGGGGAAACAATAGGCTAACCAAAAAGCTTAAGATGAAAAGTTGGGAAATAAAATGACCATAGTGAGATTTTAAAAATTCCAATATTTTTGGAGAATCCAGATCTTGTGAATGCACAGGGCTATCCACGTGCCCAGGATTGTAAGCATGTTCAGGAAAGAACTAAGAAGGTCCTAAGCTCTCACCTTGGCTAATGTTGAGAGTCTACACAGCAGGAGATAAAGGCTAAGACAGAGCTGTAATTGCCTACCTGAGTGTTGAAGACATACTACAACATGCATACCGAGACCCTTGGAAACCCTGGGAGACTTACTGGTTCCAGGCATTTTAAGGTAATCTCTGTCCAGTCATTAGCTAACTGCTAAGATAGCTCAGGAGAGATTTCAGTGGGCACATGTGAGGAAGAACACAAAATTTACAAAATTATTTTAGTAAAGTACTAAAGAAACAAGCAAAAACAATAGCAGTGAACAGTACCACAGCAAAAACAAACTCTGGAGAAGGAATAGAATCTGATTTCTGGAATAGTTGCATGCTATTATTTTAAATATTCTGTTTTCAATGAAACAACGACATATAAGGAACATGTAAAGAAACAAGAAAATATGACCCACAGAGGGAAAAAGAAGTCAATACGAGATATCATTGAAGAAGCCCAGAGATTGTAATTTGTACTGACTGATAGGCAATGCAACATAGATAAACCTTGAAAATATTATGCTAAAGTGAAAGCAGTGAGATAAAAAAGGCATGCATTTTATGATTCAATTTAAATAAAATATCTAGAATAAGTAAATCTATAGAAACAAATGGTAGATTAGCGATTGCAAAGGCTGGGAGTAGATGGCTTATAATTAATGCAGGGATTTTTAAGAGTAAGGAAAATATTCTGGAATTAGTTCATAGTAATATCTGCATGACTTTTAAAATACACTAGAAATCACTGAATTATACTCTTTTTTTAAAAGATAAATTTATGATATGTAAATTACATCTCAAAAACAAAAAAATAAAAACCAAGCTTCAACAGGATCAGAGATAAAATCATAACATAGCAGACAATATTGCCATACTATTAAAAAATGTGTAATGGGAAAGTTCTTTCTAACTATGACTCAAAATCTAAAACCATAATTTTTGAAAAAATATATAAATTTAACTATAAAAAAATGTATGGGAAAATATAAGTAAAATCAAAATACAAAGTGAAAAATCATGAAACAAAAAACAAAAAATTAATAGCCCACCCAAAAAGCTAATATCCTTGGATATAAATTGTTCTTAATGCTTTTAGGTAGACATATGAGTCTACATTCAAGAAACATGACACAGATTTTTCTCCCTAAATATACACATAATATTTAAATATGTATTCATGCACTAGCTCAAAAGGACCACAACACATTTCAAAATCTACATATGAAGTAGATTATATACCATGACCCAAATGCAAATTTTTGACAGATGGGGGAAACTGTCAGAGTAGAAAGTGTTAGGCAATTAGGAGGAGGATAGGAAATGGACATAATAAATACAAACAGGATCTCAAAGAGATTGTAGCATTATTCACAAAAGCCAAGATAGGAAGACAACCTAAATATCCATCAACATATGAATGAATAAAGAAAATGTGTTATATACATACAATAGAATATTATTTGGCCTTAAAAAAGAAGAAATTCCTGCCGTATGTGACAACATAGATGAACCCAGAGAATATAATACTAAGTGAAATAAGTCACAGGTCACAGAAGAACAAATACTGCATGATTCCATTCATATGAGATATCTAAAATAATCAAACTCATAAAAAGAGAATATAATTGTAGTCACCAGAGGCTGGAGGGAGGAGGAAAGATGGACTTATTATTCAAAGTTTCAGTTTCAGTTATGCAAGGTGAATAAATCTTAGAGATCTGCTGTACAACATTTTGCCTATAGTTAACAATACTGTATTATGCACCTAAAAATTTGTTAAGAGTGTAGATCTCATGTTAAGGGTGCTTACAAGGAAGGAAGGAAGATGGAAGGAGGGAAAGAAAGGACAGTGGGAGGAAAGGAGGGAGGAATTGCAATAGTTATCAGTACGTTTACTTGGAGATGAAGGAGATGGGGGTAGGAGTAGTTGGTCAAATATGGCCACCAGCAATTTCTTTTCTCCCTGTGTGAGAATGCTTTTTCTCATATCAAATAAGGAGTGCAGTTCCCTTCCCTTTAATCTATGACTTTCCTTGATCAATGGAATGTGGAGGAGTTCAGAGGTTCTGGAGCTTACAATAATTGGTCATAAGAAACTTTGTAGTTTCCTCTCAGTACTCCTGGAATTCTTGCTCTTTAGCTACTTCTTATGGAAACCCACCACCATGATATTAGTAGAAGCCCAAGACACATGGAGTGAATATGTGGATACTCTAGTTGAAAGTCCCAGCTGAGCTCCTTGCTAAAAGCCAGCACGTACTGCCAACTAGATGAGTTAGCTTTTTCAGATATGAGGTCTAGTTGATCCTTCAGATGACAACAGCCCCTGCCAGCATCTTACTACTACAATCTCATGAGAGACGCCTAGAGAACTGTGTTCATCTGAGCCCAGTAACACACAGAGATAATAATAAATTGCTGTGTTAGGTCAGTAAGTTTGCGGATAGATTTTTTTCTATAACAAACACAGATTTTGAAATTAGAAATGAGATGTTAACAAAATCATCTAAAACACGTAATATTGGCTTAGGAACTTCATGCTTGTAACCTTCTCAGGGGAATTACCTTTGGCACTTGGCAGCCACCTTGCCCAAAGCTTCTTGGAAAGTAATACCATCACCCACATAGGGGGAAGCAGATGACTGATTGATATGAAGCTGCTAAGCCCATATCTCTTTAATCAAGGTGAGACAACTTTACAGAGCCATTTTCATTTGATAAAATATTTAACTCTAAATTATAGATATTGGATGGTTGTGGCATAGCAGATGCAGAAAAGTGGGGCGCTATAGGAAGATGGGAGTAGAGCCTTCATATTTGTAAAAGTAACAAAGACAAAGAGGTAAGGGAAATGCATATGTTACATACAAAATGAAATTATTTCAGAAACAGTCAAAACAGGTGATAAATATCCAACCCATTTTCAAATTTATAAAATCTCTCTATAAGTAAAGACATTCATACAACACACTCATGTGCAGTGAGGGGAATGTGTAACATCTCTTGAAATTCTAGCCTTGCACATATTTTCAAATAGTAACTAATAACATAAATAACAGTAAAAGATTAGATTTCTTTATTTTGTATAACTAAGTGAGACTCTTCAGTAGTGGTTTCCAGTTATAATACTTCCCAGCTCACGAAGACCATAGTATATATACCACATTACACCCTTTGCCCACTGCAAGTGATCAGTCATAGAATTATCTGTCCCATAGTGAGCCAGATAGTTTCTCTAAAAGGAATATGAAATTTAAATTATCAGGGGAGTCTGGCTAAACTGAGAGATGCTGAAGATAAGGTTAATGACAGGTGTCTAGAGAGGCAGAATTTCCTGCAGATATCCTGTACATTCAGGCTCTTGTCATTGCATTTTGAAATTTCAGCATTTCCTTTCATTTGAGAAGATAAAATGTGTGTGTATAAATCTATGTTTTATTTGCACTTTCATTCTCCACATCAAAATTATTATTTGCAGAGTGTTCTAAAGCATTATTAAAGTTTATTTTTCTTTCTCACATTATGATTTTTATTGTAAATATAAATTCATAGACTCCAGAGCACAATTTTTAATAGTGAGATGTGGCTTATTACATTCTGAGAATCACATAGAATTAAAGATTCACAGAAGAATAATGTGCATACACTTTTAGTTCCAAGTACAGAAATACAATTATTAATCACAGATGTGCACTACTTCCTCATCGTCTCAGGAATAAAGACAATTAAAATCAAAATTATACTATCAAAAAAAAGAAGCTGCCTTCATATGTTGGGCATTTACTCTCATTGAGGGAAATAGAAAAAAAATATGGATGAAATGGAAGGAAGTCTATAGAAATAAATTCACCCTCACAACCTAATTATTGGAATATTGGATTTTTTTTTCACTGCAGATTTTGACTCACCCAAAAGTTGTGAAATTGATAGGTCATAACCAACAATTTGGTCATAATCAAATTACAAATTTTTTGAAATTTTCAAAAACCAGTTTTATTATGAAAAGTTTCAAGTGTACAAAATGTAGGGAAAAACAATATAATGTACTAAAATCATTCACATTTAATAATTAGTATTTTGCCACCCATTTCACATATCTCATTCTTTTATTTTCTGAATTGATGTAGTAATTTAAAGCAAAACCCTAAAAAATTTATTTTATTCATAAATGTTTCCTTAGGTATTTCTAAAAATCACGGATATTTTCTTACCTAAATACAATTCAATTATCCCACCAAAATTTACCAATAGTTCCTTAATATAATTTACTATCCAGGCTATATTCATATTTTTGATTTTTCAAAAATTATTTTTTATAGATGGTTTATTTGAATTAAGAATAAAACAAGGTCTTAAAATCTCAATACTCTCCTTGTGGTTATTATGACTATTAAACCTCCCTTGTTTGGTTTCCTTATTTGTTTGTTTCTATGCTATTAAGTTTTAGAAATAACTGACAGATTTTATTAAAAATCCCCCTCAGTCTATATTTATCTGGGTTATTCGTACTCATGTCATTTAACATTTTTCTCTATACACTGTATGTCTTGTAAACTAGAAGCCAGCAATAAATATTGATTAAATCCAGGTTCGAATCATGTTGGTAAGACTATTCTATAGGATGTGCAATACAATTCATGTTGTTTTGCATAAAGGGGAGCACATCTTTATGAATTTGATGAATTTCAGGCAGGTTGAGACTGATCAGTGGTACTTCATCTTCCAATTATAAATTTCCAATTCATACTTTTCTATATACATTTAGCATTTACCCACACTTGTCTTACCTCAAAATACTAACCAAAATAAAACAAGTGGGGCAATTGCTTATTTTTTTTCCCATTTGATTAAAAGAAAAGAGGTCTTTTTTTTTTTTCTTTTTCCTTCAATAACTCTCTTTTAAAAGAAAACCAGACTAGATAAATTAATGTTGCTTTTAGGCAAAAGAACCTTAAGTGAAAAATAAATAGGTACTCATGACCTTGCAAAATATGCATCATTTTGCAATTGTTTTAAGAGCAAGACAGTTCCAAAAATAAGACCTCTTTTTTCTTTGACTTCTATGGAGAGAATCAAGAGCCAATGGCATTCTGAAGTTAAATAGCTAATAAATTATCAGTTTTAGTTACCTTAGACTCTGTAATATGGAGAATTTATCCCCAGAAAGCCAGTTGTCAACCTGTTTGGAAGAGATAAAAACTTTGAAGGCTGTAGGATCACTTGACTGCTCCAGACAATTTTATACAATCGGGAGTGACAAAAAGGGCAATTCACAGCTTTTCATTCTAATCTTAGGCCCAGAATGAAATTTAGGGCCGTTATCCAAATAAAATACTGCCTACGTCTGTTATAACTTGACTTATGAAAGCCCAGGTCAGAAGGCAATTTTATGTGTCATTTAATTAAAACAATATTTGAATTCATAATTACAATATTAAATTGTCAAATTTTGGGTGAAAATATAAAACCATGAAAATTGGAATAGAAAAATCCTGGAGTTATTGGAGGTACTAGAGAACATTAAAATACAAACCCTGTTGGTTTTATTTTCACTGAACATTTCTTCCTAAAAGAAGTTAGTAATCATCCCCTCTCTCTAATTGTGAACTCCCAAATCCTAGCATTTAAACTCAGAACTGCACTAAGGATGATATTCAGAATAAGAGTTAGTTAGAAAGCAAATATGATCAGAAGAAATATCAGAAATTTTTGAGTTTATATTAAAAAAGGTAAATTTCATGGAAAAAAAATTGAGTGTTTGACTAAGACAAACCAAACAATTTTGATTTGCCAGCAGCCATTAGATATATAGCATTTAGAGTAGCCAATTGATTCTGACAGTCAGATAATGTGAATGTGGACTGAACAATTATGAACTCCAAAGTGACATTTACAGGTCAGAGAACTTTGGCAAAATTCAGAAGCAAAAAAACAAACAAGAATAGTAAATAAGAAAGTAAAAATGGATATATAGTGCAAATCCAAATTTTCTTAACATACTTTACTCATTAGGATGAAAATAATATTAAAAAATTCACTGCTAGAAAATAAATGCAACCACATTAAAGAAAAAAATCAACAGAGAAAAAGAAAATGTTATTAGTTAGGATTAAAGAAAAACAGGATACAGAAGGAACTTTACAACAACAAAAAAAATTCTATGGAGTGCATTGAGAAAGATTTAGAAGATAAATCTATTAAAAATGACTTTTAAGACAAAGGAGTAATTATATTATAAGCTTTTTTGAAATGTATAAGCTTTTTGAAATTTTAAAATACAATGAATGTGAACAAAATGTAAGAAACAAGAAAATACAATGCAAAAAAACAAGGAAATATAAATTGCAGATTATGTGATTATGTAGTAATAAAATTTAAAATATTCTAAAACTAAAATATTAGAAATAATAAGGAGATTTTAGCAAGGTGGTTGGATATGAAACTAACCTAATAAACAATTTCCAGTTCTGCACGTAAGAAGCTTGGAAATCACCACTCTGTCCTAACAACAAGTAAAAAGCTAAGCAGACTGAAAATTCAACAACTCTTCTTGCATACATAGTAAGAGAAGGGAGGACACAGTACAAAATACTGCCCCCAAGATTAAAGAGACAGGTGGGCCTATACAGGGAGGTACAGTTTACCTGAGCAGAGACTCATGAGAAGAAACCACCTGGGCACCAGGGCTGTGGTAGGAAAACCTGAACTGCAATTGACAAATTGCTGGTGGCTCAGTGTAGACAACTCTCAGAGTTAATCAGAGTCTAAACTGTTGGGGTCTTATCAGAGCCTGACTGAGCTAGGGAACGGAAGTACTCAACTCCTGTCCTCTCTAGCCTTCCTTGTGGGAGAATGGAAATAGCCAACACCAGCCCACTCTAGCCGTCCTGTCCCAAATAAGCAGAGAGAAAAAAACAAAAAACTGAGAAACACAAAGTTCACAGTTCAGAGGCATAGGTTCACTAAAGACTAAAAACTAATCCTAGGACAATAGAATGGTTCCCTTCTACCCACATTGTACCAGCACATTACTAAGACTTATTTATAGCAATTCTCTTTACCCAGTAAATCCTATCTGGCTATCCGGAAAAAAATGGCAATGTATACCAAATGGCAAAGGAGCTGCAATTTGAAGAGACAGAGCAAACATCATGACCAAATATAGCAGGAATGTTAGAATTATCAGACTAGGAATTTAGATCAAATATGACAATATCCTAAGGGCTCTAATGGGTAAAGTAGATAACCTGCAAAACAGATGGACAATGTCAGCAGAAACATGGAGATCCTAAGGAAGAACCAAAAGAAAATACTAGAGATTAAAACCACTATAACAGAAATGAAGAAGGACTTTGATGGGTTAGTTAGTGGATTGGATACAAAAAATATTATCCAACTATATGTTATCTTCAAGAAACTCACTTTAAATGTAAAGACACATACAGATTAAGAAAATGGAGAAAATATATCATGATAACACTAACTGAAAGAAAACAGGAGTAGCTATATTGATTCTATACAGAGCAGATTTCAAAGTAAAAGTTATAAGAAACTAAAAAGGACATCATAAATGATAGCAGTGTCAATTATGCAAGGAGACATAACAATTTTTAATGTTTATGTACCTAAAATCAGAGCATGAAACTATGTGAGGCTAAAACTGATAGAACTACAAAGAGAAATAGATGAATTCATTATCAGAACTGGAGACTTCAACACTCCTCTCTTAGAAATGGAAGTATCCAGGAGGCAGAAAATCAGTAAGGATGTATTTGAACTCAACAACACCATCCATTAACTGGATATAACCGACATCTATAGATTACTCCATCCACCAACAGCAAAATAACTATTCTTCTAAAACTCACATGGGATATTCACTCAGATAGACCACATCTGGACCATAAAACAAACCATAACAAATTTAAAAGAATAGAAATCATACAATATCTTCTCTCAGACAACAGTGGAATTAAATGAGACTCCAGTTTATAACCTATAGATTTCGTGGTAAACTGGGAATTAGTGGGTATTTAAATGTAATCAGACCAAAATAGAAATATAACGGCCTCTTCTCCTTGATAGATCTAATCCTTGAATAATTTTTTTTTAAAGTAGCTAGATAGAAGAAAGGCCATAAAGCAAGGATGACAGCTATTAGGTTTAAAAAAAAATATTTAGGACACTAACTTAAATGTTGTTATAGATGGTTTATTCTTATATCAAAATGAATGTCATGTTACCTATCAACTGTTCATCATTTTGTGGAACAAAAATTAAAAGAAAAACTACTGCCTATGGCTTTGATTCATCATAGTAAGCATCAGAGCCCGCTTTATATTCCTCAAATCTGAAGGATAAGCATGGGTTCTTTTCCAGAGTCACATTATAATTCTACTTGCTCTAATAGTATGTGAATAATGAAGGCTGCTCTCTTTGAGTGGAAACTGATTAACTGATTGAAAACATAGGGACAAACCTGAGCAGTCTTTGTTTGAGAACCTAATGATTACATGGTTTCTTTTCAGTAATGAAACCTTTCTTTTTCTCAGACAGAATAAAATGCTATATAAACAGAAGGCTGAAAATCCATACAAACAATCAGAACAAGATGGTACAGAGAAGAAAAATAGTAATTACTGTGATTCCAGTTCTAATGGAAGAGACTCAGCTTCTTAAAAACAGTAGGAAGAAGCTACAAGAAGGACTCATTTTACTTAACATTATAAGAATTCCATATGCAAGCTCCCTTTTTGTCACTTGATGTGTTTTTGCTTTGTTTTGTTTTGTTTTCTTCAAAGAGGATTTATATTAGTGCTTAAGGTAAAGAAAACGTGGAGCTGCATATTAGAGCTAAAAGTTGGTTCCACATTTATCACATAAATTCATACTGTTTTTCATTATTTGCTAATTATCTCCTGTGCATTAGTCATCTCTCTTTAATTAAATTGTAACATTATTGAGAATAGGAACTAAATCTAATACTTCTTCTTCAGGCTCTTCAGTAGCCAGGATGTGTAAAAATCCTCATAACAACTTGTTAATTTTTAGTTGAAATACATTTATGGTTAAATGTTCCCAGGAGATAGAATATTACTTACTAGAACTATCTGGTATTTGGGTTCTGTGATAATCCATCTCCAACTGGCTTCATGAATTTATTTTTTTGAAAAATGATTGGTTTATACTATAGTGTGAAATCTCTCCTGGTTATATTTCCATTTTAACAATCCTAATTGAAATATAAAAGTTTTATTCACCGTAAAGTAATTCCAGGTATCAGGTAGGTGATATCTTTTAAGCAGTGTAAGATCCTTCCCTCGTTTTTTAAAAGTTTGAAATATGTGTGTGTCTTTACATAAAGAATTCTTACCTACATTTATCTGCATCAAAACAAGACTCATAATAGTAATTTAAAATCTAACTAAGCATAACATTTAAAACATCAGACTAGATGATAAACATTCCTTCTCCATCCATCCCAAATTTTAAGATAATTGTCTTCAGGATTACTGATTATGCATGCTACTTTATTTGTTATGTTTTCCTTTGCTTATTTAGTTGCAGTCTATGAACAGTGGACTCAAAACAAATTTTAACAGCCATTCATTAAACAAGCCTGGTAGAAAAGTAAGTTTAATTTGTAAATGAAGACTAAAATTAGAGTTTAAATATTTTTTCTAAAGAAAGAAAATGAGTTGGTGAAGAGGTGCAACTTGCTAAGTTGGTAAAAGCAAAAGACTCGTTTTTACAGGAGACAGAACATTTTTCTTCACTCTTACCTGTAGTGACTAGTGATTGCTCCCGCCTGGGAGAAAAGGAAATTTGTTTTTATGTGCTCCTCCTCCTGCTGCTGAAGCCTTGGATTGTCAGCCTTAGCAAACTCCAGGCATACGCTTTTTTAAGTTTTTTTTTTTTTTTCCCACTTCTCTAAACCACTTTCAAAGGCATTGCACTAAATCTTATTTATCCCTACTCACTGTATTAGTTTTTTTTTTTTTTTTTTTTACTGCTGCAACAGATTACTACACGTTTAGTGTTTTAAAACAACATTTATGTATTGCCCCACAGTTATGTGGGTCAGGAGTCTGGTGGCGGTCATCCTGGGCTCTTATCTGAGCCTCTGGGGGAGAATCCATTTCTAATTTCACTGAGGTCGTTGGCAGAATTCAGTTTCATGGGGTTGTAGGACTGAGGGCCCTGTTTCCTTGCCTGCCATTGGAAGAACATCATTCTTAACTTCTAGAGGCCAACGGCATCTCTTGCTCGTTCAAATTCAAAATTGGCAATGACTGATCAATTCCTTTTCATGCGCTTTAGCTCTCTGACTCTTCTGTTTTCCTGTTCTGCTTTTACATGTCCCTGTGTTATCTTTGAGCACGTCCAGATAATCCAGGATAATCTTTCTTTTTAAATGTCACTTAATTAGGGACATTAATTCCATCTTTTCATCTTCAAAGTCCCTTCACAGCAGTGCCTAGAGTTGTGTTTGATTGAATAGACAGGAACTGGGAATCTTAGAAAATCTTTAGAATTAAGCCTGTGCTCCACACAAACCCCATATGCAAAGCCTAAGTGTTCCTACATACCTTCCTATTTGTTCTTGCTTAAAATCTGAAAAACGCATATCAAAATTTACTGCTTCATACTCTCATCCAATTAAGGCATATCTACTTTGGACTAAATAAAGCACTAACTCACTGGATAATAAACTCATACAAGTCCATTGGTGGAAATGAAGACATGCATAGTTACGTGCTGGAGCCAGCTAATAGCAGCAGGGGTGAACCAATCATGTTCAATTTTCTGAGTCTGTGTCCCATGATATCACTTCGGTAGCTACAAATCAGCTTTGGTGGGAGTATTTATACACTGGGGACTTAATCCTTTGCAGAGGTGAGTTGCCAGCACATCATCTCAAATTGCAGTATGTAATATTATGGGTTATGATGAGGGTTGGAAGAGGGTAAAGGGAGCAGCTAACTCAGGCTGTCGAAGAGGTAGCGGCCAGAGAATATTTCTGTGTGGAAGCAACACAGTAGACATCTTGAAAACGCAGGTATGTCTTTTACTAGTTTGGAACTTTAAATATCCCCACTTAGAGATGCTATCAGACTGACCAGAGGTATATCTCTCACTTGACATGTGCTGGCTGAGTAACCTTGAGAAATCAAGTAGTTTCAAGCTCCAAATCACTTCCTGGGATTTTTATTTGTTCAAACATTCTAGAAATACTTATTAAACATTTCCATGCATCATGTAATATATTTGACCTGGTAATAATATGGTGAATATTAAATATCTGTATTTATCTAAAATGTGTTTAATACGTATTATAGAGAAATTGGGACTGAATAAATAAATAAAAGCTAGTGATAATAAAAAATGCAAAAAAAGAAAAGCTAGTGATAATAATTTTGTCACTTGGACCTCTTTAACAACTTAAAGAAGCTTAAGAATATTTTCTTGAGAAAAACACATATACATATAGGCAAACATTTACATATACAATTTTAAGAAATTCATGGGACATCTCATGCTCATTCATGGTCTCTGCATCCATGCAAACCATATTGAACTTTTGGAAATTTACTGGGAAAAACATGGAAAAAATTAGCTTTTCATTTGCAAAGACATAGTAGAGAAAATTAACAGGGAATATACTGAGAACAAAATGTGTTTTGGTATGACTGCATCATAGGATATAGATGTGGAAAAAAGCACAATGTAAAAACAATAGGTAGCTAAATTAAGACCACATATGGCTTTGTGTGTTAAAATGGAGAACTTAGTGTATTAAGTTCACTTTGGGGTTCAGATTTTTTAGATTGCTGTTTTGTTCTCTGTGTAGTATCAGAAGAAAGACCTGGAACTTCCTTTCATTTTGGAAGGAATTTTCCTTAAGAAAGCCTAGAGAATGAGTTGCATAAGCTTCTTTAAGCCTTAGGGAGGAGAAATTGTTTTTTCCGTTAAAGTTTTTCCTTTGGGTTGATGTTTTCCTACTTCTGTCCAAACAACTGGTAAGTCTTAAAGAGAACTTCATGTACTATTTGAGTATTGAGTATTTTAACTGAAAGTCTTCAAAATATTTAAATGAAGCATTTTAACTGGACTAGGCCTTCTTAAATCTTTTCTTTATAAAACAGTGGAGCTTTCATTGCTTTTCACAGCTTGGGGCAGAAAAACATAAACTTAATTTTGAAATGGTTTTGGAACTCTAAAGATAAATACAAAATATTTTATTTTTTATACTAAAAGCAAAATCAAAAATTTATCCTTAGGCAAGTTAATAACCAAATAAATTTATTTTCAGTTTCTTCAGAATGAATATTTGAAAACAGAATTGTCTCTTTAAAATAAACAAGGTCAGGGAATTCCCTGGTAGTCCAGTGGTTAGGACTTGGCACTTTCACTGCTGTGGGCCCGGGGTTACCCTGGTCAGGGAACTAAGATCCCACAAGCCGTGTAGAGCAGCCAAAAATAAATAAATGAAAAAATAATAAATAAATAAGGTCAGTGTTCTCAATATAAATTTAATAGTAAAAAGGAAACTTCTCAATATCAAAAGCATATTTTACTTTTCATCTTACTTTAAGAAGCAGTGTTTATTTTAAAATTAAAAAAATCAAAGTTATTCCAATATATTAATATATCTTTTTTTTTTTTTTTTTAACATTTTCAGACTTTATTAATACATGCAAAAATTCTCAAATCAAGGAGAATAACTATCCCATTTTTCTCTCCACTGGCTAGTATGTATTTGGAATAGGGGCTTCAGTTTAAAGGGCATATTTAATGTTAGATTAACCTAGACGTTGTGAACTCTGGAAATGTCTGAAGGAAAAGAAGATAATTCAGCTAAGGTTAGCCACTCAAATTTTTTCAGAGGCTAGATAAGTACATCTGCTTTCTTGCAATAGACCAGATAAGTAAGATAACTACGTGAAGTGTCTGAATTTAAAACTTTCAGGCTCTGTCTCAAGAAAGCAGGTCTTTTTTTGTCAGTAACAGAGACTGAACAATTACAATATGTTACCTAAAAAAATGAGTTTGTTTCACCACTGGAAACGTTCAAACAAGCATGATATGATCAGCTCTGATACAGCACTGGAGAAAGGGTTTGATTGAATTTTGTATAAATTATTTTGTATAAATTATCTTTGCCATATAAAAGTATATTTAATTTTCCAAAACACTTTTATAAAACACTTCTTTTTTTTTTTTTTTTTGGTTTTATCTCTTTTTTTTTTTTTTTTTTTCCACACACACACACTGTATTTTATTTTTACAAGAGATAGACTGACACCAAGCATTGTACATGGATGACCACAACAAAAGCAACAATGATTGCAATTACCAAACATGAAACACACTTATACTATGTCATAACATTGACATTCAGTCCAGTAATCCTCCACTGTAACAGCTCCTTTACTTTGCAGTGAAAATTGATTTGTATATTCTTTTCCTCTGAGTCCTTGTGGGATTTTTTTTTTTTTTAATTCAGACAGAAAGTCACAAAAATTATACTCATCCTCATCAGTTCACTCAGTCCCATGTAATTAATTTCTTGTTTTTTCATCTTGATCTTTTGTTAGCACTTTTATGAGTTCATCAGTTTTTCATTAGAGTTCTGAAAATGCTTATTCATTCAGTTCAGCAGTACAGTCAGTTACCAGAAACCTGTACTTGTCAGAGTCTTTTCCATGAATTTCTTGAAGATGAAACTCTTTTATAGGAACATATTTGCAAAATCATCAGAGTACACCCAGAACTGTCTGTAAATGACAAAAGACTTAAAAATGACCATGGTTAAAGATTTGATGAAAGTTCATAATAATGCAGTTGACAAGAAAATTAGTTATTTCTGAGATATACATTTTAAAGTAATAACTAGGATTATTACTTATAACATTATACCAGAACATATAAGATTTTTAGACGTTTCCTGTAATGTCTGAAACATTTATATTAACATATTTCCACACATATTTCCATACAAATACAAATATAAGATTTTTAGAAATTTCATGTAATGTCTGAAACATTTATATTAACATATTTCCATACATATTTCCATACAAATACAAATATAAGATTTTTAGAAATTTCATGTACTGTCTGAAACATTTATATTAACATATTTCCATACATATTTCCATACAAATACAAATATAAGATTTTTAGAAATTTCATGTAATGTCTGAAACATTTATATTAACATATTTCCATACATATTTCCATACAAATACAAATATAAGATTTTTAGAAATTTCATGTACTGTCTGAAACATTTATATTAACATATTTCCATACATATTTCCATACAAATACAAATATAAGATTTTTAGAAATTTCATGTAATGTCTGAAACATTTATATTAACATATTTCCATACAAATAACCCAATGAAACTTTAGTATTAGTTGTTTTGTTTGTTTTTTTATACTGCAGGTTCTTATTAGGCATCAGTTTTATACACATCAGTGTATACATGTCAATCCCAATCGCCCAATTCAGCACATCACCATCCCCACCTCATCGCAGTTTTCCCCCCTTGGTGTCCATATGTCCATTCTCTACATCTGTGTCTCAACTTCTGCCCTGCAAACTGGCTCATCTGTACCATTTTTCTACGTTCCACATACATGCATTAACATACGATATTTGTTTTTCTCTTTCTGACTTACTTCACTCTGTATGACAGTCTCTAGATCCATCCACTTCTCAACAAATGACTCAATTTCGTTCCTTTTTATGGCTGAATAATATTCCATCGTATATATGTACCACAACTTCTTTATCCATTCGTCTGTTGATGGGCATTTAGGTTGCTTCCATGACCTGGCTATTGTAAATAGTGCTGCAATGAACATTCGGGTGCACGTGTCTTTTTGAATTACGGTTTTCTCTGGGTATATGCCCAGTAGTGGGATTGCTGGGTCATATGGTAATTCTATTTTTAGTTTTTTAAGGAACCTCCATATTGTTCTCCATAGTGGCTGTATCAATTTACATTCCCACCAACAGTGCAAGAGGGTTCCCTTTTCTCCACACCCTCTCCAGCATTTGTTGTTTGTAGATTTTCTGATGATGCCCATTCTAACAGGAGTGAGGTGATACCTCATTGTAGTTTTGATTTGCATTTCTCTAATAATTAGTGATGTTGAGCATCTTTTCATGTGCTTCGTGGCCGTCTGTATGTCTTCTTTGGAGAAATGTCTATTTAGGTCTTCTGCCCATTTTTGGATTGGGGTGTTTGTTTCTTTGATATTGAGCTGAATGAGCTGTTTATATATTTTGGAGATTAATCCTTTGTCCGTTGATTCATTTGCAAATATTTTCTCCCATTCTGAGGGTTGTCTTTTCGTCTTGTTTATGGTTTCCTTTGCTGTGCAAAAGCTTTGAAGTTTCATTAGGTCCCACTTGTTTATTTTTGTTTTTATTTCCATTACTCTAGGAGGTGGATCAAAAAAGATCTTGCTGTGATTTATGTCAAAGAGTGTTCTTCCTATGTTTTCCTCTAAGAGTTTTATAGTGGCCAGTCTTATATTTAGGTCTCTAATCCATTTTGAGTTTATTTTTGTGTATGGTGTTAGGGAGTATTCTAATTTCATTCTTTTACATGTGGCTGTCCAGTTTTCCCAGCACCACTTATTGAAGAGACTGTCTTTTCTCCATTGTATATCTTTGCCTCCTTTGTCATAGATTAGTTGACCATAGGTGCGTGGGTTAATCTCTGGGCTTTCTATCTTGTTCCATTGATCTATGTTTCTGTTTTTGTGCCAGTACCATATTGTCTTGATTACTGTAGCTTTGTAGTATAGTCTGAAGTCAGGGAGTCTGATTCCTCCAGCTCCATTTTTTTGCCTCAAGACTGCTTTGGCTATTCGGGGTCTTTTGTGTCTCCATACAAATTTTAAGATGATTTGTTCTAGCTCCGTAAAAAATGCCATTGGTAATTTGATAGGGATTGCATTGAATCTGTAGATTGCTTTGGGTAGTATAGTCATTTTCACAATGTTGATTCTTCCAATCCAAGAACATGGTATATCTCTCCATCTGTTGGTATCATCTTTAATTTCTTTCATCAGTGTCTTATAGTTTTCTGCATACAGGTCTTTTGTCTCCCTAGGTAGGTTTATTCCTAGGTATTTTATTCTTTTTGTTGCAATGGTAAATGGGAGTGTTTCCATAATTTCTCTTTCAGATTTTTCATCATTAGTGTATAGGAATGCAAGAGATTTCTGTGCATTAATTTTGTAACCTGCAACTTTACCATATTCATTAATTAGCTCTAGCAGTTTTCTGGTGGCAGTTTTAGGATTCTCTATGTATAGTATCATGTCATCCACAAACAGTGACAGTTTTACTTCTTCTTTTCCAATTTGTATTCCTTTTATTTCTTTTTCTTCTCTGATTGCCGTGGCTAGGACTTCCAGAACTATGTTGAATAATAGTGGTGAGAGTGGACATCCTTGTCTCGTTCCTGATCTTAGAGGAAATGCTTTCAGTTTTTCACCATTGAGAATGATGTTTGCTGTGGGTTTGTCATATATGGCCTTTATTATGTTGAGGTAGGTTCCCTCTATGCCCACTTTCTGGAGAGTTTTTATCATAAATGGGTGTTGAATTTTGTCAAAAGCTTTTTCTGCATCTATTGAGATGATCATATGGTTTTTATTCTTCAATTTGTTAATATGGTGTATCACATTGATTGATTTGCGTATATTGAAGAATCCTTGCATCCCTGGGATAAATCCCACTTGATCGTGGTGTATGATCCTTTTAATGTGTTGTTGGATTCTGTTTGCTAGTATTTTGTTGAAGATTTTTGCATCTATATTCATCAGTGATATTGGTCTGTAATTTTCTTTTTTTGTAGTGTCTTTGTCTGGTTTTGGTATCAGGGTGATGGTGGCCTCATAGAATGAGTTTGGGAGAGTTCCTTCCTCTGCAATTTTTTGGAAGAGTTTGAGAAGGATGGGTGTTAGCTCTTCTCTAAATGTTTGATAGAATTCACCTGTGAAGCCATCTGGTCCTGGACTTTTGTTTGTTGGAAGATTTTTAATCACAGTTTCAATTTCATTACTTGTGATTGGTCTGTTGATATTTTCTGTTTCTTCCTGGTTCAGTCTTGGAAGGTTATACCTTTCTAAGAATTTGTCCATTTCTTCCAGGTTGTCCATTTTATTGGCATAAAGTTGCTTGTAGTAGTCTCTTAGGATGTTTTGTATTTCTGCGGTGTCTGTTGTAACTTCTCCTTTTTCATTTCTGATTTTATTGATTTGAGTCCTCTCCCTCTTTTTCTTGATGAGTCTGGCTAATGGCTTATCAATTTTGTTTATCTTCTCAAAGAACCAACTTTTAGTTTTATTGATCTTTGCTATTGTTTTCTTTGTTTCTATTTCATTTATTTCTGCTCTGATCTTTATGATTTCTTTCCTTCTGCTAACTTTGGGTTTTGTTTGTTCTTCTTTCTCTAGTTTCTTTAGGTGTAATGTTAGATTGTTTACTTGAGATTTTTCTTGTTTCTTTAGGTAGGCTTGTATAGCTATAAACTTCCCTCTTAGAACCGCTTTTGCTGCATCCCATAGGTTTTGGGTCGTCGTGTTTTCATTGTCATTTGTCTCTAGGTATTTTTTGATTTCCTGTTTGATTTCTTCAGTGATCTCTTGGTTATTTAGTAACGTATTGTTTAGCCTCCATGTGTTTGTCTTTTTTACGTTTTTTTCCCTGTAATTCATTTCTAATCTCATAGTGTTGTGGTCAGAAAAGATGCTTGATATGATTTCAATTTTCTTAAATTTACTGAGGCTTGATTTGTGACCCAAGATGTGATCTATCCTGGAGAATGTTCCGTGTGCACTTGAGAAGAACGTGTAATCTGCCGTTTTTGGATGGAATGTCCTATATATATCAATTAAATCTATCTGGTCTATTGTGTCATTTAAAGCTTCTGTTTCCTTATTTATTTTCATTTTGGATGATCTGTCCATTGGTGTAAGTGAGGTGTTAAAGTCCCCCACTATTATTGTGTTACTGTCGATTTCCTCTTTTATAGCTGTTAGCAGTTGCCTTATGTATTGAGGTGCTCCTATGTTGGGTGCATATATATTTATAATTGTTATATCTTCTTCTTGGATTGATCCCTGGATCATTATGTAGTGTCCTTCCTTGTCTCTTGTAACATTCTTTATTTTAAAGTCTATTTTATCTGATATGAGTATAGCTACTCCAGCTTTCTTTTGATTTCCATTTGCATGGAATATCTTTTTCCATCCCCTCACTTTCAGTCTGTATGTGTCCCTAGGTCTGAAGTGGGTCTCTTGTAGACAGCATATATATGGGTCTTGTTTTTGTATCCATTCAGCCAGTCTATGTCTTTTGGTTGGGGCATTTAATCCATTCACGTTTAAGGTAATTATCGATATGTATGTTCCTATGACCATTTTCTTAATTGTTTTGGGTTTGTTTTTGTAGGTCCTTTTCTTCTCTTGTGTTTCCCACTTAGAGAAGTTCCTTTAGCATTTGTTGTAGAGCTGGTTTGGTGGTGCTGAATTCTCTTAGCTTTTGCTTGTCTGTAAAGCTTTTGATTTCTCCATCAAATCTAAATGAGATCCTTGCTGGGTAGAGTAATCTTGGTTGTAGGTTCTTCCCTTTCATCACTTTAAGTATTTCATGCCACTCCCTTCTGGCTTGCAGAGTTTCTGCTGAGAAATCAGCTGTTAACCTTATGGGGGTTCCCTTGTATGTTATTTGTCGTTTTTCCCTTGCTGCTTTCAATAATTTTTCTTTGTCTTTAATTTTTGCCACTTTGATTACTATGTGTCTCGGCGTGTTTCTCCTTGGGTTTATTCTGTATGGGACTCTCTGCGCTTCCTGGACTTGGGTGGCTATTTCCTTTCCCATGTTAGGGAAGTTTTCGATTATAATCTCTTCAAATATTTTCTCTGGTCCTTTCTCTCTCTCTTCTCCTTCTGGGACCCCTATAATGTGAATGTTGTTGCGTTTAATGTTGTCCCAGAGGTCTCTTAGGCTGTCTTCATTTCTTTTTATTCTTTTTTCTTTAGTCTGTTCCGCAGCAGTGAATTCCACCATTCTGTCTTCCAGGTCACTTATCCGTTCTTCTGCCTCAGTTATTCTGCTATTGATTCCTTCTAGTGTAGTTTTCATTTCAGTTATTGTATTGGTCATCTCTGTTTGTTTGTTCTTTAATTCTTCTAGGTCTTTGTTAATCATTTCTTGCATCTTCTCAATCTTTGCCTCCATTCTTATTCCGAGGTCCTGGATCATCTTCACTATCATTATTCTGAATTCTTTTTCTGGAAGGTTGCCTATCTCCACTTCATTTAGTTGTTTTTCTGGGGTTTTTTCTTGTTCCTTCATCTGGTACATAGCCCTCTGCCTTTTCATCTTCTCTGTCTTTCTGTAACTGTGGTTTTTGGTCCACAGGCTGCAGGATTGTAGTTTTTCTTGCTTCTGTTGTCTGCCCTCTGGTGGTTGAGGTTATCTAAGAGGCTTGATGGGAGGCTCTGGTGGTGGGTAGAGCTGACTGTTGCTGTGGCGGTCAGAGCTCAGTAAAACCTTAATCCACTTGACTGTTGATGGGTGGGGCTGGGTTCCCTCCCTGTTGCTGTGGCGATCAGAGCCCAGTAAAACCTTAATCCACTTGACTGTTGATGGGTGGGGCTGGGTTCCCTCCCTGTTGGTTGTTTTGCCTGAGGCAACCCAACACTGGAGCCTACCCGTGCTCTTTGGTGGGGTTAATGGCAGACTCTGGGAGGGCTCACGCCAAGGAGAACTTCCCAGGACCTCTGCTGCCAGTGTCCTTATCCCCACGGTGAAACAGAGCCACCACTCGCCTCTGCAGGAGACCCCCCAACACCAGCAGGTACGTCTGGTTCAGTCTCCCCCAGGGTCACTGCTCCTTCCCCTGGGTCCCGATGCACACATTACTTTGTGTGTGCCCTCCAAGAGTGGGGTCTCTGTTTCCCCCAGTCCTGTCACAGTCCTGCAATCAATTCCCACTAGACTTCAAAGTCTGATTCTCTAGGAATTCCTCCTCCCTTTGCCGGACCCCCAGGTTGGGAAGCCTGAGGTGGGGCTCAGAACCTTCACTCCAGTGGGTGGACTTCTGTGGTATAATTGTTCGCCAGTCTGTGAGTCACCCACCCAGCAGTTATGGGATTTGATTTTACTCTGATTGCGCCCCTCCTACCGTCTCACTGTGGCTTCTCCTCTGTCCTTGGACGTGGGGTGTCCTCCTTGGTGAAGTCCAGGGTCTTCCTGTCAATGATTGTCCAGCAGCCAGTTGTGATTCTGGTGCTCTCGCAAGAGGGAGTGAGAGCACGTCCTTCTACTCCGCCATCTTGGTTAATCTCCTCTAATATATCTTTATATTGTTCATTCATTAATATATTTGCTCTCCAACTCCAATTTCATAAATGTGAAATAGTATATGAAGCCATACTATGTTTTTCTTAAGCACATAGGAATTATTATTTCCATTTATGCATTAACTTGTAGTTTTAATAATTATTTAATTGCAATAAGCATAAAAATAAATTACTATTTTTATGTGACATTGAAGTAAATAGAGAAAAACTTTCTCTGACTACTTGGGAATAACCACAATCAATATTATATGGCTCTTCACGCTAGTCTCATAGTATATGCATAAAAATAATTTTAATATTATCTATTTAAAGTATTTATTTGCATTCCTAATTCCTATTCACATCAGTAAGAAAATGACATTTAAATATTTGAATGACATAATATAGAACAAAAAGTATAATCTTCATAAAAAATTGGCCAAAACATAGGTAATTAGTATAAAATAGAAAAACATACATAGAGAATATTCATTTTAATAAGGAAAGCAAACACAAAAAGTTCTTTGCATATGAATCTTTAAATTGGGGGTAAGGGCAACAATATCATCAACTTCTATAGAGATTGATTTCAATAGGGTAAAACCAAGGCCTTCTACTTGTCACATAATCTATATGTATCTTTCTGAAAAGTTACAACTTTTTATTCAACAACATTTTTATGAGGAATTATCTCTAACTTTAAAACTGAATTCCTTTGACAAAATACAGTGGGACTGGGAAAAAACTGTGAGACTTTGAGCTGATGCTGTAATTGGGTAAGATTCTTGGGGGCCTTGGGAGGAAATGAGCATATTTTGTAAATGAGAGAGACATGAATCCCTGGGAGTCAGATTGGATGAGGGTCTTCTGGCAAAGTTTCTTGACTACGTTCTTCTCCAATTTTAAATCTGTGAAATTAAAAAGACAAATTATCTGCCACATTCACACCCAACCTGTAATGATAAGAAATGCATACCTAACTGCTGTAGAAATTCTAGTTTACAAAGGATAAAACATTTTCATAGAATTTCTATAACAATTCTAACCACCTCAGTAAGTGTTGAACATTCCTTGATTAAGTTGCAACCTGAGAATATATAAATATATATATATTTTTAAGTTCTCCAAATTGGTCTGTAGACAGTGCAATTCCAATCATAATTCCAGCAGGCTTTTTCTTGTATGAATTGACCAGCTGATTCTAAAATTTATATGGAAATATAAGGGACTGAAAATAACAAAACAGTCTTTTAAAGGAAGTGCACATATAAAAGATTTACAATATATGTTTTAAGACGTTGTAAAGACAGTGTGAAATATGAGTAAATATTGATAAATGAATCAATGGAACAAATCAGAGGATCCAAGAATAGAACTACAGTTACCTGGTTAATACACACACACACACACACACACACACACACACCCCAAAGAGTCTTCTTTGTTGAACACTTTAAACAAAGTTTCTGAATCAACTGAATATCCAGTTGATAGCTTCAGATTGACAGATGTAAAATATTTTTCTTATATGTGTCTTTTCTGATGAAGTTACTCAAAGACAGAGTCATCAAAGTAAGGGAACAAGCAAAAAAGAAGACATGGGAATATGTGAAGGAGGGATCCAACAGAAAGGGAATATGTGAAGGAGGGATCCAACAAAAGAGAGGGGCAATTCAGAGTCAAGATTATCAAATGTACCAAAAGTCACTGAAAGTAGAGTTATGATTAGATTAAGGTGAGGGAAGGCTGCCAGAAGGCTGCCCCATGAAAAAAGATAAAAATTATGCTTGGTCATTTAGAAGACAGGGTTAAGTGGAACTCTACAGATGTACTGGAGGGATGGAAACCCTAACCCTAAACATGCCTGACCCTAACCCTAAACATACCTGAATACATAAAAGCAAATGAATATATGAGGCAAATATTATCTCTAGAAAAAAAGGAAAGAAACAGTTTTAATTAAAGGCTATATGATTAGGGTTGCATAATTTGATGCAAAATATATTTTTCATATTACTCTGCAATAACAAAATACTATTACATGTTCATGTTGATTAAAAATCCATTTAGTTGTAGATATGTATTGTTATATAATATCAAACTTTTATATTAGAAAATAACTCTTGAGTTCTAAACAATTACAATCCTAGAAAAAGTATCTCATCTCTGTTCTTCAATCCATTACTCTCTATATTGTTTATACTTTATTATGTCATGGTGCTTTTGACTCCATTATATCATATTAAATATTGCATTTGATTGCCATGATTGATCACCAATCTCAAAAAAATCATTCACAGAACTGCATAACAATTCCAAAATGCTTCTTTGATCTATTCCCTCTCCCACTCCCTAGAATAACGATATTAATCATATTCCATTTTCCTGAAATATTATCAGAATTTCTCCTTTCCATTCCCACCATCAAACACATAATCACTCTCAACAGATATTTTAGAGAAACCCAGTAACTTATATTTAAATGGCTTCCTATTTCAAATACTAAATTTAAAAACAATCAGTTTCTTAAACTACTTTCACCTTTGTTATACCAGAGCACCTGTATCTCCTGTTCTCAAAAAAAAAAATAAAATTGTTTTATCTATTTATTGAAGCCCAAATCATTTGAAGTGTAAGAAATTTACATTATCAAATATACCTTCTCTTCACTGTGTCAATTTATCTTTTCCTATTCAACTCAATAATTTCCATCAAATTTGAGAAAAAAAACAAAAAACAAATATTGTCCATTGAAATGAAAGCAATTTCTGGGGTGTTATTTTCCTTTCTAGGCTATTGGTTCATATAGTGTGAGGTTATCTTTCCTACTTATGTATCTCTAAACTTGAGTTTTCAGCCCCACTGTGCTATTTCCTCACTTCTCATTCCTTATACTCCAAACTAACCTTGACTTCACTCTGCTGAAATGACTCTTCTCTAAACTCACTCCATCAATACCATATCATATATTATCTTCAACAACAACAAATATCAGTTCTTATTGTACTGGGCCTCTCATCAGCATTTAACAATGATAACTACACCCTCTTTCTTCAAACTTTTTTTCCCTTCACTTTGTACTTCAAATAATTTTTCTATTACCTTTTCATACTTTATCTCTTCCTTGTTGAAGTTCTTCAACACTTGCTGTAGGCCCCATTGTCTCCTCAAGTTATTTTTTTTCTCCCAAAGGAAATGTTCAGCATTGAAATATTCACTTATCACTTACATACAAATGAATTTCCAATATGATTCCTGAAGCCAGATACCTAGTGAACTTCAGATCCATATATTTCTGGAGTTACCTTATTCTTGTTTATATCAAAATATTTTATGTAACACATATCCAATAGTGAGCTTATAATATTCCATAGATGTGGTGAATTTCTGATATGTATTATTTTCAGTGAGTGATGCTGACATCCATTCTGTTTTCAAAACCAACAACCTAGGAATCATACTTAACACTTTCTTTCAATTTTTCCAAGTATTTAACCTTTCACCATGTATGCAAAATGTGAGTCCTAAAGTCTCTCTTAAAATATACACTTCTTCAGAATCAATATTATCAAAATGACTATAGTATCCAAGGCAATCTACAGATTCAATGCAATCCTTATCAAATTACCAATGGCATTTTTTTACAGAACTAGAACAAAAAATTTTACAATTTATATGAAAACACAAAAGATTCTGAATAGCCAAAACAATCTTGAGAAAGAAAAATGGAGCTGGTAGAATCAGTTCCCCTGACATCAGACTACACTACAAAGCTACAGTAATCAAAACAGTATGGTCCTGGCACAAAAACAGAAATATAGGTCAATGGAACTGGATAGAAAGCCCAGAAATAAACCCACGGACCTATGGTCAATTAACCTGAAGCAAAGGAGGCAAGAATATACAATGGAGAAAAGATAGTCTCTTCAATAAGTGTTGCTGGGAAAACTAGACAGCTACATATAAAAGAATGAAATAGAACATTCTTTAACACTACACACAAAAATAAACGCAAAATGGGTTAAGGACCTAAAAGTAAGACTGGATACTATAAAATTCCTAGAGGAAAACATAGGCAGAACACTCTTTGACATAAATCACAGCGATATCTTTTTGGATCTGTCTCATAGAGTAATGGAAATAAAAACAAAAATAAACAAACCGGACTTAATTAAACTTAAAAGTTTTTGCACAGCAAAGGAAACCGCAAACAATATGAAAAGACGACCCACAGAATAGGAGAAAATATTTGCAAATGATGCAACCAACAAGGGATCAATCTCCAAAATATATAAATAGCTCATACAGCTCAATATCAAAAAGCAAACAACCCAATAAAAAAAAAAAAAAAAGAGCAGATGTAAATAGACATTTCACCAAAGAAGACATACAGATGACAAAAAGGCACAGGAAAAGATGCTCAACATCACTAATTATCAGAGAAATGCAAATCAAAACTAAAATGAGGTATCACCTCACACAAGTCAGAATGGCCATCATGAAAAAGTCTACAAATAATAAATTCTGAAGAGGGTGTGGAGAAAAGGAAATCCTGCTACATTTTCTGTGAGAATGTAAATTGATGCAGTCACTATGGAGAACAGTATGGACGTTCCTTAAAACATAAAAATAGAGCAACCATATGATCCTGCAATCCCACTCCTGGGTATATATTTGGAGAAAACCATAATTCAAAAATATGCATGCATCTCAATGTTCATTGCAGCACTATTTACAATAGCCAAGACATGGAAGCAACCTAAATGCCCATCAACAGATGAATGAATAAAGAAGATGTGGTATATATGTACAATGGAATATTACTCAGCCATAAAAAAGCATGAATTAAGACCATTTGCAGCAACATGGATGGACCTAGAGATTATCATACTAAGTGAAGTAAGTCATGCAGAGAAAGACAAATATCTTATGATATCATTTATATGTGGAATCTAAAAAAATGGTACAAATGAACTTATTTACAAAACAGAAATAGACTCGCAGACTTAGAAAACAAACTTATGGTTACCAAAGGAGAAAGGTTGGGTGGGGGGGATAAATTAGAAATTTGGGTGTAACGTATGCACACTACTATATATAAAATAATAAACAACAAGGACCTACTGTATAGCACAGGGAACTATACTCAATATTTTGTAATAAATTATATGGAAAAAGAATCTGAAAAAGTATCACTTTTCTGTACACATGAAACTAACACAACATCATAAGTCAACTACGCTTCAAAAAATATATATATTCGCTGCTGCAGAGGAAACTTTACTGAATCAGCCAAAACAACAACCCCATTATAAATTCTGCCAACATTGTATCCAGCTCTCATGACAATTATAGTCTGAAATTGTTTGGGGAAATTCTGGGTTGATGGCAGTCTTCCATGTGAGACTCTAGACTCTCTAGATCTTCCTTTGCTCACCACTGTATATGCCATACCAAGAAAATTGCCTCACAAAATATGAATCTATAAATAAAGAACATGTAGGAGCCACCTAACTTACCAATTGAATAAATGAACCTACAGATTTGCCAACTAACTGCTGCTAGTTTTGTAATAGGAAAGAACAAATCTGACTCCATATTAGATCTATTTCTTTTATTTTAACCTGTGTATTCTATTGCTTTTGCTATAAGTTAAGAATGTTTCCTAGAGCCTGAAATATACAGAATAGCCCATTCTCAAGGCTCTGACCTTTAAGGGGATACCAGTTTTCCATCCATATAGAGATAAAGAGTTGCAGAACAGAGAATATCATTTGTCTTGTTGGAGGTTTACAGGAACTTCGTGACCTGACCTAGGTGGACAGCTGCAAGAACAAAGGAATCCAACAATAAGACATTTGCAACCACCAACCACACCCCCTCTCTTTGTATTATAAAAGAAGCCTAAATTCTAACTTGGTAAAATGGTTCTTTGGGACACTAGTCCACCATCTTCTCAGCCTGCTGGCTTTTGGAATAAAGGCACTATTCCTTGCCTCAACAACTCATCTATCAATTGATTGGCCTATCCTGCAGTGAGCAGAAAGGGCTTGAACTCAGTGACATTTTATTCAAACTGGTTTTGACCCCTTCACTCTCCTGAAATAACATTGTACCACAATCATGATTATATACAAAATCATTCATAACTTACTGTGTCTCTCAGAGGCATTTAATATGGATATCTTAACTTCTTTTTGTAAATTATCTCTTCTTTTTATGATTAACAAATAATTATTTTGAAAGAGCAGAGGAACTAAAGTGGGAGAACACCAATTTATTGTGTATTTTAAGAAGACTGATTTCTTAAGAAGGTTGTATTATTTTTTTAAATACTGCTGGGAAGTGGAAGAAACACAAACACAGTGAGTGATAATTTAAACACTTTAATATTATCTCATGTACTATATATTTCCCAAATCAATCCCATCACTTTCATTCTTTCTTTTGAGAGTGTTTCAAATGGAAATTTAGGAAAATTATATTGCACACATGAACTATGTCCTTTATACAGTCTCATGGTCTCAGTCATAGGCTCAATTTGTGTGCATACTAAGAATAATAAACAATAGAATGAAGTGACTTCAGTTTATATATCTGTTAACCTATTTCAATAACACTAACCTACAATCTATTTAGCTTTATAATCTAATATACATGAGCAAATTTTAGAGATTCATGTTATAATACATATGCAAGCTTTGTTTCACGTTTTTCAATCTGACTCATATGAACTGAATAAATGCATGCAAATACAAAACCACTGCAGTAAATTAGGGCAGAAATGCAATGGAAGGTGATATTTCTCAATAAGTCATTGAGCAAAATATTTGAGTCATGCCAAGTACAAAATCTTTTGTTAAGGCTGATTAGATTGCAGATTATAAAATACCCTAATAGTGCCAATAAATTAAACCTCCTTTCTCAGAAGAAAATGACTAACAATGTTTTGCTGCTGAGTTAAATAGAATAAATGTCTTAGAACTTGGCCAGAAGGCTGAGATTTTAATTAGTTATTAAAGTGTTCAGGTTAATGTAAATCAAATATTCCTTTTGTAGCTAAAGAATCTGAATTGACAGTGGCATTAAATCTTGAATAAACACTAATTTGCCAGAACTTGCAAGACCCTGACCTGAAAATAAATGAAAATTTAAAAAAACACCTGTTAATAGAGTGTTCGTTAATTATCAAACTTTTTTTGTATTATGTTAATCAGAGATGTACTCTTTCAAAATAAATATTTAAATGCTGATAATCAAATGAAATACATGAGAAACTGCTTGTTGGAGTTAAATGATTACTCTTATCTTTTCTTTCTTTTTTTAAAATTTCTCTTATAATGACTGAAAAGTTTCTTGGCAGTATTCCTAAATAAGACCATGCCTGCTCACAAATTAAAATAAAATGTATTGCAATTATCTGATTAAGGTAAACAATCTACCCTTTCTAACAATTCTAATTAGAGGCACTTAATTTATAGTTTACTCACCCACCCTCCTTCCTTATAAATATATGCATGTATAACTTAAATTTTAATAACATTTGATGTTTAATGAGAGTAAAAGAAGAGATTTTCTTTTTTCCTTCCTCTTTTCCTTAACATTTATATCTGTTTTACATTCTCAATCTGTTAATACAAAGACATTCCATCTATTAACTCATCTAATCCTCATGCAATGATACAATGGTCATACACCGATGACAGATGAGGTAACAAAGGGACATAGTTATTTAGTAACTTGAGCAAGAAAACAAACTTGTTATTGAAATTGATAGCATTTTAGAATGATGCATAATGTTTAAGATCATCATTTGCAGAATCAGTACAACTGAGTCTAATTACTAGCTCTAATAATTCTTGTGGAGATTAAACGAGATAATACATATAAATATTGAAACTGTGTCATATCAACTATTTATTATGTGTAAGTTATTACATCCTTTACTTAGCTCTATTGTTTGAGTTGTTTCAGTTACACCCCCGCATTGTAATCACTTTTTTGTGTGCCAATAAGAAATTATTGGAAATACAGGTGTTTTAAAATGGATTAATTAATGGATTAATCTTAGTATTTTCATGTGAATTTTCAAGATTAGTATCAAAAAAAAATCCCTGGTAACAGCAGGAGTATCTGCAAAGGTGTCCCTTCATTTCCTAAATTATTTGTGAAACAAAAGATTATGCAAATGTCCTTGTTTTGTTGCTGATGTTAAAAAATTAAAAAGGGAATGCATAAATTCAAGGCTTTGTATATCGACTACTTATTTCTTCCCTGAAGGGAGTTTTTCTAGGCACAAAAGATTGGGATCAGAGTGACTACCTTAAAGGAAAATGAAGAAGTTCCTATACTGTGAGAATAAGATTCCAGTTGGATTTTCTAAAAATGGCAGAATTCATCAGAAGCCTTTCTTATTTCAAAATGATACTTATTACAAAATTTAATTTTTTTCTTATTGCTGAAGATTCTGTAGTGATCTGAGGTTTGCACTAAGTATTTAAAGGGAAGAGATATTGAAATGCATGAAATACTTGTATATATGAAATAAAACATAATCTTTTATTTATAATGATTGTGTTATTGGTTGATTGTGTTATTGGTTGACAGGTGAGAAATAGTGGTGGTGAAAGAACCAGGTGACAAGAATACTATGGATGCATTTTGTAGGTCGAGCTAATTGGATTTTTTGTTGGATTCAACACATGGTGTGAAAGAA
Source organism: Balaenoptera acutorostrata (assembly GCF_949987535.1). Lineage (NCBI taxonomy): Eukaryota > Metazoa > Chordata > Mammalia > Artiodactyla > Balaenopteridae > Balaenoptera > Balaenoptera acutorostrata. Next base: position 18,865,759 of record NC_080065.1, on the reverse strand, counting down.
ACAGAAGTTGAGGTAAATTCAACTATTTTCACTTATGTGAAGAGAAGGATGGAGCCTCTTTGTATATATTTTTATATGATTGTTTTTACAAAATATGGAAGACTACAATAAAAGCAAATTTTGAATGGGCGATTAAAGTATGGGAAAGTCAGCAATGAAAATTGAGGTGTATTAATAGGACATTGTCAACTGGATGTGAAAAAGTGGTGAATAGTTAAAATTTTGAGGCTGGAATTTAAGAGACAGGTCTGGACTAGAGATATAATTTTGAGATCTGCAGCATTTAAGTGATAGTTACACCTGCAGGACAAGACTTTGTAACCAAGTGAGTGAACATGGATAAAAAACAAAAGTGACCCCAAACTAAACTAGGAGCATTTCAAAATTAAATCGTTGGTGATATGATGATAAACTTATAAATAATGTTACTGGGCATATACCCAGAGAAAACCATAATTCAAAAAGACACATGCACCCCAATGTTCATTGAAGCACTATTTACAATAGCCAGGTCATGGACGCAACTTAAATGCCCATTGACGGACGAATGGATAAAGAAGATGTGGTACATATATACAATGGAATATTACTCAGCCATAAAAAGGAACGAAATTGGGTCATTTGTTGAGACGTGGATGGATCTAGAGACTGTCATACAGAGTGAAATAAGTCAGAAAGAGAAAAACAAATATCGTATATTAACGCATATATGTGGAACCTAGAAAAATGGTACAGATGAACCGGTTTGCAAGGCAGAAATAGAGACACATATGTAGAGAACAAACGTATGGACACCAAGGGAGGAAAGTGGTGGGGGTGGGGATGGTGGTGTGATGAATTGGGTGATTGGGATTGACATGTATACACTGATGTGTATAAAATGGATGACTAATAAGAACCTGCTGTATAAAAAAAAATAAATTAAAAAATTAAAAAAAAACATAAATAATGTAAGAAGAGGCTATAAGTATGATAGATAAGGGTGTATTGTCCCTGAAATAAATAAAAGGACAGTTTCTGGAAGCACTATACAGTCAATACTGCAGGGAGAACAACTAGGAAGTGAATTTGAAGTTCATATTGGATTTTCCAAGTGGAGGTTATTTGTGACATTGGCAAAGATAGTTTTCTCTTTGGAGTTTTAGGGTGACAGCTTGATTGGAATTGGTTTAAATGAGAATGGAAGGTAATAATTTAGAGACTGATGTCCTTATCTGTAAAATGAAAACAATAATAGCAACTACATTATAGAGTTTTGTTAAATTAGATAATTTCCATAAATTGTTAAGCACAGTGTCAGATTCATAGTAAATACTTATTTAAGGATATGCTTAAGTGTCTATTATGATTACTTTCATTATTTTTAAAAGACTTATATTTTAAAAAGATTAAAGAAGAAACCAAAAGGACTGTGTCATAATATCTGAATTTTTAAAAATCAAGAATATCGTTATTATTGAAATTGTCAAATAGTTTGATATGGCCTTTGGGAATTTTAAATGATATGCTAAAAAACTTGGGTTGAAGTCCATTTCTTGCCTTTTTCATAATGGCATATACTTTCAAATGAAGTATATCAGGTATGCAAAGTATACTTGGAGTGCTATAGTTTTATGTTTACAGGAAGGTAGAATTAAAAGTGTTTTATAGCATAGATGTAATTATTGTAAGCCTGTTTATCTGAATGAGGTTTGTCTCTGAGAGCGGTCAGATTCACAAGTATGGCAGAAGCCATAAGGCAAATGGGTATTTTTATTTGCATTTACCTAGATTCCTAAGAGCTAAATGGAGAGAAAAGGTGAAGTGTTCTGTTTGCCCTAAAACACTATGTTCACGTTTCCCCACCTCTCTGAGTTTTCTATATCTCTGTTAGGGATTATTCTTTAGCTGTCTTTAACTTCCACCTCAACAAATCACGAATGTAGTGAAAAAGAAGGAAAACACTTGAATTAATATTTTGCCCCTGTTAGCATCTTTGATTGAAAATGAAAAAAACATTCTTGATGTAAAGAGTTTGAATTGTCAGGAGTGGCTATACCTTGGCAATAATAAGACTTTTTGCATCCATGAAAGAAACATGTTTCTCAGTTTGAACTCAATCATGAAATGTTTGTAGTTATAGCATAATTGAAAATACATAGCTTCAAGGCCTCCTGCTGTTGGGTAATAGATATGATATGAGATGAGCATTTTGGACTAGATCCTTAGCAATTTCTATGACATTGTTAGAAAAGTAAGAATTGGTCTGAATCCAAAAAGGAAAGAAAAGAAAAAAACAAAACAAAACAAAAAAATAAGCAGAGTGACAATCAGAATTTCCAATATGATTATCTTAATATTCATAGTATATTCATTTGTATGTTTATGAGATAGATCTTATATCTATGTATTTATTCAACAAACTATTGTTGCCACTTACTCTGCTACGTGCCTGCTGAGACCACAGTGATGAAAAATCATAGTTATGTCTCAGAAGAAGCTCACAAGCATCATGGGAGAGAGATGCTTATGGCAAAGTTTGCAATGAAATATACACAAAGGAATACTAAATTAATGAAGCAACAACCATGGCAGAACAGGGAAAAGTCTTTAAATCTACTTAATATTCTAAAAACTTGATACACACTCACACATCCACATATTACTGGGTAGATTTTTATGATCAGGATTGGGTTACTAGTTGAATATTCATGGTGAGTCAAATAGAGAAATTTCAATAACCCCCTAGTGTTATACATTGGATACCTTCAGGTATTAACAAAGAGGGTATGCAAGAATAATTTGGAGATGAATAGCTACTTTCCCCCCTCCCCTTCGCTGATATTCAAGTATTTATTTAAATGACTTTACAGATAAAAATTAAAGTGATGAATTTTAAGTAGCAAATAGTTAATTATACATTATTAGGCAGCAATTCTTTAAGATACTGCTTGGTTTTCATTATTTCCATCTATTGGCCAAACAAAATATTGTGAGGACAGTGAAGTGTTTTAGGCATTTATTTTGTCTCTTAATCAGTAAATAATATTTAAGCTGTATTATTTATGTCAGAATTTTTAAAAATTCTACTCATTGGAATGAATTTCTCCTGATATAATTTTATTCAGCTTTTGAGTAGCTAAAACATAAAACATACATAAAATTATACATATATACTTATAAAACATATATATTTGATTATTTAGTGAAAATTCTCCTTGGTCCAACCAATCTGCTTATTACCCCCCCCCCCCCATGATCACTTCTATTAGTTTCTTGTTTATGTTTCCAATTATTTTAAGTGTGTAGAGGCAAATGCTTTTGTAAATATCTTGCATCTGTTACAAAACTAGTAGCATATCATACATATTTCTGCATCTTTATTCACTTTAAATACATCTTGATGATATTTTCATATAAAGAATTTGCTCATTTTTTTAACTAAATAATACTCCATTGTACAGATGTGCCACAATTCATTTAGGCAGTCCTGAACTGATCGACATTCAAGTTATATACAATATTTTACTACGAACTCTTCTATGCTAATGCATTAAATCCTTTAATATACTTAATTTTACCTGTGTCATATATACCTGAATTTTCAGGAATAGAATTATTGATCCCAGGATTTTTATATTGTAATTTTGTTTGCTAGCACTAGATTGTTCTCCGTAAGGTCTGTTAAAAATTGCATTCCCAAGAGTAAGTGATACTGAATCCCCAAGAAACCCTGCTATAAAAATTTTGCACCATTGCCAATCAATATGTAAAATATTTTACTCTTCAGATTGTATTTACTTTGCTTCTATTTTAAGGACGTCTGAATATTGTATATGTTTAAAAGCTATCAATATTTCAATTCCTGCAAAATATCTGCTAAATATTTACTCATTTTACATTGATTTAAGTCATGTTTATATGAATTTGCATGAGCATTTTATAAAATGCAGAAGTTTACACTTTTACTCTACTCTGTAGATTTGCAAATAATTTCCTAATTTGTTGTGGGGATTTTTTGATATACACAATTTTTGTCTTTTGTTTGTTTATTTTGTTTTTTGTAATACACATATATTTTTAAATATTTCTGTTAAGGATTTTGGAATATAAACATCCTTAACCTACTTTGACTTTATAAAATAAAAATTCACACATATTTCAAGTACTTTTATGGATTCATTTAAATTATTTTACCCATTTATGATTTATACTTGTGTAAATGGGAATCACATTTTCCCAGATATCTATCCAGTTGTTTAAATGTTATTTATTGAGCAGCTCAACTTTTCTTCTCATTTGAAATCTTACCATTTATATAATTCCCCAAAAGTATGTGTGTCTATTTTGAACTTTCTATATCTACTTAGACAGTTAATGTTCTCTAGTTAATTTAATTAAAATTATTATATTATGTTTACTTAAAACCATTTTTGTTATTACTAGAAGAAATTCACTGGATCATGGGAATTATTCTATTCTGGGTCATACACAAAATAGATTTGTTTGCTAATATTGGATTTTATTTAACACTTTGTTTAGGACTTTTTTTTTGTTAATACAAAAAATGTATGATACATTTTTGATCCAATCCTTGTTGGATTGAGCTATCAATATAAGGCTCATTTTATGAATATAATAGTGAAGTTTTCCTTTTTTTTCAACAAAGCCAGTTAAATAGCATTTTTTTAAACTTCGTAGAAATATTCTCTAAAATCTTGTTCAAACGCTTAAAACTTTCTATATATTTCTTCAGAAATCAATCAATTTATATATATTCTTTTCTCCTCTCTTTTTCTCTTAGCACTTGGTAAACCTTTTCAAAATCGACATTTTCCGCTTTTTTGTTCTAAATTGTTTCCTTTGAATTACGGTTTTGGAAGCTTTGATATTTTAGAGCAGTTTAAGGCTTACAGTAAAATGGAGAGGGAAGTACCGAGATTTCTCATATATTCCCTGCTCCCACACATGCATATCCTCTCTTATTATCAAAATCACTCACCAGAATAGTACATTTGTTACAATGGACGAACCTACATCGACGTATCATGATCACCCAAAGCCAATAGTTTATCTTAGGGTTCATTCTTGGGGTTGTGCATTTAATGGGTTTGGACAAATGTATAATGACATATATCCATCATGATAATATCATACGGAGTGTTTTCACTGCCTTAAAAATCCTCTGTGCTACACTTATTCACCTGTCTCTCTTTCCTCTAAGTACCATTGATCTTTCTATTGTCTCCAAAGTTTTTCCTTTTCCACAATGTCATTTAGTTGGAATCATACAACATATAGCTTTTTTAGATTGGCTTCTGTCCAGGAGAGGAAGTTTCCTTAGTTCTTTTGGCTGGCAATTAAAATGACATAAGGCAGAGTACCAGGAGAAAATCAAATTTCTTATGTGTGCACAGGGAATTCATATAAGTATAAATTTCCAAGACAATAAGGCAAGGTAAGACTAAGGAGAAGAAGACTTCAAGGGGAAGAAAGGTAATTCACAGAAAGATAAAAATAGCTAATGTTTGGTAAACAAGTGTTTGCTGGGCTATCCAGAGACAATGGGATGCAGAGAGGGCTTTGATCAAATGGGCTTTGCTAGTTTCTTCCCTGCCTACCATACCTAATACTTTACTATGGTTATCTATCATGAGAGATAGCTTTTTTCCTAGGACAGACTTCCTACCTTAAATTCTTGTAGGCAGTAAGGGGGAAGCTCAATGGCTCTTCCTGAGCCTTTTGAGCCTGTATTTTAAAACAATCACATACAGCACCACTTCATCAGTTTAGCTTACTCTGGTCCCCACCGTGCCCACATCACGTGCTTACTCACCTGGCCATGCTCTTTAACCTGCACAGTGGTGGATACTCTTCACTGATTATCTCATCGTCTTCAAGCCAAAGAGCTGTCTTACTCCTTGAAGTTAGGCTTTGGGTAATTAAAAACCTCACTCATTTATCAGTACTCTAAGGTTTTTAGTGATTTATCCGCTCCTAAATATAACCTAAAAATGTCTCCTCTGCCTTCTTATGATCTCTTACTAAGCAATAGATGGAAACTCTATGCTTTTTTCTGAAGATGGGTTTTATTTCTGGTGCCTGGAACCCAGTCATGGATCTCAATATGACCTATCGATCCCATATGAAGTATAACTTCTCATATTTTCCCAGCCTGGTATGCATATACATCTCCATGATCCCAAGTGTTGGTAGTCACTGTTAGCAATGCCGTCCTGCACCACAAATGGTTCCACACTTCAGGTACTTTATCTCTTAATTCAGCTCTAAATTGCTGTTACTTGCACCTTAAAGATATGTTGATTTGTATCTCTGTGCCCTTAAAGTTTGTAAGTTCTCTTCCCCCTACATAGAACATCCAACTTACCTTTGTCTTCCAAGCAAAATAATAAGGTAAATCTTATCTCTTATGTTCTACCAAAATAATATTTCCTATATAAAACCTTCTCTAACTTCTCCAGAAACGGATCCCTCAATCAACTTTACCTACTTGTGTTTGCTTTTGCCCATTCCTACCAGAATGTTAGTTCCTTGAAGGTAAGTGCCAAGTTTTATCTTATTTCTTCTTTTATTCTTTTTCTCTTTGTGTTCCAAAGTCATATAGTAGTTATTCATTTTTTTAATGAAAGTAATAGAATGATTAAATATACACTTTAATTTACCTAGGAATGGAATAATTACCAGAAAATTTATTTGAAGAGACTTCAAAATAGATGTTTCAAAAAAAAAAAAAGATTATTGTGACTTTCACATATGCCTTTTTATACAAGGTTGTATACCAGGGACAATGGGAGGTGTGACTTGGTAAATACATGAGTTCTTGCTTGAGGTATTAGCAGTAGTTTTTAGTTAACTTACTTTGCTGTGAACTTGCTGATATTTGTGGTTATTTTTGTTGTTCACAGCAGAAAGTAGTTGTGAATCAATGAGAACAGAAAGCATTCTCAAGTTGTTTTTTACCTTACATAACTGGGACATTTAGCATACGTTGTAGATACAGAAGTCAGAAAGCATTTTATTTTCACCATGCCAACACAATTGTGGGAGAGCTAATAGCCTTTAATAGTAGTTTGAAGAGCAAGGATGTTTCATTCATGAAATGTTGAAGTTAAAGAGTTTAAGGAAGCAAGGTTTTTAGAATGTCATATCCAAACTCTTTTCTTTGTTCACTTGAAAAGCAGATGCAAGTTGCCAAGTTGACATAACTGAAAGGTGTTTCCCCTGGGATGCCATGATTTCTTATCTCCTGGGTTATATATTAGGAGATGAAAATGTTTTCTTTTTGAAATGTCTTTGTGGTTTAAATTCAAGTGACATCAACTGCAAATAGCCTGAAGCAAAGCTACTCTGATCTTTCCCTTTGTTTTGAATGATCTAGTCACTTTGGAAAAGACAACTCACATCAAGGGGAAAAATGTTTAAAAAATGAAATATTGAATGAAAAGGAACATTTTAATCCACACAGGTTTAGTTGCTGAAAAAATGACCAATCTAGTCATCATCCTGAAATTATTGTTTTATTTTTGACTTCCATATTACATATTATGTTTAAACACATTCTTATCATTATTGTTATTATTGTATAAAGTCTACGGTTACACAGCATGAAGTCATCTTCTCTGGTCTCAACATTCTTACAGATGACAAAACTAAGAATTGGAAAACCTAAGTAATTTTCCCCACCATGAACTTTATAAGTCACATGGGCTTCATCACTTTTAAACTAGCACTCATTCAACCACACCATCAGTTCCCAAGGAAAGTCTTCAGCATCTTAATTGCAGTAATGTTTCAAGAATAGGACTGTAAGGGTTCTGCAAACTTCAGTACCTCTTGAGTTAATACAAAGAGCTAGTTTTACATCAAAGACAGTGAAAATAGAGGAAGGAGGAAAATGCTGAATTAGTTTAACTCATGATATCTCGAACTTATCTGACGACTTATCATATTTCCTCCCATCTATTAAAATCCAGTGGGTCTAGTTTCTTTCAAATGAATTTGGTAAACCTTGGAATACACCATGCAAAAAGAAAATGAGTTTCAGAAGGAATACCTCAAAAAATGTTGCCCAGTTTTTTGGGATTTTTTGTGTGTGTAATTTCTAAAACTTTGATATACCTAAAATACGTTGGCAGTTTACTTTGATAATACGGGAATTACTATGGGTCTTACAAATTCAAAATATGAGTCAACATGATAATTTAAATATATTGATATAGGCACCCCATAAGTTATAAAAATATTATAGTAACACTCACAAGTTATTGTCCTTGATAATTCAATATGGTAACATTAACTGGGTCCTTCACTTTGAAAATGTGTGGAATATTTGGTTCATTACAAGTTTGCACTTACCAAAAGGAGGCAGAAGAAACATATTTGAGAATGCCAAATTAGGACTCTCTTATGATAGAAATATTGATACAAGGATTAATACATTAGGATTAAATCCTAAGACATATGACCCTTCATATTTCATGCGAAGAGTCTCAAATAAAAGACTTGACAACTTATGTGCTACTGATGAATGTGTCTCTCTCATATTCTTTAAGGCAAAATATGAAACTTTGAAAAAGCATGTGCCAACATAATCTCATTACAGCTTTTAAGAGATTGTCAGCAGCATCAGAGCAGGCCCTCGACATGAAATTTATGACAATTTTTTATGGATTAGGACTGAATCCTTATCAGAACAACCCCATCCTGGGAATGGGGAGCTGAGACTTAGTGTTCCCAAGAAATATACTTGTTTCTTTGTAAGTTCAAGGTTTGAGATCCTTAGATCCAGGTATCACTTTTCGTTATCTCCCATTATATTGACCTCTGTGACACCCAAATTAAACAAACATAGAAATTTTCCTCAAAACTAGATGGATCTTATATCCCTTTGGTAAAAGATCCAAGGCATCTGCGGGTATCAAACTAAGGCAGGTTGAACGGCTGTGTCAGGCATTTATTCTGGGTTGTCTGGGAAGGTAAGGCTGTGGTGACAGCAGGGACACAGGTTAAGCAAACCATTCTAATAATGTGCCTCTGAGATGGCTCTGTGACTCTTATGGACTTTTTTAATGACTTTTATTTGGATGCTTGAAATAATATTTTGTCTTAAAAGTCAATTAAAATTAATCAATTAAGGATTCGCATTGGTGACATTTAAAGGTCAGGTATTGCAATAACACAAAAACCACTACCTCAGGCAAACTCAACTTTTGTTTCTTTTTTTTTTAACATCTTTATTGGAGTATAATTGCTTTACAATGGTGTGTTAGTTTCTGCTTTATAACAAAGTGAATCAGTTATACATATGTTCCCATATCTCTTCCCTCTTACATCTCCTTCCCTCCCACCTCCCTATCCCACCCCTCTAGGTGGTCACAAACCACCGAGCTGATCTCCCTGTGCTATGCGGCTGCTTCCCACTAGCTACCTATTTTACGTTTGGTAGTGTATATATGTCAATGCCACTCTCTCACTTTGTCACAGCTTACCCTTCCCCCTACCCATATCCTCAAGTCAATTCTCTAGTAGGTCTGTGTCTTTATTCCTGTCTTACCACTAGGTTCTTCATGACCTTTTTTTTTTCCCTTAGATTCCATATATATGTGTTAGCATACAGTATTTCTTTTTCTCTTTCTGCCTTACTTCACTCTGTATGACAAACTCTAACTCCATCCACCTCACTACAAATAACTCTATTTCGTTTCTTTTTATGGCTGAGTAATACTCCATTGTATATATGTGCTACATCTTCTTTATTCATTCATCCGATGATCAATGCTTCCATGTCCTGGCTATTGTAAACTGAGCTGCAATGAATATTTTGGTACATGACTCTTTTTGAATTATGATTTTCTCAGGGTATATGCCCAGTAGTGGGACTGCTGGGTCGTATGGTAGTTCTATTTTTAGTTTTTTAAGGAACCTCCATACTGATCTCCATAGTGGCTGTATCAATTTACATTCCCACCAACAGTGCAAGAGTGTTCCCTTTTCTCCACACCCTCTCCAGCATTTATTGTTTCTAGATTTTTTGATGATGGCCATTCTGACTGGTGTGAGATGATATCTCATTGTAGTTTTGATTTGCATTTCTTGAATAATTAATGATGTTGAGCATTCTTTCATGTGTTTGTTGGCAATCTGTATATTTTCTTTGGAGAAATGTCTATTTAGGTCTTCTGCCCATTTTTGGACCCATGCACATATGGTCACCTTATCTTTGATAAAGGAGGCAAGCATATACAGTGGAGAAAAGACAGCCTCTTCAGTAAGTGGTGCTGGGAAAACTGGACAGGTACATGTAAAAGTATGAAATTAGAACACTCCCTAACACCATACACAAAAATAAACTCAAAATGGATTAAAGATCTAAATGTAAGGCCAGACACGATCAAACTCTTAGAGGAAAACATAGGCAGAACACTCTACGACATAAAGTACAGCAAGATCCTTTTTGACCCACCTCCTAGAGAAATGGAAATAAAAACAAAAATAAACAAATGGGACCTAATGAAATTTAAAAGCTTTTGCACAGCAAAGGAAACCATAAACAAGACCAAAAGACAACCCTCAGAATGGGAGAAAATATTTGCAAATGAAGCAACTGACAAAGGATTAATCTCCAAAATTTACAAGCAGCTCATGCAGCTCAATAACAAAAAAACAACCTAATTCAACTTTTGTTTCTTTAGGGCCTCAGTTACATGCATGTTGTTTATCTATAGATAGCCTGATGGAATGCTAAGACTTGAAATACTTGAATACTAGAATTCTCTGCTTTGGAAAAATCTGTTCTCTGTTATCAATTCGTTAACTTCCTCAGCTCCTTCAAAGGGTGTTACAAAATCACTTTTTAGGTAAGGCTTGCCCTCATTATCTTCTATATTTTTTAATATATTTTTTTAAAAATTTAAGTATAGTTGACTTACAATGCTGTATTAATTTCAGGTGTACAGCAAAGTGACTCAGTTAAATATTTATATATATATACTATTTTTCAGATTCTTTTCCATCATAGATTATTGCAAGATATTGAATATAGTTCCCTGTGCTGTACTTGTTACTTATGTATTTTAAATATAGTAGTATCCTCATCATCTTCTTTACATCAGAACCTTCGTCTTTCTCTTGCAATCCTTAAGTCCCATTACCCTGCTTTGGTTTATCCATTGCACTTACCAGCTTCTAACATAAGTATAATTACTAATTTATCATGTTTATTGTTTCTACCATTAAACTGAAAACTCTAAGGGATATTTGTCAGTTTGTTTGCTTGTTTTTTTTTTTTTTTCCATATACACTTCAAAACTTTAGAATAGCTGTGAACCTAAAGCTACTGTAAAACAGTAAAATCTGAAAAAAACCCTAAAATATATAAAAACAAAACAGTATAGTGTCTGGTACATGATAAGCAGTAAAGACATATGTTACATAAATGAATAAAAATACCCTTCTAATAAATGGAATTTTAAAAATAGCTATTGAAATGACTAATGCTGAAATGAAGATCTTTACATTCAATTATTCTAGATAATTCTTTTGCCTGGGTTATATTTTAACAGCTTCTGAGCCAATACAATATGCTACTGTAATTATTTGCAAGTCAACTTGATATATCTTATTTGCCTTTAAGCTGTTTGAGATAAGGACATTCTTGATAATATTTTTGGATCCTGGTTCAATATAACCACAGTTCTGCATACAAGGTAGGGCTTGATGAACATTTTATTTAATCCTACCTTTTTGACTAAGTTGCTTTGTTTCCTTGGAAACATCCTTTTGTCTTCCTGGAAATCAGCACTTGAATCTATACAATTAGGAGAGGTATTCACTTCATTCCAAGATCACTTCTCTTTCCAATATTCTTTGATATTTATCCAGCTAATTTTCACTGAAAACTAAGAATCCCTTACTGCCTGGGTAGGAGCAACCTTTGATCATCCCGTAAACAGCTTTTTTTCTGTCAGAGTAAACAAAGCAGTGTTTTGGTGGAGTTAGTTGTATTTTTGATAACCTATAACCATATCTGAATAAATATTTGTATTTACTTACTGGACAGTTATTTGTTTATGACTGAGAAGCTTTATGTTTATAAATAGTTTATATTTAAAGTTTCACAGTGCCCATTCAATGGGGATAGAAAACTTTTTCTACTCGATGCTGAAAGTAAAATTTGTAGTTTGCCTATTTTTAGTGAGAATATAGCTTTTGGGGCTTCTCATTAATGTTGATGTTTTATAGCATCTGCCTACACAGATGCAAGCAGAACACAGATTTGATCTATTCATTCATGCATTCTTTATTAAGTACTAGCCTGGGGACAGTACTCCACTGGCTTGTCTGGTGATTGCTTTGTGACAAACAGCTGAATCATTTTACTCTATCTTAGCTGAGCCATATTCACTTTCTTTTTTTTTTTTTTTTTTCATATTCACTTTCTTAATTTGCCTCATTTGTTTCTGTCAAGTCATCTATGCTGATTCTTGGGAGTTCTTACTCCTCATCAATATCAATTTTATATTATTTAAACCTATTTCTCATAATACAGAAATTATGATATACCATTAATATGGCTTTAATTCAAATCAATTTTATTTTTATGTCAAAAATTTCTTAATGTAAATCAAAATAGATATTATACAGTATAATATTTTAAAATGTACATTCATTATTTATATCTCTTTGACCAGGAAACTACAAATATTAGTGTGCTATCATTATAAATTCAAAAGATCAGTTATTGAAGGCTAAAGCTAGAGTGGGTTCTGAGAGATTAATTACATGATTAAATCACTCAAATTTTACTGCTTAATGGAGGAAGTCCATGAAAAATTGCAACATATTGTGATATGAACTAGAAAAAAGTATAAAGCGTAAAATCTTAGAGGAGCATGAAAGAAACAAATATCACCTGGATAGAAGGAAACATGGAGTTTTCCTGAAGTGGTGGAGATGAGGGTAGGGAGGAGACACACTAAAACTGAGTCCTGAAAGGCCAATCAGGATTAGCTTGGTAAGAACACTTTACTCACAAGTAGAGTTTATTCAAATTTCAAAGATTAGAGAGAGCTTGCTAAGGTTGCTTAGGGAACTACAAGAAATCGAGTGTGGATGGGGGAAAGGGGAACTGGCTGAAGGCAGTCAAAAGGTACAAACTTGCAGTTATAAGGTAAATAAGTACTAGGAATGTCATGTACAACATGATAAATATAAATAATACCACTGCATATTATATATGAAAGTTGTTAAGAGAGCAAATCTTGAGTTCTCATCACAAGGAAAAATATTTTTTTCTATTTCTTTAATTTTGTACTGTGAAATTAAATGTATACTTTGTGGCAAGACAAGAAAAATTTAAACAAAAAATCTCCTCTGTCCTTTGGCATCCTCTCTCCCCTCACCGTGCATTGTGTATCTGCATTATGCATCAATCAGTCCTCCCCATCGGCAGGAATACCTGCTCAGCCATAAGGAGCAACATTCTTGTAGCATCAACAAGACACCTCCTTAAAGATAATATTCCTTCTTGATCTCCTAAGAGGTCACATGGTGTTTATATCTGGATTATGTAAACTGTCAATAAAATGGCATTTGATGTACAGCCCTCTGTCTCAAAAACTGTTTATAACTGTGCCTTGACTTCTAACAGATGGAACAGTTCTCAGAGCTTTCTGAGATGCTCTTCCTGGGTTATAATCTTCAAATTTGGCTCACATAAAATTTCCTTTCTTAGATTGACTGATTAATTTTTGGACTACAATATCTGTATGGGATGATGGATGTTCACTAAACTTATGGTGATAATGATTTCATGATGTAGGTAAGTCAAATCACTATGCTGTATACTTTAAACATATATAGCGCTGTATGTCAATTATAGCTCAGTAAAACTGAAAGAAAAAATATAAAATAAAATCTGGACTTTATCCAGAATTTTTTTTTTTTTTTTTTTTTTTTTAAATCAAGCAAAAAAAAATGAGTGTGAATGGACCAAAGTCTGTGGCTGGGCATGAATGGGAGGTGGCTGCAGGAGAAGTGGCTAGAAAGATTGGAAAAGTCTGATTAACAGTTATCCATATTGTTAGCCCAAAGAGTTTGGATTCATTATGAAAGGATTGGAAATGCATGATGTAGTTAAAGCAGCGAGTGATCCATTCACTGTGTAACTAAGCATAAAGGTATGGGTCTCAAGAAAGAGATCTGGGCATGTGATAGAGTTTTAGGCATCATCTGTATACAAGCAGAAACTAAATTTATGGTATAAAGAAGGAAAAAAGAAAAGAACTAGGAGGATATTCACAGTTCTAGAGAAAATTTGGAAGAAAGAATTTTAAAAACTAGGAAAACTGTGAGTGGGGATTGTCAGAGAATGCAAGAAAAGACCATTTCTCAAAGTGCTGTAGCAGACAGTCCTCACTACTGTTCTAGTTAACCAAATCTGCCCTTATGTTCAGGTATCAAGATGGCAGCAGATTCTGAAATGTCTCTCCCCCAGCTCCAATGGATGATCTGGATTCATTGGATTTCAACCAGTCAGTCATGCTGATCTCATCTGTGAGAGATTATGTGGAGTTAACCATGAAAGCTAACATGAGCTCTGCTGGGATCTAGTTGCTACAAAATATGTGTTACTACAAAATGTGGAGGGCTGCACAAGAGAAGAGCCTTTTTTGTGCCACTGTTTCCTGTCTTCCTGTTTTAGAGACTCTTTTGTTAGGAAGTGATATCTGGAACATCAGCAGCCTTTTTGTAACCAAAATATGCACAAAGAAGTCTGCTCAGTGTCTAGACATTGTTGACTACTGAAGTCAACTCTGGAGCAGGCTTCCTCCAGGTTTATTTTTATATATGACAATTAAATGCCTTTGTTATATAAGCCATAGTCACTGTGTGTGTGTGTGTGTGTGTGTGTGTGTGTGTGTGTGTGTGAAAGAGAAGAGAGTTTCTAACTTGCATCCAAATAAAGCTATCTGATATAGACAAAATTATCAGACGTCCAGATCTGACAAAAAAATAAAACAGTGGCTGAAATAAAACTACAGAATCCAATTACTTAATGTTCTTGGGGAAATACAATTAAAAAGGAAATCCCCAACCCAGAAAACATTTCCACAAAGTTAGCAGAGAAAGAAAATAGTTGTATTATTGAATAGGCATTAAACCAGAATATGATTCATATCACAGACAATACTCTAAGAGATAACCAAGAAATTTCACCTTTTACAGAACCAAGTAGATAAAACCATTAAATACAAGTTCTCAAAATGAACAATAATTAGTCCTCAAGTAAGTGGACTTACCAGTACAATTGATCACACATAGTTCATCCTAGATTCACCTGGTAATTGGGATGACTATCTGTGTTAAATAATTGGCTTTATACAATAAAAAATAAACAGCTTCATCATGGCTACCCCTTTGAAGAACCAAGAAGATAAAAACATCCTACATTCTGGGTTATTTATACATTCTAATTTTCCCTACTTACTATGAGCCTGAATCCATAGAGAAAAGAGAATCAGATTCCATAAGGGTACTGAAATATTTTAAATTACAGCCACTGTGCATCTTTTCTTCCCATTAGGATGATGTTTCTATTATCTTCACTGTGTCCTTATTACTTGTACTGAAGCTGACATTTAGTGTGGCTCTAAATTCATTGCCACATCGTAAGACATTTTATAAATATTGTTATATAGTTTGAAATCTTTGGAAGGGAAACATTTATTTTCAATAATAGGACTATCCCAAAGAGTGCCAAATGTAAAATAGTGTTATAACCCAACTTTCTGGCTAAAGTTGCTCTTTAAAAGTATGGCCTTAGTGGTAAATTCCAGCACATTCAAATCTAATTGAAACCCATTTATTCATTATCTTCTCCAACTACTGTATTCAATTTTCCTTTATTCAAGGTGTATCATTACACATGGTATGCTTTGGAAAAAAGGTGATGTTTCTCTCCTACTTTTGTGACCAGTTAATATCTTGTTCAGTTTGTTCTTGATACAGTGACTCACACCGACTAGAAAGGTCATTAAGGCGACTTTCTGTACGGGATGGTATTGAATTTTTCCGCATAATATGTACTTGCAGATCTTGTACAAAACTGCTGGGAGAATCACCTGATTGAGGTATTCCTTCTCAATCATTTGCGAGGAGAACATGTGGCAAACACTAAGGTGTGCCGTGGAGACCCCCTTTCAAGGTCAGTGCTTCAGAGTTTGCTGTAGCTGAACAAAGAACTTTGCCCTAGGTCATGGTCTTCTTCAGACCAGTCTACAAGCATCAACTGAGTGAGGCAGGGGTATAAAGGTCTGGCCACTTGAGCCTGACATGAGGTACTGGAATTGGCAATGCTAGCCCCAGACTCTCATCAGTTTGGCTCATGCTTTATGAGGCTTCTTTTTCTGCACCATTTTCACTCCCCGCACAGGGTTTGATACTCAAGATAACTCTTGTACAACAAATTCAGTCTCCATTCTGCTTCTGAAGAACCCAATCTATGTTAGTTCTTATTTGGAATGATAAGATGATACGTGGAGTTTTGAAGCTAGATTTTTCACCATCCTGCTGGTAATGAGGAGTCCATCACCGGTGATAAGTTGGTTTCATTAAAGAACTCTCTCATCCCCTGCTGTAGTGGGACAAACAAAGTAGAATACCAAGTCCAAGACCTAATAATCAAAGTGTCTGATAATCACTGAAAATTCAACCCAGGCAGATCTTTTATGGGAAGGCTGGGAAAACCTAAGAAGAGAACCTGGCATATGGGTTGGAAATCTCTGGGCAGAGAACCACAAAAATGTTGAATTCTCATTCTCTACTGAATCTTTGGAGGTTTTTATTTATTTATTTATTTTTGGCTGTGTTGGGTCTTCGTTTCTGTGCGAGGGCTTTCTCCAGTTGTGGCAAGCGGGGGCCACTCTTCATCGCGGTGCGCGGGCCTCTCACTATCGCGGCCTCTCTTGTTGCGGAGCACAGGCTCCAGACGCGCAAGCTCAGTAATTGTGGCTCACGGGCTTAGCTGCTCCGCGGCATGTGGGATCTTCCCAGACCAGGGCTCGAACCCGTGTCCCCTGCATTGGCAGGCAGATTCTCAACCACTGCGCCACCAGGGAAGCCCCTGGAGGTTTTTAAGATGGCTTACTTTTTCAAAGCCTGTGGCAGAACATTCCAAATACTGGAAAGCAATGCTTTTTCCCATAAGACAAATGGTTTCCCCATCTTTTCTTCTCGTTAGGTCTAAACCTATGATTAAGTTACTGCATAACTCAACTGGCCCTAGTAAGGAAAGAAAAGGTGTTTATCCATAGTAGCTGCATGAACTAACCAATATGTAAGGACAAGAGCAAGGGGAAAATGTGTGGGACTAAATTCTAAGGTTTTCTTTTGTTTGTTTTTGGTTTTTTTTTTATCAACAAGGTCAAAATTTGAACACAAAATTTGATAGGAATGAGTTTAGTTTATTGAGTTAGAAGAACTAACCTAAAATATAGAATTTTGATATCTTGGCAAAGTCCCCACTGAATGGTACAACCTCAATATTTACTTGATTCTTAGAATCATGGAAAAAGTGATGGTCCATATTAAGTGAAGTTGAAATGCCCAAATTGTCATGGCAGATACTGGAGTAAAGTATAAAATAGCATAGGTAAGTAGACATGCTTGACTGGATATATCAGAGGTGTGGTATGTATCTTACAATGTATAACATAATAATACATATTGTATCATATACGTCTGTTATGAATAAGGTCATAAATTTGGTGGGTCTCTTCAAGGTCCAGAGACAACATATTCTGCACCATCACTCATTTGTTATGCAAAGTGACTCAAAAGGCTGTGCGTGCATCTCAGAGTAGAAAAGGGCTCTGCAGAAAATCTCAGCTGCAATATAAGCAGCCTTTGCCACTCGGATCATATAAATCAGTACAGTCTATGATATGGGATGTATCAGTGGGAAAATTTGACATATAGAGTTTGTGACAAGTGAATAAGTGATCACAACTCTTTCTCTTGTTTCTCTGGAGCAAGGTGATACCATGAAAAATAATATGCAGTGGAAAATAATATGCCTGTTGACAGACAACTCTTAGCTTGCAAACAAGCCCTGGTAGAAATAGAACATCTGATCTCAGGACGCCAAATGACCAGAATTACCTACCTTGCGTAGGTTCCTCTTAGATCCATAACGTCTTTAATACAGACAGGTATAGCAACAATGTGTTACATGATGGGAGAATTACCTGAGGAATCAAGCACTAGTAGTATTATAGGGCACAAGCGAGCTCTATGGGCAGACAGCCTAGACCCATATGACACCCACAACTGTTGTACTAATGGCCTTCCAGGTCATCTTCCAATGTTTGTATAGGGGATCTTGTAAAATCATGAAGTATGAGACACAGCCTGAGCTTAATTTAAAAATAAGTCTCTTTGATATTTGGTTGCAAGTTGAAAATGGATGGTAGATGTGTTAGATCTGCACCCATGAGTGACCTTGAAAGACAATGGTGAGCGAATATCTTCTCTATGAGCAGGACTTCAAGCAGTCACTTGTAGATAAAGATATGGATTGATATTAAAATATAAGGACCCCTAAGGAGTGGGAAATGGCCTGGTCAGCTGGTTCAGAGCATGTAACAAAAAGGACTGAATGATAGAGGACAAGGATATGTGAATTAGAGGTATTTCTTCCCACATGGGAGTGGGAAAAAAAGTTTGAAGACCTCTATGTCACATGTTAACACCTCCCAGAAAGCAGACACATGGCAGAGGCACTAAAAAATCAAGTAGACAAAATGATCCATCCAGTTACATCAGCCAGCCCAGTACTGGCATGTTGGACTCATGAATATGGTGGCAAATATAAAGGCTAGACATAGATCTCAAAACACAGATACCCATTTACCAAAGCTGGCTGAAGTGCTGCCATTGCCAGTTGTTCAACCTGCCAATGATCAAGTCAGTCAAAAACAGAGCCCACAAAGTGAAACCATTTCTCCAGTATATCAACTGTCCACTTGATGGCGAGTTACCTACATTGAAATACTTCCCTTATAGAAGGGCCAGCAGTTTATTTCTTACAGTAATAGACACACTTTCTTAGTATAATGTTACTATTCTTATGAAGATAATTTAAAGATAATTTTCACTAGCATGATGTTTTCATGAAAGAGGTGAGTAATTATTTACGTGGCTGAGTTTAAATCTCTCATCTGCATTTGTTTTCTATTCATCTTTTTTTGTTTGTTTCACTTTTCTGTATAAGATGAATTCTTCCTCTCAACATAAGTTTTTTCTAGGCTTGGGTCTCTTCACTCCCATGAAGAACTTGTCACTTTCTGAAAGTTAGTTTATTTAGGTTGTATCTTAGCTCTCTGAGATTTTTTAAACTATAATTTTTAGCTTACTCCATATATTTGGTTGTTAGAATGAGAGCAACGGTCCCTTGCGATTTTTCTATCTCTGAACCAGAAATGGAACTTACATATGCTAACTAAACCTATGAAAGTGTATGTATGCCCACCAAATATTCTTTGTATAATATATAGTCTCTTTTTAATTTATTTTGTTAAAACCAATTGATGTAGATCATTACTATTTTTTAACTGATATTGGTTTATAATCTATGTTAATAATGTTCAGATTTTAACTGAAGTTAGTTGGGGAAAAGATACACTTAATGGGTGATTAGTTTCCATTTTAGTAAGTATACACTGTTAAATTTAGTGCCAGACTAGATTAAAGGTTTTCTCTTATGCTTATCAGCAATGTTAATATATTACCTTTTTGGCGCCATGATAACGCTAAAAAATTTTTTTAAAAATCACAAGCTCAGAGACATAGAGCAATAAATATGTATTTACTAGGTATCTGGGTTTCATCTGAGTGATTCTCTTCATCTCGGCTTAGTTCATTCATGTGACAAGGGGTTGTCTGAGTTTTAACTGATTTTGTGTTATCTTGGCTGGTATTGAATCCACATCCATATTCAGATTTTGTCAAGTGTTCCAAAAGTGTACTTCTAGCTATTTATTTTTCCCTAGTTTAGTATCCAGCAGGGATCATGAATTGCAGTTAGTTACTATACCTCTGTAGTATCCTTTAACTTGCAAAGCTTTCTCAACTTTTCTTTGCTTTTCTTCATCATGAGATTTGTAGTCCAAGAGTACAGAAGAGTACAGGCCATTATTGTGTACAATGTGTGTAAATATTTTAGGTTTTTTTCTTAGTTTTACCATGATTAAATTTAGCTTGTATGTCTTTGACAGGAACACCCCAGATGTCATGCTGTTTTTTGCTCAGTGTGTTATAACAGGAGGCACAAGATATCACTTCGTGCCAACAGTGGGGATGCCCATGTAGATCATTTGTGTAAAGTGTGTGCACCAGGAGTTTCCAATGTAAATCTACTATTAATTAGTGTTGTGGGGAGATACTTTGAAAATATGTAAATAACTTATTCCCATGGAACTCTTGTTTTTAAACCAA
Source organism: Balaenoptera acutorostrata (assembly GCF_949987535.1). NCBI lineage: Eukaryota > Metazoa > Chordata > Mammalia > Artiodactyla > Balaenopteridae > Balaenoptera > Balaenoptera acutorostrata. The sequence goes on along the minus strand of NC_080065.1, from coordinate 18,845,266 downwards.
AATTATCAAATCAGTCTGTCCAAAGACATGAAGAGTGAGAAAAAGCCAAATATTTAATACAATAATTATAGATGCTTCTCTAAGTAATAGAAGCGTATCCTGCTGGGAATTGCCAAAAGCTTAAGTTTTCTTGAATTTATCAGTCCAAAGATTAGGAGAACGGAATATTTCTATCTTTGTTTGCACACTGACTGGTTGAAAGTTACCTTCAATGGTATTTTGGGCTGTGGTTCCTGTGAGCTGAGAAAGTATGGAGAAGAGCCCAAAGCAGTAATAAATAGAATTATCTGAAGTGGGGACACAAGATGCTAACAGCATGCACAGATTCAGCTGATATCAGAAGCAGGCCAAAGAGTCATGGTACATGGCATCAAAATCATCTGCCATATAAACAGTGTGTTCATGGTAGAAAAGACACCAGATTCTTTCATGATCACCATATTTTTGGGACATCATATCACTTTTTTTATTACACAGTGTCATCAGTTTTTCAGAAGTGAGAGATTAAGGTGTTTTATTATGATCTGTGTAACTTATGGGAAAGGACAGATGCTCTTTCATTTTCAGTTTATATCAGGATATAAAGTGTTTTCTCTCTGACTGCAGCATACATTGTGCATATTTACTCATAGTTTTAGGACACATGCTAATTTTATCTCTATAGAATAATTACACACTTTCCCTGAAAGTAGGAAAACATCCTAAGCAACAAGCATATGAGAATTCTCAAGCAGCATTGTGTCCATTTGTATCAGTGGTCATGATGCAGTGAAGTTCATTGACCTGCCTCAGTTGTTTATCCCAGCAACGTTGAGGTACACGGGTATACATGTGAAGAATTGGAAGAGTTGGATTCACCACAATTTGACATTGTCCAGGAAAATAGGTCTCAGATTGAAAAGGACAAGGAGTTTTAAAAGAAAGCACTACTAGAGAGTTCTAGATACTTTTGGTATCAGAATGGTACTCCATAGGTCTAGTATGGAGGGACCATAGGATTGCTGAAAAATATTTGGGAATTTTAGTATGAGAAATGTATCAAATTATGTTAGAGAAAAGATGAGAGTTATATATTTGAATTTTAGTGAACTCTGTTCACTTGTCACATAGAACACCGTACTTCCTGAGTTTGCATTCCCCCTCCCTCTCTTTCTCTTTCTCTCTCACCCTCTCTCTCTAGATACACTTTCTTGGTTTATCTTGACTCACTCTTTCTGCCTGTTCTTTACATGCATCTATTATTGAGAGAGAGGACAACTTACTCTGTGTCCCCTAGATGCATCTAATTTTTTCTCTTCCAAATCCATGCACATTGATTGTAAAATCTACTTTTAGTCTATTGTTGCGTTTTGAAAAATGAGGTAGTTTTCAAATATATATATATATACATATATATATATATGGCCCATGTACTTTTGTATTTTTATTTTGTATTCAACCTTCTTTATAGTTTATCCTCATGTTAGTAATAGTTTCTCAAGCTTGACTCTTGGATGCGTAAAATATTAAATCTTATCATCTGTAAATAATGATAATTTTGCCTCCTTATTTCTAATGCCTTGTGAAATTTTATTGACTGAACTTAATAATATTCTGCTTCCAGAATTTTCCAATATAAAAATTTTATATTTGGTAAATACATTAGGTTATCCTCCTTGAAAAGCAGAATTTTTACCAATTGTGAAGGGAAGAAACTATACTGATTTTTTGAAGAGGTTGAAAATAAATTTTTTTAAATATTTATTTATTTGTTTGTTTTTGGCTGTGTCAGGTTGTAGCTGCAGCATGTGGGACCTTTCATTGCGGCACATGAGTTTCTCTCTCTTTGTGGCGTGCGGTCTCAGAAGTTGCAGCTTGTGGGCTTACTTGCCCTGCAGCATGTGGGATCTTAGTTCCCTGACCAGGGATTGAACCTGCATCCCCTGCATTGGAAAGTGGATTCTTAGCCACTGTACCACCAGGGAAGTCCCGAGAGGTTGAAAATTGAAACTTCTTAGTTTAATGTTGTCCTACATGTCTAATTTTGCTTTTCTTGCATCTGCTTTGGGTGTTGTATGCAAGACATCATTGCCAAGGCCAAAGTCATGAAGCTTTTCTTCTATGTTTTCTTCTAGAATTTTTAGTTTCAGGTCTTATATTTACATTTTTGATCCATTGTGTGTTGACTTTTGAGTATGGTGTAAGATAACGGTCCAATTTCATTTTTTACATGTATGTATCCAATTTTCTCAGCATCATTTATTGAAGAGATTGTCCTCTCCCCATTGTTGAATCTGGAGAACATTACACTAAATGAAATAAGCTAGACACAGAGAGATAAATACTGCATGATCTCAATTATATGTGGAATCACAAGAGTCAAACTCAGAAGCAGAAAGTAGAATGGTGGCCAGGGGCTGTGGAGAAGGGGAAATGGGAGATGTTGGTTAAAGGGTACACATTTTCAGTTATGGACAATTTATAAATTCTAGACATCTAATGTGCAATAATGTGATTACAGTTAACAATACTGGATTGTATATTTGAAATTCGCTGAGGGTAGATCTTGTGCTCTCACTCCTAGCTTCACTCAAAAATGAAATGGTAACTATGTGAGGCGAAGGTTATGCTAATTACCTTGACTTTGTTAATTATTACACATTGTATGCATATATCGAAATATCAGCTTGTACACATTAAATATATATATAACTTTTGTTAATTTTGCCTCAATAAAGCTGCAAAAAGAATATATAACATGCCATTTGAGAGAATAAACTGGTATAGAAGACACCACACAATACTCAGGTCAAAAAAAATGAGTTTGGTTCTTGATCCTGACTAGAATCAGTAATGATCCATTAGCAACTCATTTAAACTCTTTGAGACATAACGTTATCATAAGAAATATGAATAAATTATCCAACAGAATTGGCATCAGTTTTAGAAATGCCACTAAATAATTTTATGAACCCCTGTGTTTTGAAATAAATAGCTAACTAGCTGCTGTACTAAACTCTGATAAAGAAAAGAACCCCTATCATTTGGGAACTGGTCTGATGCTTACAGGCGCTTACAGTTAGAGCTCAGTGTTATTATAAACTGGCTTGATGCTCACAGCTGGACCATGTTATTATCCTGGTGAACATAAACAATCTCACAGAACATACCAACATCAAGTCACTTTGAGTGGATGATAAATGTGACAAAACAAGGTCACTGTGAAACCTATGAAATATCAAATTTCCCTCTCTCTCCACTAAAATAAAAGACAGCTGCTTCTTTACCCAGGCTGCCCTTCCTATAACTAAGATTTGTTGAGATACTCAATCATAAAATTGCCCCACTTCCGGACAGCCTCCAATTATGAGCCAACACGACTTCCTTGGACCCTTCCAAGAATTACCCAAAGTTCCTTCCTATAATAGATCTTTCTAATGCCATCTTATTGAGAGGCCCCATAGTTCCCTATGTGTTTTCCTTTCAGGCAAAGAGTAATAAATCGAACTTGTTCAACTAAAGGTGTGTTCCTGTTGGCCTGTGTCTGGAGGTCTTTCACAAACAACCGACATTTGTCCAATTTAAAAAATCCTGATGTTTTGCAATGAATGCTATTTGAAATCTGAATTGGTGGTTATATAATTTCTTTTCTAGCATTCTTTCTATTCATAAGATTCATGGTATTCTGAAATGTTTATAATGCTTTACATTTATATTTGTTTCTCCTTAAATATTTAATTTATGTTACTTCATGAAAATAGATGTTTTGCTAGTATATTTATGAGAGAGTTATTACATGTTTTAAATCATATCACAATCAGGTATTCATCCACAGGCCACAATGATTATTTCAATAAAGTATCTGAGTTACATTAATTCACTTCAGGAAATAATGTGACAATGATTTACATAGCTTACAATTATAAATCTAATTTTATTGATCTTGAAATGTTTAAAATGTGACATTTCTTTGCTTTCTTTGAAATGTTATTAAAAATGGGAAATTACATTGTTTAATTCCGAAATAAATATTTGAAAACTACTTCAATTTTTAGGCACTGAAAAGCGTTTTTTTATGGTTGCATTCTTTTTTTTTAAACATCTTTACTAGAGTATAATTGCTTTACAGTGTTGTGTTAGTTTCTGCTGTATAGCAAAGTGAATCAACTATAATCATACGTATATCCCCATATCCCCTCCCTTTTGCATCTCCCTCCCACCCTCCTTATCCCACCCCTCTAGGTGGTTGCAAAGCCCTGAGCTGATCTCCCTGTGCTATGTGGCTGCTTCCCACTAGCTATCTATTTTACATTTGGTAGTGTATACATGTCCATGCCACTCTCTCATTCGTCCCAGCTTACCCTTCCCCATCCCTGTGTCCTCAAGTCCATTCTCTACATCAGTGTCTTTATTCCTGTCCTGCCCCTAGGTTCATCAGAAACTTTTTTTTTTTTTATACATTCCATATATATGTGTTAGCATACAGTATCTGTTTTTCTCTTTCTGACTTACCTCACTCTGTATGACAGACTCTAGGTCCATCCACCTCACTACAAATAACTCAATTTCGTTTATTTTTATGGCTGAGTAATATTCCATTGTATATATGTGCCACATCTTCTTTATCCATTCATCTGTCGATGGATGCCTAGGTTTCTTCCATGTCCTGGCTATTGTAAATAATGCTGCAATGAACATTGCGGTACATGACTCTTTTTGAATTATGGTTTTCTCAGGGTATATGCCTAGTAGTGGGATTGCTGGGTCATGGCAGTTCTATTCTTAGTTTTTTAAGGAACCTCCATACTGTTCTGCATAGTGGTTGTATCAATTTACATTCCCACCAACAGTGCAAGAGGGTTCCCTTTTCTCCACACCTTCTCCAGAATTTATTGTTTGTAGAGTTTTGATGATGGCCATTCTGACCGGTGTGAGATGATAGCTCATTGTAGTTTTGATTTGCATTTCTCTAATGATCAGTGATGTTGAGCATCCTTTCATGTGTTTGTTGGCAATCTGTATATCTTCTTTGAAGAAATGTCTATTTAGGTCTTCTGCCTGTTTTTGGATTGGGTTTCTTTTTTTTTTTTTTTTTTTTTGATATTGAGCTGCATGAGCTGCTTGTATATTTTGGAGATTAATCCTTTGTCTATTGCTTCGTTTGCAAATATTTTCTCCTGTTCTGAGGGTTGTCTTTTCACCTTTTTTATGTTTTCCTTTGCTGTGCAAAAGCTTTTAAGTTTCATTAGGTCCCATTTGTTTATTTTTGTTTCTATTACCATTTCTCTAGGAGGTGGGTCAAAAAGGATCTTGCTGTGATTTATGTCATAGAGTGTTCTGCCTATGTTTTCCTCTAAGAGTTTTATAGTGTCTTGCCTTACATTTAGGTCTTTAATCAATTTTTGAGTTTATTTTTGTGTATGGTGTTAGGAAGTTTCTAATTTCATTCTTTTACATGTAGCTGTCCAGTTTTCCCAGCACCACTTATTGAAGAGGCTGTCTTTTCTCCATTGTATACTCTTGCCTCCTGTATCAAAGATAAGGTGACCATATGTTCGTGGGTTTATCTCTGGGCTTTCTATCCTGTTCCATTGATCTATATTTCTGTTTTTGTGCCAGTACCATACTGTCTTGATTACTTTAGCTTTGTAGTATAGTCTGAAGTCTGGGAGCCTGATTCCTCCAGGTATGTTTTTCTTTCCCAAGATTGTTTTTACTATTTGGGGTCTTTTGTGTTTCCATACAAATTGTGCAACATTTTGTTCTAGTTCTGTGAAAAATGCCATTGGTAGTTTGATAGGGATTGCAATGAATCTGTAGATTGCTTTGGGTAGTATAGACATTTTCACAATGTTGATTCTTCCGATCCCAAAACATAGTATATCTCTCCATCTGTTTGTATCAGCTTTAATTTCTTTCATCAGTGTCTTCTAGTTTTCTGCATATGGGTCTTTTGTCTCCTTAGGTAGGTTTATTCCTAGGTATTTTATTCTTTTCGTTGCAATGATAAGTGGGAGTGTTTCCTTAATTTCTTTTTCAGATTTTTCATCTTTAGTGTATAGAAATGCAAGAGATTGCTGTGCATTAATTTTGTATCCTGCTACTCTACCAAATTCTTTGATTAACTCTAGTAATTTTCTGGTAGCATCCTTAGGATTCTCTATGTATAGTATCATGTCATCTGCAAACAGTGACAGTTTTACTTCTTCTTTTCCAATTTGGATTCCTTTTATTCCTTTTTCTTCTCTCATTTCTGTGGCTAGAACTTCCAAAAGTATGTTGAATAATAGTGGTGAGAGTGGGCAACCTTGTCTTGTTCCTCATCTTAGAGGAAAAGTTTTCAGTTTTTCACCACTGAGAACGATGTTGGCTGTGGATTTGTCATATATGGCGTTTATTATGTTCAGGTAGGTTCTCTCTATGCCTACTTTCTGGAGAGTTTTTATCATAAATGGGTGTTGAATTTTGTCGAAAGCTTTTTCTGCATCTATTGAGATGATCATATGGTTTTTATCCAATTTGTTAATATGGTGTATCACATTGATTGATTTGCATATATTGAAGAATCCTTGCATTCCTGGTATAAACCCCACTTGATCATGGTGTATGATCCTTTTAATGTGCTGTTGGATTCTGTTTGCTAGTATTTTGTTGAGGATTTTCTTTGTTTTTAATAGTTGATAGTTTGATTAATATGTGTCTTGGCGTGTTTCTCCTTGGATTTATCCTCTATGGGACTCTCTGCACTTCCTGGACTTGATTAAGTATTTCCTTTCCCATATTAGGGAAGTTTTCAACTATAATCTCTTCAAATATTTTCTCAGTCCCTTTCTTTTTCTCTTCTTCTTCTGGGACCCCTATAATTCGAATGTTGGTGTCTTTAATGTTGCCCCAGAGGTCTCTGAGACTGTCCTCAATTCTTTTCATTCTTTTTTCTTTATTCTGGTCTGTGGTAGTTATTTCCACCATTTTATCTTCCAGCTCACTTATCCGTTCTTCTGCCTCAGTTATTCTGTTATTGATTCCTTCTAGAGTGTTTTTAATTCCAGTAATTGTGTTGTTCATCATTGTTCGTTTGCTCTTTAGTTCTTCTAGATCCCTGTTAAATGTTTCTTGTAATTTCTCCATTCTGTTTCTGAGATTTTGGATCATCTTTACTATCATTACTCTGAATTCTTTTTCAGGTAGGTTGCCTATTTTGTCTTCTTTTATTTGGTCTTGTAGGTTTTTACTTTGCTCCTTTGTCTCTAACATATTTTTTTGTCGTTTCTTTTTTTTTTTTTTTTTTTTTTGATGGGTGGTGCTGTATTCCTGTCTTCCTGGTTGTTCGGCCTGAGATGTCCAACACTGGAGTTTGCAGGGAGTTGGATAGAGCTTGGTCTTGGTGCTGTGATGAGGACCTCTGGGAGGCCTCACTTTGATTGATATTCCCTAGGGTCTGAGGTTCTCTGTTAGTTCAGGGGTTTGGACTCAGAGCTTCCACCACAGGAGGTTGGGCCCGACATCCGGCCTGGGAACCAAGATCTCACAAGCTTTGTGGCATGGTAAACAATAAATAAATGAAAAGGAAAAAAGAAAGAAAAAAAGGAACTGTACAATATCAAGGAATAAAAAACAAAATAAAATTAGAAAGATAAAAAATATATTAGGAAAAATAAAACTATAATTGAAACAACTGCAACAAGGTAAAATAAAACCACAACAGAAAAAAGAAGAAAAAAAATAAGTGGGTGGGGAACAAGCAAAAGGAGAGCTCACCGGTCACTGGTGGTTCCTCTCATCCCCTTAGGTGTCCGTGGTCCTCCTCCGGTGCTTGGTAGGTGCCCTAATTGTGAGGAGACGTGAATTCCATGTCCTCCTAGTATGCCATCTTGATTCCACCCCTCTTCACAGCAGGCAAGCATTCCAGGTGAGGGATTTCGGCATTTGCTCGCAGCTCCAGATCAAACTCCAAGTGTCTCAAGGTCTCATAACTTTCCCTCACTATTGGTCAGATCATTTCCACATGCTACCTCCTGTAACTAGGGCCATTTGGAGATGCAGAGGCCAGGCTGAGGAATGCAGCAGAAAGGAGGTGATGGGGTCCCTCTGGCCACTGTCCGGGGTCGAGGAAGAGTGGAGGCTCAGCAGCAGGGGTGCCATCGGGGATGGGGGTGGTTGCATTATTTTATTACAAAGAATTAGCTGATTGTATCAGATAGTTTCTATCTATATGCTCCAGTGTGTCTTTTATGCTAATTATATAGTTTGAGTTATGTAAGATGTTTTTTGCTCATATTGAAAAACTTAAATATGACCAATTTTCTCTTTGCTCATGGCTGACTGAAGATATCTCAAAGATAATTTGGGGCATCATCAATAAACATTTGCTGCATCTTTAAAATTTCATGTTTAATCCATATGGGAATATTTTGACATTGACTTCCCATTTCACAATTCTTTCATCACATTAGTAATAAGTATTTTCTTGGAATAATGGAGTAGAGATTAGAGAATCATTAGTTCTATAAGCAAAGCACACATGTGAAATATTTGTACCATATTTGGTCATATCTATTTGCTTTCAACATGAAGACAGCAATTTTTCCTAGAGTTCTTATTTGAAGTTACAATGACGCAAAACAAAACAAAGACATGGAAATATTCTAAAAAGCTTAAAAAATGACACAAAGTTACTCAGCTATTAACTGTTATGTTTGAAACTAGAGATGAAATATGTAATTATATTTTTTTTACAGAATAATTATTTGACCATAACGGATGGAACTGTGGAAGAGGAAGGTCATGGCAAACTTAGGTGAAGGCCCATGTATGAGTACTCTAGGCAACTTTCATATCATGAACATAAACCAAAGATGAGAATACCCGGGCATGAGTCACTCTGTGTTTAAAGTGTAACAAAGAGCCCAATTAAATGAAGGAGACATAGTTCTATTTATTGCCTAAGAGTCAGAATGTTTTAATTCACCTTCTTTGACCACTGAATAAAATATAAATATATATATATATATATAGAGAGAGAGAGAGAGATACAAATATATATCAATATAAATTTTACATTTATATTTATCTTTTATTTAATGATCAAAGAAGGCTCTATTTATTGTCATTCTGCCTAGTATACTAAATAGAACCATGTTTCATTAATTTAATTTATATACATGTGTGTATATATATATATATATATACACATCATATATTATATATATATACATTATGTACAGTACATGAAAGGAGACTAATATTGCAATAAAATCATCTACAAATGCAAATTACCAGTCAAATAATGTTGAAAATTCTTCATTTCATTCAAAATTTAAATTTTTCCTTAAAACTGTAATACCCAGCTTACAGAAATATCTCCTTATATAAAGTTGAAAACACTTTAGTTCATTTTAGACCTCACATGAGTTTTGTAAATAAAATTAATAAGACATATACTATATTGATAAAAGAAAAATGCCAGTGTGGTACATAAATATTTAGGATTTATATGCTTACCTTTATTTTTTAAACTTTAAATATTTATTTCTCAATGTTTTTTATTTCCTTAATATTTTGTCTCAACCACTTATCACACCATAGCAAATAATAATCACATGAGACATCATGTTATAACCTTACTGAAAATATTACAAGGCATGACTAACCAATTTGGTTGCAGTTGTGTTTGTTTAAAGTGTTTTTATTCATCATATATTACCAAATGTTGATTTTTGTCTTAAAGACTGATTTCTAGAAAAGGATTTTGACTCATAAGGAAAAATCCATTAATATTCATATGTTAAATAATGAGACTCCACCAAATATTTTTAAAAGTATTAATAAGGAGTTACTTAGAAGAAAGAAACACAGATTAATTTACAGTCCGTACCCTGGGTTTATGTCTGCTGGGAATTCATCAGACTAACCTCACTACTTGAGCTTTCTTTCTGTGTCACATACTGTGGTTGCTAGTTATATGTGTATGCTCTTCTCTTCCTTATTCAGAACAGACACTGCTAGAGAACAATTAAGATTTTCTGTCTCTTAGTTTTTTCCTGCCTTTGACTTTGGTTGCTAGATTCATTTTCATTCTGCTCTTGAATCCATTACCCTCTCATTCTGTGAATTCAACACTGTGACTCTAAATTCAAAATTTTAGGAAAGAAAATTTGAATGGTTCCCTCTAAAATATGGATTGGTAAGGTCTCCTCTAGTTTTAGGAGGAAAAAAAAAGGATATATTGACCCATTACCTTAGGCAGCAACATGGTTTTGTGTAACTATTCTAAAGATGAAAGCACAGGCTGGGCAGGAACAAACCCAGCACGTGATTACATGTGATACATCCCCAAAAGACATAAGTAATAGATGGAGCTATTGCCTTGCATCTTTGCCCATACTGAGTTTCATCAATTAAAGCAAACTTTCTTGAATCCTTTGATACTTAATTAGTTCAATAATATGTATATTTTGAGATAAAAATGTTATTTCTTTGTGAGTCATCAGGTAACATTATTTTACATAAATCTTGGAAATAGTTTTTGATTATCTGTTTTATTTTCACATCCATGTATTTCCACGTTATTATACTTTTTTTTCATAGCTTCGTTGTGAGTACTGTTTAATCTTTCTTGTCTAAATATTTGGTCTAGATTAATTTTTCAATTGATATATAAATAAATCTACTTGTGTTATTTTATATTAAGTAGAAGCTATTCTAACATTATTTTAAAAGGGTTGCTCATTTCTTTATCATTTCAACACATATAGAAAATTTCATTAGGAGAAATAATTGTCTATTGCTACATATTAAATTACCACACACTTAGTGCCATAAATATTTATTTTATTTCAGTCTGTTGGTCAAAAATTTAGATATGGCATGGCTACATTAGGATTTCCAACAAGGCTGAAATTGTGGTGTCAGCCCAGAGTGGGGTCTCATCTGAAGACCTGACTGTAGATTTCCGAGTGCACTTGGTAGTTGCAAGAATTCAATTCATCAAGGGTTGCTGAACAAAAGTTTGCTTTCATTTCCTTGACAAAAGGGTGTCTCCGAAATGGTACCTTGTTTCATCAAAGCATACAAGCTGAAAGAAAGGACAATAGAGTTAATGGCAGTGTAGAAGTCACAAACTTTTGTAACCCAAGTATAGAATAAACATCTCATTACATTTGCTATATTCTATTGGTTAAAAGCAAGTCACTAAGCCACCTTACATTCAAGGGGTGGGTATTAGACAAGGACATGACAATACAGATAATGGAGGAGGCCACCTTAGAATACTGCCTACAACAGGGTTTTCGATAACAATGCTAATTTATACACGATGTTGTACATATGGGAAGTTGAGATAGGAGTATTTCTCTTAATTTTAGTGCCTTGTTAGTAACAGATAGTTTAAATGTTCTCAGAGTAAAAAAAGGATTTTGTTTTAAACTTGGTGATAATTAAAACCTCTTATACACAAATAACTCAAACACAAAATGGGCAAACACTTCAAAAGACATTTCTCCAAAGAAGGTATGCAAATGACCAATAAAATGACAATACTGTAAAGGACTTAATTTGATTTTTTCATCTTTATTGAGGAAAAACTGACAAATAAAAATTGCATATATTTAAGGTGGAATTTAATGTTTTGAGATACAAAAACATTGTGACATAATCACCACAATCAAGTTACATTAACATACTTGTCACCTCACGTCGTTACCACTTTGCCAAATTTTCTAGGAAAATTTTATGAATTTAGAGAGTCCATAGATATTGTAATTTTTGTTAATTGCCACAGAAATGCCTATTCATAAAGTCATAAAATTTCCCTAGAAAATTTGGCATAAGATATTTTTGAATACATTTCAAAAATATTTCAGATGTTTAAAGGAATGATAATTTGAATATATTAAGTTGAAAGAGAATTTTGATGTTATCTTGTTCAAACATACTCTGGTTAAAAGAACATTTGGCAACAGTAGCTAGAATGTTATAAATCTACAGAGATTTACCATAATCATTTTTTGTAAATACTTGTCTTGACCACTAAGTTAAAGAAACTTTAGTTCAGTGACCTGTTATATTTACCACATTAGCCTCACTCCCAAGCAAAGAGCCTCACTTATTAGGTAATTAAAGACCCTACTTAAATAAATCAGGTTAGTTCTGACCCCTGCAACTTCTGAATGTTACTTTTTCTGTCTTTAAAGTATCAGAAAATTATATTCTTCTTCCTTCTTTATTCATTTAGCATTCAACAGATACCTATTGGATGCCTTCTACATACTGTATATAGGATAAGCACTGGGTGTACAGCAAAGACCAAGAAAAATATGATTCTTCACATGGAACTTCTTTGCACTCAGTTATTATGATTTCTTGATTCTAAAGCACCATGTATTGGATTTGATGCTAATAAACTTAATTATACAGTTTTGAAGCAAACAACCACTTGCATGCACACTGTTTGCAAAATGCATTCTTGCAAAACACTAAAGTGAAAAAAACACTTAATTTTTGTTAGATTTGAGGAAATTTATTATATACCATATGTATAAAAATCATACAAAAATAGTCTCCACAGATGATTGATATAAGAAAAAATAATTGTAAGCAATTCCATATAACTAATTTCACATGTAACCTGAAAATTCAATAAATGGAACTAAAGATAAATCACAGGTCATTTAACTTCTATTTGTTAAATTACTCAAATAGAAATTCGTGGTTGTATTAAATACATAAGTAATTATATGTAAAAATAAAATTATGCAAGAAAAGATCCTTGCTGCTTCGACATTTTTTCGTGTAAGTCAGCTAACATTAGAATGACAGACATACGACAATGACAATTTGGAGTCTAAACATGAAGATGTGAAACGGAAGAGGTTATTATTATACTAGGCTATAATTAGTGTAGTAATTATTTTTCTAGAAACATTTTTTCCAATCAATATGGCATTTTTGACAAAGTACCAATAACAATGATTCAGTTAGCTATACAAAGTGTGACCCAATGCATTTATGTTGTGCAAATGTGATATGTAAAGTGCAGAGACAGTTCAGGAAGATATTAACTGAATTTTGGGATGTAATTGTCTGGTGCTTAAACTGTTCAGTAAAGTTGTCTTACATGCTCTGGAGCAGAGCCATTGTAGAATATTCCAACGATTTCTTTCAATTTAGGCCATCGGCTCTGGTCCATTTACCAACTGGTGAAATCAGAGCAATTGATTCTTCAGCATCTCTGCCAGTTATACCCCATCTAGTTCCTCCCATCCCTGTGCACTCAGCTGAGTGTTATTTTTGGACTTCAACAAGAATTGCTTTACCATCAATTGAATAGGCATAGGTTTAGTCAGAGGCTCATAATCTGAACAGCTGAAATTGCTCACTCAGGTAGGAAATGACCCATCAGTAAACTACAGATAGAATCCAACTCTAATAAATGCCATTCAGGTATGTAACACCTCATAACAAGGTAATTTTTCAGTTTTGTGTTACAACCCATAGAAAGATAATTTGTGGATGTAAATAATGTATTTTCAGTAACAAATATTTTCACAAGTCTCTATCAATTTACGATCCACCTATTTAGTAACTATGTTGTATTTTCTATGCAGCACAAGTACACACGAAGTTTACTATAATCTTTATATTTTGTTAAGTAATTATGATAACCTATGGCATAATTTACAAACGGATTGAGGGGGCAGCTTATATATATATATGATATCTAATATGATTTAAACCTTATACACCATGGTAATTATTTTTCTCTTTTAGAACTAAATGGTATTGGCCAAAAAATTATGTCATTTTTAGGAGAACTCAAGTAACTTATTTTAAACATTTCATTTCAATGATAGGACAGTATAGTCAGTGCAATGTATATGTATATTTTAAATATATATATATTTATTATATACTTTCATATATATATATGTACTTATTAAGCAAAAAGAACAGAGGAAAAGTAAAGAATGTAAGACTAAAGCAACTTTATATAGCCTACCAACTGTTAGTCACTGGACTTAATATTTTATTTGTTTTTTAGACTAATTTCATGCTTTAATAGTACAATTTGACATATGCTTAAGAATGTAGAAAACATATGTGCACATGCCCATTAATAATTCAATTGACGTTTGTCAACTACTTAGATTCTGAAACCCGTCCTTCTATACTGTTGTCAGGAGGCAATGCTTCATAAATATTTCCGTATGTCTGCACAGTCAGAGCTTTCTGAGCAAAGATTACATAAAAACATATTAACCTGATCCACCAAAGACATTGATCTACACAGAAACTGCAAGTGGAGCCACTTTTTAGTGGCTTTGAAATTGTCCGCTCTCATCCACCGTGATCTGTTTTTGAGGAATCATTCTAGTAAACTGAGTAGAGATATGAATGGAATTGCCACCTCTTGCAACTATGAGATCTTTAGTACTGATGTGATTTTATGCTGTATCCCTGGAATGAAAGAATGAAAGATGATATTGTCCCTCTCACCAGCATATCATAGATCATTTTGGTAAACAGAATGACCTCTAGGCCCTACCACAGAACAAAATCAATGTTCCAAAGTTAGTTTTTCTGGACATATTTAATATCTCTACTCCATCATTCCCCATTTTTAGAATTTTGCTGACCAGTTAGAGGATAGGAAAAAGAGGAGAGGAGATAAGACATAATATAAGGAATGTAAAAGGAGACTTTATTATCAATCATGCAGATAATATTAACAGAATAATAGTATAATTTTATGTACATCTTTTTGCCATTTGGGGGGAAAATCTATATGAAATTGTAGTGCTTAATTTAATACTGACAAAAGACAATCTGAATAGTTCTATATCTACTAATATAACAGAACCCTTAATTTAAACCTTCCCACAAAGAAAACTACAGGATCAGATGGGTTAACTGGCAATTTTTCAAAATTTTAGGGAGAATTAATATGGTTCTATACCAACTCTTGCAGAAAATAGAGAAAGAGGGTATATTCCTGATTCATTTTATGAGGTCAGGATAAGCTTGATACAAAAATCTACAAAGGATTTTACAAGAAAGATATTGGCAGGACAATAACATAAAAATATACACCAACATTCTAAACAAAATAACAAGTAGGGTTTGGTGATATAAAAAACAAATAAAAAATGTGACATTTCCAGAAGGAATTTTTTTTTCCATTCAAAATCAGTTAGTATAACCAGTCACATTAACAAGGAAATGAGAACAAATATACAATTATTATTACCTCAAGAGATGATTATTTTTTATTTTTGGTAAAATTTAGTAACTAGTAATGATAATAAATAACAGCAAAGTATTAGTAAAAAAAGTATTATTTTTAACTGATACAGCCTACCTACCAAAATTCCATACTTAAAATCCCACTAGTGGTGAAATGTTGAATGCTTTCCCTGTGATATCATAGAGATTAGCCTGTCAACTATCTCAGCTTCTACAAACATTTTACAAGTTCCTAGCCAGTATGATAAGGAAAAAAAGTGGATTTAGGATTGCAAGGAAAAAATAAAACTATCTTCTATTGTCAGATTAAATAGTTGTACAAATAGAACATTAAAAAAAATCACAGGTGTTTAATTTAATGATGAGTTTAGCAAGATCTCTGCATAAAATTCAACAAAATTCAACTATAATGGAGAAACCAAGGAACTGGCTGACGTGATTTAAATCCTCTATTTTAGAGCTAGTGATTACGTGAGTGTATACATTTGTAAAAACACATCAAGATAGACACTTAAAATGTACATTTTGTTGCTTATACATTACACATAAATAAAATTGATCTGGAAAAAGAAATACAAATACTAAATGCAGTATGTTAACTTTAATTTTAGTTCCAAAAACTGCTAAGTGATAGCATTATTTTAATGTAGGTAATGTGTATATGGAATTCACTGTACTGTTCACAAGGCAGTTCTTTCTGATTAATTCTTTTAATTATTTCCCCAAAGTTAATTATTAAGGTGACAAATGTTTAACATATTTAAATTTATGTAACAAACATATTTTCCCATATAACCAATCCTAAACATGATTGGTATTGTTTAGTTCAACAAACATTTATTGGACCACTCTAAGACACCAGGTAAGGTTCTAAGAGCCAAGTGTATTACAATAAATAAGACAAAATTCTGTCCTCAAGGATTTACAAGATAACAAGACAATTTATTTATTATTTTTAAATTAATTTCTTTTTTTTACGGTAAGAACGCAATATGAAATCTACCCTCTTAACACATTTTTAAGTGTACTATGCAGTATTAATAAATATAGGCACCACATTTTATGGCAATCTGTAAAATGTAACAGAAACTTTATACCTATTAAAAACAACTCCTCATTTCCCCTTGCCTCCCCAAGCCCCTGACAACCACCACTGTATTCTTTATTTGACTATTTTAGATACTTCATACAAATGGAATCATGCAGTGTTTGTCTTTCTGTGTCTGGCTAAATGCACTTAACATAATGTCTTCCAGGTTCATCCACGTTGTCACATATGGAAGGCTTTCCTTCTGCTTTAAGTCTGAGTAATATTTAGTTGTCTCTCTCTCTATATATATATATCAGTTGCCTATGTATATATAATATTTAGTTGTCTATATACACATATAAATACACACACACGTATACCATTTTAATTCATTCATCTGTTGATGGATATTTAGGTTGTTTTCATATATTTTGCTATTTTAATATTGTAGCCTAAAGTATCTATGAAAGAAAAGAGACTCCTCTGCATGGTAACTGAAAAGGAAACGATAGAAATTGCCTTAATCCCTACAACAATCCTCTTTTGTCCCCTCAACCTTTGCCATGAGACAGAAGGCTCTAAGAGGTCCTGGAACAGTTACCCTCCATAATGACATGCATATTCCACGTGGCACCATAGCATCGATTTCTCCTCCTTGATCACTGTGATCTTTGTTTCCCGTTTACCATTTCAGGGGAGCAGGAGGTTTAAGTGTGGTCTCAAGGCAACATCCTGACAGTGTGGATCAGACCCCAGCTGGGGCAGATCCAGTTTGAGTCCAGGACTCAGATTTTGCTTGTGTCTTTCCCAATTTCTGTATTTCAAAGAAAAGCTAGGTCTTCACTCTTCAAAGAGGGTTTGGTAGAGAGTTTGAAAACTCTCAATGCATTGTTTACTGTTACTTTCCAGAAGGAGTCTAATTATCCTTGACACGAATACTTTTTTTTTTTTTTTGACACGAATACTTTTTATGTAAAAATATAGCTAATATAATTAATCACTCTTAGTCATGCCCTCTTAGAGATGATCCCTGAAGAAATAACAATAGCAGTAATTATAATATAGCATGTATAATATTAGTATTAATATTAGCTAATATTTATTGAACATTATCTATAACCACACACTGGACCAAACTCTAAACATCTATAAACTCATCTCATGGATGAAGTAATGTCAAAGAGATGTTTCCCCCCCCACAGGACACGGAGCAAGTAAATTTTGGAACTGGAGCAGATTCAGAACCTCCTGACTCTAAAGCCAGACCTCCTAAATGCAATAATCTAAGTCCTCTCTAATTTAACATATGTTACCATGTTAAAGAAATAGCCATTACTCTCATCTTATTAGGTAATTTGAACTAAATTTTGTTGAAGGTCTTTTCACCAACTATAAGCATGATCATATTAATTACTGTTTTATATCTATTGATATGGTGAATTTATTAATGGATTTTTTTAAGTTGTAAAGAGAAGAGAGAGGGAGAGACAAATGTAAAGATCGCTTCTCAATTAACATAGAAGAAATCATAGAATAGAAAATAATGTTGAATTCTCAATGAAGTAATTGATTTTGACAAGGATCCTCAATTCATGCTAAAATAATTGGTGAAAATTTGTTGTTTGCAAAGGATCTAGAGATCTAGAGCATTCATAGCAACTATTATTTCTTATTTATCAAAAAGAAGAGGTACTTTTATGATAAAGAGTTTTCACAGAAACCACCTAAATTGATTCGATTTTTTAAAAAATGACTATTTACCTATTTAATTTTGCAATGGAACTTAAACTCCACTAGCTCTATTGTATTCTTTTTAAAAAAATATTTATTTATTTATTTATTTATTTATTTATTTATTTATTTATTTTAATTTTGGCTGTGTTGGGTCTTCGTTTCTGTGTGAGGGCTTCCTCTAGTTGCGGCGAGCGGGGGCCACTCTTCATTGCGGAGCGCGGGCCTCTCACTATCGTGGCCTCTCTTGTTGTGGAGCACAGGCTCCAGACGCGCAGGCTCAGTAGTTGTGGCTCACGGGCCCAGCTGCTCCGCGGCATGTAGGGTCTTCCCAGACCAGGGCTCGAACCCGTGTCCCCTGCATTGGCAGGTAGATTCTCAAGCACTGCGCCACCAGGGAAGCCCCGCTCTATTGCATTCTTGATTTAAAAAGCTGAATTAAGTTGAGTGGAAGCAATTAGAAAAATCCCAATAGTTGGAATACTAGTAAACAAGTAGCCCATATTATTCCACTATGTCAATGATGTGAAAAATAAGATAAGGAAACTGCTTTGATTAAGTAGATTAAAGAAACATAAAATCTCAGTGTAGTATATGATTCTTGATTGGACTTTAGTCATTGTTGTTGTTGTTGTTTTTAATCCATGAAGGACATTCTGGAGACAATTAGAAAAATTTGATTATGAATTGTAAATTAGGTAATGTTACCATACAATGATAAACACTTGGGATATGGAATGGTATCTTGGTTATGAAGGTTATTACCATTGTTCTTAGGAATTGCATGGGAAGTATTTGGAGATAAGGGACCATGATGATTGCAAGTTAATATTCAATCATTTAGAGAATAAAATGTTTATATATGTGTATGTGTGTGAACAGCGAGAGAGAGGTGGAGGGAAGGTAGAGGAAAGGAGAGAGGGCAAATGAGGAACTATATTAACAGGTAAACGGTATCTTATAAAACCACATGCTAGATCGAGGTTTAAAATTTTCCTAACATTTTGCTTCTCTCCTTTCTTTTCTTTATTATTTGCCTTAAACATGTTCATTTTTCTTTTCTTCCATTATTTGCCTGAAGATTCTTTTTCTCCTTTGCTGAAATAGCTTTTTCCCCCCTCGAAATCTGTTATCCTCAAATGAATTCAATTTTTTTTTTTCCAGAAAAGCTATAGTAACTTGATTTGTACCTACATGTAAATGTGTGGTAAAATTCAAACTTACAGAAAACATTTTCCTGTCTTAGCATCAATAAAGCTCTAAAAGTGTTCTATTTTTAGTTCTCTTTATGCAATACAATTTTAGCCTTCCATCAAGCTTTAAAAGCCTTCATAGTGGGTGGTATTTAGTTAGAAATCAGGCCAGAGAATAAGCCTCAAAGATTGTGTGTTTATACAAATTTATTTTATATATTACTATATTCAGAGAATATAATAATGATAATAGTAATAAAATATACCACCATAAAATATATCTTTCAGGGGAACGTAATGAACAGAGGTTTTTAGTTCTATATTTGTCATCAAGCACTATTATATGGAAAGTAAATGCTCTAATGTTACCGGTAGGAAGCTGGCAGATTGTGCTTCCAGATCATAGGCAATAGTCTTGTACAGCAGTGGTTTTTAACTTCTAAAATGAAAGAGTTGGCAGTCATTTTATGTTTAAAGGTGTTTCCTGAAATCTGGGTAGTTAGAAAACTGATTAGTACCGGAAAATATGTTTATCACTGTAAGAAAAAATTAGATAAATGGAATTGAATACTTACAGAAAAGGCTTATATAGGAAGCATTGAAATACAGTAGAATGAAAGCTTTCTAGAGCCGTGTATCAGTTCTCTATTGCTTCTTAACAAAGTGCCACACACTTAGTAACAGGATTTTCAAGAGTAAAGCTTCCAGGCATTAGTCAGCTGAATCCTTTCCTTGAGGTCTGTCCAGGCTGAAATCAAGGGATTAGATGAGGGTTCAAATTTCATTTGAGGTTCAGGACCTTTTCTACATTCATGCGGCTGTTGGTAGAATGTATTTTCCTTGCATGCAGCTGTGGACGTTTTCAAGGCTATGTCTCCAAGGCCAGAGCAAACTGAGTAAAAGCTACAGTGTGTAGCAGTTCCTGTTACCCCTTTGACCTCATTAACGACTCCTTTCCAGACTCAGCTGCATTCCTGCTCACTGGCTTTCTTGCTGTTCCTGGGGAAAAAAAAAAAAAAAGCTCTCTCACCTGGGGGAGTCCACATTTCTATTCTTTCTGGAATGTTTAATTCTCCAGATACCAACATGTCTCTGAACAGGAAGAAATAACTAAATGTATTCAGAGAGCTACATGTTAAGATTTATACAACATTAAAATTGTGTTTAAAATATATTGTAATGGCAACAAATAACAAGAAAGAAAATCATGATATAAAATTTTAGAAAAAAATCCAAATTACATAATCAACATGGGAATAAACAGTTCAAATTTTTGTTCAAAAGGATTGAAAATAATCATCGTTTAGCACGAGGTGATTATTTTCATAGTGGATCTATAGTGAGTATATTTTTTCTTGGCTCAAATTTTTAAATGATAACCATTTTGTACAGGAAAACAGCTAATGTAAGCTTTTTATAAATAAAGATAAAATAAAAACAGAGATTCATGCTATCCGGGTCAAAGGAGTCAAGCTGTATCCAAGTTAATAACATCAAACTAAAAGAAATGTCTCTAGAACACCTCTGAATATTGTGAACAGACAAAAATTCCTTAATAATCACAATGTTTTTGAAAATATGGATGTAGTTATCCAGCAACATTCATCTTTTTTAAATGGTTAAAGATCATGATGAATCACCCAAACACGATTTAGGTTAACAGCTTCTGTTAGTTGAACCTCGAGGCATAGCTCTTGTGTTCGCCGGCTCTCATGCCCACTCCCTTAATCGGCACCTTCAAGCAGAAGGGTATTAGCAGAGTGCATGTCACTGGATTACTACAGTAATCCTACCTACACCTTTGGGAAAAGACCTTTCTGCTAACTGTCTTCACATTACTTAAGTGTGATATCTGTTTCTTGGAGTAATTCTGACTGAAATGGAATATCATACTGCTAGAAAGTTTCACAAAAATGAAAGTTTCTTTTTACAAAAAAAGAGGTTCTGTTCTCTAAGAAGGGAGAGAATCTAGTTAAAAAGTCATAAAAACCATATCATCTGTGAATCAATATCTTTTAAAAGCCCAGGTAGATATTGGGGAAACGTAAATTCTCTGTTATCTCAAAGCAGGAATGAAGTTGGTCAGCACATGAGTCAAAAGTGAACATGGACTATTTTTTTTAGATTCCACATGTGAACGATATCATATAATATTTGTCTTTGTCTGACTTACTTCACTTAGTGTGAAAATTTCTAGGTCCATCCATGTTGCTGCAAATGGCATGATTTCATTCTTCTTGTGGCTGAGTAATATTCTATTGTATGTACCACCTCTTCTTTATCCATTCATTTGTTGATGGACACTTAGGTTGCTTCCATGTCTTGACTACTGTAAATAGTGCTGCTGTTAACATTGGGGTGCATATATCTTTTCAAATTAGTGTTTTTGGGGTTTTTTTTGGATACGTACCCAGTAATGGAATTGCTGGGTCATTGGATAGTTCTATTCTTAATTTTTTGATATTTTAATACTAAACTCCTTATTTATCCTTTCCCCTCTTTCCCCTTTGGTGACCATATGTTTGTCTTCTATATCGGTGAGTCTATTTCTGTTTTGTAAATAAATTCATGTGTATCATTTTTTAGATTCCACATATAAGTGGCATCATATGATATTTATCTTCCTCTGTCTGGCTTACTTTACTTAGTATGATAATCTCCAGGTCCATCATGTTGCTGCAAATGGCATTATTCCAGTCTTTTTAATGGCTGAGTAATATTCCATTATATATATATATCTCACAACTTCTTTATCCACTCATCTGCCCATGGACACTTAGGTTGCGTCCATGTATTAGCTAGTGTAAATAGTGCTGCTATGAACACTGGAGTGCATATATCTTTTTGAATAAGAGTTTTCAAAAACAGAAACAGATCCACAGGCATAGGAAAATAAACTTATGTTTACCAGAGGGGACAGGGGAGCGATAAATTAGGTGTATGGAATTAACAGATACACACTACCATGCATAAAATAGATAAAAAACAAGGATTTACTGCATAACACAAGGAACCATATTCAATATCTTGTAATAACCTATAATGGAAAATAATCAGAAAAAAATATAGATATGTACATATATATGTATAACTTAATCACTTTGTTGTACACCTGAAGCTAACACAATATTGTAAATCAACTATACTTTAAAAAAAATAAATTTAAAGAATGATAAAGGCTCAGTATTCAGGAATATGAGGCAGAGTAGAACATAAGAATGAAGCCCTGCAGGACAGGAATAAAGATGAAGACATAGAGAATGGACTTGAGGACACGGGGAAGGGGAAGGGGGGATGAAGTGAGAGAGTGGCATGGACATTGATACACTGCCAAATGTAAAATAGATAGCTAGTAGGAAGCAGCTGCATATCACAGGGACATCAGCTCGGTGCTTTGTGACCACCTAGATGGGTGGGAGAGGGAGGATGAGAGGGAGACACAAGAAGGAGGAGATGTGGGGATATATGTATATGTATTCACTTTGTTATAAAGCAGAAACTAACACACCATTGTAAAGCAATTATACTCCAATAAAGATATTTTTAAAAAATGAATAGGTATCAGAAATGCTAGAAAATAATAGATTACTATCTCTCAGCACTTCTGCATATGTATACACATTTATGAAGTAGGAATCTAGAATAGTTTTCTATAGAGAATAACTAGAACAATATGTGATATAAAGGGAAATAAGAAAGAGCCTTTCAAAATATGTATTTATACATTCTTCATGATATGGAAGATAAATTGAGAAAATTTCTCAGAAAATATAGTAAAAAATAAAGAAATAGAAATTACCAAAAAAAAAAAAAGATAAGACACCGCGATAGTGAAAGGCCCGCGCACCGCGATGAAGAGCGGTCCCCGCACCGCGATGAAGAGTGGCCCCCACTTGCCGCAACTAGAGAAAGCCCTCGCACGAACCGAAGACCCAGAACAGCCAAAAATAAATAATAAAATTAAAAAAAAAAAAAAAAAAAAAAAAAAGATAAGACAAATAGGGGATATGCTAGAATGTCTAACATCCAAATAATGGAGGTTGAAAAATGGGAAATCAGAGAATACAATGCGGAAATGGAATGAAAGGAATAAGTTCCTTGTAAGCACTTAGAACACATGTGTGCGTTTATATATCTATTGGAAGATTTCAGGAAATTTAAAAATAGGAGCATAAAATAACTACAAGAAAAGGGTATTATAAACTTCAGGAAAATTTTATTAAGGTGCATAAGCAAAAAATATTCTAGATCAGCTGTGAACAGTATTTACATATTTATAATAATGTAATCATCTTTGAGTAAGACAATAATCAAAGACAGCAATATAATAATATTAGCACAAAAAGGGAGGCTGTAGAGAGAACACTGAAGAATTAAATCTTCATTTACTATTATAGTAAGTCAATTGTAATGATCAAAATCAATGAATTATGAAATGGTCATAAAACATGCATTTAGAAAAATGGGGTGAGTACCAAAGGAAAAAGTAAAAGGATGTGGGAGTGATTGCCTCAGAGAAGCAGGGCTGGGAAGTGGAACTTGGTCAGTTAAGGCATGACTATTTTTATAACTCTTCAATACCATTTAATATTTACAGTATGTGCATTTATTAATTTGATTACAAGTTAGAAACAACATTACATTTAGTATGAATATTGGGAGTGAAAATTATTTTAGAAAGGCCATTAGTTAGTTAATATCTTAAGTAGCATAAATCTCAGCATGCTAAGCCTTGCAGATAGAAAGATAAGTCAGAATGAGTTAGATTCCTGTTAACCTCAAACATAATCCTTTTTTTGATTGTGATTTCCTCATTTTATATTCACCAGTTGTTTTTCTTACTTGGAATTCGTAGCTCTCTGTTAAGAGACAATATTTATCACCAAACAGCACCCTGTCTTCAGCATGATAGTTTTGCAGATTTGAAAGGGAGTAGATATTAATCAGTTCAGCAACTTGATTTTCAAGAGAAAATTCTGTGGGCAAGGCTACTAAAGTGACAAGATTAAGAATATGTAGGTAGTTTATCACTGAGAGCACTTTTGAGCATACAGTGGAAAAATACGAATTTACTTATTCTGAGTATACAATTTTCTTAGAATGGACCATATGAACATATGAGTAAATATACATGTAAATCTGCCATCAAATTAGTCTCTACATTAAAAAAAAAATCAGTTTTAAGATATACTAATATTTTATTTAAGGACAATATAATATTCAGAATTTGTGTTGGTAATAATATTTTTAAAACATTTACTTATAATTGCATACAATTGTTCTAAGAGATTTATATGGTATGTCTAATTTGGGACATTTAAATATAGCAGGGAATTTTAAAAAACTCCTCATTGACATTTCCTGCAGATATTTTAGAGTAGATCTCAGATGCTCTGATCACAAAAAAAGTTACTATGTGATGAAAAGGTATGTTAATTAGCTTGACTGTAGTAATCTTTTCATATGCATGTTTATATCAAATCATATTTTATACCTTAAACTTATCCAATTTTTATTTAAAAATAAAAAGTTAATTTTAATTTTTATTGGAGTATAGTTGATTTACATTTTGTTAATTACTGCTGTACAGCAAATTGATTCAGTTATACATATATTTGATATATACATTCTTTATTTTAAGTATTTTTTTCAAAAAAAGGAATGGTTCACGAATTTGTGTATCATCCTTGTGCGGGGGCCATGCTAACCTTCTCTGTATCGTTCCAATTTTAGTATATGTGCTGCCAAAGCGAGCACTAAAATATTTTTTTTAATTGCACTAGGAACTGAAAATCAAATAGAAGATATTATTTTAAAACACTATTTTCAGGGACAGGATCACAACTAATTTACATCCTCTAATCATATAATGTTAGCTCTAATTCTGCAAAATCTTGAAGATATAATTTGATCCACAGTTTTTAAAATCAGGTAAATAATTATCATTACCCCAGTAGGATCTAGTGCATGTGTAACTAGGGGTGTGTCTTGCACTTCTTCCGTGCCTGAGAAGTGAAGGGTTTGGACTCCATTGTGCTTTATTGGTTTTTTTTCTTCCTATTTTGTATATTTATATTTCCCCTTACTTAAGTCTCTAAAATAAAACTCTCAAGATTTTATTAATACTTATCTATATATTAATGGATTGTAATTTATACAGCCTACACACACATATACTTAAAATCTGAGGCAAAGGTTAAAATTGGACATTTGTTTTCATTCTGTACTTCCCAAACTATTTACAACATACATATTAATTAAATTAAATATGAATATTAAAAAAGTCATGATAGCAAGTTCCAAATTCATTCTCCTCTTCATTCATTCTTCCCTGTCTAAGTGTCAGAGAAAATGGCCCCCAAACTGAGCCATGTTTCCTGAAAAGAAAAAACATTTTCCTAAAGCACTAATGGTGAACTTGAGGGGTCTCTCAGTTGGTGATGATTTTTAAATTATTATTACCTCTTCCTTGTTGCTATCACAGGTCCTGATCTCTCCTCCTCTATTGAGTCCCAATAGTCATTGCTGTGCTATATCAAGTCACCTCCATGAATCAAGCTTTCTGTCCTTCACCTGGGACATCAGCTATCACTTTGCCAAGCTTTACCATCACTGTTACCTGCTTCCATACTCCTTGCGTTGCACCTCCACTTGAACACAGTATGTTACAATCCCTACCTGCCAAAAGAATCCACTCTGAGAAGAAAACAAGTAGAATTAGATGACCGAGTTTGGGAAATCCAGTTTGATAGTCCATGTTGCTAATCTCCAACCTTCCTCTCAGCAATGTTTCATGTACACTCAAACTGGCTGCATTCCCACGGGCTCCCTTAGTTGCTTCATTTTGTTCTCTCCCCGTAGCCTTGATTCTTATGTCAGCCTAAGTTATGACCCATACAGGTCACAGCAAAGAGAATGGAAGCTCATCTGAGGTAATTAATCACACCTGCACAGAAGCTAAATGTCATTTTGTGTATATATCATATCTTGAAATTTGTCTATCTTATAGTTTTATGTTATTGAGGTCAAAGAAATTAATTGTCATATACTTAAAAACTCACTGAAAATATGCATTAACTTAAGGGAAGAGAAAATATGTGGGAATAAATTTCACTGTCTCTGAGTCCTATTCACAAAGGATGCAAAGGAGACATGAGTGAATGCAACTGGGCTCTTGCAATTACTAAGAGATAAAACATAGCACTCCCCATTTTAATCTTTCAAAATATTGCTCATCTTAAAGGACAACACTTACATTATACTTACTCCATAATCTTTTTCTGTAATCACCAGTGCAAATGCTACTTTCTTTCCTTCTTCTCATATTCCAAGTTGTATTATAACAATTATAATGCCATTTCTACTTGAAAATTATTATAATGAGACAAATGCATTTGGCAGAAAGGAATACTGTCATAATCAAGGACTCTAAAATTTCCCTTTCATTGAGATATGCTTCTTTCTAGAGGAAGTTTTCCCATTCCAATTTATTCGAGTCACAAGATTTGCATTAGTAAAAAGTAAGTCTCGCAATTTTAGAGATTTATTCAAACACTCCCAAACCTTCTCATTACTTAAAGACCAAAATCCAAGTCCTGTTTTTGGCATCTGAGGCACCTAAAAGTAGTGTGTGATTGTTCCTTAGTGCCTCTGCTTGTGGCGATCCTGATATTTTTAATGACAGTGGATGATGAAGGCAGGGGAAGCACAAGGAAGACAGAGTGGACTTTACACTTCCACTTTTAAGTCTGTATGTCTTGCTCTCTAAAATAATAGCCACTGTACCATTCAAAAATTAACTTGAAAATAACCCTTAACACGGCTGATCCCTATCCTCAATGTACCTCCTGACATTGCCTCATAATTGCTGAAATTCCACCTCATAAGTTAGAGTATCTACATGAATTTGAGGTGCCATTTCTTGATTTTAGAGCAAGCTTTGGGTTAAATGTATTTAATATCAATAGCTTCAACTTTCAAGAAGACTTTTTTTTTCCTTTCACAGACTAAGTAACAGAGCTGACCTTATTCATATAATAAAATGTTACCCTGTCACATGAGCTTGCAAACATCGTGAAACAACCTCATTAGCAAATAATGATGCCAAAAGAGTAACTTTTTTAATGTCAGTAAATACACTTTACATCCTTCTGATAATTTGTGAAAAGCAGTGTAATTATCAGAGCTATATCTTTCTCTGTAGTGAAAGATAAAAAATCTGTAAAACTTTAAAAGTTATATTGAAAATATAAAGCAAATCAAGGATTCTTCTTTCTCCCAGTATGAAAGAATTTTAATGCGAGTCTAATCCTTAAGTGACCTATTTACACGTTACTCTGCTGCTATATAATAAGAGTAAAAAGGTGGTTAAAAACTTGCAATAGAGCCTCTGATTCAAGTCTCCAAATTACCTTAGAAATAATTCTCTGTATATATATATATATATATATATATATATATATATATACACATATATATATATATACACACACACACACACACACAAGCGCACACACACATTTAAGACAAGAATTTTCAATGAAAAAAATCACCATTGACCAAATGGCATTTAGTGTGTGCACTACTGACTTTGAAATGTATCTTGGTCATGTCAATGAGAAGTGCTGAACTTACCAGGGCAACAGTCCAGTTCAACAAGTTTCCGAACTACCCACATGCTATGCAGTTTTTTAGGTTGTGGGTAAGTAGATATTGACATTTTAAAGAAATTACAGTTATCAAATTAGACAGGTAAATATAATTGTAAAATAATTTGAAGTCTTCCTAAACTAAGCAATACCTCAGCGATATTTCAGAATGACTTGAAATAAATTATCTAGAGATGGAGATTGGAGAAAATGTTTCATAAATAGAGCTATACAATATAGAAAGGAGGCATGGAGCAGTATAATACCTGCAAGTAAGAACAACTGACCTTTTTTATAGTCATTTATTTGAAGGACTTTGTCATTCTAGACTTAGATAATACAAAATGGTTATTATTTCTATATATTCCAGGGGTCAGGAATTTTTCCCTAATGTTTTGAAGAGTATGATAAATAAACCCACACCTGAGAAAGTAATACTTGTGAAGAAACAATAGTTAACATTGGGTATATCTGTCAAATAATACACTACTTTATCTTTCATCTATTTTTCTAATATATAGTTTTATAAATCATTTTGAAATACATCATATATTTGGATGTGTGCTAGTAGACATATTTGACATTATTTTAATTTTATAAAAATTTGAGAAAGGAAAATATATATACATGATAATTACTTGATTTTTATTGAATGAAATTAAAAATTGAAACAGGATCTGTGAAATTTAATATGCCATGCTTTGTGTAATATATGCATTCTGAACATTTTGTTTTTCATCTTTGAAATTTTTTAAGGAGAAATTGTATAATATAGATGCTTTGGAATAATCAACTTAAGATAACTATATAACAAAGATATGGTAATCAAAATAGTATGTTCCTAGCATAAACACACACACATAGATCAATGGAACAGAATGGAGAGCTCAGAAAAAAATCCTCACATTTATATCAATTAGTATTTGAATAGGAAGTCTAGAATACTCACTAGGAAAAGGATAGTCTCTTCAATAAATTGTGTTGAGAAAAATGTATAATTACATGGAGAAGAATGAAATTGGATCCCTATCATACACTACTCATAACAATTAACTTAAAATTAATTAAAGACTTAAACATAAGGCCTAAAACCATAAAACTCTTAGAAGAATATATAGGAAAAAGTTTAAACGTATTTGTCTTGATAACAGTATTTTTAAATATGTCACAAAAACACAAGCAATAAAAGTAAAAATAAATAAGTGAGCTTACATCAAATCAAAAAGCTTCTGCACAGCAAAAGAAATAATCAACAAAATGAAAAGACATCCTACAGAATGTGAGAAAATATTTGCAAATTATATATAGGATAAGGGGTTAATATCTAAAATATATAAATAACTCATATAATTCAATACCAAATAAGCAGTCTGATTTTAAAAATGGGCAGAGGAATCGAATAGGCCTTTCTCAAAGGAAAACATACAAATGGTCGACAGGTACATGAAAAGATACACAACATCACTAATCATCAGGGAAATGCAAATCCAAACCACAGTGAGATAACACTTCATACTTGTTAGATTGACTATTATACAAAAGAGGGGGGGGGGCATGTTTGTGAGGATGTGGAGAAAAGGAAACCCTCCTTGTCCACTGTTGAAGGGAATGTAAACTGGTCAGCCATTATGGAAAACAGTAGGGAGGTTCCTCAAAAAATTACAAATAGTACTAACATATAATCTAACAATTCTATTTCTGGGTAAAGAGCCAAAGGAAATGAAATCAGGATCTCAAGGAGCTATCTGCATTCCCATGTTCGTTAAAGCATTATTCACAATAGCCAAAATATGGAAACAACCTAAGTGTTCATCTATGGATAAACAGATAAAGAAGATGTATATATATATATATCTATATATATCTATATATATATATATAGATATATAGATATATATAGATATATATAGATATATATAGATAGATAGATAAATACACACACACACACACACACACACACTCAATGAGATTATTCAGCCATGAGAAAAAAGAAAATTCTGCGATTTGTGACAACACGGATAGACTTCGAGTGAATTAGGCTAAGTGAAATAAGTCAGACTGAGAAAGACAAATACTCTATATTTCACTTATATATAAAATCTATAAAAGCAGAGGGTAGAATAGTGGTTGTCAGGGGCTGGGGGTTGGGAGAAGTGGGGAGATTTTGGACAAAGTGTTCAAACTTCCTAAGACGAATAAGTTCTGGGACTCTAATACACAGCATCGTGACTATAGTTCAGAATGCTATACTACATATTTGAAAGTTGCTAAGAGAACAGATTTCACATGCTCTCATCACAAAAAAGAAATGGTTATTATGTCAGATAATGAAGAAATTAACTAACCCTACTGTGGTAATCATTTCAGAATATATAAATGTATCTCATCAACACATTGTACACAATAAACTTATACAATGTTAAATAATTATATCTCGATAAATGTGGATAAAATTTTCTTACTGTCTCACAACTTTACTAAACTTGATAATTACCACCACCCCCCCCCAGTAGCAGGTATTGATAGTCATGCTAGATTGCTCTTTTCATTATCATTTTCTACTAGAATTGAGCCATGTAGAAGATCTATATTAGGTTTTTCCTGTCCAAAGTATCTCATCATTGTAAAAATAAAATTAGTTCTTTATCTAACCTCTTTGCAAAGTTAAATTTTCTAGAAGTAACTGAGTATAAGATAAATGTGTTAATCCATTACTTCCATTAATATAATTTTAATGCACATTTACCAATGAAAAAACCCTCATCTTCTTAAGAGAAAAAGAAATATATGCATAAAGAAAGAAATCAATTTTCCAATGAAGAAGTTAAGATCACAATGAGGTAACAGAAAACAATAAAATTTCTTGTCAATAATATCTGGTGGTCACTATATCTTTTTGTTTGTACCAATGTCTCAACATCGTTTCTGCTGGCTCACAATATATTCCTGGCAATTTTACAGGGTGCTGCATACAGCTGAACTTTACTCTTCGCCAAAGAAGAAAAGATAATACCTTAATACAAAATTTAAGAACTTGTACTCGGAATGGTCTGGATAATTAGTTTTTCAAATATGCCTCGTTTTGTTTGTCACAAGGACAGTTTTTCTTTTTCCTCTAGAAATATTTTTATTCACTTTTTGTAATTTCATTTTTAAGAAATTTAAACCAGGCATTAGCCTCCATTTCACTTTACATCATCATTAAAATTTTTAATGAATACTCGTTCTATGCTTTACTCTCCAGTATTTCTATGGTGTAATTCAAACTGATTATCACCGTTTCTTTTTCATTATATATACAAATAATGAGAACATGTCCTCCCAAATATTACTGAGCTTAAATATTATTTAATTATTATCTAAAAGATATTCTAAGGGAACGTTGTCCTCAATTAACCACAAGATCTGAACTGTAGAGTCTAATTTATTTTGGATAAAATTATGGAAAATCTACTTATACTACATATTTTATCCTGCCAGAAAATGTCTTTCCCTCATATTCAAATTGTGACATTAAAGAAATTCAGTAATAAAATTTTTGAGTTAATTTACCCTGTAAACACCTGGACTCATGAAGAAAAGTGTAACTGAGTAGAATATTTTACTTTCAAGATATGAGCATATTAAAGCAGGGGCTGAAAATTCTACATTTTCTCATGGTCAGGAAAGTGACCTCAAGGTGAAGAGTAAAGATCTCTGTGGCTTAAGAGGAGGATATGGATCAATGTGTTATATGATGATATCAAGTTGATATAAAAAATGATAAATCTATGCTCTTTGTAATAGTAGTTTTCACTTTGAAACCTAAAAGTAAAAATAAAACAAGAAATTTCGTACAAAACAAAATGTTACAATCAGATATATTTGCAACATTAATAACTCATCCAAAAGTTTAGAAAACATGTTCTGAAGACCAACCAGTGTGTTTCCCTTCCATGGAATCTTTGAGTGCTTCTGGAGGGTCAAGTATTGTGATTACATCTACTGTTACTACACATGAGACACTGTCTTAGTCAGTCCATACTGCTGTCACAAAACACCACAGACTGAGTGGCTAAAACAACAGAAATGTATTTCTTTACAGTTCTGGAGGCTAGAAGTCTAAAGTCTAATATCAAGTTTTCAGCATGGCTGGTTTCTGGTGAGAACTCTCCTTCTGGCTTATAGACAGACACACTTTCTCACCGTGTTCCCACATGGCAGGAAGAGAGAGGAGAGAGAGGGAGAATGCACTTTGATGTCCCTCCTTATAAAGGGCACCAATCTCATCATTAGAAGGCCTCACTCTCATGACCTCATCTAAACCTATTTATCCTTCAAAGTTCCCATCTTCAAATTCCATCATATGTGTGATAGGGCTTCAGCAAATAAATTGGAGGGGGGGGGCGGCATATGTAGGTCCATTAAATTAAAAAAAATTAACTTTCTTAATTTTCACAAAACTTAAAAAGTGTGGGAAATTATTTCTCTCACCTTATAGGTTGGAAAGATGAGGTATAGAGGTGTTCAGTTGGTGAGTCCCACAGTTAGAAAGTAGGGATTGATCCTAAAACTCAGGCAGTTATGTGTCAAGGGTCTGTACTCACACTATTATACCATATTTTACCATTTAAATGACCCAAGCACCATTAATATAGAATTAAACAGGACCTGGTATGAAACTGAAAAAGAATTTCAAACATATATATTAATTTTGACAATATTTCCTAAATACAGGTCTTTGATTGAAACACAAATTTATAAAGTTACATTTAACTCTAAATTTTGGATAAACTGTGTAATTCTGATGGATAAGTAGACGTGATCTTTGAGCATCTATACCAGTGCCTCTTCAATTTGGCATATTAAGAGCTATAATTAGTAAGAATTTGAATTAAAAAATTAAATACAAAAACAAATGTGCTTCAGTAATCCAGGGTAAATAAAAATATTCAAAATATCTGAACTAGTTTCACTTCTTGGCAAATGTATAACCTGGTAGAAAATCAGTGTCTCTCTCTCTCTCTACAAAATAGTAAAAAAACAGATAAAATAGAGAAATCATTTGTATGAAAGCACTAAAGATCTGCTAAAGCAGAGAGAGAATGAGATTGCAGAGAAAGAAGAAATTCAAAGAGGCGAGCTGGATTCTGTAGCCACTTTTTCCCTGGGTGCATCTGCTGATTCAGGTGGGTTGCTGAGCCTATTGTAAAGCCCTCTGCAAACACAGATGAGTCCATCATGAGAGAACACAAAGTAACTTGTGGCGGACACCTGGGGGGCCTCAAACACATTTCCCCTCAGGAGGTTTATTTACTCTTGGGTCTCTGTGTAGCAGGAAACCAAAAACCTATGTGCAAACACTGAAAAAGTAAATGTGGATTTTTACAATACTGTGAGATAAAGAAAGGGAAGAGTTTAAGGCCACACCAGAGAAAGGAATCTTGCGGAGTATATCAGGCTCTTAGGTGAAACAACGAAGTGCCAATGGTGAATAAGAGCAGACCTTTATCAAGGATGCAAATCAGTCTCCATCCAGCACAAACCCGGATTGTCTTAGTTTTCTCAAGCTGCCATAACAAAACACTATAGATGGGGTGATTTAAACAACATAGATTTATTTTCTCATAATTCTGGGGACTGGAAAGTTCAAGATCAGGTTTTCAGCAGAGTTCAGCTTTTGGTGAGAACTTTCTTCCTGGCTTGCAAAAGCTGCCTTCTCTTTGTTCCTGACATGGGAGAAGGAGAGAGAGAGAGATGCCACCTCTTCCTTTTTTATAGGGATGTCATTTCTATTCAATCAAAACTCCACCTTTATCATCTCATTTAGCCTTAATTACCTCTTTAATGTCCCTATCTCCACTAAGGTCACATGGGAGGTTAAGGCTTCACCATATGAATTTTGTGGGGTTGCAATTCCATCTACAGCACTTATTATATTAAAATGATAATCAGTAGGAAGGTTAACTTTGTGTAATATAATATTATTATCTGTGGCCCCTACACTATTTCTTTTTCAAATAAATATATATGTTGACTAGAATTCAATTGGAAATTACTAGGCAAGTCAGGAAACATAATAGGCTCAAAGATGAAGGAGAGGGGATAAAAGCCAAAATCATATAAATACATCCATACCTGCTCCAGATATGGGAGTTAACTTACAGGAACCTTGTGGTTTTCAAAACTCTAAGATGGTTCCCCATGTCCCTGTCCTGGTTTACACAACCTTCTCCTACTTATTCACTGATGCTAATTTAGGCACAGCTGTGAAGGGATTTTGCAGATGTATTTAAGGTCCCAAATAGTTGACCGTGAGATATTGAAATTTTCCTTGAAAGGACTGCCAATCACATGAACCCTGGGACAAGGCTCCTCTTGACAGAATAGCTTTTGGATCTAAGATAGATTCTCAGAGGTAATTTCTTTATTGCTGGCTTGGAAGATGGAGGGGACGATTTAGCAAGAAATTTGGGTGGCTGCTGGCAGCTCTAGCCAGTAGCTGAGAGCTAACAAAGGAATAGGGACCTCATATTAAAACTGCAAAAAGATTCTTCCATAATTATGTGAGCTTAGAAGAGGATTCCATATTTCAGATGAGAATGTAGACTGGCTGACATCTCGACTTTCCTTTTGGGTCCCTGAGCAGAGGACCCAGACACATTGTATCTTGACTTTTGACCTCTAGAACTGTGAACTGATTAGTGGGTACTATTTTAAGTAGCTACATTTGTGAAAATATGCTTCATAGCAAGAGAAAATTAGTACAAACTTTAATATAATTATGATTAATATATTAAAGATAATAGGTAATAAGAGAGAAT
Organism: Balaenoptera acutorostrata; assembly: GCF_949987535.1. Classification (NCBI taxonomy): domain Eukaryota; kingdom Metazoa; phylum Chordata; class Mammalia; order Artiodactyla; family Balaenopteridae; genus Balaenoptera; species Balaenoptera acutorostrata. Next base: position 18,810,642 of record NC_080065.1, on the reverse strand, counting down.
TTCAGCAAGAATTTTAATTTATTTAATAACAAGAATCAAGTGGAAATTACGGAAATGAAAAGTGAAGTTTCCGAAAAGAAAAATTTATTAGTTGAATTTAGATGGAAGGAATGAATTTCCTTGTATATCATCATTTACATCTAGGAGACGCTCAAATGCATATGAAATTATTTGAGCCAAATTTATTTTAGTAACTTTTAAATATGTAAAATATAAAAAAAAAAGAGTTGAAAGAGTTATACTTTATGCACACATCATTCTGAAAAGGAATTCCATAATTTAGGATTTTTTTAAAAGTTGTTAATCCCATTTTTCTTTTTCCACCACTTGTTTTGCATTTAGGTATTTACTTCTGTGAGTTGCCTGTTCATTGAATTCACATAATTTCCTGAGGAATGTTTTCCTATATATATATATATATATATATATATATATATATATATATATATATATAGTATCTGATCATTCAGTGTTTTAGATATTCTGAAAACATATTTCCTAGACAGTATAACGGTTTTGTTTTTTGGATTTTTTTCTTTCTTTACTGTATATTTTTATACTAAAATGTTCAATTTTGATCTCATCAAAATTGTTTTTTTCTCTAGCTTTGTCATTTTTTCTAACCTCCAAGTTGTTCAAGGGTCAACTGTAAATATAAGTAAGATTTACCAGCAGTCAAGATGCCCTCTCACCCTCCCTTCTAGTCAGTGACCCTCAGAATAATCATTATTCTTAGTCCAACACCATAGATTTGTTGATAGTTCTTGAATTTTATAGAAATGGCATCCTGTAATATATACTATTTGTATATAGAGAAATCATAAAAGCACCTTTTTATGCACTTTGATTTGTACCCTCAATGCTGCTCTTTCATTTGTTTTCCTCTTAAGCATTTTCATGTTCTTATAATGAGGTTGTATCATGCTGTAAATCACAAGACATATTCTTTTAACTGCAATTGCTTCCTTATTGGCATAATGGCATGTGCCCAGAATTTAAGTGTGTTATATTTGTGAATTTAAAATTATTCTCCTCAGTCACAGGGTCCTTACAGGTGCTTCATGACACTCCTAGTCAGTTCATTGAGGAAGACAATTGCATAGATAACCTGATCCCTGTATGCCACTCAGTGAGTATTCACATTACTTTTTTTTTTTTTTTAATTGAGATTCCACTTGAGAATACTGAGATGGTTCAACATAGTCACAGTATAACCTAGGCAACTCACATTGCACATAACTTGCAATGTATATAACATGTATTATGTTATTTGACTTAGGCATTACTATCATCAAATAACACACATGGAAAATACAGTACAGCCTATAGTAAACAGCATTTGCCTAAGTTTCCATGATTAAATGTGGGACACATATATATACATATACACACACATATATACACATATACATGTATATAATGGAATATTATTCAGCCTTAAAAAGAAGGATATTCTGTCATTTGCAACAATATATATGAACCTGTATGATATTATGCTAAATTAAATAAGCCAGGCACAGAAAGACTGCATGATCTCCATTGAAAACAAACAAAAAACCTTTCCTCAGAATATATCTTAATGGAAGTTAATTGGCTCATATAGCAGGCAAAGAAAACAAATCAAATAAGAATCAGAATGATATTTCAGGAATTGACTAAATTAAAAGGTTGGTCTCTGTTTCTGAAACCTAGACATTGTGCTATATAACCAAAACTCTTAGTTTATTGCTGAAAACTAGTAGGATCATTCAAAATTTCTTTACATCAGACTTTTTAATAAAATATTCACAAACATATCTTTAATACATAACTTAGGAAAACTAATTTATTACAGTTAAGTCAATAGGTATTTACTCAAAGATCTAAAAGCTTAGTATCATGAATCGGGTATTTAATGTATAAATATTTGATTATATAGTGAAAATTTAGAAGATTGAGTAATTAATGTGTCATAATTTGAAAACAAAAGAGCACACTGGAAAGTTTATTTAATTTGTCCATAGAAAATATAGGTCAGACTTAAGAAAGGACATAAGTTCTATCTATAGTTCATACAAACTTTCATCATGAAGGTTGCAATAACATTACATATATAGAGATACATATATAGATATAGTCTGAGTTTTTATGTTCCGTGTCATTTATATATAGATATTGTCTGAGTTTTTATGTTCCATGTCATTTAATTTTCATTTCTTTCTATCAAGGTCTAAATCATATTTGAAAGAACAATATATTGTTTGAAAGCAGTAACAGGTTTATTGAAAGCAAAACCAAAGATTTATATCTTATCATGTTGAAGAAAAAAGCAATTTTCATATATCTTGTCATCCTTTTTGAGTTTAGGTGCCTTCTGTCTTCAACTCTTAAAGGTATTATGACATTATATTTATATATAAAATTATTGGTCAAAAGTGGTAGATTCCTGATGGGGAAAACAATGAGATCCTATTATATACTAATATTCTTCTCAAAATCAATTGAAATGTTTGATATATTAAACTGGTCTGGAGGAAAAAGGTGATATTACAAAGTGCCTTTGGATATAAACTCTTAAAAGTTCTTGAAAGGATACGTGTTCATGTTTGTTATGTTGTGTGAGCTTTGAACTTACTATTGAAAAACTTCACAGCTCACAAATAAAGGAAAATATAAAACCACAGACAAGAGCAGTGTGATAGATAAAAGACCGTCGCTAGCAAGCTAATTTAAGTGGACCGGAGGGCCATACCTGTCACAATGTTAGATGTGTCCCTCTATTGAACAACTGGTAGCACTATGATATGCAAAAAATATGAGAGTTTGCCAAAACCAGCAAGTTACTAATCTATGGTTTAATCACATTTTATTAAAAGTATCTTTATTGTAAATGTTAAGGCTGCTTAGATACAATCACACTCCTGTTTTGAATATGAAATATGGAAGACTGAGCTATTTCAACAATATTTAATTTATATTGTGTTTATTGTATGTAGGAACCATTTCATTGTTTACAAACTCTACTTGTATAAGTAAACAGATGTAGAGAACTTTAGTAAGTAAATATAGGACTAATTTTTTCCAGAGTTATTTTCACAGGAAATATTTATTGTATTTGAATAAAAACTAAAATAAGATTTTTAGCTGACACTCAGAACTAAACTTCCACTTGGTCACTATATAATCAAAACACCAATGTGCTAGTTGTGAGAGCCAGGTTATACAACTATCTGTGAGGTAGTTTTTTGTTTTTTTTGTTTTTTTTAAACAAGGCTGAGAGAGTGTTCGTTTCTTTTTCTTTCTTTCCTTTTTGGCTGTGTTGGGTCTTTTGTTTCTGTGCGAGGGCTTTCTCTAGTTGCGGCGAGCGGGGGTCACTCTTCATCACGGTGCGCGGGCCTCTCACTATCGCGGCCTCTCTTGCTGCGGAGCACAGGGTCCAGATGCGCAGGCTCAGTAATTGTGGCTCATGGGCCTAGTTGCTCCGAGGCATGTGGGATCTTCCCAGACCAGGGCTCGAACCCGTGTCCTCTGCATTGGCAGGCAGATTCTCAACCACTGCGCCACCAGGGAAGCCCTGTGAGGTAGTTTTGAGTTGTAATTACTAGTCATGTAAGGTAGCATTTGAATATAGTATTATAAATAAACATTGTATATTGGTTATTAAAATTCTTCTGCCAGAAAGACATGTGTATACTTAACTTACATAAATCATGATACTTTATAATTACAGAAATATTCAAATTTAACAGTAATCAAAGCCTAGCTTTAAAAAAAAAGTGAACACTGATGCTATAACAAATAAATAAAGCAATATATAAAGGTGACTGAGGGTACAAAAATATAATGTGCTTCAGTCCCATCAAGAAAAGTGTAGAAGCAAACAGGATGGGAGAATTAAAATTCCAGAGAAAGGTAAATCATTTCAAGGTAAAATTCGTTATGCCCCTCTGTGGCTCTTTTTGGTTTTGTTTTTGCTTTTTGCTTATTCTAGGCATGGATGATTACCTGTCATGACCAGGTAAAGTTATCAATGGTCTCAAAATTTGATATGGCAAATTTTAAAATTAAGAAGAACCAGAGCTGGCTTTGGCTACAGAACAGTTGTTTTATCCTAGTACTGCACAGGAAGGTGGGAGACTAGAATAAAAACTTGGTGTTCGGTCCTAAAAGTTCATGCAACAATATGTATGAATCTCAAAAATATCATTGAATTAAAAAAGTACATCCTGTAAAGGTTCCACTTGTAGAGAACATAGAGTATGTTTCCAACTATATATAAAATCAGGTGGAACTGATGTATCCTGTAAGAGATCAGGACAGTGGCTTCCCTCCTGGTGAGTTTAGTGACTAGAAGGAAGAATGGGGATGGGGGGTGCTTTTCAGTTTTGTTAATCATCAGTTTCTTGATTTAGTTACAGGTAACACAGGATATTCAGATTTTGAAAATACCTGTGACATGTGCACTTTTCTATATGTACGTTATATTTAAGCGCAAAGTTGTAAAATATTGTATATATTAGGTGGCAACAATCCTAAGTGTTAGAATCTAATATATTAAAGAACAATGTAAATAAAGACATTTTCCTAATGTAGAAAGAATTTGCAACCATCCTAAAAATTATGTGTGATTTAACAATGTAATCTCAGAATATATACCTCCGTGAGAATGAGGAATATTTTTATTTTCTTCAGGTATCAATTTTCATGATTAATTGATAGATAGATCACTATATTAAATGACATACTTCTAGTTATTTAAATTATGCTAGGACCTAGAGGAAAGTAAATGTACAAGAACAAATTAAGAGAAAGCAATAATTTATAATTAGCTGAAATTTTGGATTCAAATCCAGAAGAAAAATTCTATTAAACTAAATTAAACTCTATGGAAGTCCTCTCGAATTACTCAAAATTTAATCAACTAAGCAATAACAATATTAGTAATATATAGAAACACTGATGTAGCATTTTTCATTTGCTAAGGACTACTCTAAGCCCTTGACAAGCTTTCACCCATTCAAACTTTATAAAAAGGCTTATGAAGTGAGTAGGCATTCCAAAGAAAACACATGTGTATGCTCTATTAATAGGAGTGTTCCCATCAACTTGTTTAGGAATATGACCATTTCATAGCAATAATTACTTTCCTCAGAGGTGGGTTACATGAGAAAAGGATTCAAAAGAAGCAATGGTCATTATAGTCCTAGAAGAAACAAATAAATATGTCTAGAGCTTTCTGACATATTTCTACCATATGTTGGTTTGAAAACTTGTTTCTCTATGGTAGATAATTTGTTACTTATGCGTGACAATCCGTTCTTAGAATAGATGTTTTTATAAGTATTTTTTGTGTAATTTTCCTTGTAGACTTGCAAGGTTATTTCAACCTTCTGACCCCATTCTCAAAGCACAGAGGGGAAGCTGATTCCTGTTTAGGAAAGACTGCAGTACCCCAAGGTGGAAATCCACCCCACAGGTATGTTGTTATTTATTTTGAATTGAAATAGGCTATTGAGATTACAAAGCCCCTTATCCAGATTGAAAGAAAAAATTTTGGAGAAAGTGAGTAGAAGTATTGATTTTGAATAAAGTTTCTGAAATAACTCTTTGTTTTTTTTCCATCTAGTCATTTTTCAGTGTCAGTTAATTTTCAGACTCCTGTAACTTGAGGGATGAATAGATGCAACACGATGTGTATATATACGGAGTAAATTCATCAGTAAGTAACATGTTACCTAGAATCAGCATGAAATTTCTCAAGTGTTTAAATGACTAGGAGGTTCCAAAAACATTCTTTAGTTGTATACATAATTACTCTTTAATTTATAATTAAAATGTAATTAAGTGACTTTCATATTTTAATAGCTAATTTATTGTTAACTCCTTCATATATGATTAAATAATTATATATGTATATGTATAGAATGAGTGATCAGTGCAGAGATAGTCATCAAGTAATGTTAGAAATAACTGGGGAACAGGGAAGTTTGGCATCTTTGGTAAATTATCAATTAAATCACTTTTACAGAACTATTTTCACTGATTATGACATGTTAAACTAAAAACTGTAATCATTTTAACATATATCCCTGAAATTAACCTATTTAGTGGGCATATTATTTAGATGAGTCAAATTAATTTAAAAAGATGGCCCTTGGACTTAATAGATGACAAAGTGAAGGGCTCTAGAGGCAATAAAGATGATATAATTTAAGCAGTTACAAATTAATCACACTACAAAATACGTATTGATAAAACTGCCTGAAACCTATATGAAAAAAAAAAGGCAAAATACCCTAAGGAGCCTCTCTATTGATGAGTTCTCAAGTTCTCTCTCTGTGTCTCTCTGTCTCACACACATACATGCAATGGGAGTTTAACATTTGTAATCGCTTATACAATAAAATGTAAAATAGTGTGCTAATAAAGTAAAGCTTTATTAAACTGTTACTAAGAGAAGTAGTTACCTTTGAAAAACTTGAAAATAAATCAATTCCTGAAGGTGGGAACTTCTGTTTTTATTAGCACCTAAAAAATTCCTGACACGTAGAAGTTACCTGATAAATATTTGTGAAAAAAATTTCAGTAAATAAATGAGCAAATATAATATTGAAAAACATCATACAAAGACATATCAAGTTTAAAATTTTAGCCACCAATATTCACATGTAATATTTTGGGGACACACTTATGAAAGCAAAACATATATAAGCAGATTTGAATATAAGTACCTAAAATGTATGCAATGTTTTTTAATAATCACTTTGTGGCATTGAAAAGTGCTATGGAGAAACACTTTCCTTCCTTCTAGGACAATTTATTGCATATTTTAAAATTCTTTCGTTATTGTTTGTCTCTCTATGGGTTATATTGTTGAGGATAATTTGATTTATCTTGCTATAAAAATAACTTCTTAATTATGTCACCTTCCATTTACTGCCTTTATTATGGTAATCTGTAAACGTGCAGTGCCAAAATGTCTGATTACATTACATTTCTAAAGAAGTGTTTTACTTTGTTATAAAGCAGAAAGTAACACACCATTGTAAAGCAGTTATACTCCAATAAAGATGTTTAAAGAAAATTGAAAAAGAAGTGTTTTAAAAAGCAATTTGGTAACGTGTAATTTCTTCACTAGATAGTTATAAAACTACAGAGAGATTATGAAATGGAATAAATCTACTTATGGCAATTTTTATTTATGCTAAAAATTAAAAAGCTTAGTAGACCTTGGTGCTAGATGCCTTTGATTGGTCCCTCAGATGCAATGTCTATCCTTCTTTATCTTGAGTTTTATGAATGGACTACATTAATAGATTTCTTCCTTTTCTTTTAAAGATACTGCATCATCACTTGTTGATCTCCAGAAACTATCCATACACTTGTAAACAGTCAATTTATTAACTCACAACAAATTATCCAGTCTGTGTGTTCATGCTTCCTGGTAGAAGGCTGAATGATAATATATCCTTCAATTTCATACACAGAAGCTAAGAATTGCCTCACTATAAAAATGGTCAGATGAAGAACAGATGACTTTCATGACTTTATCCTACATTTAAATAAATAATTCAAATTATACTAGTAGAATTTTTATGAAATATTCAGCATGTGCTCTTCTCTGACTTTCCAACATTTCAAGATATTAATGAGTATATGTAATATTTGACCTGCCTTCACAGATTAAACAAAGATAATTAATTTCCATTGTAATCAATATTTTTTTGTTGACAAGAATAGAGTTGCCTTTATGTATACAATTTTTAAAGAGGAAATTAAAAGGGAAATTAGAAAATATATTGAAACAAATGAAAATGAAAATACAGCTTACCAAAACTTACGGGAAATAGCAATATTTTTACAAAAGCGGTACTAAGAGGAAAGATTATAGTGATACTGCATTAAAAAAGATCACAGATAACCTAATTTTACACCTCTAGGAACTAAAAAAAGTAGAACAAACAAATTCCTATGTTAGCAGAAGAAAGAAAATACTAAAGATTAGAGCAGAACTTTTTAAAAAAGAAAATAGGAAAAAATACAAAAGATCCTCCATTGAAAATGAGAGTAGGTGTTTTGAAAAGATCAACAAAATTGACAAATCTTTAGCTAGACAAAGAAAAAAAGAGCAAAGACTCAATGACTAAATAAATAGAACCAGTAATAAAAGAGTAAATATCACAACTGATGCCACAGAAATAAATAGGATTGTAAGAGGCTGCTATGAAAAATTACATGCTAACAAATTGAATAATTAGAAAAAAATAGATAAATTCCTAGAAACATACCACTTACCAAGACTGAATCATGATGAAATAGGAAACTGAATGGTACAATACCAAGTAATGACATGAAACTGTAATGATAAACCTCCCAATAAAAGAAATGCCTATGAGCAGACCTATCAAATGGGCTTAATATATAAAACATACAAAAAACTCCTACAGCTCAATAGTCAGACAAACAAACCAAAATAATCTCAAATAACCCAGATAAAATTCAAAAATTCTTTTCCTCTAAAATCTTTCCTTCAAATGCATTTGGAGAAATGTAGAAAGATATCTACAGCCTACTTAATACACATATATGCATACAGACATACAAATATATATACCTTGTAGACCTTGTCTACAATTCTTACTAATAGTTGAGACTAGATTCATGATTCACTAGACTGACCAGACTAGCCTTCTTCCTTTCACTAAAACATACCAAGCCCAGTGCTTTATCAGGATTATACTTTTTCTGTTCCCTCCACCTAGAAGCTTTTTTCCACCTAATTTTGAGTAGTTTTCCCTCATTTTCAGATTTCTCTTCAAATAGCACTTTCTCAGTGAGACTTTCTGTAACCTACCCCACCAAACAATATTTCTCACTCACTATCTTTCCATCACAACACTTAACATTGTCTAAAAGTATTTATTTGTTCACTTGTTTATTGTCTGTTACTTCTATTTTCTGTAAGCTTTACCCAGAAATCAATAGTATTATTGTCAACGTGATATATCCTAAGCACAAAGTAAAACTGCAAAAAATATTAAACTATTTATTAAGTATTTGCATTGTTTGTATAAATTATATTATTGTTACTTTGAAACTATTAGATATTTTTGTAGGATTAAACAAAGTATTATGTTATGCTAAAAAACAAGAAATTTTAATTTAAAAATAGGTACAAATATAAAATTAAGAAAGTTATGTAAAAACCTATAATCATATTTGAATTGAAAACAGCAGTATGAATTTATAATCCATGTTTAATTTTCAAAATGAATATGCATTTTTTCCTAGCTTGATCAAGTCTATTAACCTAGAAAGATTGATTAACCATTAGCAGTAAATAACACTAGCCCACAGAATGTGGTCTTTGTATGCCATTTTCAAAAAAAAGGAACCAGGGTTTTTTAGAAAAGGCTGATTCCAGGTTGAGGGCAGGAAATGTAAACGATGATTCTATAATATTTTTTACACTAGAAAGCAAGAAAGTTCTCAAAGAACATGGGTTCATGTCAAAAATACACAAGAGTCAACTTGAAGGAAACCCCAGTGACCCAAAATAGGACTGTACAAGAATCAACAATAATAATGCCTGGAACAGACTGAAACATAAAATACTATATAATCTAGGGGTTCAAAAAGACACTAAAACTAAAACAAACAAACAAAAATGTAAAGCAAAAACCTAACCACTGCAACAAAAATCATATTATTTAATTCTAGAGGTTACGAGTAACAACCTGTATTATAAAGGGAACACAGCCAGTTTCTACACTCCTTTTCCCTTAAGAATGGTAATTCACAGAAATTAAATAGTTCATGAGGAAAAATGTTTGTAAAGTTCTAATAAATGAAACATGATCAAAATAGAATATCACCATTTTGCAATTCCTAATGAAACACTGGATTTAGGTAATGACCATAAATGTCTGCTAAAACCATTAAATGAAAAACTGATGGAGGACAGTTTCGTAAGATGGACCAGGTGGACAACAATGGAACTTAATGATGGAGTTTCATTCACATCACAGAAAAAAGATCATCAAACCTTATGTCTCAATGTAATGTGAAAAGAAGTAAGCAACACTATCTGTATAGTATTCTGGGCAAATATTGAAAAGTGTTAAAAACATTATGTGAATTAATCAGCAAAAATCAGAATATGGAAATATCTACAGAACAACTGACCCCCATCTCTAACAAATAAATGGGGGGAAAGATGGCACTTAAGTGACATATCAATCAAAAAACAAAAAAATAAAAACAATGTATGGACTCTGCTAGGCTCCAGATTTTTACTTAAAACTTTTTTTTTTTTTTAATTTTTATCCATTTATTTATTTTTGGTTGTGTTGGGTCTTCATCTCTGTGCAAGGGCCCTCTTCAGTTGCGGCAAGCGAGGGCCACTCTTCACCGCGGTGCGCAGGCCTCTCACTATCGTGGCCTCTCTTGTTGCGGAGCACAGGCTCCAGACGCGCAGGCTGAGTAGTTGTGGCTCACGGGCCCAGTTGCTCCGCGGCATGTGGGATCCTCCCAGACCAGGGCTCGAACCTGCGTCCCCCGCATTAGCAGGCAGACTCCCAACCACTGCACCACCAGGGAAGCCCTAAAACTATTTTATAAAAGACTTTCACAAGACAAATTTTTACATCAACTTAACATCAGATAATATTAAGAAATTATTGTTAAATTTAAGGTATGACAGTAGCATATGCTATAGTTAAAAGATTTAGCTTTTAGAGTTGTTATATTGGTGTATGTACACATAAAATCCTGTGAATCTGAAGTTTGCTTAAAAATAATCCAGAATGTTGGAGATGGTATAACTGAAACATGATTGGTTATGTATTGGTAATTACTGAAGCTGGGTAATGGTTGAGATTTCTGTGTCTCTTTGGTAATATCCATAATAAAGAAATATAATAGAGATATAAAAAAATGAAGAGGTAAAAACCAGAAAGGATGTGAATGAGAGATAGAACTTATGTGTTTAGGAGTCCTCTGGAGATGTGAATATTAACAATCTGTTCTATCATGGGGTTCATGATTTTGCCAACAATCTAAAAAGACAAAGAAATTCAATTTATCATGACTAATATAAGTTTGGAATCCCTTTCTTCAGGTAGAGTTCACTTACAATGATATGCTTCCATTATCTCTCCACTTCAAAGATGAGAACTAATTTCTCTGTGAGTAGAAATGTTTAGATGAAGGAAATATTAATCCTAAAATGACCAAAATATTTTATTTACCCGTGAAAGAGAAATGAGGAAGTTATAAAAATCTAACATTGAATTATACACTAAAGGTTTTCAAAAGTATTAAAAATATAAAAAGAAATTTATGAAGTTGATGCTGAATTTATTCCAAAGAGATTAAAGAGGTAAGAATATATAAGAAAACAACCTAAGATTATATCCCTATTGTCTATCTCTCTATCTATCATCTCGGTATAATAAGCTATGATAAGTAAAACACAGAGTACCCTCTAATCCTTAGAATGCCCCACAGTGAAATATACCAAAGACATTGACAAGATTTTAGCGGGTGTTTGGCTAGTGAACCTTGGTAAAAAGGTCTAAAGAACAGACTCTGGATAAATAATGGAAAGGAAAGAAGTGCAAAAAATAAAAATAAAGACACAGTAGAAAAACAAAGAGTCACAAATTGACACAGACCTTCTAAAGTAGCAGTAATCTTAAAGTTTATAAGCATCTGAAAGAATTACGAGAATATTTGCTAAAAAGGAAGAAATGAAAGAGATAATTACAAGTTTTATAATAAAGTGCTGGTTGACCCTTATTTGTAGTTTGATTGTGGGAAAAGACTATGGATATGTATACTTGTGAAATAATAAATGCTTTGAATCAGTTGTGAGGTACCACAATTCTTCAATGATCTATTAAATTATATATAATTATATATATGTATATATATACTCATAGTCTTCCATTTTATAAATCATTATATTTTCAGGCATGCTGCCCAATGATTAACTCCATAATATTTCAACATGTTGATTTAATCTTGATTACATACATTAGCATTGAGCCTTCATTCTAAGAAAATGTCATGGTTAATTTGTAAAAAGTATATTGCTTTAAATGCTTTTACCTCATAACTTTTATAGCACTATTTTACATCAATCATAACAGTACATCATTATTAAATTTTTAATACTAATGCTTCCTTGTGATACTTTACATGTTCATGTCCAATTACCAAACATTTTGCCAAGGGCAGATACAGAACTTCAGCTCGAAACAGTATAATATATCCTAACAACTTGGAATCTGATCCTTATAAATTTATTTTAACCACCACTCTGTCACCTCTCAAATTTACACATTCTCCTCCTTACCAAGGATATCACTCAACCTTCAAGCTTTATTCTACTTCATATAGTATTCTCTTGTGTTTTCATCTTGTTTTAGATGTGCTCCTACAAGAATGATAATGCAAACTCAAGCTATTAGGAAATCAATGTGAGAATGATGATAGTAGCATAATGATTCCAATGTGTTGATTAAACATCTTATTTCTTTCAGGTTGATGCAGTATATGTCAAATTATATGAATTATCATTTCATCATCACTAGTGTTTTATTATAATATGGTAACAACTTATCAGTATTAATAGAAATTATATTTACTATAAGATTGTAGTTTCTCACTCCCATTAAAGAAATTTCTTGTTCAGTTTTTTAATAAGGTACTTGAAGCTCAGATATTGTCCTTATGAACACTTATAAGAGGGATAGAACATTGACTTGAATGAGCATCTTCTACTAATATTTATATTCCCTAAGAGAAGAAAGTATTCTGTCTTCTTGCCTGAGGGCTGAAAACAAGTGAATGAAAGCCTATTGAAATTCACTAACCTGAATTCCATATACCTTGTAATTCTTAGTATGCAATAATTTTCCAATAAGCAATACTGCTTCCCTAATTAGCCCTTGAAACTTGACCAAATGTATACGTATTAGTGATCTCTAGACAATATGATTTCATGAACATAGGATATTGTGGAAGAATGAATTCTAAGATATTATCATAAGTTATTTTGCATATATGTATTAGGATTTGGGAAGGTGATTTGTAAGAAAGAGAGAATGTAAACTGAATTGAATTTTCAAGAAAAAATTAAAAGAAAATCAAAACTGCACAAAAAGTTCCAGCATTATGACATGATTTCATGTATATAAAGTTTTAGTCACATAGATATCTATGAACATGTATAAATAAATAAGAAAGAAAACATGCTATCATATACCAAGTAGAGCCTAATCAGGAAAATAGAAAGAACAATAGTATTTCACAGGAAAAATTTAATATGGGGAATTGCTTACACAGAAATTGAAGGGCTAAATAACACAAAAGGAACATTGAGATCATCCAGAGATAGTAACTGCAGGAAGCAACCACCACTACTAATGCTGGGGGATAAAATGGTACTTAAAGTATACTAGAAACTTAGAGGAGGGTGCTCCAAAGGCTTGCACTCTGACCTCTGAGTAGGGCGTGTGGTTAGGCTAGTGCTGTTACCCCTGAAAGGGTGCAAGAAACTGTCCGTGGGAATGTGGAAAGAAGCCAGTAGCTAGAACCAGTAACAGCACCATGTTTCTACCGCTGTGAGCAAGCTCCCATCCCAAACCTCTACAATGCAAAATCATTAACTCACACAGTATCCCACTTTCTAACAGCAACCTTGTTCCTCCGTCAAGGTCGCTTTTATAATCATCCACATTTCACCCAGTGTTTGATCTCCTCAGGACCTCCCGATTAACCATTCTTCCCTCTCATAATAATACAAATAAATATTAATAGCCATAAAACATATACTAAATACTTATTATCTGCCAACTACTGTTCAACATGTTTCACGGGTAATAATCCATTTAGTTTTCAGGACATAATATAAGGTTATATACTCACTGACCCCATTTTACACATGAACAACTGAGACAGAAAGTGTAAAAGTTTCCACAGCAATTATGTATTGCCAAAGCTGAGATTTCCACCTAGGGAATCTTTTGAGTCACCACTTTTAAGCCCTATGCTTACCTTTCTTTACTTCTATTCATGTCCATTTTTTATAGTCTAGTGGCCATCATTTTAATGAAATCTTTGTCTATACCAACTTAGGCTTAACTACTTCGAACTTGTTTTCCTATATACATTCTTGGTCATAAAATTTATATTTCATGTAAAATCTGGAATGAGACCTCAGATATGTATACCACAGGTCAGTCTTCTGCTTAAAACTCTCCAAAGGCCTTCCATTTCCTTCCAATTAAAATCCAAATGTGTTTCAATTTCTTAGTAGAGCCTAAAAGATCTGCTTCTCAATTAATCATTTTATTTAATCTCTTTCTTCCCTCTCTCTGAGTTTTTCCTTTAGGCCATACTAGTTCCCTTGCTTTCTCTTGCACACATCACATGTCTAACACCAAAACCTTTGCACTAGCTTCCTCATCTTCCTCCTCCTTCATGTACGTCACTGTTACCATGCTTAATTCCATTTTCTGCTGAAACATCACTTGAACACTCTATAAAATAGCTAGGATTTGAATCAATGAAAGTTGGCTTCAGTCTTAACCTTTATTCACCTTTCCATATACATATTTCTTCATGCCCATAGGGGGATTTTGATGATCTCTTGCCTGACAACCTCTACTAACCTATCCCTTATAATTTTCTGTTTAATTAACTTTGGCCTATGAAATTGATCCTTATTGTTCTTCATCAAACATGCCAAACATGTACTTGCCTTTCCCTTCCAGGTAAGTTCTTTCCCAGGTGTTTTCATAGCTTATTCACACAATTGTCACCTTTTCAGAGAAGCAGTTTCTTTCATCTAGCTTAAAAGAGCATACCTTTCAATCTCTACTCCTTCACCTTTCTTTATTTTTCATTGTACTACTGATCAACATGCAGTATTAAAATAAAAAGTCTTTACAGCTATAGTACATGTTTCTGTAATATAATTAGTTCACATAAGATAGGAACAACGGGAAATGTATGACTCACAGAAGTAGCCCTACAAAATTCATGCATTTCAGCCCAGGGATTTTAGGCTTGCAGAAATAGCTAAGGAACTGGTTCTGAACCTAATATTTATAACTAGCAGTTAGAATTGACTGTCTGTGTCAAATCTCTGGGTAAATCTCTTTAATTTGCCTCAAATCTCTTTTATGTCTGACTTAATATATGACAGCTAGAGTTTCATGTCTACTTTTGTTCTAATCCATTGCATATCTTATTTAATTTGTAATACACAAAGACAATCCAGCCTCACACAGATATGCAGCTGGAAAATGTAGGAGGATTTTAAAAACCTTATAAGATAATTATGGAGAATTATTTTGACACTATAACCAAATTCAACAAGTGTTAATTTATTAAAGTTTAGTTTTAATGTGGGATCTGAAAACATGTCAACACACTTCCCAGATTATAATTTTAAAAACATTTTTCTGTCTTGCATTTTTAATGGTTCTTTAAATCATATATGGGTCATTTTAAAAGTAATGGTTCAGTGAATTCTACAGATCTTCCACATGTTGATCTATTTTATTAAATAATATTTTTTAAAAAGTCAAATCCTTCTTCTCTCTGCTGATTTGATCAGAAAATTCTTTGTTTTGGTAATCTGTCAAACACATAGTGGCAAATATAAGGTTTGCAACATTTATTTTTATTTGAAATCTCAAATTTTATCATTGACAACAAGTATTGTCTGTTGTTTGCCTGCAATTGACATGCTCACTTGGTTTATTTTCAAGTACCTGTAACCAAATACAAAATCTGAATAAACATAGTTTGTCTGGCAGTCATTCTTTCAAATAAACAAGTGTTTCATTTCAAAAAAAAAGCAGCTATTTCAGTTTGCAGTCCAAACAATCACAGGAGTGTATTTTTCTTGAGAGACAATTGTACTTTGGTATGCAGTAGAAATGCTTAATAAGTGCATTCCATTTCATCACTCAATACATTAGAAGTATGCCTACCCAATAGTTGAGGGGGGTTTTCCTGCTACAAAAAAGAATCCCCAGTTGAAACCAGCTGCACCACTGCTGCTGCTGCATCCTCTCCTTCCCCTTCTTCTTCTTCAGTTCAGGTGTGTCAAGGGAAGAATACAGTGACCACTAACTCATTATGGTGTCAGCAGTGTGATTCATGCTAAGGCACCAGTCATTTTACCCACAATTACTTTTGTACCATCAGCGCAAATATCAATTCAGTAAAAAAAGGCAAAAAAAAAATCTTACCATGATTTTAAAAATAATTTTAACACACAGTCTGCCTGATAAGTCTCAGAGTTTCACAAGGGTGTATTGACACCACATTATGAATTGTTACTCCTTAGAATAGACAAGTGGGAAGCTCTACCCCCTTACACAGCTCTGTTTGCAACCACCCTGGACATACCTCAACTGAAGTTCTCTCAGAAATTCCCCATAACATTTTAGGTGTTTTTAATAACAATATTTAAATAAGCATGTAGAATGGTAGTAATTAAATAATAAATCTGAAAAGTCTAAGGAAAACAACAAAAACCAGTGGTGATGTAAAACCTATTGAATGCACATCTGAGGCAATGGTTAAATAGCAGCATAACTGAGGTGGGGTATACCCAATACCCATCACGACAAAGACAAGATCCACACTGATGGCACTCTTCTCTTGGTGGTCGGTCTCACAGGCTGATGGTTAACTGTGGATATAATTTTACCTGAAGTCAGAAACAGTTTGCTTAGGGAGATTTTTCTAAAACAGAAAACAAGGAAAATATATTGAAATAATTATGTGACATTTTTTTCCCCAAATAGAAAACAAATTATTAGTCCATTACTGAAAATTAACTCTCATAAAGCCTTAGAATATTAGATGACATTCTTCATTATATAGTGATTAAATTTATTGAAATGATAAAAACAAAAAATTCTGGTAATTAAGGCTGAAAACTACTCCTATTAAATATCTTTCATAAAATTATTATCAACTATGAGCTTTCTTTTCAACTCAAATAACTGTTTTTCATTTGCTTGCACTTTTAAGACATTAATTAGTTTCCTATTAAATCAAAAGATCATGTTACAGATATAGAGGATATTTGACACCAAAGAGCTTAGCTTTAAATCAGATATATTTAAATAACTGTACTGTTTTTATGTGTTGGTTTGCATTCAAAATAATATCGCCCTTCACCCATATTCAATAAAATATGATCTTCAAATAATTACATTTCCCCTTTATTAAAAATTGTTTTTAATTGTACAGGCAATACATATGTCATTGTCTTGAAACAGGCTTGCTATTCAAGATAAGACAAACTTCCCCATTGACTGTGACCGTTCAAACTCATTAGAGGAAACAATGATTATTTTAAAGCATGTATTTCCAGACATTTTCTATGCTTCTATAAACATACAAGTATACCCATAAAAAACATAAAATGGTACTTAGATTTATTTTTATTTTCATAAACATTTTTTATTGAAGTCTAGTTGATTTACAACACTGTACCAATCTCTGCTGTACAGCAAAGTAACTCAGTTATACACATATAGACATTTTTTTTTCTATTCTTTTCTATTATGGTTTATCACAGGATATTGAATATAGTTCCCTGTGATATTTTCATAAACATTTTGATACACATATTCTTTTTAAAGCTTTATCAACACTAAACAATTTGCTTTACATTGACATTGATACACACACATACTTAAATTATATATGAAAAGATTTGTATATATATTATATACATCATTTTAGTGTCTTTTTCATAACTGCATGATATTCCATAGTATGGTAGGTAATTTAGTAATTGCCTTATTGACAGTTTGCTTCATACCTACCACTATTACCATTAATACTACCATCACATGCTTTGTCTTTGGTTGTTTCTCTTGGGAAGATTCCATGCAGGAATATACTTTTAAAGTTTAGATAGACAATGCTTTTATTTCACATAGATATCATTTTTCTATATATTTAATAATATGTGATGTTATCCTACATTTAAATCCATCATTTTCTCTATTATAAAAACATTAGTGCTAAGACCATTCTAACATTTCAGTCTAAGTTACATGCTCAATGTCAAACAACTGTTAAAATTACAAGCCAGAATACAAGCCATGTTGCTGACATAATATCTTACTATTAATATTTTTATTGCGTGTATATATGCATATGTATTTTTGTACAATTTCTTCATTGAAAGTATGTATTTACTGTGCCATCGTCTCTTCTTGAATTACATGAAAATCTGAGTTGCTATCAAGAGAAATCCACTATGACTTGTAAAGAGAGAGGGTATGTCAAATCTGTGCAGAGGATTATGGCCTCAGGAGAGAAAGGCTGAAAGATTTTTACACTTTATTGTCTTTGTCAATGTATAATTTTATTGTTGTAGCTTTCAAAAACCCATATCATGTGCTTTATATATGTATCTATATATATATATATTTAAACATTAAATTGTACTTAGACCATATTGATTATTAAAATATGTTTGTAGGCTGCATTTTTTTATTAACAATATTATACACTCAGAGATGATTATGCATACTTTCACTATGAGCAAAATCTGAACCAAAGCATTTTACCTTTTCTCCCAAAAAGCATCCAAAAGTTTACAGGAGAATGGAGAACCAACTAGAAACCCCATTGTGGACAAAATTAGGAAATGTGCTATAAAATATGTATTATAATTGTAAAAAGCAATAACATTTGCATAGGAATCATGTGAAAAAGGAGAGAAGCCTCAGGGAAATTTCAGTGTTGAGAGTCCAGTGTTAGAAAGTAATAGTAAAAGTTATTTTTGCTCTCAACCCCTTGATTAAATTGGCAAAGAAAGAGAAGACAAGCCTATGTTGTTATTCAAAGATAAAAGACACTTGAAAAGAGTTTTTTTCTTTGAGTCAGTTGAGAAGAAGAAAATCTTCGTGTTGTGGAAACCAGATAGATTGGAAAAATCCATCTGGAATCTTGCCTTCTGTAGGAATACCTTGTAAATAACACATCTACGGAAACCTAAATTATTCAGTGAGAGTAACAAACAATACTACAAAATATCTCTGGTAAGGAGCAGCTGAAAAATTTGAAGAAGTACTTCATTGTGGGTGGGAGGAAAATGTAATTAAGCTCTTGGTGCAGGTCAAGCAAAAATGCAAGAATAAATCATACCAGATGTTTAATATATATCTCAAAAGTAATGTTGCTAAAACAAAATACCTGATGCTACTTGTCTTTAAATATGCTTTCTCCTGGGTCTTCTTACCTCAAATGCCATTAATATGGCATATTTGCTTCAAATATAACTCCTGGAGTTACTCTTGTGTCCTTCCTTCTTCTTTAGCAAGGCTTGAGGATCCTAACTGTATAAATTATCTCAAATTCTCCAAAGATGTAAGAATTCATAGTTCTCAGCAAGTATTTGGAACATTGAGCACTATGCTTAGAAGGTACGGTATTCTGAAACATGATTTTCACTACAGAGTCATTTTTAGCACAAAGGAATTAATGGTGATATACCAGACAACAGAAAAGTCTTTTGTGGAAGACAGATATTTCTGGTACCACTGAGGAAACAATGCTTAAGTGAATATGTATAACTGTACATTAATTTCAGGGGACCATGCCATTGCCTTGTGCATTATTGGACCTGACAATACATGGAAGCATGTCACTTCATTGAGAAAGTGTGAATAAATGTTCATTATCTCACACTATGGGAAACAATAAGGGGAAGGATGGGCTGCCTTCTAATCCTGGAGAGCATTGTAGCTTATATTTTCCTGAGTTTGAAGGAAAATCTAAAGGTTATTTGTTCTCAAAAGCATAAGGAAGTAAAATTAGCTAACTTTATTTTAAAGGATTGGTTAATTTATTGTGTTGCATGATATTATTAAGCCTCATCTGTCCAAGTTGCATAATCTAAGGATATTTAAAAGGTCTAATTTTTAAAAGATAGTTGATATATTCAGCACCAAAAAAATTTATTACTTTTCTTGGGTACAGGTATTAAAGGAGTTTATTTTCTATATACGTGGATAGTATTAAACCATTCTGTCATTTAATCTGCTGTGTTAGGTTCATATGACACACACATACACATACATACACATATCTCAACATTTGAACGAATATAATCATTATCTTTAATATTAAATGTCATTATATCTCTGATGTACTCAGTTATTAACATGAAGTGTTCGAATTAAATGAGTGAAAAATAAAGAAAAACCCATAGTAAATTACCAGAAGTTTATTTTTAATAGTTGTAATGTATCTTAACTCTTCTACAGCTAATGAAAATATAGACATTTGTATGAAATAAATAATTTTTGCCATGAAATCTTACTTATCTCAAGAATATATTGGATACATTGGAAAGGGGATAAAAATAGTTATTGGGAAATTAATTTCTTATAGAGTGTTGATCAATTGTATGTTACATGAATCAGAATAAAACAGAAGCAATTTTAAGACTATGCTGTATAATCCAATACTCTCTAGAACCTTCTTAAATTGAATTCAATATAAACAGAAGAATGATGAATAATCAGCATTCCTAGAAAAGTTTATGATCAGAAAAATAAAAGATATTTTTGAAAATTCTTATCTTTCTTGTCTAAATCAGCAAACTGATTCTTTTCCATTTACTGGATCAAAGTATCCTGTATTAGTCTGACTCTTAAAATTTTACTCTCCTCCTTGAATCACTTCAAAGAAGACTGATTATCTGGATATTCATCATAAGTATAGTTGCCAGATAAAATACAAGACATCCAGGTAAATTTGAATTTCAGATTAAACAACAAAAAAGGAACAATGTAAAAAGTATAAGTATCCCAAATATTACACAGAATGTACTTATATTGACATATTATTTGTTGTTGGTCTGAAAAATAAGCATAACTAGGTGTCCCATATTGATATTTGCTAAATCTACAGTCCTAATCCTAAAAGAATGTTTAGAATTGATAGGTATTTGCAGGGACCTTTCTCTGAAGATATAATAATCTCTTCATCATGTCTGATTACAATAGCCCATGCTTGCCTTAGTGTACCTGTTAAGATTTTTTTCTTAAGATGCTGTCTCAGATTCAGTCATTCAAGGTAGAACAAGTTAGGCTTTCTTCTGTTGTAACTTTATAAATGTGCTATGAGACATTTAAAATTCAGAAATAAGAGAGACTATTCTCATGAGTATAGGTGTTTAGAGCTGTGAGATTACTAGGTTCTTCTACTTTGTCAGAAATATTGTCAAACAATCTGTCATGAAATGGGGACTAAGAACAAATTACAATTTGAAAATAAATGGATGAAGCTGTCAGAGTTCTGGTGTTTCAGACACAAAATATTAATCAAAATGAAGCCTAGTATTCTAACAGCATTGGAAAAAAGTAAGCTGAGAGGCAATCAAACTTTTGTGTCCTAATATATGTTTAAAATAGGTATCTAACATTGAATTCTCCCACAGGAGTTCTCTACTAGTTCATTGATTCATTCATCTATTCATTAATGTTTCTGAAACAGCTACTGAGGCAGCTACTGTATTTCAGACACAAGGTTAATTAAAAAATAATGGACAAGATAGTCCTGGTCCTTATAGAGTTTATCATCAGAATTAGAAGAGAGATTACTGAACAAGTAATTACAATAAATACTGTAGAAACAACTTGACTTTTGTAAATAGATGATTCTTTTAAAACATAAAATTCTGTTATCATTTCTTACTGTTGTTGTTATTCCTTTTTGTATGATTTCTCTCCCTCCATCTGCCAACTGTCTTTGAAATTACATAAGTAATATAGGACAGCAACAAAAAGGAAAGACACCTTTATTTTTTTTACTTAATTCACTACAAGATATGAAAGGAAATGTTTGTTCACAGAAAGACAGACTTACTTTTTTCCTTATTTATTAGAAGCCATGACTGACGGAGACCAAGAAGGCCTTCCTGTTCACTTTAGTCAGACTAAACTATAGACGGGCTTCTTCCTGACTCTAGGCCTCTGACTTCCCTTCTCTTAGAGCATTTACTTCAGAAAACTTGTAAGTATAAATTCTTTTTCTGCCCTTTGAGATGTAAATCTTGGTAAAAACCTTCTTGTCAGATTTCAGTCCAGGAGCATCTCTCTCAAGGGAACTATCCCTTTGAAATGTAATCATCAAGAAGGTGGTCCCCCTGTCTCCCAGGTTCTATGGGAGGCTGGGAGCCAACTTCTCTGGGTATCTTGCTCCGAGTTGTAAAACTACCTCCTGTCAAGAAGACAGTTCTTTTTCCTTTTTTTTTTTTTTTGGAGGAGCTGGCAATTAGCAAATTAGCAGACACAGATGGCCTTTGATCCTTTACCATCCCAGTGCTTAAAAACTCTCCAGCCCTTTGTTTCAGACAGCTCAGACTGAGTTCTGGCCTCTCAATCTTATTGCAATAGCCTTGAATAAAGTGTTCCTTGACTCTTTAACTTTGTTTGCTACTTTTGCTTTGATGGTGGATTCAGAAGAGTCACAGAATATAATGTAAACAAATGTTCCACCAGTAAAAAAGAAGACATGATATAAGGCCTTCTTCTTTTCACTTTTCAGAAAGTGAAAAAGAAGAATGTCTTGTACCTGGAAAGAAAAACATTTAAAGTAGTTGAAAATAATTTGAGAAAATTTTTATTCAATTATATTGTTGTTAAAAATAAAGAGAAAGCTATCGGTGCTCCACTTTCCACTTGGAGCTCTGGTAGAAAGTTGTTTTATTGAGTGTCTCTGTGTCACCATGGGGTGAAATGGCAATGTGCTGTATTCAGCAGACCTTTTACCTTTGAACTGTATGGGTCCACTTGTATGCAGACTTTTTTCATTAAAAGCATTTTGTAGTACTACCCTATCCGAGGTTGATTGAATCTGTGGATGCAGAACTACAGACATGATGGAACTAGGATTTGGAGGACTAATGTATACTGAGGAATAAGTGTAAGTTATAAGCAGATTCTCAGTTGCACAGACAATTCTCCTAACCTCTTCATTGTTCAATGGTTAACTTAATACACAGAGAGGGTGCATGAAACAGTTAACCCTCATGCGTATTACTACCACCACAGAGTCAAACTTATCCATTCTAAGAGAAGAGATCTTTTAAAAGTCTTATTCTTCTCTCAAGAGATCCAAGTTGGTACTTGAGAACCAGCATGTTGGCTAGGGATTCACCAGTGAATGGGACAAGGGAATTTGCTGAGTGAGTAAAGTGTTATCAAGGCCTGATCTTTGGGGGGCAATAGTGACATAACCTTGATTTACCTTCCTGCTTTGTATAAACAGAAAATGTAAAACAAATCACACTGACCCTAATGCTTTAGCACAATGATACTGAAACTCAGGAACTCCAATTATTGGAGGAAGTGACATTGAATTGGAGTCCCAACTATTGGTGCTATGCAGGTAAAGGGGATGCCATAGCCATGTTTGCTTTTAACCAGCTAACTACATCTGCACTGTAGAGAATAGATAGGTGCATATCAAAGTAGAAGAAAGATCATTTAGGGAAGTCAGAAGTGAAGGGTCATACAGTAATGCATATTTGGAATAGTTTATGTGGAGAAAGGGAGAAAAGACTGCTTAGAGAATGTAGTAAGGTTATTATAGCAAGATGGGTGGAGAAATCTGGTAAATATAAATGATATTCACAAGACTCAGTGGCTGATTTTATTGAGCTTATGAATGTAAGGTAAGACTCAAAAATAAGTTTCAGGTTCCTGGCATGAGCAACCCACAAAGTAAAATTCATGTTATTCACTGAAATAAGGAACACTGGAGATAGTTTTAATCATGTTCATATTGAAGAACCTGCAAGGCATTTAAGTTGATGCTCATTAGGCATTTGGTTATATGAGTATGTATTTAAGAAGATATTTAATTGGAAATTAGATATTGGTACTGCTGAAGCCTGAAAAATCAATCAAATTACACAAAAGTAAATTTAAAATGAGACATAAATGAGGATAAAGAAAATATTAATGCTTAAGGACAGAAAATAGGAACATGTATATAAGATAATAAAGAAATGCCAGAGATATAAAAGGAAAAACAATATAGTGTCATGGAAGTCAAGGGGAGTGTTTCATGAAGAATAGAGTGGCCAAGGGTATCCATATTTTCAATAAATCAAGTAGGACAAAAATGATGAGTCAATTGACTTTAAATATGAAGAATTTAACTATGAAGAATTTATGTAAAAAAAAAAAAGAATTTATGTGAGGTGTCATTTAAAGGAGTTTTATTTCAATAGTGGGTAAGTCAGAGATTAATCAACTGCAGAGTGGATGTAAAAAGTGATGAAATAGTTTGTGGTAAACTCATTCAAGAAGAATAGCTTTGCAGCTTAGAAGCTGAAGTTACTAGATGCAATGGATAAGTATCAAATGAATTTAGAGGAGGATATCAGACACTTGAGCAAACTTTAAAAATGGAATGAATAACTACTTGGAGATAAGGATTGGGAAGATGATTGATAGAGTGCAGTTTCTGATAGCCTGATACCTACTAGTCAGGAATACAAGACAAACTAAATCACCTTGGAGATTTTACAGTCACTTGACCCAGTGAAAAAGGAGAAATGCAGGAATAACTGAGCATAAAGAAATCTTTGCTCTCAGGTTGGATGGCTGGAGGTTGAGAACATTCTCAATTTATGGCTTCTACTTTCTTTGTGGCTTGTGAGACAACATCATTGAGAAAAGGGATGGTGAGAGAGGAGGATTGCTCTATTGTGAAACCTAGGTATGTTTGAAATAGCTCATGTGGGCAAAGGCAGTGAACACTGCCTATGGAATGTAGTAAGGCTGTTGGCCATTATTACTCTACTATGGTTTATGGTTTTTAAAGAAGAACCTATGCACATGTTCACTCCAGTTTTTGAAAGTTAAATAACCAGGATTTTTTCAAAGCACAACGCTAAACGTGAGGATACCAGAATCTGTATATTTTGTTATGAGCCAAGGATTTCCAGGGAAAATATGAAGTAAAAATTAACACCAGGCCCTGCCCCTCAATTCACTTACGAATTGAAAATAGTTGAACATTTGAGAGGTGATAAAATTGGAGAAGACTAAAGGATCTAATATAACGTTAGGTTTTATAAGATGATGTTTGATCCAAGCTGGTATAAGGTCATGGTAACTATGACCTTGTGTAAGTTAAAAACTAAGATTATAGAAAAAAGTATCTTCTTTTGCCTAATATTTGTCCTGGGGTCCCAGATGGCCACAGTTGTTGGAGGAAATGTGAAAACAACCACATCTCTTCCAATTATCTCATGATTTTTTTTATGCTTCTCTGATTCCAGTTAAGCTCAATAATTCAAAACGTAAAATAATGAACTATACAGTTGGAATATCTAAATAGGGGTATTTAAATATTTCTTCAGGATACCAAATAGTAATGAATCCTAGCTATGCCCCAGAGAAGTTCTGGAAATACGATCATGCCATGTAAACACACACCTTCCAATGAACTCCCATTAAAATAAATAAAATAAAATAAGATAGATCAAATTAAATAGAAAGATAGAATCTCAGATATTATTCCGTCTGCAGTAAATAAGCACTATGGAGGCCTCTAGCTACATGAGGCTTTTCAGTGCTATAACTGTAGCTAGTAGTCTCAATTGATATATATTGTAAATGTAAAATACATACTAGATTTTGAGCAATACTATGAAATTAAATATAAAATATCCTTTTAATAGTTTTAATATCGATTATACAGTTAAATAATAATTCTCATATATAGGGTTAAATAAAATATATTATCAATATCACTTATTTCTTTTTATTTTTTTAAATATGAATACTAGAAAATTTACATATGCAGCTCACACATATTGGACAATGTGCCTAAAGCATCACCTTATTAATCTGTTTTTTTTTTTTACAAAGTATTAGTCTTTCTCAAATGTTGGGGGAATTCTAAATAAATTTTATCACTGCAAAAGTTGGAGTTCCATCTAGATAACTAGAGGGGGCTAGCAGAAAAGGAATAACAGGGCTACTTTGCAAGCCAATGGTCCACTTTCAAAAAAGAATGATAAAGAACTAGACTAGATAGGGAATGAGAACATGGGTGACTTTGCCAGATGTAACTATCTAGATAACATTCTCGAGCTTTAGCATCAATCATCCGTTGACTTCATCAAATAACTTTTCTCATTGTGTTTATAACTATTTTTAAAGCAAAAACTCCGGAAGTAGAGTCTAATCTGGAGAGTCCAACTGATATATTTCTGCTACAAATAACCAGATGTATGTATGTATATTTGTATTTATAAAGAGAGAGAAATCAGGCTTACTCATCACTTATAAGACAGGTAACTTATATTAAGTTCTCTTTATACATAATTTAATTTAATCTTCAATTAAAACTTTTTTTTTTTTATTAAAGAAGCCAGTTCATTTAGCAGTAATATGATCAATGGGGAAGCAGCTATGTTATATTGGCCCAGTTAGAAATAAGACACAGGACTGTGCTGGAGAAGCAGTAAGAATCGACGGATGTTCCAGCCACTTTAAAAATCACCTCAAAGAAGAGTGCCTGGCACATCGTAGACACAAAACTAATTAACTTTGGATTTATTTGTTAAATGAAATGATCGCACGTTTGAGCATTGAGATGATGTCCAAAAAGTGACTCTTTTTGGAAATGCATTTTCAGATAGGTATCCATCATGGATGTTTGCAGTCTTGCTGATGAAATGTTTCCCCAGGAAAAAAAAATGTAGAAAATATATTAAAGTAATTTTAGTAGTGACAAATTATGTTGATTCAACTGAAAATTTTAGAAAGTTATGATTAGGGGTCATTATTTTAACTGATTTGAATTGACTAACAGACGTGAAATCTCATGGTAAAGCCAAGCATTTCAGCGTTCAGCCACCCCCTTTAGACCGCTGAGTATATTTGATAACTTCAGATTTGACAGTGAGAATCGAGACTTGCACTTTATTATTTCAAAGCTACTAGAGATATTCTGATAAATCCTGATCTCCTGACTGCAAAATTAAAGGAGTTAAATGAGACAGAATTAATGGCTTTATATAGATTTTAAGCCTTGAAACATCTTTCTTCTCAACTCAATATCTTGTATCTCAAATTCCACTATGTCAATTATCAAGATATTTGAAATACCTGATACCTGCTGGCATTACCTTCAAGCCAAGTGGAGTATATGAATGAGCGAATTAACTTTTTGAGTGTATTAATATATTTATAATGTATAAATAAACACAGTATTTCTGTATGATTTAACTTAAACGTCTCTACTCTGAATGCCAAGAGTTAAAAAGTACAGTAAAAGGTGACCAATTTTGACTAAAACTTGATACAGTACCATTTAATAATAATGTTTAGAAACATCGTGGCCTGAAATAAATTGATGATACTTTAAAAAGCTATATAAGAGGGAAAAATCTATATACCTCTCTATATGCATATATGCATGAATACCTAAGATGCTTGGAAAATTGCGAGGACTGGTATAGCACTAAAATGCCCACTCTGTTCTAAATAGCATCAGTGATTCACAGTCTTGCTTCCAGAATGACAGTCAAACTTATCACATAACATAGGCATCCTCAGTCTGTAAGTAATAAAGTTCATTTAGTTTAAAAAAAAAAATGCCAAAATTTTTCAGACCCAGAAACCATAGTGTGTACACCATCATAAGTATAGTATCCTATGTCTGAGTAACTCTGCCCTTGGCATCTACGTAGACATAAAGACTAGGCTGTATGCTTGAGGAAAACCTCAATTCAGAAAATCCATCAGATTTTATAACCAGGCATAACCAACACTGATTTTCCTGGTGCCTCTGAATCCCATCAATATTCGTTGCTTTTTACTCAATAAACAGTCCAGAGCAGGAAGTTCCAGTTCTCGGTCTGGTACATACACTTCAGCCAGATTTTAAGTTATTAGATAGACTACAATATCTTGAATTATATGTTACAAGGAGAATTGACCAAGGCAAATATTCAGACAACCCTAAAGGCCACACCAGTTTTTAATGCTTTCCTTCAAATACTGAGCCAAAAGTTAGGTCATGTGGGAATGACTTAATTGAATAGAGAAAAACCACTTAAAATGTTCTTCTATTTATCAGGCAATTTTTAAGGACACATTTAAAATTAGTGTTTTCTACTTTTATATTATGAAATATATTAAGTACATAGATATAGTTATCATAGCATAATCATTAAAGCAATTGTTCGTGTGGAGTCAGTTAAGTGATTGGACCAATTTGAAATTTATTCCAGTCTTCCTCATAAGTAAGGAAGATGGTAGTATCTAATTTCTTATGAAGACTGACATTCGCTCTCTTTCTCATTTTCCAATTATATTTTCAGTGAATGAATTTTACAAATACTTTATGATTTACTGACGTTTAACAAATTAGATTTGTAATTGTTGATTTTTCCAATATCTAAAATAAAATTTTTGGTGTAGGCATTATTATCTTTAATTTATAGATTAAAAAAATTGAGAAATTTTTATAGATTAAAACATTTATAGATTAAAAAAATTTATAGATTAAAAAAATTGAGAAATTGAGTGTCATATTGCATAGAGCAAGCAAGTTGTGAAGTCAATTTACTGCTTTGCCCTAATTCTATGGCTTTTTTCATTCAGATATGCTATCTCCTTAAGGGAAAAATAATATCAAAATTTGGGAGAACATAGTCCCAATCTTTCAGAACATACATAATTGCTGAAAACAAATAAAGTTTAAATTCAGAAAACAAAAATAAGTGTTATACAAGCATAGGGACTACATATAATTTAGCTTTATATGCTCAACACTGAGCTCAGTATAGTACAGACATTTAAAGTTATTTTTTATCTCACTTGATAAATAAATGTATTATACTTCACACAGTTAAAAAAGAAAGTGTGTATCCATGACCTGAATTGATTCTTGCAATAACCCTGACAACAAAAGTTCTTAAGGTCTGACTTTCTAGATGAAGAAAGTGGGCCTAGGTAGTGAGTGACTTCTGTAAGATGAGGATCCTTTTCTTTTTCTTCTTTGAGGTTCAACTTGTGCTAATATTTACAGATTCTAACTTAATTCTTAAATTTTATTTAAAATGTATACTTCTATGTTAAATAAATAATGTGATAACTTTACAAAAGAGATTTATTTTGTTGTGTGAAGATGCTTTGGTTTAGGAGATGCAAATTTTTAAAAAATTTACATGCTTTTCTGAAATTTGGGTGCAGAAATGTTTGATATTGTGCTTAAGATAAACTCTGGAGACACATATGACTGTATAACTCTTTATCATTTTCAGAATACTATCATCATTTTCAGAATACTATCTTAGAATTTTTTTTTTATAGTAGGTCTTTGCTGGTTATCTATTTTAAATAGAGCCGTGTGTACAAACTCCCGATCTTATAATTTTATTAAATTTGATTCACATAAATTTCCCCAATCTATTATGCAAAGTTGCTCCTTAAGTGCCAGCATAGAACTATATAACAGGATTCAGAATGTTCTTGCCCCTACTAATGAATATGTAGCCTAAGTCATCATTTACAATTGCTATTATTTTATTTGTCATGTGGATTTCTTCCACGTGGAAATTTTCCCAGTGATATGGTATATGTATTCACTCTTGAAAATTACCTAGATGATCAAGTTCACATAATTTGTTTAAGGTTATTTAAGTGAAAGCAAATAAGGCTTGGGTTTCAAACGCCGTGCTAGGATTCCTGACAGTCTCATCAAATCTACTAGGAAGAGTCCTATCAAATTATTCACAGTGTGCCTCATTATTTTCAAGGTCATTCATGCTCATCTAACAGGCATGCTTCCTGACAACAGACCAATCAGATATATGAGAATGAAAACAAGAAAAGAGCTCCAACAGATGTTTTAGATACAATCATTGATCCCAAATGTAAAACATTTTCCATGCATAAAATGTGGCACTGATCCAATACCTCCTCTGGTGAGCTCTAAAGTTGGTTAATCACACTAATTAGGTTCCACTTGATGACATTCATTTATGATCACCATCATGAACACAATCATAAGAAGAATTTTCTACAGCTCATTAATGAATGTCTGTGTCATCACATCTTAGGAGGTTTTATTATTACCTTATATTCTTTTGGTTTGATGAAGCATTCCTTCTACTGAAAGAAGACCTTTCAAGAATACCTATGCTGCAAGCTAAGATGTTTTTAAACTATCATTAGTGTCTCACAAATTTTCTTCTGTTCCAAAATAACAATTTGATTTCCTAGGTAACAACATATTTTTTCTTCTTTTTCTTCTTTGGTGTTTCCCTTAGGCCTGCTACTAAAAAAACATGCTTCCATATTAAGGATGATTTCTTAATGACAACAGTGAATGTTTATATTTTCTAATGGTGATATAGACAATATGATATGCATCAGACCCCCTGGAGAAATTTTAAAACATACATACAGATGCCTTGTTTAACATGACTAGAAACGGGCCTTTGAGGATCTGTGTAGTTCTTAAAAATTCAAAATATGAGTAACCTCCCATATAATGATATGACCTGGCATCTTGTCTGTCTTGCTGTTTGCTGAATTTAGTAATTCCAGAAATACCTGTTTTATGCTTTCTCTGTTCTGTGTGCTTGGGATATTTCAGACAATGATCTGCTCTCACGGAGCTTAAATTATAATAGAAAAAGACATAAAAACATAAAACACAATAAGCAAATCATATAAAATACTGCAATATATGTGATCCTCTCTTCAGAAAATATATAGCATTAAAAAATTAGCAATAACAAACTTGCACAATTTTCACTGGCACATCTACACATACAACTTATTATGAAGCACTTTGCCTATATTGGACGCATGCAAAATTTTATACATATGGAATTCTATATCACATTAACAATCTATATCACAGTTTACAAGCTCAGGTATTTTTTGTGCACACACATACAATCATAAAATCTTGTACTAAAATTTAATAATAAAAGTGTTAAGGTATTGTGATACACATACAGAAATTGAATTATTTCTCCTAGCATGGAATTTAAAAAAAACCAACTCTGCAGAATTGGATTAACAAGTGCCATCCTGAAGTTACAATCCTGATCCTTCAAATAGCTATACATGTATGTATGTCATGTTTAATTAATGACCCGACTTTACAGATTGCATCATCATTTGCTGAGCTCTAGGGCAATCTTTTAAGACAAGTACCTTTTGAGTTTGTTCCTCCCTAGTGTTTTTTAAGCTTAATTAGTAGTTTGAACCCATGTTGAAAGTATCAGGGGGTATATGGGAATTTTGAGTAAACCTATCTCCTGGAAGCAAATAAAATACCACAAATTGGAAAGTTTTGTTAAGGTAAACCTCATAATGAAGGATAATAAAATGAATTCTAGAAAATGGTACAACATTATCAAAAGTAAAAGACTTGAGAGCATTTTTGTGATCATGTTTTTTAGAATTGCTAAAGTATGGAATACAACGAATAAGAGATGAAAGAAGAGGCAATGTTCAGATCATGAAGAATTTCTACACCCTACAAAGCAGGTTTTTTTTTTTTTCCTTTAAGTGCTGAAATAAAAAAATCATTCAATATGCTGAACAAGTCTACAGCTTTTGGACTTTAATGCTGTAAAGCTCTTCCTGGTGGCATGTAACAATTAGAATTGTAATGGTTGGCTACAGTGGTGTTAAGTAGTTCTAAACCTCATCCACGGCTGTAGATTCCTATGCAGAAAGGGAAGAGATAGGTTTCTTATAAGTCTCTCCTTTGTGATAAGATGGTGGGATAGAGTAGCGTTCTCAAAATGTTGCCTGCAGATCTTTGGGAGTTCCACTAGACATGTTCAGGTATTCTGTTGGGTCAAAACTAATTCAAAATGCTGTTACTTTGTCCATTTGACTCTCATGCTATCCATTGAGTTTCCCAGAGACTACATTACATGGGTTGACATTATTACTCTGGCAGGTAGTAGAATGTGTACTTGGGTACCAGCTTTTTTGTATTTAAATTTTTTATGTTTTAATATATATTCTGTTATCTACTGATCTTGCATCAATTTTGTTCTCAGTACTCCTTTTTATATATTATAATATTGAGGATCCCAAAATAATTGAGAACAATTAGAATAGAAGATTGTAATTGCTAGACCAGTAGATAAAGAAATAGGGATAGATGGATACACAGAATTTGTTTTCTTCCCTATGTGCATAGCCATCCCATCTTCTGGTAACAGAAACTCTAGCCTGTAGTTTAAATAGGCATACTGTTACCAAGTCCAAGCTCGCACTGTGCAACAGGCCAATAAATCAAGAGAAGAGGTGTTGAGGCAAGGAAAAGCGACTTTATTTGGAAAGTCAGCAGACCGAGAAGATGGTGGACTAGTGTCCCAAGGAAACACCTTGCCTGGGTTTCGATGCTAGTTTCTTTTATAGAACAAAGAGGGGGAGGTGAGGAGGCAAAGTATAAAAAGGCCATAAGTCATTGCAAATATTTCCTTGGTTCTGGAGAGGACGTGTTAATTTCTCCTTTCCTGTAGCCATTCATAGGTGGATCTGGTCAGAATGTTTCCTGTGAGCTAAACAAAGGTATTTTAGCTTAAGGCTCAGGCATGGGAAACAGGGTTCCCGGACATGAACCATTATGTATACTTTAAGCTACAGGCAACATCATTTTAGTGATTAACTTGCAACAAAAGCAATAGAATACAAAGATTAAAGAAAAAGACACAGATACAATATGGAGTGAGATTTGTTCTTCCCTATTACAATACCTCATACTCTCCTGCCATAAAGTGGAGCATTTGGCCCTGCCTAGCAGATCAGAGAGCAGCCGATTCCTGACCATACAATGGTTTAAGTTTGGGATCTGACTCAAGTTAGGCCTACCAAAGCCCTTTATCAGAATTTTGCTACTGCTGTTGGAAAGGCCTGTGTTCCAGAATCTGTGACAAATATGTGTGTCTGAACAAACAGGCAAGAAATTTGCTGTAAGATAGAGACATCCTTACTGAGAAAGAAACTAACAAATAGGAAGATCTGGCTCAGAGATGAAGAGGTTAGAACTCAGGTGTCATGATTTGAACTCCTACAGTCATATTCACCAAATCTATAAATTAAAAAAAAGTGTATCATTTGTTTGTTTAAACTACTCTGAGTTAGGTTTGAATTACTTGTGAATAAAATAACCCTGATAAATATAACTTGATTATTTAAATATTATAGATCTTTGGATATTTTATTTTTGAACACGTAATGCTCAGCAAACTTCACACATTAAGATCAATTAATTTCTCAAACTACTCTATTTAATGTCAAATTAATATCCTGATCTAAAAAAATAAGCAAACTGAGTCATACAGTCATAGAGTAGGTCATTTTCTGCATAGTCACATTAAAACACAGGATTTTCTCTAGAAACCTTGGTCTTGTTCACTGGCTGAAATTCCTTCTGATCTTGCAGAGGCAGCACTTAGTGGTGGCTTGAGGTGAGATCTTAGCTCTCTGCCCAGGAATTGGACCTGGGTAGCCTGAATGAAAACCAGGAATCCTAGCCACTAGTGCACCAGGGCCTAGAGGAGAGAAGAACAATTCCCCTGGCCCTTGCCCCCATTGAAAAATGCATTTCTCAAGGAGGCAAGAACTATAAAAAGTTTATTATTAGAGACACAACACAATAAGTGGGAGACCACACAGAGAAACGGTTTAGTTAAGACAGAAGCAAGGCAGAGATGCACACCCAGAGAGAAAGGGTGCCGGCATCCTCCCTAATGAGGAGGAGCACAGGAAATGGGTGGTTAAATCATTTACATAGGGCAGTTCTTCCAGGTCTTTGTTTACCTTTGGCCAATTATCTGGTTTCTTTTTCCACACCTGACCTGCCCTAGGACGCTCCCAACATGCACGCGCAACTTTTTTTCCAAGATGGATTCCAGCCCAGAGGCCTATAAGTGGCCTTGGCATCACCTATTATGGGCTGGTACCCCCTCCTTTTTGACCCCCAAGGAGCCTTTCTGCTCGTGTGCAATGTCTCCCTTGCCCCAAGGATGGGAAATATGTGACCTCTTGATCTTTTACTCCAACAGGGTTTAGCCCCCTGCCATGACTGTTATCCTAAAGTGTCCTCAGGAGACAAAGCCTGTCTATTTACCCTGTTTCTGTTGTAATTTCTATTTTGAAGAGCAAACAGGAGGCAGGTTGTAAATATCTAACCTGTAGCCCACCTATCTCCTGTCTCAGGAAATGCAAACAGGTGGCTAGTTGTAAGTGTCCGGCCTGAAGCCCATCTTTTTCTTCCCCCAAGAAATATAAACAGGAGGTCAGTTGTAAATGCCTAGACTGGAGCCAATCTATCTCCTACCTCACTTCCATTTCATACATTAAATTATGGAAAATAAAATTTAATAAATAAAGTATAAAGTGTTGGGAATACATCCAAAGCCTCCCTGTTTATGCAGCACTGAGAATATTCTGCTGCAAAGGTCATGTATTCAATTCATTTTCCAAGTTCAGAGCATGTGAATCTGGTTGTTTTCTACAAGAAGACATCACAGTCAGTATCATGTAACTTTGTTTAAGACTTAAAGGAGAAATATAAATCTCATCCCGGTGTGTCTAGGAAGAGAATGAAAGTAGTCATTTTCTGAGCAAGTAAGTTCAAATGATCCCATAAAAATTATTATTAAGTTTTTTTCTTAAAGATGCAAACACCTTTTTTGCCTCTGATCTAAATTTTTTTTTCACAATAGATGTAATCTCAGGGCAGTATTGGTGTTATTTCCATCTCTCTGTATAGAGAAGGAAAACAATGGCTTAACCTACTTTTCCTTCAGCAGGGAAGAAAATGACAACAGTCTCAACAGAGGCTACCCTCTAAGAAAGAATATTTGTCTGGTTCCAAAAGATTCACGGAAATTGTTTTTCTAAGAAGTCCCACAATTAAACTTTCACATCGAATATCATCAACAATATGCTGTAAGCATTTACTCCACTCTAATTCAGGGGTTTTCGGTTTCCCCTCTAATTTCTTAAAAATATCAGCAATAATTTTCCTATAAATCCATGACTACTTCAGTCATGCTTAAATGGAGGGGGTAGGTCAAGGGAGGCAACTGGGCAGACCACTTGAAATTCAAACTCTCCTGTGTTTTTGTAAACATCCAGAGGGACACAATTAATGTGACATCAATACTAGTTGTACTATTGATTTGATTTATTTAGCAAATGTATTTATTTGCCTTTATTCAAGAGAATTTCTACTTCTGAGAAATAATGTCAAATGAATAAATTTATAATATATGAGCATTTGATTACTTAAGAGCAAATGGAGGCCAGGGTTAATATGAGGAAAGTCAGTTGCTCAGAGGAATGTGTCTTTTTTAATGGCGTTAACCAGGAGGAATAAAAGCAACATCCAAACCCAGAAAAATGTTCTTTTTGGCCTCAACATTTAGGCTGCCAACCAGCTTCCCAATTACTTCCAACTGAGGTAGTGACATCTGTCTGCCAGAAATGTAGAAAAACAATCACGTTTCTTTATCTGAATGCCTGTCAGGATGAAGTGGTCATTAAGGAAAGCTGTCTACCCTTCATCCCATGATCCAGGATTGTGTGCACATCTTAGAAACCAGTGTGCAACTCAGTGTGAATCATGAGTCCTGATTGAGATTCTCTTCTAATCCTCTAAATTTATTCAATTTTATTCAAATTCCAAAATGAAACAAATTTCCTTTTTAAAAATTTATTTACTGGAGTACAGTTGATTTACAGTGATGTGTTAATTTCTGCTGTACAGCAAAGTGACTCAGTTATACACACATATATATTCTTTTTCATATTCTTTTCCATTATGGTTTACCACAGGATATTGAATATATCGATAGTTCCCTGTGCAATACAGTAGGACCTTGTTGTTTATCAATTCTAGATATAATGAAACAAATTTCCTTTGTGTGTGTGTGGTGGGGGGTGAAGGAGGGGTGACAAAGTACAGAATTCATTTGTGCACTATCATTTTACATATGTGCCTCTTGAGTTTATTTCTTTATTTCATTTATTAACTTGTTAATTTAATGAATACTTGAGTGTTTACTATTTGCAAGGCACGACTCCAGTTCCTATGGATAGAGATGAAAGTACAAGAGATAATAGAACTTTACTCATAGAGCTAACTAGCTATTTTCAGCCATACTTATTTTAGGTTGTGAATTCTATGTCCTTAAAGAATTCATTAGAGGAAGAAGAATTTTGAAATCGAGATTTTCATTTTTGATTTACCACAGACATTTTCTTCTCATTATTTTTGCCAAGTCTATTAACTTTTCCAGAGCCAAAATATACAAAACTTACAATCAAGCACTATTTTTCTTTATACTCAGAACTATTTAAATCCAGTCAATAAAGAGACAAAATAAGTATTTGTTTTGAATGGATTAAAAAAAAATGACAAAGCACAGGTGTAGCATTAAGCATGCATATATATCAAATGATAGGTTTTCTGTCTTGCAATGCTTCAGAATCACCTGAGTATCTGACTTTTAAAAAGCTCCTTAGAAAATTCCAATCTGCAGCAAAAATTGAGAACTGCTAAAAACTTTCAGTGTCTATGGGGATATGCAGAAAGTAACATACAGTTAGAGACATTTGCAACGTGGAAACAATAATATGTCCAAGAAAAATCATTAAATTGAGGAAAGAAAAAGGAAATTTGTGGGAAGGTGCTGCTATAGTCATCTTTTTCAGGTGGTATTCAGCTCATAGTGTCCAAAATAAATACACAGTGTTTACAGGCAGTTCTCAGCACTGGCTCTCAAATTTGTTTATATGTTAGATTACCTAGGCTTTAAACATGACTGATATCTTTATCTTACCCTCTAAGATTCTGAATTAATTATTCTGGGATAGAGCTTAGGCATCAGTCATTTAAAGCTCTGCTCAGGTGATTTCTTTTTACATTTTAAACCACAGAATTTGATAACAGTGACTACAAAAATTAGCATGCATTTCAAATAAGTGTTGTTAGCAGAAATGGGTAGACATCTGGATCCATAAGTCAATGCTTACAAAGTGGATTTATAATAAATCATCACTTCAGGTAAAAATACTGGGACATTAAAATTCTTAAAATAAGACATGGATTTTTCCTACATTCTTATGTTTGAAAAGGCAATTTGAGCACAACTATAAACATATATACATACATATTAATATTTACAAATTATTAACAAATAAGTCCTGAAAGCTTTAAAATTATAAGATCAAGAAATTTATTTTAAAATTATTGAAGAGAGATTGCTTTACCATTGACACCCAGGATTCTCTAAACAACAATCATTTCCTGATAAGATTAAGTTATTACACTAAAATTTGTTTTATGCAATGGATTAGCTGCATTAGTCCACACTTTGCATGTTGTGATTATGCAAAATTACTTGATAATTTTTTATATAATCATGAGTTATCTTCTGCATAATCATATTATCTTCATGTGTTAGACAGAAAATGAACAGCCATCTATCTAGTTCTTCAACCAATACAATAATTATCTATCTGTGGCAGGTCACCATTTCATCTGTTTAACTTCAAAAGGAATTATTCATGCAAAAAATACAGTGTTTTGTTTTAATAGTATAAATGATGAAGTCAGTATATTTTATGAAATTAATCACAAATAAAGTAGATTGGCAAACCATGATCCAAAATTATATGGTCATGCTTACCACACATGATTTTTATAAGTGTGACTTGTGAGAAAAACATATATCGATAAATAGCTATAAAATGTGTATATGTATAATTTATTCTCTTCCATGCATAATCTAACTACAGAGAAAAGGAGATACAAATTAAAATAGAAAATTCATCACATATGATGAACACATAAGAATCTCCTTCCATCTGGGTTTTTCTGAAAAGGAAGAATTTTTAAAGTTATGAATGCTTTAATAACATGATAGGAATACTCATATGGTTTATCCTCTTGCAATAAAATCATACTTCAGTCGTCTCAAGTTCAGCCTATTGCCAAAGTTAGAAGGATCTTATAATGTTTTTAGAATAATGCTTTATAGAATTACCTTTGCAAATATTTAGCTTGGTTTTGCAATGCGGAGTTTCAGTTTTAGAACCTACCTTCTGATCCTGCACCTTGAAATTCAGTTTGTCACGAAAATAGTGAGCCGACTGGCTAAAGACGACTTTCTACACTGCACACTCCAACCACACAGTTCTGAATTTTTATTTTTATTTTTCCTCATGCCATGAGAGAGTTCATTCTGAATGAGACTAGTAAACATACTTCCTCAGGTATCAAACTGGAAAAAAAAAATGGAAAGAAATAAACATTCTCTAATTTGATTACATTTTATTCTCAACAGTCTGGTTGGAAGTTTCATTGCTTGTCTATACCAATGGTAGCTGAGGGCTGTGTTTGCTGGCCGGGCTAGGGAAGAAGGGGGTCATCTCCACTGTCCTAAGCAAGTGGACACATGTCTTGAGAGGGTGCTGTTACTCACTACTACACATGCACGTTAACCCTCATGTACTCTTGGCTTATTTCCCACAAACCAAATCTCTGTTAAGAAACACACTGTACACTCTTATGTCAGATATCTGGTGATAGCTCTGCAAAAGTCCATGTCGAGACCCCACAATCTGCCATAGAGTTTTCATATTTCAAAAAAAAAAAAATAGTAGTCATTTTAAGAAGTAGTTCTTTCTTACACAGATGGAGAGAAGCTTCTTCCCTCTCACCTAGTTTCTGAAGCTCACATTCTGGCAGAACCCTACTGGAATCCTAAACAGAGGAGCTCTGAATATAGAAAACCTGGAGCTGAAATTCATCAGGCCTGTCTCTTCCCATGTAAGAAACAAATTTGTGCAACTCACCCTGTCTAAGGCTAACATTGACCCAATGATGCAGTTTTCTGAGACTTCGATCTACAGTCAGGTGTGCTTTATTTCCTAGACCTGTTTTGCATTGGGTGTGGGTGGGAGAGAGAGAAATAGAACTAGAGCAAGAATGAATGCTTTAACCTTGTAAATATCTCAAAAGTGAATCTAATGGAAAATCAGTTTTCTGATTCTTTATCACATGGGTACACCTTTTGGTCTATAAAATACATCAAGTGTCTTTGAGTTGATTAAAGATTGTATCTAACACTTTCGATCTTCATTCTTACAATATGCATTTACAGCATCATATTATGTTTTTTCTAATCTGAAATTGCTTTCATTTTTCATTCAGTCAGTCCTCAAATGCCATCAACAGCATCAAGCAGACATATGTGCACATAATAGACTCGTCCCTGAATTCTCAGTTCACATTCTCTTAACCTACAGGCCGTATTCTCTTAAGACATGATTATGGAGTGGTATCCCTCAGATCAAAGAAATAAATGTTCACGAGATTTCCCAGGTACTATCAGCTAATCATTTATTTTTCTACACTGATCATCTCAAAAGGGACAGGGATTTCTTATGGTACTTACGGCTGAGTCATAAGTATTGGAAAACCCAGAAATATATTTTAAGAAAAATTTTCTTGCTTCCCACATGCAGTTTTTCAGGTCACAGCCATAAAATTAGCAGAGGCTTTCTTTTCGATATCTTAGTTCAACCCCATTGGATTACATAAAAATAACTTCTACAGAGTTGATGCTATAAGTGTATCAATTTTACCTTAACTGACATGGGAGTTTTTGGCATTCAGATATATATCGTAAATGCATGGCATAAAGAGCAAACTCTCAAACAGAGAATACAAATTAACCATTATTTTTTTTAAAAAATTCTCTACCCAATTTGTAAAAATGGAAGCTAAGTAGAGGAAATATGAAAGAAAATAGTCTTTTCTTAACAAGTATAATTTACTGACATTCTCCACTGAATAAAAAAAATATTCTCAGAAAATATACTGATTTAACAGGTAGGGTGAAAGGATTATCAGGAGTAAATCTGGTTTCTATCTATCTATCCCATCTTTATTTATCTGTCAATATATTTTATTCATGTTTTTAATAGTATAGTTTATGTCCTCTTTTGGGGGTACTTCTGAGTTAAAGGAAGGGTAGTGAAAGAACTTGATCATTGATAGATGTCACTTTTACAGATGGTCAACTTATTAAATCAATTATTAATTTTAATGTTTGGTAGACAATCCCAAGTCTGCATAATTATACACTCATGGTCATAATAAACACACACACATATACACTCCTGGACAATGTTGAAGTACATAAAATTATATCTAGTCATCTACTGAGTTTTTTTTTAACTGAGATGTGTAATATTTACTTTTTATATCCTCAATGTGTAACTGGGTGTGGGTGCTTTTTTTCTCTCATAATCCTATTTCGTATGAGATTGGCTCTTTTAGGAAGAATACTCACCTCTTCAGCTTAATGAAATTTATTTTTATTATTAGTTTGACTTTGTTCTTTTACTTGAACTGGCAAATCTCTCTTCATGGAGCCTGTTGACCTCCCCTCTTAAGTTTCTCAACCCCCAGAACATTACCCAAATATCACCTTTGTTACCTTTTTAATGAAACATACCACATCCTGTTATTTAAAATAAAAACTGCCCTCTCTCTTCTTATGCTCAAACCTCTTTCAGCTGTACTACTTCTTCTTCACCCTCTAACTTTTTATATAGTTTACTGATTTAGTGTGTCTATTGTTGTCTGACTACTCACATTATTTCATAAGCTCCTTCAGAATAAGGTCCATTGTCTTTAGATGCATTGGAACAATTTCTGTCACCTAGCAGGCACTTCATAAATACCTGTTGAATGAATGAAAAAACATTGAGACTTTTATGTCTTTCCTCTATGAGTCAACTTTTCTCCTGTATTTCCTTTGCATTATGTTCCAAGTTTATCTTTTTGGCCTTTAGTTCCCTACTTCAGTCATGAGGTATAGCTCTTTTGATTTTTCTATCATTGTTTGTTTCACGATTAAATATACAAAATGACATTGTTAGGTTCCTAGAATTCTATTTCTCATGACTGCTTTTCATTAGTATCGACATAGTATGCTTTCAAATCTCTCTGTTCATATGAATTATATTGATCTTAAGTGTGCTTCTGTTTTGCATATTACCTCATTATTTCTCTGGATTTACTTTTCTGCTTGCAGTGTTGTGTTTGTTTTTTTGTTTATATTTGTCTTTTACTTTATTCAAGTATTTCTTTAGTATTTGTTCATCTTTGTTATCTGTCCATACGCAATGATGGGAAGTAGATGAACAAACATAGAAACTATGGAAAATGTTTACAAGTCCACCTGAAGATTCAGGTTTGACAGTGAATATAGATTCTGCTGACAGCGCGCCTAGGGGAAGAATGTGCAGACAGGTAGAGTGTGCAAATTGCTACTGTCTACTTGACACTGTGCCTGCTCCCTGGGTAACTCCAAGAAATCGTGGATATTGATCCATTCTCTGGTGCCAAAAATCTCATTGTTCACCGTGAAGAACAAAAGAGAGCCCATTACTCAATGTTTAACACGTATGTAGAAAGTGTTCAATAAATATCTGTTGAATTAATTCTTCATGCTTTAATATCCCAACTATGAGTTGTCCAGCTACTGATATGACACCTTCCTGACCCTACAGTACTATCAGAGAGTTCTCTGAACTGACGTTTCTATAGATTCAAAAAGGAGCCTTTATCAGTTATTAAGATTTTAACATTTATCACTTAGGGCCAAATCAATTCACTTGGGTCTGGCTTTGCTCTACCAGAAATGATTTTTAAAATTAGCATCTAGAAAACCATAAAATGAGCTGACATGAACCAAGATTAAATTTTTGTTTTGTGAGGGATCTAGTTAATCATTTAATAAATTATGTTCAGTAAAACATAACTTATGGAAATGTGACATTCTCACAGGTGAACTTGTTTAATCATAAAAGTCATCAGAGTAAAACAATGGCAAGATCTTTTAAGCAAAGAAACTTTGTTTCCACTTAGGTTTTGATCCTACTCTTTGTTAAGGGAAAGTCTACCCTCAGTGTTATGATTTGAAGATTCTCTTTTTGTCAATGTTATTGTTGTTTCCTTGACTGGTTACTGCCACAGAACTGGGTTGTTACCATGTGTGTTAGTTTTCTAGAGGTGCTGTAACAAAGCACCACAAATTTGGTGACTTAAACAGCATAAATTTTTGGTCTCAGTGTTCAGGAGTTTAAAACTTCAAAAAAAAATTGATATATTGGTTGTGTTGCTTTCTTCTGAGAGCTATGAGGGAAGATTCTGTTCCAGGCCTCTCTCCTTGGTTTGGGACAGATGCCTTCTCCCTGTGTCTTCACATCAGCTTCCTTTATGCATGTCTGTCTCTGTGTCCAAATTTCCCCTTTTTGTAAAGATACCAATGACATTGGATTAGGACCTACCTTAATGACCTCAGCCTAACTAATTATATCTGCAGAGACCAAATTTCCAACTAAGTTCACATTCTGAGATTCAAGGAGTCAGCACTTCAACATATGAATTTTGAGGGGATACAATGCAGCCCATAACACAAGTGAATGTATAAATCTCTAGTCCTCCAGTGCTTTGGAATGCAACTGTACCATCCTCCTAATTCCCTCATTTATGAGTAAAATACATTCTGGGCACATATTCAGCCTACATAAACATGAGGGTTGAGTTTTAACATTTTTGAAAGTTTCTGCGACTGGGTAAGTAAGTTACTTTTGGATGAAGTAACAGGAACCCCGTCGTGACTGTCTATTTCAGCAATAGTCCCCAATCTAGCATTCTCTGGCAGTACAGTTGGTATTTTCCTCTAACATTTTGATTTCTGTGACTTATCTCTCAGCTGGTTCTGAACACAGACGGGGAAGAAAGTATATGAATGTTATCAATCTAGAACTCAGTATCAATCATCTAACAAGTCAGGTTTTTTCCTTTATTTTCAATTGTTATTAAGTTTGTCCTACTTCCTATGCAACATACATTAAGCCAGTGCTTATCAGACCGGGGTTAGTAAATAGTCTTTTTTTTTTTTTTTTTTTTTTCCTTTTTAATCACTTCCTACCATACACTCTGCCTCCTGAATTCAATTCATTTAACTATACTTATATTTTATGATCTGTTTCTTCTGTCCTCTCTATGAGAAGCTCATTCACCTCATTGCTTTTGGTGAGAGAGTAATTACTAGCTGAGCGCCACTAGGAAGATTCTCCTCCTCATAAGAAAAGACATCTTTTCTGAGAGTTGTAAGATGCTCGGGGAATTTAAGTGTTCAGTCCCAGATGAGTGCTATACCCTATGCCTCGCATCTTATGGGGAATCATGACATGTATTAGAATAGCAGTAGTTTTAATAGATCTTACCGTGAAGAAACCAATCTAATGTTGCTTAATCTAGAAGTTTACAAATATTTTTCACAGCAGGAGATTTTGTATGTTTATTTATTTGTCTGTTTGCCCCTAAAACGTTGTCTTGTCCTACCTCAGGGATTTTGTTCTGACTTGTCCTGGCTTCATTCTTCATTGTAGTAGTTATCAATTTATTGTTACTTTTCTTTTAGTTTAGCAACCTTTCTCACTACTCTAAATTCTACAAGAGCAAAACATTACCTGTTGAGTTTTTTTGTTTTATCACCATTATTTAGGAATTTGTTTTCCTATAGCAAATATTGACATTAATGAATCAATCTTAAAGAATGAGTGTTTCATGGAGAATTCATTACTTAATGTTTCTCTGTCTTCTTTATTTTTATATTCTAAACTACTACTATATTGTATCTGATTCAGTATTTAAAACCATATTTCACACTATCCAAAGTTATCTTATAGAGAAAAGTCTATTTTCTATTTTATTTTCTATGCCTCCTTTTCTGCTAATACGTACAGTTATATCATACATCTGAATAATAAAATCTACAGTTATAATAAGTCAGAAGCTTCCTATTACATAATGTATACTAAGAAAAATGATTAAGAATGCTTTCTGGCCAAATTTTCTTATTGGTAATATTTCAAAATTAAAAGAAACTGTTTTTGTTTTTAGGTCTTTTTTTCCTCCTTTCTTCTTTGCCAGTGCCATTTTAGAAAGTTCTAGCAGAAACTTCAACCATTCTATTTCATGAACTTGGCCAACTTCTCATCCAGTCTGAACAAAATAATGATTTTCCAGATCAGATTAAGCTGCATTTTTAATAGTGGATGGTGGTCTTAAACCAGGAATGGAATTACTGGGCCATCTGTACATGTTATGAGGTCTGGCTCTGCTCAAAATGTTGTCCTCTCTTGGTTTGCTTCTACGAGTCATATGCCAGACAGTTAAATGGCTTTCAGCTGAACAATCTACAGGCCCTCTTTCCTATAAAATGTCTCACTTCATATCTGAGCACAACCAGTGCTTACTCCTCTCAGTTAAGACTCTGGTGTTGTTCTATAATACTATAGTTTCTGATAGAGTTTCTCCAGAAAATTCCATGTTTGTGCTAATCATAAAACTTTACTATTTCTACCTAGGAGAAAGGTAAATCTTGCAAGGTTTTCCTCTCTATGTATTTAATAACAACTCCTTTAAAAAAAGTCTTGCTTTTCACAGAAGCATGAAAAGAGAGGTATTGAATATTTTGTAGATTGTTTTCAAAGTAAATGTCACTATATTTAAGGTGGTTACCAAGCCTCCTTCTTCCAACATTTTCCATAGTGCTTTTTTGCACATAAATACATTTCTATGTTTTTGTCCATTATAGATTCTAAAACTTCACGTCATAGCAGGAGGGCAATTTGGATATAGAGGAGGAATGTGGTGCTCTGATTTGCTTCACAGAACTTTGTTTTACCTCATTTAGACAGATTTTGTTTTACTGTGCAAAACACTCTTCCATTATAGATTTTGTCCAGTTTACAAAAATAAATAGAAAAGAAAGAGTGATATATTTTCTTCTACTCAGAATAGAAAATTC
Source organism: Balaenoptera acutorostrata (assembly GCF_949987535.1). Classification (NCBI taxonomy): domain Eukaryota; kingdom Metazoa; phylum Chordata; class Mammalia; order Artiodactyla; family Balaenopteridae; genus Balaenoptera; species Balaenoptera acutorostrata. Next base: position 18,765,695 of record NC_080065.1, on the reverse strand, counting down.
AGCGGCTTTCATTTATCTTATCCTTACTAGAAGTTCCATTTTTTAAATTATTTTTCTGAGAAAGTCTGTGTGCTCTGAGCAAAGATAAATCAGTTCGATTTTAAAGTATTAAAGTTTTGATATGTTGTTTGCAAGATACTTTCTCATAATTAGTGTTACTTGAGATGGAATTTTAGCAGAAGTAAAGGTTAATACTGGATTAACTCTCTCCATTACTTTCTCATATATCTGCCTCTAAAATTCTTTTACATTGAAATATGCTCTGATGCACATTTGCACAAGAGCTCTTTTCTGTCTTTCATCTGATTTCTGTTACCAACACACTTAATAAATGCTCAGATCCTTGAGATCATATAAGGCACTCTTTTCTGTGTATAATGTCTGTAATGCATTCTCGTTTTATATTTTGTAATGTGAGAAAAAAATGAGAGAGTTGGTATAAATTAGAAGATTGTAATTCATATGATTTGTGAGAAAGTAGCTCTGCTTAACAGAGAAACTTACAATATATTTGTAGATATAATTAGTTCTAAATCATAATATACAATATGCATCTGCTCAGGATGCCATAATAAAATATCACAGACTGGGTAGCTTAAACAACAGAAATTCTTTTCTCACAGTTCTGAAGGCTGGGAAGTCCAAGGTCAAGGTGCTAGTAAGGTAGATTTTATTCTTAAGCCTCTTCTCTTGGCTTGCAGGCAGGTACCAGCTTGCTCTGTGATCACATGACCTCTTCTTCTTCATGTGGGAGGCAAGAAAAAGCTCTTTGGTGTCTTTTCTTATAAAGACACTAATCCCATAGGACGAGGGCACTAACCTCATGACCTCATCTAACCCTCAGTACCTTTCAAAGGCCCCATCTCCAAATACTATCACACTGGAGGTTAGGAGTTCAACATATGAATATTTGAGGAATACAAACATTCAGTCCATAACACACAATATCAACATTTTAGTAATTTATTAAGTCAGAGCTTAAGACCTTTATTTCCTGTCAGTTTTAATGAATGTTTGGTGAATGTGTGTGTCATCTGGATGCTTTGGAAAGCAGATATAGCAATGGAGTTAAGAGTCCACACAGTTTATCAGGGGTTAATTTCAGTGAGAGATAAAAGAAGGAAGGAGAACTTGGCAGGGAAATCCTTCCAACCAAGATACATATCTCACACATGAGAAAGAGTGAAGTAAGAAAGATTGGGCAGATAGAATATCAGACTGCAATCTAGATCTGACACAGTTATTCCAACGGGGAGGTGTAGAGGAAAGATTGTCTGTCAAATGAGTCCTGCGTTGGACAGAAATAGCTAGTCCATAGTACACTTACATTGTCACTTATTGGCTCAGGCTTTCTGAAAGAGCATGATCTCTTTTCAAAAGCTAAGGCAGATCCTGAAGACACTGAGGCTGCAGGCTGGCAGTTAACTGTAGTAGTACAGTTAAAGTACAGTACAGTAAAGTAGTACTTTGATGAGGATCCAAGTGGCGCATCTTCATGGTTGCCACGGTCTCTCTCTTGTGCCATGTGGACTAACTTCTAAAAATATGTTGAAGGAACAATTTTTCCAGAGTTCTAGTGGACTTTTCCTTTTGAAGAAAATGTAGAAGAGGAAATTTAATAGCATGAATTCAGCTCCAGTTGTTCTTGGTATCACACTGGTACTCATCACCCTCTATCCATTCCAAGTCTGTTGGCCTCAGCTAGAACATCTATTGGATCCACTGGCTTACTTGGTGGTAAGATCCAAACTCTCCTTCCTGAAGGAGAAGAGCCTCTGATAAACATTCCTTTCTTGGTATGTTTTGCTTTGCTCGTCCATTCACAGTCCTAATTGGTTAATGGAGTAACAAGATGCTCCCCAGTAGATGACCTGCGTCCCAGGCATTTTCTTCCCTGCTCTTAGTGAATAAGAGCAGCCATACCTCCTCCAGTTGATCAGCGTCAATTACCCCAACCAGGACAGGTTCCTCCTCTTGCCTGGTTCTTTGAACACAAGGAGTACAATGTGCCCAACTGGCAGGACTAGTTTGTAGTCCAAAGTAACCCTTGACGTGTCATCTGGCAAGAGTGCATAACCCTTAGGGACCAAACCTTCTAACCATGAAGAGCCCACATTTGCAGATATGGGAATGACAGCAAGCAAGGACACTCCTGCTACCAACCATTAGCTACCAGTCTCCTGTGTCCTTCCTATTTGGAACACAGTTCCACACATAAGTCTCTGATTTAGTATTTACACTGAATTCTAGAGAATGGTACCTCATCTTCAGGGACGCCTCATGCTGGTGCCTCAGGTGTGCCTTTAGGCCATGTCAATGCTCTAACAAGCCAGCTGCATCTGGTTGGAACATTATGAGATAGAACCAATAGATCCCACTGTCATGGGCCCATGCCTATACATCCTTTGCTATAAAGTATATTCTTTGGTTGGACACTATTTTGTGTGGGATATCATATTTGTGATTAAGCATTCGATTACTCTGGATGTTGGTGCTGGCTGAGGATCTATGGGAAGGAAAAGCAAACCTATACTCAGAATATTTGTTGTTTATTCTTGTGAGAATAATTTAATGGTCTTCAAGGAGAGAAGAATTCCAATATGGCTGATTGGACTCCTCAAGGAATAATGTCATAATAGTGGTTCAGAGTTCGTTTCTAATTGCTGACAGGTTAGAGGTTCAGAAGAGAGAGCAGCTAGATTGACCTTGACATTTGTAGTCCATACTTTTGGGCCCACGTGTTGTCTCCATGCTATCATTGTGGCCACTCCATTAATGTCCATATCATGCAATTTCTGGAGTGGGTGAAGAAAAAGGAAGGAAAATATCAATTGGCAGTCATTTAGTCTACTTGGTTATTCAATGTCTCTTCCATGATGGGTGATCTGTACACTTTGTGCTCTCTCCTGGATATTCACACACATGGTTCTGTCACAGACCTCCTTGTCTCTGATCCACCAGTCCTTTCTGTTCCAGGTCATTGTGCACTTGGCCACATCATTTGCTGTTGCCCCTCAGTAAATATATGTTATAGTTATCCTGCCTGATAATCATGTCCTGGTGTAATGTGTGTGTGTGTGTGTGTGTGTGTGTGTGTGTGTGTGTGTGCATGCGTGCTATATTGACTCAGTTTTGAGCCCTGGCTAGAGGCCAGTTAGTTCCCCTTCTTGAGCAGCCCATTAAGCCTATACCTCTGATCAATTTTCTCTCTGGTTCTCATACTTTGAGCAATTATACACCTCTGCAATTGCCCCAGGACCAGGTACCTGCTAACCAGAGACAGCTATTATGCCCTAGAATCCACCACAATTATGTGCATTATCTAATCCTAAGCCTGTTTTCCCTACCGTAACCTTTTCTTCCCACAGAAACCACAATAAAGGCTCTTTCCCACAGCTCCCCCTCACCTTCTGTCTTGTGATGGACCCTAGTATTTCCCCTGAGTGGTCCTACATGGCATGCTGTACTCTCTCCAGAGGACTGTAAGTATAAAAAAACAAACAAACAAACAAAAAACTGTAAAACTCTTTCCAGTCTCTCTCTCGCCTTTCTACATCTGGCCTCATCATACCTCACTCAAGGTAATATGGTTAAAATATATGGATGAAGTTGGTCAATGTGATGTACTCTGGTATATACATAGGATTCAAATATTTTTAAAGCTGTATTATGACAGAAGGAATGACAGTTAATAGACCCTTGGGACCTGGGGACAAACCAAACATGTGTATTTTAGTTTATTTCATGTTAATAAGAACACTTTCTGAACATTCTATATTAAACACGTATTTGTCAAATTGATGGTCACATACGATATACATGCAGATGTATTTATCCACTCAAGCCTGTTTGCCATGGCATCTGTGATTGAGACTACTACTTGATTGAAACTGTGGTGTTATGCATTCATTCTCCAGGATCCCTCAAATTTCTACAAAGGCCACACTGGCAAATTAAACAGAGATATTATAAGAATTACCTCTATGCATTATTTAGATCTTTACAGGTGACACAAATTTCTGCCACTTACTGCCTCTCTGGAGATACAATCCTGGTTTTGATTCACTATCAAGGTGAAGGTATGGGCAATTTCAGAGGTTTGACTCCCCCATAATCATAATAGATCTTATCCCACAGATCAAGGACTTAGTATCAGATATATATCAGTTTCCAAGGACTTCATCTTCAATTATACATTCAGAATCTGAGGGATATAACTATTGGTTCCACAACCAGACTTTGACCATAACTTCAATAATTACCTGCCTCCTGTCTGCCCCTACTTTAATAACGAAACCATGATGATATTTCTCTTCTTCAAGCATCAAACCTAAGTCAGATCCTGTGTCCAATTGTTCTTGAAATGCTGGGGGAACCCCATTTCCTGATGTCTCATCTGAGTAAACACCTGCATATCCCTTTGGGAAAAGGCTGGAGGAATCTATTCCCTGTTTAATTACTGTGGATCTTTCTACTTCAATCAATGCATTCTGGGTTCAAGAACTGACTTAAGTTCTGGAAATTGAGTACAGGATTATGACTCTGTTGGAGTGGCTTCCCTTAGGCTCCTGCTCATTCAACCTTGCTTTCTTTTGTTTATGTATATTTAGTAGAATATTGTTGGCGTCACATATTTTATTCTCAGACATGCTATGTGCTGTTAGCTATCTTCTCAACTTTCTATGTGTCAATCCTGCTTGAATGTCACTCTGATCTCCCCACTGAGTATAGTAATTGTGATCACCACCCAGCCCTGCTTTGGGCTATTAAGAGTTGCCACTGGGCTTCTATTGCTCTGATGCATCACTGTCACCCATCATTGCTATCAATATGCTGAGCACAATGGAAAGTTCTCCTGCAGTGACCCCTGGCCAGGACTTCTGAGTGTTGCTGGGGTCTCTCTTATAAGGGACCCCAGCATTTTTTTTTTATAAATTTATTTATTTTTGGCTGCGTTGGGTCTTCGTTGCTGCACACGGGTTTCTCTAGTTGCGAAGAGTGGGAGCTGCTCTTAGTTGCGGTGTGTGGGTTTCTCATTGTCGTGGCTTCTCTTGTTGTGAAGCACGGGCTCTAGGCACACGGGCTTCAGTAGTTGTGGCACTCAGGCTCAGTTGTTGTGGCTTGCCATCTCTAGAGCGCAGACTCAGTAGTTGTGGTGCATGGACTTAGTTGTTCCACGTCATGTGGGATCTTCCCGGACCAGGGATCGAACCACTGTCCCCTGCATTGGCAGGCAGATTCTTAAACACTGGGCCACCAGGGAAGCTCTCTTTTTTTTTTTTTTTTTTTTTAAGGGCACATGTGCTTTATTGCTTACTCTGCATATTCAAATGAATAAAATAAAACCCTTTTAAAAAGTAAGGCACATGAGCAGCCTTCTGTGCAAGTTCCATATTATTTAAAATTCTTATTGGCTAATAGAGTATTTCCACTCTAGAACTGGAGCTATCTATAAATTGGAGCTATCTCTCATGAGAACTTTCCCAATAGCCTTCACAATGTTGTGTCTTCTGAGCCTTCCCTTGGAACATAATCCTCCAGTGATACTTTGGCCTCATATAATATACCAATTCCAGCATGACCACTTCCCTGAGACTTTTTGTTTCTTCTTCTATTGTCTGTCACAACAATTCGAGCATTTCAACTTAACTCAGCATAGGGCATTGCTTTCTTTAGGCTTCTATGAGATGCCTTCCCACCAATTTAGATGGCTATCCTACTCGTCAATGTTAGATGACCCTCCCTAGTCCCTCCACCATTGTTCATTCTTGGAGGGAAGCTGTTCAGGAAGAACATGGCCTCAGCTCAAGACTCAGATCCAGCAGGTGTTGCAGCTGGAGGCTGTCAGCTATCTGTACCCTTGCATCTGCACAGTAATGACATCCTTGAAGGGACATCTGACTGGCATATGTTCAGGGCTGCCTCAAGATGTGATGATAAGAACATAGAATTAATAAGGGGAATAACATTTTCAAACTAAAATTATTAGAAAGATTTATTTTGGCATAGTTTTCAGAAAATGAATACTTGAAAGTCAAACAGTTTAGTTATGTGACCCAACATGAGAAGGGTAATTTGCTTGTTTTGATAATTTCAAAATTTCAACTATTTTCCATTCTGCTAAGAGCATGATATTAGACTTAAGTTATAAATATCTTATTGATGTGGAATTATTACGATTTATTTAATTAACCATACGTATGTGTTTGAGGTTTTAAATATTAGTATTGGGTCACCCTTAGAGTTTTACATTAATGGTCCCGAATAAAATATACCTCCCTGTAGCCATTTTTCCTTGGAGGCCACATCCACATCAACTTCAAGACATTGGCTAATGTAAGGCATTGGGATTTGCCCTCATAAATGTTGCCATAAGACCTCCAGGCTGTGGAGAATCCCAAGATTAAAGCTCCCACCATCCCAACTGTTCCAGCTGAAATCAACCTCTAGCACATCTGCCAGCTGACTATAGCTGCCTGAGTAAGGTCTAATGATGCCAGGTGATTCCAGAAGTACTGATCAAGCATTTCACAGAATTGTGAGAAAGAGTGCATTTCTTTTAAGACATTAAATGTTTTGGTGCTTTGTTATGCAACAATAAAGGATGCAAGGTCCTTTCACAAACATTGAAGTGTCATCCATCAATTATCTTTTCAAAAGTAAAAACTGAAATGTCAATTCCTTGAGGTAACAGATATCATCTGAGAAAAAAGTGTCATAACCTATGTTTAAAAAGAGACTCTAAAGTATTCTTAGAAAAAAATACTTTAAAATATGTCTGTTACCATATTTTTCCCTCTGATAGAATATAGCATCTAGCCTGTGCTTATGAAAATGATTTTTTAAAATTCTATGGTAGTAAATTTATTGTTTTAACGTCATGTTTCATAAAATTTCAATGCACATATCCTTAGTACTCTGTAGAAATTCAATAATGGATAAGGCTTGTAAATATAGACAGAATTTATGGGTGTTGAAATCTCTATTCAGAAAAAGAGATATTCCTTAACATGTTTTGATTTCACTGCATTTTTTATTTTATTTATTTCACTTATTTATTAAATACTTCATACCTCTCAGTCACTATGTTCTACATTTAATATATAGAGTTGAATAAGAAATGTCCTCAGATTTCCCTAGAGGGAGAAGTAGACAGCAATACCATAATAGTAGGGGACTTTAATATCCACTTTCATCAATGAATAGATCATCCCAACAGAAAATCAATAAGGAAACATTTCCTGAAATGACATGTTAGACCAGATGGACTTAACAGACATATTCTTCTTTCAAAGAATCAGCAGATATGTAAGCTAACAATTATAATACAAGGTTGCTTTAAGAACAATAAAAGAGGAATGAGTTTCACAGGAAAAATATATAGAGGTGAGATTTGGCTAGCCTGTACAGGAGCTAGAAGGGTTGTAGAATTGCATGCTTGAGAAAATATTTTGAAATCTCAGAGAAAACTTCAATAATGATATTATTTGTCCAAGAATAAATCATGTGTTCTGATCTGTGTTCTCATCCTCATGAGCTCTCTCCTGACAAGTTAGATGACTGAAACAATCCACCATAAAATAAGAGTAAACTCCATTCTGGTGTTAATACTATTTCCTTATGTTCGAAGGAATTAAATGAGATAATGACTTTGAACCAGTTCTGAAAACTGAAGTACTATAAAAATTGAACATTTGGATTTCTATTATTTTTCTCTATTTTGTTAACCATGGATGACTAAACAGACTTGTAAAGTCTTTTAAGTATATCTTAATATTTAAATATTCACTGTTGATTTTGAAGGTGTAAGTTGACTAGAAAGGCCATATTCCCTGAGTTTCAGAAATTTTAAGGTGATATTTATAACAAAGAAAACTCATTTACACAGCTTCATTTTCTCCTGCATCAAATTTTAATGTTATAATTTTATAAAAGAAAAATACTTATGTCATTCTCAAACATTACTTTTTAAAGCTATTTGTTTTTTTTAAAATATTTTAATAATCCTATCACAACATTTCCATCAAGCTTTCAAAATGATGTTTCTGTTATTCAGAGGAAAATGATTTGCTACCTGAATGTGATAGACAATATGAGAGTTTTAAAAAGTGGGAGAAACAGAAATTATCAAACACATATTTGCTTCAAATGTATTTTGAAAATACATACATATTCGTAATTTGGCTATTAGCAATCAGGTTTGGTCTAAATATGTTATAATGATTTTGACATAAATATATTGATGTATCAAACAAGTGCAATCTACATTTTCTAAGCATTAGATTTGACATGTTCGATGTGACATATTAATCATAATATATGACTTAGGCTTTTACATTTCATTAAAATTCAAATATTCAATTATATTATATTCAATTATAAATTCAATTATATTATTGAATTTGAATTCCATAATATAATTGGTTATATTCCCTTGCATAGACCTTTGAAATGAGTGTTACATATAAACATATGTTCAGTTTAACAATAAAAAATGTTAAGCCTTCAAGGTTATTTCTGCCTTCAAGGTTCTACTGCCATTCCAGAGATTCTGAATATTTTTGTTGGTTTAGATAGAAAAAAACTTGAGGTAACCTTGATTTAATCTACTTAACTCAGCAAAAAACCAAGAAATTCCTCCCATGTCAGCCATTATTTCTCAAATTCCCACTACAGTAAGAAGGATTATAAACTTTAAGTAGCCCCCTGGGATTGTTGAGCTAGTGCACTTTGGAACATAGGTTGATCTGATCCAGTTCTATCACCTCCCATTATAAACTTTGTCAGCATAGTTCTAAAAATACACGAGAGTGCAGTTTAACCTTTCCAAAAGCTGCAGTGTAGATGTGTCCACCATTCTGCTGGACTAGATTAAATGTATCATTTTTCTCCTTTTGCTTCCACAATTTCCTTTTTGCATTAATTATATACTATAGATCAATCTATATGATAGTCTAAACTTGTTGGGAAAACCAAAATAAATTAATTGATCCATGTCATTTGATATGCACAAACAGTTGTATTTCAGCTACATTCTCTGACTTCACTAGCGTTTCAAACTGAACCTTGAAATGTTCATTCTTTTTTTTCTCCCCTGGTTTGAGCTACTAAAAGCCTCAGCTGAATTGCAAATATACTATAAAGGGAAATAAGTAAAATTATTATCTATTAACATCCCAGACAGCATTTGATTAAGAAATAAGACATTGTAGAGATTAAGGAGAATGGAAAATAATTGTACACACATTTTGGTATGTACGTATACATCAATATCAAATAGCAGGTAGAAGAGAGAAAGATAGAACAAGTCCCTGAAGATGTCTTCATGTTTCAATTTGAATTTTATTGCTATTACATATTCATTGTTAACATTTGTCTCTTTTGATAAATGTTTTTATCCTAAATTATAGTTTGGATTAATATTGCAATGCCCTTACTTGAATTTTGATTGAATTTGCCTGAGGGAAGTTTGATTTTTAATTTTTCCTTATTTGAGTCATTTTTATTTGAGATGTACATCTCAAAGTAGTGCACAGTTGGACTTCTTGTAGAGATATAAATTGGTAGTCTGAGGTTTAACACATTTTGCTCTGTTAATATATTTGAGACGCTTGGTGGGTTCTCTATAATATTTTGTTTCCTTTTAAATGTTTTGTAAATTGATTTCTTTATGGAATATGTGAATATTTTGATTTCTCAATGGTGTACCAAGGGGGAGGGGGGGAAGAAGGGGTGTTAAATGTCTTGGTTATACGGTTTAATTTGGGTCTATGACATAGTGTCATCTATAATATACTTTATTTTTTATATTCATATTTGTTTAAGTTTGACTCATATTTCTAGCATATGTTAACTGTTAAGGTATAATGATACTTGTTTTACAGAAAAGCTGTTAATAATCCAGAAACAAGAAAACATCTATTTGCTGAAATTTATGGTAGAAAGCCCACCCAATGTCTTTCCCTTGTACATTTTTCCCCCATCTGGTCGAGTAAGAATGTTTCTTAAAACAAACTGACCTCTGGAACCAGCGGAATAATTGCAACCCCGATCCTCTACTACTCACCGTCCATGCTAAGAAATGAGGAATTATGTGGGACATGCAGAGTGAAAGTAAAATTTTCCTCATTTTACATATAAATGTCTAAAATTTAGAAATGCTGACATAGGGACAAAACCATCAAGAAATTTGGTTGTAACACTTCAGAAGATCAAAGTATAAAATAGTTGCTGTTTAAATTCACTAAATTTTTTCAAATTGCCAAATTTTTATAAATCACCAATTTTTATTTTGCATTGTAATGGATATATATATAAAATAGCTATTTTACAAAAGGATTTGTGAAATTTTAAAAGGTGATTGTGTGCTGTGTGTAAGCATTTTCTGTAATATATGATGGATAAGGATAATTTAGAAATTGTGTGTATCTATTTATTATGCTGAATATCAGAGTTCTAACACCAGAGATGACCTAAACTATTATCCAATTAAAACAGAATGTCATTTTGAAGATTATAAAGAAATGATCATTTTTCAGAAATTTAAGTTCTGTCTTTCAAAACAAGAAATGCTATTATTTAAACACCTGCCCTAACTTTAATATTATGCCCCTTTCACTTATGTAAGGAAAGTATCTTAAGACTACTTTTGTATTCTTTCCATTATAGTATCAACATTTGGAATGGCTACAAATTGTGTTTAATTAATACCATAGGGAATATAGGGAAATGTCCTTAAATGAGCAAAACAATGTTGAACAAATGTGAATAAGGATGTAAACAAATAAACTTAACATTAATTAATTCATTTGAAATCTCAATTCATTTATATTCTGAGGAAATAAAATTTAATGTCTTTTAAGGAGTAATTACTCCTTAAAATATGTAACTGATTCACTTTCTATAGGAAAGGAAGTATATTCTTTCTCTAATAGAAAAGCTATTATTGTTACTAGCCAGTAATGTTTTTATATCCAGTAATGGTATTCCAAATAAAACAATTCTACAATTCTAAAATATATGTTATGTGTATATATATATATATATATATATATATATATATATATATATATATATGAAGTCTCAGGCTAATTCTCTTTAGGTGGATATCAGTATAAGTCAGAAATTGAGCCTGAGAAAATATTATATGCTGAATGGAAATAAAGTCAGAAACAACAACAAATGATTATTAAGAAGACCTCTGAGAAACATGATGTAGTGAAAGCAAATGGACAATTCTCATTTTCTAGACTTGATAGCAACTGGAGTTATCAAAATAATATGTATGAAACAAATAAACAAACAAACATAATCCCACTATATTGCAGTAACTAGGGAAAGTACTACCCAGAGTCTTAAATTGAGATGGATTATTGTAGACTTAGTACATTAGGACAGTCTGGAAAAGGACAGAGGATCAGTGTTAGAGTTCTCAGTCCTGTGAAAGTGAATTTGTGGGATGTGAGATAAGAGGAGGAGAATCTGGAAGAACTCACCCAGCCCCCTGGTTTCCAGGAGTGAGAAAAAAAAAATGGGTAGCTCAGCAATTACCCAAGATACTTAATAAACTCAGAATGACTTAGCCTTTCTAAACATGCATGATGCTGTTTCTAAAGAAAAAAAAAGAGTGCAGCCGCTCCAAACAAAACCTTTGTAGAACAGTTGAATTTTTTGTGCAGATTTTCCTGATACAATAGCTGGCTTCATAAACCATTAACTCACTTTCTTGACCCAATGGATTGTTGAAACAAAAAGATGTCAAGCCTACCCATATTGGTACCTAAAGAGGAAGGTGGTATGAAAATTAAAAGTAAATATAGAAAACTAGTTTCTAGCTGAGTTGTTGTTTAATTAACCCAGAGAAAATATTTTATGCAGATCTAATTTTCTAATTCCTCAGAATCTCACCCAAGATGTCTTGACCCTGAACTGGAAATACATGTTGCATAATCCATCCATCTAACCTAGTGCTATACTGTCTATAGAGTAATTCATTTGAAATACCCTTCAGTATGAACAGTTTTATATAAGTGTGCATAAGTGGACTCTAATCTACAATGTAGTAGAGGATGGTTAGGCTTTGAAGCAACTCAATCACTGAAGCATGCCCCAGACCTGGCCTCTTAAGCACTTCAAAAATCATTATCAATATTTCCATCATACTGTTTGTTAACTAGTATGAGAGGTGTTAGAGAAAATTTAAAGAAATAAGTGTTAGTCAAAATATGTGATCTGGTAGAAAGTCCTTGCATGAAAGATGGCAAAGCATCTAACAAGATCAGCAGCTACTGCTTTTGAACTTGTACTCCCAAAATAGAGCTCCACTGGTTTCTGTGCCCTCCATCTGCTGATCCAGCTTAATTATTAGCCAGTGTGGTACTAAGGCTGTATTGGAATTGTCTTTCATGTAAGATACTTGTTGGAATTCCTTAAGAAAGAATGAGTTCCCTGAGCCTAGAAATAAATGCTCTTTGAATCATTTTTACCTGCTTTCCAATACATTGTATTTTGAAGAATTTGGTCTAAAAAAGACTGACTACCATGGGAACATATAACCTAATAGTGAAATCATGGAGAAATGCACTCCCCATCTGCCTCTAATTTTCAAAGGCATCAATATTTAACCAAAGTTCCTAATGAATGTTAAATGACTAAATTGTCTTAAATCAGTTCACAACATACATCCCAGAGGATGATTTTTTCCTATCCATAACCAGTTGAGCAATGAGGGAGAGAGAAGAGTAATTCAACCACAGTTTTGTGGGTTTTTTAGAATTAAAGAAACACATACTCAAACATGAACATACACACACACACACACAACAATGAATATCTAGGACAATATTCTGAAAAGTAAAAGATAAGACAAACTATAGCACAAATGAAGGAGATAAAGAGCATAGTAAATATCAAAATGATCGCTAAAAGGAACTGAAACAAATTATAAGTATCTTCTGTTTTGCATTTTCTCCATTGATGAAAGTTCTTAAGACGTTAAGCATTATTTTCTAAGACGATTGAGGTGGAGGGTGTGCTAGCAGCATAAAATTTTGTTTATTGTCTATGTTTTTCTTTCACATCACTTTATACCTGCTCACAGACCCCAATCCCAGGTCACTAGGTGTGATCAGGTAAGCCATGATAAAATCCACCTGTCTTTAGTCACAGTGATTGATCCAGAGGTGAACATATTTATAAAGCAAGAACTACAAAAAGACTTCCTTGGGTTTCTTCTTGCAGGAGCTGGCAGTGAAATGCCTGCTTTCCATTCTTGGATGCCTGAGGTTCCATGCACATGAACCTAGAACTATTTGTAGCTGTGGGTTCAATCTAGCCTGAACAGCTGGTTTGACAGAATCAAGCCAACAGGCAAGGAGAAACAAACAAAAGAAAGAGAAAGTCTCAACAATATTCAAGTGTTTTATGACCCTCGAAGCCAGTTTCATCCTCTCCGTAATTCAATAGAAAAAAATCAGTGCAAATCCTAGCATTCCTTATATTCACATGTAGGGTTTCTGTCCATTGGAACCTTAATACAAGGAGGAAGAGGGAGTGTTGCAAAAGGCAGACCATAAAATGGGAAATTGGCTATATCAAGGAGCTGGGAAATAGAGTCCCTTTCACACAAGTCGAGATGGTGTTATAGGGTGAATTGTGTCTCCCCAAAATTCATATGTTGTTGTCCTAATCCCCCTAACTTCAGAATGTGAGCTTATTTGGAAATAAGGTCATTGCAGATGTAATAAAATTTTTAACTTAATGTGAGGTCATTAGGGTGGACCCTAATCCAACATGATTGGTATTCTTATAAGAAGGGAAAATTTGGATACAGACATTCATAAAGGGAAGACAATGTACAGAGACACAGGGAGAAGATGGTCATCTACAAGCCAAGGAGAGAGGCCTGGGACAGATCCTTCCTCACAGCCCTCAAAAGGAACATATCCTGCTGACACCTTGACTTCAGACTTCTAGCCTTCAGGACTGTGAGACATTACATTTTTATTGTTTAAGCCACAGTTTGTGGTATTTTATTATAACAGCCCTGGCAAACAAATACAGATGGTAACAACCCAAGATCATAGGCAGTAACCAGCTATTAAAATACCTCTGTGATATCCTGGTACTTGGACATTGTACAAGCTGAGTCTCTAGCTGACTTGGAGAAAAAAAAAAAAATAGGAAATTAAAGAGAATTGCTCACTTCTTTCTGTTTTGAGTAAAAAATGCTACAAGATAGAAAAACGTCAAAATAAAATGTAGCCTGTCTAGAAAGTAAGAAGAGAGTGCAAGACAGATCTAGAGCACTGTTGAAGCAGGTTATTTCTTTCTGTAATATGCTGAGTCAAGGAGGAATAGCAAAATACTATGGCCAGTTACTACTGACACCAGCATCTACAAATACTGGATAGGCTTTGATTTGAAGCTGTTGACTTTAGACATTTTCTGGCACTGTTAGTTGTTGAAGTTTACATTCAGTCAATTGATATTTTGAGGTTCTTAGATTTCCAAAGAAATATCTTGGGATTCCTCAACAGCTGAAGAAGTTCTCAGACACTTTACCTACACAGTCATAGAGATGAAGCCAAAGTTTGTCAGTCTGGTAGGGCCATTTTCTCTGAACTAACATAGGGATCAGGTTTTTTAGCTGGACTCCTATGGATCAAAAATCTTACCCAGAATCAATCTTGATAATAATTTGAGGTATACAAGTAATGGAGATTATCAGGTCAAGAAGGGGGAGGTCTAGGACATTGTACATGATTCCCAGGTCCTTCCTTTTCACGTTAGACAAACATCCTTTGACCCAGAATCATGCATGTAATCTCTACAAAGGTGTGAAGGTTATTGCTTCACATAGCAGGGAACATTTATGTTATGAAAAAATGATTTTATACCCAGATAATCACCTAGCTTGTGTGATAGTTTTCTGGAGCCATGTACAACCAATCTATAGATTCTAGCATAGTTTATCATAACAAATCCTAAATCAAAGACATTCTGCTGGCAGCGTTTTATAGATAAGGAACCGCCTACTATAAATGTCATCAGTCTAATTACCAAAAGGCAAATGTTTTCAGAGGGATTAAAATGGCTTAATTACTTTCTTTCCTTCAATGTGAGCATCCCTCTGCTTCAGGAATGCTTAACCAGGAGGGGAACACATCCAAGGCCTGCTGCTTTACTGCCATTCTCCCCAGCCCCAGTGGCCCTCTTTGGTGGGCAGAAGACAAGGAAGAAAGGGAATATTTTCAGGTGGTAGAATCTGGGGCAGTTTAGAATAGATAATTCATTTATTCATTCTATTCTCTGTAAAGTAATGCTTTAGTTCCTTTTATACCCAGCCTGTTGGAGGATGAAAGTTTTAGGTGGTGACTGTTATGTGCTGTTTTCACTTTTATTCTTTTCTGGTCGGTTGTTTTTTGAGAGTTACCCAGCTTTCCATCCATAATTAAACATTGGCTATATAAAAGGTAATTAGGTTTACCATAGAGTCCATAAATTTCATGATTATATAGTGACAAATCTAGGCCTAAAGAAAAAGAATGCCAATGATATAGGCCCCCTGAACTAGGATGGGAATGAAAAGAGCTGGATCTGACTTAAGGATTTCTCCTTTTGTGAGTGTGTGTTGAGTTGCATGTGGATGATAGTATCACATAGGAAAAGTTTATAGAGTTGTGTGTATTAAAAAGTGTGTGTGTGTGTGTTAGAAAGTAGAAAATTATAGCTATTGTTGGCATCTGCCTACTTCCTTCTCACCTTTTTCTGTCATCATTCTTGTTTCCCTGAACAAAAGAGAAGGTAGTTGTGACTGGCTGGACCAAATCCAGAAAATGATTTGCAAGCTCCTACAAATAATTTTCCAGCAGGTAGGAGACTCCTTATTTCCCTGCTAATTATGAAAAAAATATTAGGGAACATTTTGCTTCAAGAAGTAGAAATTCAACACAGAATGACTTAAACAATAGTTAACACTTCTCATAGCACTTAATATGTGACAGAGTGAGAAATGCTTTATATGTTAGAATTTTTATTCTCATAACACCTCATGGGGCTTATGATAATTGTGATGGTTTTTTGACAAATCAACTTTGCTAGGCTCTAGTCTCCAGGTATCCAGTCAAACCCTCATCTAGGTATTGCTGTCAAGGTATTTTGTTGATTTGATTAAAATTCATAACCTGCTGACTTTAAGAATATTATCCTAGATAATTTGCATGGACTTGATTCAATCAGTTGAAAAGCCTCAAGAGCAGAGCCAAGGCTTCCTGAGAAGAAAATATTCTTTTTTATTCGTGGAAGAAACAGAATCTTAAAGACGAGTTTCTTGATTTGGTTCCTGGTTTTCCAGAATTGGTTCTCTAATCTTAGAGATTAAATTTACAGTTACTAAAGACTTTATTGCCAGTGATTAAGAGGGCACTAGTAGTGCACATCATGATGTGGTAATAGAGACACAGAAAGTATTGCCACGTGGATATGTCTAACCAAATATCCATAGAAAGTGAGGTTCTGGGTAACCATGTATTTACCACATTAGAACATTTTAATCAGATTGAGGTGTATCGTAGGATTGGCTGATTGTTCCTAACTGTGATGCAGAATGTAGGAAAAGAAAATGATGAGCTCAGGGCTTAAATTCCCATCTCAAGTCATACATAAATCACCTAAAAGTTTCTATTACTGCCCTGAAAGAAAGCCTTTTCTCTTGTAGCTAAAGGGGGTCAGGGGGATTTCTGTAACAAACAAAACCAAAAACAAACCCAGAGTCTCATCCTGTGAGTGACTGAATTACAACACAAATTGAATTCCCAACTTTACAGAGTGTGTTCTATCCAAGTCAGGATGTGGACCAGGAAGGAATGGGGTCCTGAAATTTGAAATCGGTACATATGGGCAGGTCCCACTGAAGCTGGAGACATTGAATCTTTAAATTCTGATCAGTCTTCTTAGCCAGTAGAAGTAGTCCTTTCACCTGATGAGGTTTAGCCCACCTTTGCCTAAAATGTTTGTAATGGCTTCCCCTGAGGTATTTTCCTTTCACGGCACTGCTAATTCTCTTCAGGGCCTATCTCTACCATTCCTCTTTGCTTCTAAACATATAAATAAGTTCAAGTTCTGGCAGGTTCCAAAAAGTGAGGTACAAAGGGTGACTTATGAAGAGTTTGCTGCATATCGCACCAAAACTGCATGATTTTTATAACTTTTTCGTATAGAAATAGGAGGAGTACATGTAGTAATGGGTATTAATGGTGTGGTATCACGGTGATAGGAATATAAAGTTGAATCAGGGTAAAAGTATTGAATGAGCCCATTAAGAATAGATTCTAGATGCTTAACTGGTTGGCAGAAACATGGGCCCAAAGGAAGCCTATAACTAAAAGAAGTTGAAATGCCCAAACTGCCTTGGATACTGCAGAGAAAGGGATCTAAAGCCTCGGGGAAATTGGAGTGTTAAAGAGCATTTTTCATGTAAGATTTCTTTACCCACCCTGGGAAGTTCCAGAAAAAACAACACAATTTAACTATGGCTACGAGAAAAAAATTTCTTAGGAGAGGCCCTGTATTCTTAAAAGGGTTTATGGTTGCTGTTCTTACTAGGTCAGATATTCCAGGGAAAATTCTAGCATCAAATTGAATCCTTAAATGCAATGGGAATAATAGGAACCCAGGGTTGCAAGGCCCAAGTGGTGTCACTTAATTGCCGAAGACAAGGTGAGCGCTGTTACCAAAAAGGGCAATGGAGCCAAAGCAGTGATCAGAATAGCCTAACTCAGAGACCTATGACTGGCTAGTTGAGCATGGTTTCCCTAAAAGTACAATAGATGGGCAGTATACTATTATTACTTCACCTGTGTGAGTGGTACCATCCACTGTTATTCCTAATGGTTCACTAGCAAAATTTTTGCTTCCACTAGGAGATACAACAATGATTATATTCAACTGGAAATTAAGACAGCTGCCTGGCCACTTGGATTCTTCAGACTTCAGAATGAAAAGTCAAAGAGTGTTACTGTACTGGCTGGACTGATTACCAGGAGCAAATCGGGCTGCAATGGAGACACAGTGGAAGTAAAGAAGAGTGTGTCTGAATAAAGGACATCCCTTAGGACAGCTCTTAGTACTACCATATCCTGTGATTAAAGCCTATGGAAAACTACAATAATCCCATTTAGGCAGGATCGCTAATGGCTCAGACATCTCAGGAATGAAGGTTTGGGTCATCCTACCAGGCAAGAGCCACACAAGCAGAGGTGTTTAATGAGTGCAAAGGGAATATAGAAAGTGTAGTAGTACATACTTGTTTTGAATTAAAGTTTCTTTTTTTTTTAATACCTTAAAATTCACTTTGAAAATAAAGTTTGAGTCAAAGAAGTCAAGTCATTAGCTAAAAACCTTATGACTAGTAAGAAGCAGATTCTGGAATGTATACCATGACTCTATAATTCTAAAATGCATCTCTCATCATAAAATAAAATAAAATAAAATAATAAAATAAAATAAACCAGAAATGCAGGATTCATGGCACATTAAAAAGTAATAGGTGATAGGTAAGTAGAAAAAACCATTAAGGGGAAAAGAAAAGAAGCATTTTGCATGAGTTGATGTTGCTATTAGCTGAGTATTAGTAGCTAGAACTGGCCAATTATGAAATGGATGAAAAAGTGAATGGAAGCTACTAAAGATAGTGTGATTCTTCCAGTGTTTTGTCATAATAATCAAAGCATGGATTTCTATGATGGCTGAATTTAAGTGTGAGGACAAACACCAAATTAAAGGAGTCCCCTGCAGACAGCAGAGTCAGACACCTAAATTTCACACATTGCTGATTATATGAACAACTTACAGCAAAGGATTTTTAGAAAAGAAATGGCAAATCATTAGGTATCGAGGTCTTCAAACTTCTAAAAGTCAAAATAGCCTGCTGCTTCTATCAACTCAACTGACAGAGTCTCCAGGACTTATTATACTTCTAGTATTCAAAACTGAATACAGTCTTTAGGGTTAATGTCTTTAAGAATAGGGACAGCAATGTAGATATATGATTCAAAGGCAACTGTGTAAGATTATTAGCAAGGAATGGATTTCATATTTTTCAACTACTCATGGAGGAAAATTAGTTGGAGAAGGTTTATTTTCCACATAGCATTAAGTAGCATTCAACTGTACAACTTAGTAACCAAATTACCCCCTCACCTAGCAAGACTGAATGCAGGTTGTGGTTATGTTATCAAAGTCCCCTGGTCAATGGGTCTCCAAGGAATTTGAGAGAATGCAGGAAGCTACAATTATGAAGCACCTGGATACAACTGTTTCTTTTTGAAATAAATGTTTGCTGGCTGTTCCTCAGTGCTTTTACCATGCAACAAAATCCATTATCCATGTAGTATTCACTTCCCAGTAATATTATCTTTACACCTTCTTAAAAATATTTTCCCTAAAGATATGCTACTGAAAAACAATTACAAAACAATTAATTTTAAAAATGCTTAAACACTAAGAATCATGGCTTCAAGGATTTTAAGTTTATAAACTCCTTTACCCTTTATAATATTTTTATAAAGTGACTGCAATCATATTCCCATTTTAAATAACTTTAAGTAACTTTCCCAAGACTACAAGTTAATGAGAGACAGAACCAGGATTTCAAAGCCACATGGTCTGAGTTCCAGAGGTTCTGCTTTTCAACCTTATCTTAACAGTAATTATTTTTCAAGCAAAATATTAATGATACTGAAAAGATTAAAGTATTTATGGAAATATTTTATTAAAGCTAATAATTTTATTCAGGAAATTTAAATAGACATTCACATGAGAGCTTTGTTTTCCCTTTACTGAATAGCCACGTGCCACTATGGAAAATCCCAAAGATGACACACTAACTCCTAGGTTCCTGTCAATGACTTAAACACAAACATCTCATTTTGTTTGGATTAGCCAAACTAAAGAGACATTATTTACCCCTGATAATACTGAGAAAACTAATAGTGAGTGTTGCAATGTAGGATCATTTGGATACAATTAATGAAACTTATTCAGGCTGACTGAATAATAGCATTTCATTCTGAGAAACACAAGGACATAAATTACCAGCAAGAGTCTTCAGGCTGAGAACAGAAAATAAAAGCAGCATTCAACTCATAGAGTAAATTTTTCTCATTTTCACCGCCTGACTTCTCATTTATGTTTTTTCTCTTCCTTTTAGTTTTACTTTTCTCTTTTCCATGTCACCAACTTTTTCTGCTTTGCCAAGCACATACTGGAGGATATACGTCACTCATCTTGGGTTCAAACATCCCCAATTCAAGGAATCAACAAAGACCAACATAGTTGCAAATATCCAGAACAAGAGGGTTTTTGTTGTTGCTGTTTTTGTTTGGTTTGGTTTGGGTTTTTTCCTTGTTGTTTTGTTTTGTTGGTCAATGTTTATCTCTTATCCAGTCAGCTATGGCTGGGTAAATAGAGTCACGTGGTAAAAACATGGCTTACTAGAAGACAAAGAGTGGTTAAACCTGGAAAATACTTGGATGTTAGTGATTCATTTCAAATTCTGAGGAATTCTGAAGAAGAGCTTTCAGAGAAATTTCATAACAGAGAGTTATGAAATTTCATAACAGAGAGTTAGGTATTGAAATTATATATAAACTCAGGACTCTCTATTTAAACTAATATACTCTCTTGTTCAGGATATACCACAGAACATAAGGTACATAATGATATTCACCTAAAAGAAACAAATAAATCTTAAAGGACTTCACAGATGTTGTTATATTTTCTTCTTTTGAATAAATCCAAAAGTCTGTGAAATTAATCTAAGTGGATATTTAAAAGATATTTCCCATTGTATACCAAAGTTTCTCATTGTCATGTTTTAATGTTCATTTTCTTACTCTTTACTAGTTATAATAAAATCAGTGTTTTCAGGGACCAAGAATAGAAGGTAAATAATTGAATAAGTCTGTTGTAACATAACTGGGAATGGCCCAAGTTTATTATCTTCACCTATAATTCATTTTAAATGCATTATAATATATTTTATCTATGTAGTCAATTAAAAAAGATGGAGAGAGAGGTAGGAATGTAACAAAAAATAAAAACAGTATTCTAAAGCAAGACAGATGCAAGAATATCCAATGTTGACATCTCGTGTGTCCTAGGCTTCCATCAGTCTTAAAAAAAAAAAAAGTGAACTCACAGAAATGGACGATAGAATAGTGGTTACCAGGGCTTGGAGGTGAGGGTGGAAGATAGGGATACAGGAAAGGCTGGTCAAAGATTTCAAGCCTTCAGCTATAAGATGAATAAGTTCTGGGAATCCAATGTTCAGCACAATGACTATACTTAATAATACTGTGTTTTGTACTTGAAATTTGCTGACTGTAAACCTTAAGTGTTCTCCTCATTAAAAATAAAAAATTGAAAAGAGGAAATCACAAGGGCTTCCCTGGCAGTCCAATAGTTAAGACTCCCCTCTTCCACTCCAGGGCGTACAGGTTCTATCCTGGGTCAGGGAACTAAGATCCTGCATGCTGTGTGGCATGGACAAAAAAAAGAAAAAAAAAAAAAAAAAAAAAAAGGAAAAAAAAGAGGTAACCACGTGAGGTGATGAATCTGTTAATTAACTGATTGTGCTAATCATTTCACAAAGTATACATATGTCAAATCATCATGTTATACACTTTAAATATATACAAATTTATTTGTAAATTACACCTCAATTAAAATAAATATAATATAAATTTTAAAATAATATGACTGCATAACAGAAAAAATATTATTTTATTTTCCATGTTTATGAAATGAATATATGCAAGGTGAGAAAGAGACATATACACCCATAGCTTTTCTTTTTTTTTTTTTCTCAGAATCACACAAGCACATATATGGCAAAAGATACAAAAGACACGAGGGAAAGATTAGATCATAGGGAAAGAACTGCTTTATGGTAAATATGATAAACAACACAATAAAACATTGCATTAAATTTTTATTTATTTCAATATAAGGGAAGGGAATTGGGAAGAAGTATATAGCTATTAGCCTTCAATAGCATTTTTTTTTAATGAAACATGTGTGGCCAAATGTTACATTTGATAGAGAAGGGTGGTAGCACACAGTGCTTCTCATGTTTTTATTTTTCTAGAAGTTGTAATAATTTAATAATTTATAGAAGAAATAAAAAAACTAAATTCATACAATATTTATGGCATGCTGACTTTCAATATACTTATCATATTTATCTATATAGTTTTGACTTCATATTTGCTTGATAGTCTTATTTTAATTTGAAGGTGAGGAAAATCATTTTATGACCAAATGAATCTCAGTCAATTAATTTTTTGACCTTCCTTCACTCCTTGTAAAACTCATTTCAATTGTTTACCAACTTGATCTAGATTCTACATATCACTTTTCTCCCTTTGCTGGATTTTCTTTTTATTTATAATAGTTTCACATAGATGGAGAAAAGGAGATTCAAACATAGTCATATTCAATCGATCTTTCTTGAGTGCTCAGAATGGCTCAGGTACTGTGGTGATTCCCCATGTAACTTCACATGTGTGTGTTTTTTTTTTTTTTTTTTGATAGCTACTCTATTTGTTTATTTATTTATTTATTTATTTATTTATTTATTTATTTATTTAGCTGTGTTGGGTCTCCGTTTCGTGCGAGGGCTTTCTCTAGTTGCGGCAAGCGGGGGCCACTCTTCATCGCGGTGCACGGACCTCTCACCATCGCGGCCCCTTCCGCCGCGGGGCACAGGCTCCAGATGCGCAGGCTCAGTAGTTGTGGCTCACGGGCCCAGTCGCTCCGCGGCATGTGGTATCTTCCCAGACCAGGGCTGGAACCCGTGTCCCCTGCATCAGCAGGCAGATTCTCAACCACTGCACCACCAGGGAAGCCCACACATGTGTTTTTAAAAACCAGTGAAAGATAATTAAAGAAAAAATATCCAAATATCAATATGTAGTATTTTCTGTAACAAATCATTCACTAGTCCATTTGGCTTTTTTTGCATACTTAGTTTACAAGAGCAATACGAAAAATGAATTCTGATTAGATGCATTCAGATCATATAGGAGAGACTAGAAGAATTATCAAAAGAAATTATGTAATAATAATTTTATCACTAAAATGGTGGTAGAACATCAAATGGGAAGATTAAAGACATTCAAATAAATAGTAAAAGTAGTATATAATGTCACACAGCTGAATGTAATTCTACTAATTTGAAACATTGCTTTGAATGATGAACTAAAAAGACCTCCCATTGGCATTCAGGTGGGCCATTTAAAAAAGTGTGTATCAAAAATTCAATGTTAATAAAGATGAGACCTTTATAATATAAGAACTTTCAGTGAACTCTAAGAGAAGTTCCCATAACCATCTTTTCTCTATTTAAATGCAATTGCCCCATTTCATATTGAGATGTCGGTTGCCCACTCATTAAATACATTGCACACTGCTAATAGTCTCCTTTTTAATTAAGGTTTCTCGGCATTGGAAGATTAAGAGTTCATAGAGAGCATACCCAGAGGAAATTGTGTGATCATGTTATTTAGCACTAAATCCCACATTTTTTTTTTACTGGAATGAATAAGAAAGGACCATACTGCAAAAAATACAACTTAACCCATTAATATTATTGTATCTTTTATAATTTTTCTTCTTTGAAATTACCTAATCAATGTAAATTATATATATATTATCTCCAAGCTTCCTATTACAGAAACAACCCTGTGGTTTGTTGCTTTGACTCACCTAAACTTTCCAATGACTGTCTGAAAAAAAAAAAAGAGAGGAATTTCCCTGGTGGCACATTGGTTAAGAATCTGCCTGCCAATGCAGGGGACACGGGTTTGAGCCCTGGTCCAGGAAGATGCCACATACCGCAGAGCAACTAAGCCCATGTGCCACAACTACTGAGCCTGTGCTCTAGAGCCTGTGAGCCACAACTACTGAGCCCGCATGCCACAACTACTGAAGCCCACGTGCTTAGAGCCCGTGCTCCACAACAAGAGAAGCCACCACGATGAGAAACCCGTGCACCACAACTAAGAGTAACCCCCCTCGCCGCAACTAGAGAAAGCCCGCATGCAGCAACTAAGACCCAATGCAGCCAAATAAATAAATAAATAAATTTATTTAAAAATAAAAGGAGAAACACAAAGCATCTAAATTATTTTCATATTTAGGAACAATAATAATTTAATAATAACTACAACTGAAATAATATTCATAATTGGTGCTAAAAGTTAACGAGAACTTTTTATCAATAAATGAGCTAATTGCTTTGCAGTTTTGATTGACTTAATCCTTACAAAAATCTTATTCACTTCAGGTAACTATGATACTTTACACACAGAGAAATAGACGTGTTCAAAGCTACACTGCTCTCAAGTGTGGGGCTAAAAATAAAATCCATGCCGTTTTCTCCTAGGGCTGCACTCTTATTTTACTGTTATGCCTTACTATTTTCTTTAATCCATTAGCATTTTGGTGAACCTGTTACTAAACCAACACTTGGGTCCACTCACCCCCGTGCGTGTGCAGTAAAGCCAATCTACTGACACTGGTTTGCGGAAGGAAAGTTGAGCGTTTATTGTAAGGCACCATACAAGGAGCCCTGGACAGCTAATGCTCAAAAAGCCCAATCTCTCCTGACGGGTTTCAGGAAAGCATTTTTAAAGGTCAGGTGAGGGCGAGGCATCCCAGGGTATGTGATCAGCTGGTGCACAATTTTCTGATTGGTTGATAGTGAGGCAACAGGGCAGTGTCACAGGGGTTAACTTTATCAATCCTCAGGCTCCAGTAGGTATGGGGGCTATGTGCTCATGGTCATCAAATCGTTAATTTCTTGCATTTGGGGGGAATTTTAGAATCTGTATGACAAGTTAGGAAATGTGCAGCAGATACTATGATTCAGGTACTTCAGAGGGGATCTACAGCAGAGGATATGGGGGAGGAGTCTGTCACAGGAAGGTCCCATAGGGTCCAGCTTGGTTAAAAACCCAAGTCAAAAGGTGTATTTTCCAGGTCCCAATAAAGGCAAATCTCATGGTAGGGGAGGGATTGATAATGTGGACTTATTTTCTCCATACAGATTGTTTTACAGTTGCAAGGAGAAATCATAATTATACAATGGAGAAATTAAAAATACCTTGACCAGATGGCCAAAATGAATGTCAGCAAAAGAGTAGATAGACATTATAGCTTCTGAGTGTCTTACAATGAGAATGACACAGTGACATGTATGGAGTATTTTGTTTGAGGATGGAAAACCTGAATAAAATAAATTGAAATTACTAACAAACTCAAAATAGACATATTTTATGTAAAAAGAAGATGGGCTTATTATTTTTAAAAAATTAATCTCAAAAAAGACCAAGGAAACAAACTGTTTTCAATTAAAGGAGATTAAAGAGAATTGACAACTAAAGATAGTACTTGATCTTAGACTTGATCCTGTAGTGGAGGAAAATAATTACTATAGAGAATATTATTTGGTTAATTGACTAAAGTGGAATATGGACAACAGATTAGGTAAAGGTAACCAAGAGACAGAGTAACAAAAGTCAGTCACATGGGTGTTCCATGACTAAGTAACTGATTCCCCAATGGAGACACTTTACTTTTCCAACTGGATTTTAGAATCAGCTTGTCAATTTCTAAAAAAAAAAAAAAAATAAATAAATAAATAAATAAATAAATAAATAAAACCTGCTGGGATTTTGAGATTGCATTATCCTTTTAATATGTTGCTGAACTTAATTTGCTAATATCTTATTAAGAACATTTACATTTATATCTATGTAGGATATTGATTGTATTTTTTTTTTTTTCTCTCACAATTTTTTTTGTTTTTGGCATAGGATAATGCTGGCCTAATAAAATGTGTTGAGAAATACTTCTTCCCATTTCATTTTCTGAAAGAGTTCATGAGGAAATGACATTTTTCTTCCTTAACTGTTTAGTAGAATTAATCAGTGAAACTCTCTGGACCTGGAGTTTTCTTTAAGGAAACATTGTTATAAACAATGATTAAATTTCTATATATATGGAGCTTTTCAAGTCACTAATTTTTCCTTAGTTGATTTTTCTGGCAGAATTTGCCTAATACATTTAAAATATCAATTTTACTGTCATAATGATGTTTATAATATGCCAGTATCATCATGTAAATGTCTGTGAGATCTGTAGAGTGTGCCCTGTTTTCTTCTATATATTGGTAGTTTGTATTTTCTCTCCTTTTTTTTCTCCTTTTGTCTAGCTAAATTTTAATTAAATCTATTGGTATTTTCTAAGAATCAGTGTTGATTTCAATGATTTTATTTTTTCCAATTTTTACTGTGATTAAACATACACAAGATATTATTCACCATCTTAATCATTTTAAGTGTACAGTTTAGAGGTATTAAGTACATTCACATTGTTTTACAACCATCACTACTATTCATTTCCAGAACAATTTTCATCTTGCAAAACTGAAATTATATACCCATTAAATAATAACTCATTTCACTCTCTCCCCAGTCCCTAGATATCATTCTAATTTCTGTCTCAATGATTTTGACTACTCTAAGACTTCATAAAAGTGGGCTTATACAATGTTTGTCTTTTTGTGGCTGGCTTATTTTACTTAGCATGATGTCTTAGAGATTCAATCATGTTGTAGCATATATCAGTATTTCCTTCCTTTTTTAAGGCTGAATAATATCCCATTGCATTGTATATGACATTTTGCTTATTCATTCATCTGTCAATGGACATTTGGACTGCTTCCAGGCTTTAGCTACTGTGAATAACCTGCTATGAAGTGAGTGTACACATTTCTCTTTGAGACTCTGCTTTCAATGCTTTTATGTTACATCCAGAAGCAGAATTGCAGAATCACATGATAAATCTATTTTTAATTTTTTGTGAGGAACCGCCATGCCATAGTGTTTTTCATGGCAGTTATCTCATCTTACATTTCCACAAAGAGTGCACAAATCTTCCAAATTTTCCTGATCATCACCAACACTTGTTATTTTTTTGTTATTTTGACAGTAGCTATCCAAACAGGTTTGAGGCAGTATTCCTTTTTGGTTTTTAATGTGTTTCCCTAATTATTAGTAATGTTAAACATCTTTACATGTGCTTATTGGCAATTCAAACATCTTCTTTAGAGAAACGCCTATTCAAATTATTTGCCCATTCTAGAATGAGGTTATTTTGTTGTTGTTGTTGAGTTTTAAAAGTGCTTATATATTCTGGGCATAGTCCCGTATCAGATATATGGGTATGCAAATATTTTTTCCATTCTATAGGTTTTCTTTAAGACACAAAAGTTTTTAAATTTCATGAAGTTCAATTTGTCTATTTTTTCTTTTGTTGTCTCTGCTTTTGGTGTCATATCCAAGAAATCACTGCCAAATCAATGTAGTGAAGTTTTTGTTTTATGTTTTCTGCTAAGGGTTTTGTAGTTTTATCTCTTAAATTTAGATCTTCCATCCATTTTGAGTTAATTTTTGTATGTGGTGTTAGGTAAAAGTCCAACTTCATTCCTTTGTATGTGAATATCCTGTTTTCCCAGAACCATATGTAGAAGAGACTGTCCTTTCTCCATTGAATGGTCTTGGCACCCTTGTTGAAACTCATTTGACCATATATATGAGTTTTCTAAGTATCTTATGATCTATGAACAAAGATTAGTTTAATTGTTCCTTCCCAATTTGTATGGTTTTTCATTCTCTTTCTTCCCTAATTTCTCTTCTCTCATACTGCTTTTGTTGTTATTGATTTTTGTTTTGTTTTGTTTGTTTTATCTTGGCTGGTTTATACCACCTCCAAGGCGTCTGTGAATTAACATGTCCTCCAGCCCCTTTCATTCTTGAAGCATCCTTAATACCATTGCTAAGACATCTGGTATCATAGTTTAGTAGTTGAACCATTTTCAACCTGTCAACTGCACTCTTCATTTCTTAGATAACATTCAGTCAATTTTGCTTATTTCTGTTTCTACTTTCCTCAGGATATGAATTATGATAAGCTTAATTCTGAAGTTTTTTTTTTTCCTTCCCAAGTGGTCCCTTTTAACACTATTTAAAAAACGTTTAATCTGTGCTTTAATAAATCCTAGATATATTATCAATTATATTCTATTTGACTTTTAGCATTATTTTTGCCCAAATCAATACATTAGTAATATTCCACAAAGCTTGAACATGGTTTAAACATTTAAATATTGTCACTATAGTGAATTGATTTTTAAATTCTTAAAAGAAGTAAAAACTATAAGAACTTGTGTAGAATCACCAAAAAGAAAAGAAAAGAAAGGAAGGAAAAAAAGAAAGAAACAACATCAAAAGCGTCTGGAAACTTGCATCAGATTCTTTTTCAATGTACCTTTGTTTTCTGCATAAAACGTTATTTGTTTTTGATATATTCACTTATTTAAAAATTATTTGTTGAGTGTCTTTCATATGTGATATTCTAAACGTTGGGAATGGCATGGCAAACAATATAATAAGATCACTTCTCACATGCTTGCTTTATGTGCTAGTTGAGGAAGCAATCAAAAATCATAATGTTAATATGAAGATTTCAATTTAAATCCTGTAAATAAAATTAAACAATTGAATGGAATAAAAATCAGCAGAGGTGGGGAATATCATCTTATAAAAGCTAAAATACAGCAAAGTGGCATTTCTGTGAGGAATTCAGTGAGCTGTCACATGACTGGAGTCAAATACCAAGTCATGCAAAAATTCAAAGGAAGAATCTAGCAGTTGAGCCAGTAAGTACAAAGGTCCTGAGGTAGGAATATACTTTCTATGGTCAAGAAACTAAAAGAAAAAAGGTAACTTAAATATAGTTCAAGTGGAGAAGAGTGTAATTAAGCAAAATTAGAGTGCTGAAAATAGATCAGAATATCTTAATTTTCTGAAGTCCATTTTAAGGAAACAGAAGTCATTGAAAGAATTTTTGCCAGATGGGATGTGATGTGATTTCCAATTAAATAAAGTTATTCTGGTCTCTAGATAGGAAATAGTGTATAAGAAAGCAAAAGTGGAAACAGAAGACCTTTTCACAGAGAAATTTAATTATCTTGGTGAGATATCAAAGCAGGTTTAGGTGAGAAAGAAAGAAAAGGAGCCGGTTGTTTGTAAGAGCAAAATAGGTCAAATAAATGTATTTCACTGCTATATGCTATAATATGTGGGAATTTTGCAAATATTAATCATATATTTTCTGATAACTGTCAAATTGCATAGATAAATCTGAGATTTGGAAGAAAACTATTGATTCAGACCTATACTTTAACACATTGTAAACAAATATTTCATATCATTCCATTATTTTGTACATATTCAAAGACTATTGAAATGTTCTAAATATTAAATTTTTCTACAGACTTTTAATTATATAATTTTTATAAACATGCATCATCCCACAAAGCATATAAAGAATTATGATATTCAATTATTTAAAAGTTATCTGTTTGAATAGGAAGTATTTATGTGTTAGTATTATGATGACCTTGGAGCTTACTTTATAGTTACCAATACTTTATAGTGAGAAGATGGAAGAAATGTGCTGTTATAAAATGTTTTTCAAATATGTTATTTCCTTCCATTCCCATCACCTTCCCACTGAATTAGCTAAACAAGTGACATACTATTTAATGCAGCTCCATTTTATCCTTCATTTTTTGATACTAGTCAGTTTTGGGACATATTGGAAAACAGTTTTGAGAATCTTGGATTAATGTTCCTCAAACAACATATTATTCAAAAAATAAAGGAAGATCTTAAGCAAGGAGATTTCAGATATGTTCTTGAAGGACATATGATACTCGATCTGTGTAGAATTAATGAGCTGCCTCAGGCCAGGATCATTTTAATATCTATCCCAAGTTCTTAATCCCTTATGTTTGAAACACTATATCTTTCAAAAGTTATGATGTACATTTTTATTCCAGGTATTACAAGATATTCACATTTCACTATCATTTTCATAAAAGAAGTTTGAGAATTCTTTGTGATAAAAAGTAACAAAAGTTTTTTAAGATATCCCTGAGTTCCTTGAAAATTATCTTCTATTTATTCTTAGAACTGGCACAACTACTTCTTAGATAGATATTCAAAGAGCAGCAGAGTCTGGGTAAATTGTCATATTGCCAGTTTGTCGGTGGAAGTAATATGAATTGTGCATGAAAGTGAGTCAGCAGCATATGATCAATGGAAATCTCAAAGCACTTGATTTTATCATTAAATACTTTCAGTTAATAAAATGCTCATTGGAATGAAATAAATGACGCTATTTTGTGGGAGATAAGTGTTCATTGTCAAGACATAATGGATAGGACTCAAATATATTGTGTCGTGAACATTTTTTCCAGCTCAGAAAGCAAAATAGAATGGAAGAATATATTTAAGATGAAAAGACTGTAGCTATTGTAGCAAAACTGGAAGATAATTTAAGATAATATTGAATCACAAATTAACCACTTCAATTCTTAGAAGTGAAAAAAAAGTAGTTACAGGATTGAAAGTTGAAAAGTAGGGGTTTTTTCACTATCTTAGGAGAGTCCAAGAATGAGAGTCTTAGAATAAAATGTAATCTTTGAAATATGTCTATATGTGGTTTATTTGTGTGTATATGTGTATAGATTCACCAATTACTGTCTGTATTTGTTGTTATTCTCCCTGGAAAACATTGTGTAATATGCTCTTTCTTTTTCCAAGTTATTGCCATTAAATCTTCCTGTTATTTCAATGCATTATTTCACCAATGTAAATAAACACGTGTAGTCTGCATACAGACATTTTATATTAATATAATTCAATATTTCTTCCACTAGCTCTTTCTATTCACCCAAGTTCATTATGCATGATTCACCTAACTGTTCTTCAGGCTATTTACGTCAGTGAGTCACTTATACCTTCACTTTAGGCTCCTTTTCTCTTCTGTTTTTGAATGAGAGTCCTTCGAAATGGAATTCTAGAGTCATAATTCTAAAAATAAACTAAAAGAACTATCTCTGAAACATTTTGGACAGAGGAGCACCTTTCTTATTTTAAAAGACCTTCAGAGTCTTTCCCAGAATTTTTTTGCTAACTTATGCAACTGTTTGCATTGTTTCCATTCCATTCAGATTAGGCAAACTTTCAAAAAAATCACAAGCATATTTGTAAAATGCATCCATGTTAACATCATAAGTGAATTTTGTCCTTGAGTACATGTGTTTTTATATGGCTTTCCTCAAACTAGATTCTTGATAAAAATCCGTATTGCTGATAGCTTTTGTTTTTGTAATTGTGTTCTGAAAGTCAAAAAGGAGCTGGCAAAATAAAAAAAAGTCTATGACTCTAGCCTACACAAAATTAATTCACATTCAAAAAGATAACATTCAAAGTGTAACTCACAAAATTAAATTTAAAAGAAATTACAAAATGTGCTTGATAAGAAAAAGAAAGATTAAACTCTAAGATCTTTCTGTATAATTCAAATAATTAGACCATTTCAGATAATGAAAGTCAGTAGGCTTTCAATGATTTTGAACAACAACTTAGACCTCTGGGCAACCTAAGAGATCTGTTGAAGCTTACAGAATGTAAATTTTCTAATGATGTGCACTAAGGTTATTTTGGTCAAAATGCATGAGCATCATTATTGTGGAACTAATGATAGCACATATAGATTTTTTATGTTTATTAAACAAAGCAAGATTGAATGGAATCAATCTTTTTATTACATTGTTTCATATGATGTAAATGTTTTATCCTCTTTTCTACATATATAGGGATAAAAAGTCTCATCAAAGAACAAAATGTGTTATCAAACCAAACTTGGGTGTGCTTGCCCAATGCTCAGCAAAGCCAATCTACTGACCCCAGGTTGTGGTGAAAGAAATCACAGCGTTTATTTCAGGGCCAAGCAAGGAGAATAGGCAGCTCATGCTCAAAAGACCTGAACTCCCTGATGGTTTTCAAAGAAGGGTTTCTAAAGGCAGCATTAGGGGTGAGGGTTGTAGGGTGCCTGATCAGCTTGTGGACATTCTTCTGATTAGTTGGTGCTGAGGTAACACAGCGGTATTTCAGATGACAGCATCATCAACCTTCTGGTCCCAATTGGTCTGAGGTCTAAGTGTTTGTGGTCAGCATGCAATTAACTTCTTCCACCTGGTGGGGACTTTAGTACCTGCAAAACAACTCAAAGATACGGATCAGGTTATTATCTAGAGCCTTTGAGGAGGAACTAAAGGTCCTTGACTTTGTTTTATGACTAAACTATTATTATTTTGTCTTGCTTGGCTGTTTTCCTTTGTTTCTGTATTTTCTCACTTCTCAGATTAAATTTGTTCTTTGGAACTCAGGAAAACCTAGGAGGCTCAGCTTATCTACAAACAAGGAGCAGGGGCCATGGCAACAATGGGGGTCTGTCCCAGGAAGGCCCCACAGGGTCCTGCTCGGTTTCACATGTATGCACTTGGTAGGACTAATTCCTAAGGAGTATAATCTATTCTCTTTTACTGTTATGTATCAATATCTTGGTAGTAAACCAAGAATATGCCTATCACACACTCACATACACATGCACAATCACACACATATATGGAAATTATATTTATATATTGTTTTAAAACTGACCAAAAGAACTGGAATACATAAACCTCACTATTTTAGCTCATGAGAGAATTATTGTTCTTTGCTTTGGCATTATGTATTAACTCCAAGAGAGAATATTTTTAAGATGTGTTACCCTAAATAAAACTAGGAGCCAATAATAAGGAAGAAAGCATTTATTTGATATCAAAGAATTGCACTTCAGGGCAAAAGATTTGCTTAGCAATCCAAACAGTGTCCCAATGAGGAACAAAAGTCTGGGGCTTTTAAAGACAAAGAAGGGAGTTTTGCATTACAAAGAATTTGAATTGGATTTGGAGGCAGAAGCTAGTATTGACTCAACAGGACTGAGTGCTAAGGCTATCCTAGAGAGGGGGAAAGTCCGCTGTTCCAACAAGTTGCAGGTGTTCTTTCAGAATCCTTGGAATATTTGCGATTTGACTTAGTTCAAAAGTTCATGGTTACACCAGGTAAGGACATGCATAACAACTCCTTACAGCCTCCTGGCTCCATTTTAAAACTCCTTGATATAAATGACTTCGTTTGGGACTTCCCTGGTGGTGCAGTGGTTAAGAATCCATTTGCCAATGCAGGGGACACAGGTTCAAGCCCTGGTCAGAGAAGATCCCATATGCCACGGAGGAACTAAGCCCGTGTGCTACAACTACTGAGCCTGCGCTCTAGAGCCTGCAAGCCACAATTACTGAGCCCACGTGCCACAACTACTGAAGCCCGCATGCCTAGAGCCCATGCTCTGCAACAAGAGAAGCCACCACAATGAGAAGCCCACGCACCACAACAAAGAGTAGCTCCCGCTCACCGCAAAACTAGAGAAAAACCCACGCACACAGCAACGAAGACCCAACGCAGCCAAAAATAAATAAATAAATTTTAAAATAAATAAATAAATAACTTCATTTTATTTCACATTTCACAAAGGAGATAGCTTACTGAATAAAGTCGTTTATTGATAATAAAGGCAATAGCATGTTTTTTCTTTATCTAAAACAATTTCCCATTTTAAAGACCTACATGAGAAACTTCTTTTAGATCTCAATAATAGGAAAAAATATATATTGGCTTCCCTTGTTGCTATGTTAAGTAAATTAACACATTTTAAATATAAATACTTTTATTTGCATTTTA
Source organism: Balaenoptera acutorostrata (assembly GCF_949987535.1). Taxonomy (NCBI): domain Eukaryota; kingdom Metazoa; phylum Chordata; class Mammalia; order Artiodactyla; family Balaenopteridae; genus Balaenoptera; species Balaenoptera acutorostrata. The sequence goes on along the minus strand of NC_080065.1, from coordinate 18,731,934 downwards.
CTAGGAAGCTTAAAGCCAAATATGTTACTCTTGATAAACCTAATGGTATACATTTTTTACACTAACTTCATTCTTCATTTCATCTAATTTTTCTACTGTTATTTTTTTCCATGTTCAGGCTTTCTCTTGTTATATTGTGAGGTATAGATTACTGTAGGCAGACTTCTATTTTTCTTTTGGTTGTTTTATATACTTTATTATATAGGTTAACAAAATACTGATTAGGTTAAAATTTTTCAAAAATATGTTGGACATACATAGCTTTCTTCATGCTTATGCACTTCAGACTTTAAACTATATAACTTTCTTTCAGTGATTAGAGAGGCTGTGCACATTTCCTGAATCATTTTGAAGCTGGAATGTGATGTGGAAACTCAGACAGTAACAGAATATCTACCATTACTGGAGCACTTATTCTAAACCAGGAACTATTACAGACTTTATATGTGTATGTCTAATTTTACAAACACTGTAAGAGTAAGTGCTGTTTTCAAATAGTTGATGCTGATACATGAATAATCTAAGATCACAAAAGTGATCAAAAATTACATAAAATGAATGTAAAACCAGTGTTCCATGGTTTCCTGCCCACTAACTTGCTGTTTCTGTGATGCAGTGGGTCCTTTATAATTGAACTGCTTCGTGTTCATTCTATATCCAATTCGGTTAGCTCATGAAATATGGCTTCGTAAATGTCACTCCTTTTAAAATTGTAAAGTAAAAAACGAACCAAACAAAGTCATTTATTAGATTGTTTGCCATGAGATATGTTCTGTGTAAAGGTCCAAGGCAAAGGAACACAGCTTCCACCTTAAAATCCAAAACAAAAATACCTCCTTTAGTGCTTTGTAAGTCAATTTGATTTCAGTTTTGTTCAGTGAATGTGAAGACAGGGAATTCAATTTCAGTAAAGAATATCCCCATTACTCTTTATGAGATTATTGAGAAATACTACTACCCATTATAAGCTTAAATCCCAATCAGTTTAAGGTTTTCCCTTGTCTGCTTCTAATTTATGATTATTTTTTGTGAGGCACAATTTCAATAATTATTATCACACACATTAGTATCTACTCTCATACTTCTTGGCAACACAATTCAGTTTCCCAATTAAATTATCTGTGGCATCTGATTTTTTTCTACTACCTTTTTTTATTAACAAACATTTTTTAAAGTCATGCAAATGCTCCTATTTTGATACGATATTTATAGGAAAAGAAACTAAAGATGGCCAAACAGTGATGTTCTTGCTTGAATGCTGATTTAAGATGCAATTCTTATACAGGAAGTTGTAATTATTTACTTCAATATAAATATCTCCTATCAGCTGTAATCCTTTTTGTCAGCATCAAGCTTTTCTCAATTAATTTCTTTCCTTATGATCTGTTAACAAGAAACATACATGCTTATTATAAGCATGCATGAAATTTCTCATCTTATGTTCATAAAAGTAATATATTCATTACTGTGTGCATAATATAAAGATATGGATACTGTAAAGGTAAATACAATATTTAAAAACAAATTCTTTCTGATGGAGAAAAAGGAAAGAGGCACCATTTTCTTTGAGCATTTACTTTGGAAAACTTGTAATCTTAAAGTCCTTCTCTGCTTCGCTGAAATGTATGTAAACCTTTTTTACAAGTTAAATAAGCCTCTTAGTTTTGCAACCTAGTAATGTTTCTTCAACGGCCTAGGAGCCATCTCTTTGAAATGACATCATCAAGGAAAATGGCTCCCCCATCTCCCAGTTTCTGTGAGGGTAGGAGGCTAATTTGGGCTGGTGTTCTGACATAAAGATATGAGAACTTTATATTCCCTTTGGAAAAAGCCAATTAGCTAATACAAATGGTCATCCTAATTACCAGGTGAATTTGGGATGCACTGCATGTGACAAATAGTGCTGTCAAGCCCTCTTACTGGAGGACTAGTTATCATTCATCTTGCAAATTTGTATGTAATGGCTTGTGTCTGCTTGGCTTTATAAAAGGGTGAGATTTCTTTCTGACTTTGCAGTCTCTTTAGTGGATTGACTGTGATTTCACATCACATCTCAGTTTAAAACGTATTCAATAATGGAGCTGTTTTCTTTCTCTTCTACATTTGTGGAGAAGTTTTTGTGAGTTGGTAGGAGACTTTGTTTTTAATTCCCCTACAATACTCTACATAATTTCATATTTCAAAGCTTCCCCCTGGTCAAGATCTTCAACCATAGGGACAATATACATTTCAATTATTTTTTGCTGAAACAGGAATTTCCAGCTCTTAGAAAATTGAAACTCTCCATGATTTAATATAGAACTTAATAAATTTATGTTGTAATCCTGCAATAAGAAAACTCCACACAGGTAATGTTAAACATATTGTGCCTTCGTTGTGTGGAGGCATCTAGCACTATGGTATCTACCTCTAGAAGTGATTTTTGTCTTTAACTGCCTATAAATTCATGTATGTGAAATATCAAGCAATTTCTTAGTAGACATCACGGTCTAGCTAGAACAACCAAAAGCAGTTTTGTATTTGTTTTTGTGCTCCCAGGACTACCCTATTCCAAACATCTGGAGACTGAAACCAAATTTCCAAGTACAGTTCAAGGAGTGGGACTCTAGTGATGTTTGTTTTGCTTGGACTATAGGGTATAATATAAATCAATCTTAGAAAGAATTTAGATTTTAGAGAGTCCTCCAGAATCATGTGAAATAGGAGTCATTCAGCTTCTTTCCTGCATAACCTTCTAAGATAATGGATTTTTTTAAGTTAATAAAAAGGTTGCAAATCTGGAAAAAAAATGAACTATTTTTTACTTGGTACACATTAATTTATATATAGACTCTGCCCTTTAAGGTAAAACCTGCTGGTTATTTGAAATCTTTTATCTGTGATTTCTCAGTCTGTATGGCTTATTTTATTTGAAAGTCAAAATCCCGTTGAATTTAGGCATACAGTAAAATGTGTTAAAACTCTTAGCAGAGCGTGGTTCTTGCTGTCATTCCACCCCACCTCCAGCACCTAGAGGTCTCTTACAATGTTATATTTGTTTACTCCATACCCTGATCACTTTAAAACTAACATATACTTTACATATTTATTGCATGTATTTTTATCATTTCTTTTCTCCTACTGGAAAGTTTATGAAGGCAAATATTTTTGTCCAATTTTCTCACTACTGCATGTGTCTGGCATATAAATTATGATCAATAAACGTTTATGGAATACATTTATAAAATACCATGAGTTCAAGAAATGTTACTTGAATTTGAATATCAATTAAAATTGTGATTGATCTTTAATTCATTACCCATTCATAATGAATGTTCTTAGATTTATCTACTTACTTTTATTGGATGTGACTTCAGTGAATCATTTTTTCATTGAAAGAGACCTCAAAAAGCACCCAAACAACTTAATTCCAAGGTCTCTGGAAGAAAGCTGTCTAAGCCCTACTTGAACAGCTTCACAGAGCTGTCTACTTGACATGTATCACCCTCCATTTTTTATCCAGCTATGTTGGAAACGGCAGCTCTTAGAGCTTGCCAAGCTCTTAATCATGACTTTCTCTCGGAATTGTTAAATTCTCACCCTAGCTTTCAAGAGTGATTGAAGGAAGGAGCCTTGGGCTTAGCCAGGACATGTGCTAGAGTTAAGACTGTATGGTATTGAATTCAGAGGTGCTAGATCTAAAATAATGTACAACGTCTGAGGAATTAGCTTCCTAGGACATTTAAGGAAAATGTGAGCGCTAGCTTTTGGAGACAGTGGATGGGAGTGTTTTCTGGCTAGAGGAAAGCATGGGAATAGATGGTAGGCAAGAGAGTTTTTAATGGTTTCCTTTACCAGTCCACATCCACTATAAAAAGCCAATTTTAGCACTAAATACTCCAGGTCAGCTTTGATGAATACACAGTAAACTATGGACTTCCTATAATTCATTATTACGATTGTACTAATTAAGCTCAAGTTTATTCTTGATTCTTAAGAGGCATGTACTTCTTTTGGTAAACAGCATTTAATATTGAGCATAGAGACAACTGACTCCAACAGATATTTTCATCGGGATTTATTGTCAAATCGGGATTCTCTTACCTTACTTTGTAAAATTGCGTCTTTGACTATAAAACCAGGGCTTACATTTATTTTTTCCCATTTTATATCTAGTTGGTAGAGACTATCCTCTTGCTTTGCCAATAATTATATTTTGATTATGGCAACCAATTACTTTAGCTATTCCTTCTAGATGTGTTTTCATGAACTGTGTTAGATATGCCTTCCATGATTTTTCAGTGATAAAATGTTCAAAGGTCGGAATGGATGGATCAAAAAGAGAATGTGTGTCATGCTCTTCCCACTGTAAAATAGCTATGCCAGGTACCAAGCTATGCTTTCGACTTTAGTTATTTCCTTTAATTTTCACGTCGCTGTGAGTAGATTTTATAAATAAATAAATAAATAAAGCCCCAATCCAGTTAGGCAGCTCATTCAAGAACCGTTTATTTAGTAAGTGATTGAGAAAGAATTCAACCAGGTGTAAAACAAAAAACTAATATTCTACTCTCTTCTATCTAGTCCATTCTATTCTGCTCCATTCTGTTCCATTCTATTTCTGGTTTTGTTGAATTGTTTAATTTTCCCCATCACATTAATATTAAAGAAAAAAAATCAACTTTACATTTACAAAGATACTGAAAACTACAAACGGTGTTTTGATGAAATTTAGGTATCTTGTTAATGATGAAAGTATAATCAGTACCATTGAATTGTTCTTTCAAGTATGTTATATTGTCTGTCATTGTACTAGAATTTTGTTTCAAAACATAACAGGTTGTTGTGACTCAGGTATTGATACTAAGACTTCATTTCCCAGGAACAATTTATAGTAATTTCTTTCAGATTACTGATAGAAAATTTTAAACAATGATCGCATTTTTGTTTTTTGCTTGTTTTGTCTTGTTTCGTTTAAGTTCCGACATAAAATCACTGAGCCTAGAGGCAAGTTTATTTAAAGCCATAAAATTTCCTGTTACCATTTTCTCCTTTTATTCGTAAGTTTAAATGTTCTTGATCAACTCCATAAATTTAATTGAAATTGATCTAATCTTGAAGTTCATTTTATTTAATGGGAGAGAAAACTGAATTAGGTCTGTTCTATATGTCTCTGTTAACATTGCACCATCAGCCCCAAGCAGGGGACCTATTCCTTCCTTCCTTATTGCTCTGAATAGGTATCACATATTAACCAACATGTTAAAAAAATTACATTAGAAATAGCATTAAATATCTGCACAGTAAACAAATAATTCAATTATGCTCTTTTTCTGATATTCCCAGAGGGGAAAAACATTTGTAAGTTGATTAAGCCATGCAACTGGGCACATCGTCTCTATTCTTCATAGCTCAATGTCAATTAAAAGCCAGATTGTTCACTGGTTTTGGAGTTTAAGTCTAAAATAAAAATGCATTAAATTTTTTTGAGAGATAAGTGGTTAAAGAAAATGTGATATATGTGATACATGTTATATTTATATGTGTATATATGTGTGTATATATATATATATATATATATATATATATATATATATATAATTTTTCAGCCATAAAAAAGGAAGAAATTCTGCTATTTGCAATGATGTGGATAAAACTGGAGAGCTTTATGCTAAGTTAAATAAGATTGAGACAGAAGGACAAATACTGCATGGTATCACTCATATGTGGAATCTAAAAAAGTTTAACTCACAGAAACTGAGAGTAGAATGGTGGTTGCCAGGACTGGGGAGTGTGGGAAATGGGAAGAAATTGATCAAAGGATACACAGTTTTAATTACAAGGTGAATGCGTTTGGGAGATCAAATATACAGCCTGGTGACTCTAGTTAATAACGCTGTAGCATATACTTGAAATTACTAAGAAAGTAGCTCTTAAGTGTTCTCACCACAAACACATAAAGGAACTATGTGAGGTGATAGGAGTGTTAGTTCATTCACAATGTATATGTATATCAGATCATCACATTGCACACTTTAAGTGTATACAATTTTATTTGCAATTATACCTCAATAAAGCTGGAAAAAAAAGAATTTCTTGAAGAAAAAGAGTATATTAATATTTTGATAATTTTTAGTAATAGAGAAAAACATGGTAAAAAAGAGATTTTTACTGTATATAAAATATGTATATAAAAATATACATATATATTAGGTATGTAAAACTGTATATAAAATATATTTGGATTTTATACTAAAAATAATCATTATTTATATGTAATAATAATATATGTATATGTACTAATTAGGAATGTCCATCTTTGTATGTCAATAAATATAAGAACAAACACATTTGAAATCATCATTTTTATTCCTAATTATATTGCATAGCTGAATATGTGAAAATGTGTTATTATTAACATTTTCTTAGACATTTGGATTGTTTTTCTTTTGGAGGTGTTAAAAAACAAATTTCAGTAAAAATACTTTATAATCTGGTGTTGATTTGATTGATGGACTTTTTTAAAGATTAATTCATAAAATTGGAATAGCTCAGTCACAAATTGGTACTAAGTTTTGAAAATATTAAATAACTATCCAGAAATGTTTCATCAAGTTACACTACAGACTGCAACATACAAACATCTACTTTCCCAAACTGTAGCGAAAGCCAAGTATTCCTATTTAAAATGATATTTGGCAATCTATTGAATGAAATATATTATTGCATTTTTTATTAGGTATATTTGCATACTAATAAGCTTACTCATGTTTTTGCATATTTTTCTCACTGTGCTGAACCAAAGTGTTTCCAGAACCGTCAGATGCCTGGTTCTCCAATGTTCTCTCCAACATTGAGAGACATAAAATGGGGAAAAAACTGAGTCACAATCTCTTGAAATAGAAAAAAAAAATGTCAAAGCAAATATTCATATCCCAAATAGAGTTCAGTTACTAAAACTAATTCTGGACATCATTTTTCTCTTTGAAAAACTCCTCAAATACATTGTGAGTTACCAAAAATAAATATCAGAAGAGACTTTTTCAACCACTGTTGTACTAATTCTGTAACATTTAAAAAGCACAAACTTCTCAGTACTAGTAATCTAGAAAAATTTCAAAATAATTTGTCTTCAGCAAAAGATAATGACAAAAAGTTAAATGTATTAAATAAATACAGGTAGATAATATTCAACTTTATAGGATGAACATGAAGTAACTGGAAAAAACAATTCCACTCGTCTGACAGCTTCTTATCCGTTCTGAAACTTTCTAAGTTATCTAGGTGTCATGCTCTCTCAAAATGAGGAACAGATGCTAGATAACTTCTAGCCTCCCCTTTCTTTTCCCTAGAACACCTGTTTTACACTGACCACCTGCTCAAATGTTTCTACCCCATCAGAATAATCTGAGATCTGACCGACTCTTGTCAACACAAGATGGAACAAGAAGTTTTGTTGCCAAAATAGTTACAAATCTCATTTCACTTACTTACTTAAGAAAGAAATGTCACGTCATTCTATTCTGACTCAATTACTTTTTGCCCTCAGAGAAAAAAAAAGATTAATATATGAAAATAATTGTTTTAAAAAGTAATGTCCTATGGCCTCAGGTGTGGCTTTAGAGAAAAAGCAGTCCTAGTCAAGGTTTTCTTTCAATGCAGTGCTGACCTGTGTTCTAACAGCCCAGAATGAGGAATCAGAGGTCAATGCCTCTGCTGGCCAGCTGTCATATTGTCCCTGACCCAGGCAACAAGTGCAGTGATTTTGGTCAGCTCTCTGCTTTCTGTAGTATAAACAGGCTATTATTCAAAATGGTCCCTTGTCACTAACCTGTCTGATCAGTCCCACTGGGTGAGGGTCAGCTCTCCAATCTCCATACAGTAGATATTATTTTTATTGTTCTGCCTGAGAGCTTGTGACATTTGCCCTTTGTCCTTGGCGTTCTGTAGCTAGAGCAGGATATGCCTAGATCTGCCCTTTCTTACCAAGCTTCCTGGGACTCTGTGAGCCTTTTTCATTTGCTGATTCTTCCTTAACACAGGGAAAATTTCTATTATTATATCACCTCCTTGGCTCCTCTGCCGTTTTCATTTTCCAAACTCTTATTATTCACTTGAAAATTTTCTTGGATATGGAAACATCACAAGACAGAAATCTAGGGATTGTGCTGTGTGAATGGTTCCCATGAAATTGTGTGAGTAGTGGCCCAAGCTAGTGAGACCTCTGGATTCTTGTCTTGTCCCTTTTGATTTCCAAGTCTGTGTATTTTTGCTTTGAATTTTAAGTATATCTTTCATTTGGTTGTCCAGGTTAACGACTGGCGTTTTAACATTGACCATCCTTTTTTCTATCTGTCCCCTAAAATGCGTGGACAATTTTTTTTTTTTTTTTTACTGAAGTACAGTTGATTCACAATGTTGTGTTAGTTTCAGGTGTGCAGCAAAGTGATTCAGTTATACATATATATATATATATATATATATATATATTCTTTTTTTTCAAATCTGAACAATATAATATTTAAGTTATATGAAAATTTTTGTGTGATAAAGTGGACTTTCATGAAGCACTCATTATTATGGTTGTTGTTGTTATTGTTGTTTGTATTGAAGTTGTCTATCTTTTCGTCGTTTGTATTTCTCTAAGAGCAGTCCATTTCTGCACTTCTGCTTCTACATATTGGATGCGAACTACACATTAGTGTGCTCTCATTGGCCTGAGCTATGCATAGGTGCTCAGATCTGATTTTTGGTGGATTTTAAGTAGCAGTAATTCCTCCGGGCAATTGGCTCTGCAGCAGTCTCTGGCCCTGTGGGCCTGCAGTGTTCCAGTCAGCAAATTGCCAGTAGGAGCGCTAGAAGAAAATACCCTCACATCTTCATTGATTCCGATGCAAATGTCAGGGCTCTTTCAGCTATAGGAGTAAAACTTACTCAGTGTCTCCTACTTTCCTCAGGAGCCAAGGAAGTCAGCTGGTCTTCTGCGGAACTCCCACCCCTGATAGGGCTACACTTCCACTCCAGGGAGTATGTGCACTTATACCTGTTGAATGTCCTCCAAAATCAGTGTACTCTAATCATCTCCTATTCATCCTACTGGTGAGGGAGGGATTGTTGCTCTAAGATTATGGGAAGAGCCAAACATGATTACATGACTACCTGCCCTGGACAGAGGAGACAACAGGGGTTGATTAGTCTCGGGTACCCACAGCCTAGGAAAGGAGGGTGCTTCTCCATGCAGGACTGCATGGAACAGTGTGAACAGCCCAGGGAGCGAGGCTTCGTAGAAACAAGAGACCATGGTGCCCTTGAGTCCTATCGAAGGATGCGATTGGCGTGTTTGAATAATCCCACGTGCTGATAGGAAACTGAAGCCCACTGCTCAGGTGTAAGCAGGCATCATGCTTGGTCCCTTTGATAAGGACAATTGTTTGGCTAGGGAAGCAGAGCAGGGAGAGGAACTTGCCCTTAGGCCATGCAAGGCCCTCCCAATTTCACCAGATATCAAAGCAACACACAATATTGGGCCTTTGTTATAGGTCTTACATCACACAGTTGGATGTGGATCTTTATCCTGGGGCTCTCGGCTACTTGCCACCTATGCTCCTGTCAATAGAGGAGCTGAGTCCTGGTCACTTTATTTGTCCTGACAAAGCCTTAGTTCTGGCTTTTAATCCTCATGAGCTCAAGCAGCGGCTCAGACTGGAGAAGTCACAGGCAGGTAGAAAAGTCAAGTTGCAAGGGCAAAACAGGATGCTGAAGTCTGCCCAACGCTAACCCAGGGATTCTTCTTAGGAAGCACATAGGATTACATTTATTAATCTCTCTGTTGATATGCCTGTTACCATTCACTATTAGAAATTCCTGATACCACATTAATGTTAGGTATGATTTTTCTTAGCATTAAGCGCTATCCTGGTGAAAAGTATAAAGGTAACATCAATATGTATAAGTTTTAATCAAAGGTTTTAGACAATTTGTATATTAAAAAGAATAGACATTCCTTCCAGATATTGCGGGTTTAGTTCCAGACCACCATAATAAAATGAATATCACAATTAGCAAGTCACACAGATTTTTATTTTGGTTTTCCAGTGCATATAAAAGTTATGTTTGCACTATACCATAGTCTATGAAGTGTACTATAGCACTATGTCTGAAAAGACAATGTACATACCTTAATTTAAAAATAGTACTGTTGGAATCATGGCATAGGTTGCCACAAACCTTAAATTTGTAAATAACACAATATTTCCTAAGTGCAATAAAGTAAAACAAAATAAAATGAGGTACACCTGTTTAAAAAGAAAGCATTCACAGTAGTAGTGATTTGATAAGTATACTATCTGTGAGAACCAATCCCACCTATTAGATACATGTGATTTATTATTTATCTGATATTGTAACATCAACGACTTATTAGTTTCACCCTAAAGAACAACACTTGAAGAAAAACAGATGTAAAACAAATCATGATTTATGTTTGGATGGTTTGAGTCACAACTTAATTATTAATTTTTGCTTGAAAGTATAAACATAAATAAAAAGCTACTTGGACATTTTAGAACAAAAAGAAAATACTTTTAAAGCTTATTTGAGTTTTGGGTAATAAAATACATCTGACAATTTAAAGGAAATAAAGATTGATCAATCTGTAGCTCATTGTTTAAGATATATAAATTTTTTAAGTTAATGAATACCTTTATATTATGTACGAATATAGAGTGTCTCTTAGGATGGGAAACATGTTTTTACCAGTCTTTTTGGATAATCACTTTTGGAATTGTTTTACCTGTCTGGCATGATAAATTCTGTTATCTTGAAATGCTTATATATTTGAAATTTTATTTCCTAAAATTTATAATTATTTTTTCTAGAAAATGAATTAATTTCATGTTCATTTTTGTTCATATATTCCCTTCTCTCCCCTCTTTCCCTCGGGGTTAAGATCTTTTAATGATCTAGCCTGGTAAATAAAGTAGCTCCACAAAAAACATTACATTTATTAATTTCATTCTTTACCCATGCAGAAAAGTACTAATAAATTATTCTGAAATATAATATGTTCTTGGTATACTGAATAAGGTGGATTAATGAAAAAGTACATTGAAAGATTCACTAAGAAATGAAATGATAATTGTAGCCATGGAAACTGCTTTCACTTTATTAATTTTTAAAACTTCTGTATGCCTTGTGTCTGCCTAATTAATAACACTGTCATGCTTATTTATAGATACATAGATTAACTTATTCTCTGTATAGTATTAATACATTTTTTCTCTTCAATTTTAAGTGGTAAATACCCAATGCCTAACATTTAGAACATGTAGAATACACTAATTGGTTACTATGTGCCTTAAGTCCAACTATCAGAGAAACTATTCTCTAATTAGTGAACATTATATTTCTCAATGCTTTGTCTGCATATGCTTAACAGAAGTATTATATACGTACCATTTAAAATCATGTTTTGATATAAAGTGGTCATTTCAATTTGTTGAAAACATATAAAAATAAGATCTAACATGAGGCATTCAATATTAAGGATTTTTCCCATATCTGGCTTCAACAGTAATAATATCGCATTAGTACTGATTACATAATATATGGCAATGACTGGAGTGCTTCTTTAGATATCTCCCTGAATTTGTCAAACCACCTATTATGTGGATAATTTAAGTCTGTTTTATAAAGTCTGTCTGGATCCAAAGGTTATGCTGTTTCCCACACAAAAATTTAATAATTACATATATTGTGTACATTTCAAGGTTTCATTAGTATTATTCAAACCTTATTTAAAATAATATAAGAAAAGCATTATAAAATAGGATTTTGTCCATATTTGAATTCATGCGAACACACAACCCAGATATACTCACTCAAAGCAAATGACTTATGCTTTACAAATGAAATACATGGCTCTTCCTCACAAAGGTGCATTATGATCTCTTGCCTACTGTCTCTCACCTCATCATACAAAGCCTGCACACCCACTACTTGTCTCACACAGCTGTTCACAGCTGATTGGAGTCAGGAGAGTGTTACATTTCATAAATACAGACTACATACACATAGTTTAATAAATAAATATATATATAGACATATATGATAGACAGTTTTATATTATATGTTTAGATAAGTTAGAAACAATCTAAACTGCCCACAAAATTGATGATGCCATTATAGATTTTCACTTTGCTATTGTAACTTTTTAATGATATAAATCATCATAAAATTATTGATAGGAAAACCTAGTACAAGATCATAGAAATAGGTATAGTCCTAAAATGTGAGTGTATTTTGCTTTTAATGTTTATGAACAGAGTAATATCGCACATTATCACTGAGATTATTTCAACATAATGAATGTCCTCCATCTAGAGCCACTTTGACTCAGAGATAGTAGCTTGATTATAAGAGAATTTTTTCTCAAATATGAATTACCAACAATTAAATTGGGGGTAATTAAGGTATCTGCAGAAACAAGAGTCATGTAGCCTGTAATTTTTTATTTCTAAATGTATTTATTTTTCAAATACTGCCTTACAAAACATTCATATTTCTTTAAACTTAGCTTACAATTTGATGTGTCAAAAGTGTAATCTCAGAAAATTTCACTGGTATTAACCTTAATGATTCTGTATTATTTATAAAGACAGTTATAATTAGATGTTGAGACTCACAATAACTTGGACGAGGCATCACAAGCCAATTGTGATATACATCTCTCTCCCTAGCTAAGCTTGCACTGAACCTAAATTTTTTTTCAATATACTTGGATAACAATTTCTAATGCAAAAGAACGAGCTTTGGTTTAGTCCAAGTGAAATCAGCACTTATAGAACCAATGAGGAAATAGGATCTGCTTTATGCCAATTTTTCTATGACAGAAACATCACAGAGAAAATTGAAGTAGGCTGTTATTCCTTTACTTCTTTAGGAGGTTACTTATTAGATTTATAGACAAAAAGAAGAACTCTAAAAGGTGTAGCGATGGAAAGCACCGCTTGAATATTCTTCTGAAGAATGCCACAAAGAAACATCACAGCCTGCAATTGAAAATTAAATTGAACAAGTTTTCTGTGTTCCATAGACATTGAAATGCAACAATATTGGAGTCTGTCTTAAAGAAATGATGTGCTGTCCATAGGCTACTTGGAATTGTACGTCTTTAAAATCCTCAGTGGAAGATTTGTCAGGTATTTACATATGTCTGTGTGTTTTATATCTATAAAAATAAGCCTTTATTTCTAAAGTAAAATTAAAAGAAGTTTTCAAAATAAAAATGTATACTTCAAAGTAAAGAGATTATTATTCTAAAAATCTTGATTCTTGTAAAACTATAAAATAGTCACGTGTCAAAAGTTGTATTTAACTCTAATGAAAATGGAGCAAGTAAGATGTAACCAGTATTTCAGAGAAGATTCCAAAGGCAGACACCCATAAAAGCATTAGGGAGGCTGAATGAATGTACAAATAAGTGCAAAGGTGGGAAAAGTGTCAACATCCATAAGGTGCTAATAGCTGATCAACTGTGTTTCAGTGAAACAATTTGCATTCTGTCAATAACAATGATTAGGTTACTAACAATTTTAAAAAGATCTCAAAGACAAGGGAAGGCTCAGAACTCCCATAGAATCAGAATAACCCAAAAGGCCATGCTTGGTAATGCCTTGTGTTTCATTGAAGACATTCCATAATCTTTTGGTTCATTTCAAAGCTTCTACAATTTTCCCTTTACTGCCCTTATGCAATATTATTTACTGAACAACTTCTTTGAGTTAAAAAAAATTTTTTTTAAGAACGCTTCAGTTTTTTTCTTTGTTTACTTAAACTTCACTGCATCCCTCTTGAGTATATCTTTAAAATAGATTGAGAGTTTAGGATTGACATGTACACACTGCTATATTTAAAATAGATAACCAACAAGGACCTAGTGTAAAAAAAAATGATGTTTACTCATTAAAAATGTTTTTGAGGGACCATTAAAATTCACTAATAACAAAATAATAAAACTCAAGAAAATGAAAACCTATCAATTATCTTAATACTCAATAACATTGAACATTTTAGTATGTTTCATTTTTATTTATCATTACTTGTATATCACCCTACTTCTTTTTCTGACCAATCTCATTGGGCATATTTACAAGACATTTACAATTTTCATGATCAGCAGCCTGTAATTGATTCTCTTCTTGTGCACCCAGAGCAGCAAATTGTGCTTTACCTCTTTCCCTAAATCCTCCCCAATCATCAATCTTAAAGTTCTACTGATTTTATCTTCAAAATAGTATCATGCAGCCACTAATCTCCATTTCTTCTGCCCTGGATTCTCTCTCTTGTCCCATCATTTCTCTGTAATGAGTAACGTTAATTCTTTATAATACGTTGCTCACCTCTCCACTCTTTTATTTGAGAATTACATCATTTTCCATTACTGTTAGGGGAAGTGTTGAAATCTTAACCAACAAAGTATTATTTAATCACTGCCTTCCTCTACTTATTTATTACCCATTTTATTGCTGCCTCTGATACAGATACTGGTTTTCTTTGAGTGACTTAAACATGCCAGGTTCACTCCCATCTCTGCTGTCCTGTAAACTTTTATCATGCTATTTCGTAAAGAACTAGTTATCCCCTCCCCTGAACTAGTTTAACTCCTATTCATCTCTTGCATTTCCCCTTCAAGTGCCGTTTTCAAGGAACTTTGCCTACATCTCCCTGAGTAGAGTGTCTTTCGACTTAATCTCTCTTTCTCTCTGTGTCTCTGTGTCTCAGTCTCCATTGGTTTCTCTCTCTGTCTCTCAACTTCTCTCTCTCTCAAATAGGTAGGTGGATAGATATAGATATATAAAATATTATATAATATATTTTGGTGGGTGGGACACTCAAATTAGTCAATTGCTATATTAAGACTCTTTTTCTAATTGTTCTCTTGTATTTCATTCTCTTATTGTTTGGCTTTAGGATCTAACTGATGTTTTTCAATTTTATCTTCATGTCATTCTGTTGGATTTTAGCATTTTGTGGGTTTTTCACATCCTCTTATCTCACCCTTCAAGGTAAAATATAGCTGTAATCCTTATGTAATCCTTATGTAATCCTTACAATTAGAATCTTTTGAAGTTTTATTGCTGTTGTTTTTGATGTTTTTGTTTCCTAAATTTTCTCCATTATACATTTTAGAAGGAAAATACGGTCATTTTTTCTGTGCATTCATATTGGTCTTTCTATTTCTTGATACTGGTTCTTGTGTTATGCCTGGCAATCACATCTTCTGTTTTTATTTGAAAACAAAAGACTGCGTACTCATGCTGCTTTCCTAAGCTCATTATAAGAAAATTTCCTTCCAAATCCTCAGATTCAAAAGTCTGATAGATCTTTCTTTAAAATAAACTATTGAGGAGCCAGCTTTCCTGATTCCAATATATGACAATTATTCTTGGTTACTGATACCCCGTGAGATTGTTTCAGTTTATTCAGGGTCGAGCCCTCCTTTTTCAAAGAAGTAAGTGCTGGGCTGTGAGAGACTGAAGATACAAATGAACAATGGCTGGACCATATATAGAAATCAAACACTGACCCATAGCCTCTGCAGCAAGCAACCAGCTGGGAAACCAAACCACAACCTTTGCAACAACTGACACCAATCTGCCAGGACTTGGTCAGCAACTGCCAACTTCTCTAATTGTTGCCTCTGCTTCCAATTTAGGACCTAACCAGAGAAAGCACGTCGGTTCCCTTAACCAAGCACGTAGGATGTCGCTCTTCTATTTAGCCTACCTCCAAAGTCCTCGTGCCAACAGCTTCTACTTGTGACGCATCCAGTGCTTTTTTTTTTCCATTTAAAAACGTTCCCAGTTCTCTGCCTGCCTTGGAGCTGTTGCCAAATACAAGTGATGGGGGCTGACTCCCCTGCTATAGCAAGCTCTGAGTAAATAACCTTGTTTATTCTCCTTTGGACGGTTAATGTTCATGTCTGTTCTAAGTTTCTTTTTTGTCTTGCTAATCCTGGAAGACTGGCTATTTCCAAGATGAAATGCACCTATATTTTTAAGGCAATTTGTATTTGCTATAATTTCATGCATATAAAATTAAATTTAAACAGATCCATTAAGCCTTTAGAACTCACACTAAAGAGCTGAAAAATGAGGCAAGTCAAAAATAAAAGAAAATTCTGAGGATTTTAATAAGAAAAGCAGTTCTTTACACTCTTTAACTCAAGAAGTATTTGTGAATGTGGTTTCTCCTTTTCAAACATTATAATCTGTATCAATATGTGGTACATTTTTGGAAGTGTATTTGATTGTTGTTCATGCTTGTGAACTTTTTATTAACAAAACGCTATTTCTGTAGAATATGCAGCTTTAAAGGTTTCCTGCATTCTGCAATGAAAGGTGTAAAATATGTGTGGGTGGAATTATTTTCTGCATAAACATGTACTCTATTTAAAATGTTTCTGCATGGACAAATATGTTTTTTTTTAATAAAGTAAGAGTTATGTGCATTCATACAAATCTTATATTTTGCGTAAATTGAAGTGGAATATATAATGGACATTAATCTTTGTAGCTGTTAAACAATGCATGCTCAAACAGTAAAAAATCTGTTTCACATATTAGTAGTAGGTAAAGACTGGAATGTTGTCAAGAATACATTGCACTCATGGTAGCCATCCATACGTTGAAAAGGAAGTAGACACACTGAAATAAATTAACCTCTTGGGAATCATGAAGCTATACTTTATTTTATTGTAGCAAAATTGTGAATAAAGTGATCTTTCCTGAAAGTAATTAGAGAAGCCTGACATGAAGCGGAATTTAAGAGGATAACCTTACAAGAGAATAGAAGTTCAAACCATTTACCCCTGAGGTTCACAATTCAGCAGTGTGCCGAAACTAATGACGGTGTCCATTTGAACTCTGCCTTGACTATTACAGAGAACATGTGTGTCCTTTACCAGACCTGATCGCATGCAACCCTGGGCCTATTATAAACTGGCTTCTCTCTGCTCCAAATATATCCCTCTATACCCTGCTTTGTGACCTTGGGGCTGCGACTCTGCAAATTACTGCTCTCTTTCCCAGCTGACTTCTGACCAGTTTTTGCTAGCAGGTGGCACAGAGCAACACAAAAGCAGGAGGAGCAGAATGACATCTGACTTGGTGTACTCCTGATGTTACTGTCAGATACGCCACAGTGAAGGTGCTTCACCAACAGCACTCCACAAGCCAGCCCCACTGTGATAAGCAGGTGAATTTTTATGCTCTCTGAGAGATCTGGATCTAACTTCCAGGAGGAACCTCCACTGAGCCTCTAGATTCTGATAAATTCAAACCATCCTTTTGTTTCCTCAGTCCTAGGAATAGAGGCTGCTCTGTACAGCTATTATTTCTGGGTTACCTAAGTAGTCTCTGTGTATACTTCCATGTCTCCAGTTCTGGGGTTACAAATCCCTGTATAAAATTCAATTTGTTAAAATATCTAGCAGGGTTTATATTATCCTCACTGTACTATATGCAGTGACTAATTATCTCTTACAAATGTAATTAAATATCCCAATACCCCAAGCCCATGCTACCACTATCATTTATACAGCTTGGAAAATAAACTGACCACCAAAATGTGTTCTGCCTGGTTTAATCTATCATCTTCCTTTCTATTAGACAGAATTAGTCACTGAAATAGCATCTCCCAATTAATGGTGATCAATTGTTTTTATTTTAAAAAATATTCTGCTTGTTTTAGTTTATGCCCCTCTTTGTAATTGATCACCTCAGTGACTTAATAATTCAAGTTTTTATTGTTCAGAAATAAGATATATACATTGTCAGTGCCTCAGCTGTAAACTATAGTTAGGTGTCTTAAACATATATAAATATAAGAAACAAGATTACTCCGGAGAGATAACTGCAGTACAAACAGAAGCTTGGAGACAGTGAAGGGAAAATTGGATGTAGCCCAGTTTGGCTGGAGAATAATGCTTATTGTAAGAGTAATACTGAATGATAAGGATAAAAAATGTAGAATGAGGCCAAACTGCAGAGGATCTTTAATGGATCTCAAACTGATTTGGCAGACATAGAAAATACTGTTGAATAGCAGAGGCATATCAAACATCACTCTCAGAAACTGAATAATATAGTAAATTGACAATTTCCCATCTGTTATGAGAAAAAGGGAAGAGCATCATTTGTACCTGGAGTGGTGCTGTGTGCACATTTCAGATCTCCCTTCCAAGATGTAAACACTCATGGCCCCGCTGTCCAGGTTGTTTGCTCCTGACTCCATAGACACAAGTGTTGCTGCTGTTTCCAAACCCATGGGAGCTCCATCACCAAAGGTTACAAAACATCCCCAGAACAGTACACTCCCATGACTGATTGATATGGGAATATGAAGGACCAGCCACACTGGCTCAACTGGGAAGTCTCTAAGACAGAATTCAGAGCTCTCTGTGTTATCAGCCAGCTAAAGATCTTGTTGTAATTGCATCACAGTCAAAATTATCTCTCTGCTCCATCTTGTGTCCCCCCCTCCTTCTCTTCCTTGCAGATAATAGTTCAGAGGGCATTCAACTAACTGGATCTGCAAGGAAATCTCCACCTCAGAATCTGTTTGCCAGGGAACCAAATCTCAGAGATTTTGAGCCAAGCGTGGTCCTAGGAAGAAGACCCTGAAATGTGGCCTTGGAAGTGGAAAGTCTGCAAGCAGACCGACAATGAAATTCTTATCACCAGTTGAAGGTAGAACACAATTATAGCCCAAATCATTCTGTAGTACAACTATAAAGTTTCTCTAGGGCAACTAGTAAAGTTTTCACTACTGGTAAATTGCATGGATAGAAGTGGAGAAAAGTATGTGATGGGTGTTTTATCTTAGTTGTTTGTGCAATTGTGAGAAGTGTTCATTGTAAAGACAAAAGAATCAGATGGTTCTATCTGGGACCCATCAAGGCATTGAAGGAAAACAGTGCAAGGCTCGGGGTGATTAATTAAAATCTGGAAGAAAATGTGAAATCCAGGGGGCTTAATTGGCAGCTTATAAAGAAACTCTCATCTCCTATACTCCCAGGGCAGAAAAAATGTGAGGATCAAGTCCAGGGCAAAATACAGGGTTAAGAGAGCTTAGAAGAAAGTTGAATGATCACAGAGAACAAGTCAGCTATAAAAATGTCAAGTTCCTAAGGTGACATGTGATTCTGAAATTTGGATTGGGAACAACTAGGTTGTGTACATAAAATTACTGAAACCCAGTATTTCTTGTACCTTTTGGGCATACAAAGGCAGTCCACTCCTTCCTGTAAAAGTGAAGGGCTCCCTTCTTACTAGAAGATAAAGCAGAAACGTCTCTCTTACAAGACAGGATGCATCGCCTTTGCCTTCACCTCTCCTGCCAGCCATCAGGCCATTAACTAAGGTAATATCAAAATATATCCCTGTCATGGAAATGCTGGATCAGCAAAGGAGAAGAGTAACTATGCCATGAAGGGGCCACAGGACCTAGTTAACATTGATTGACAGTATCTAACAGAGTAGGCATGGGACTAGGTTCTAGTGTGGCCAGAACAAGGGGAGACAGCAGACTATAAAGCAGGATAAAGGAGAGTTTAACAGTATGAAAGCTCTCCCCCATGATACAGAACTTAATCCCATGACAAAATCCCAGGAGCCAGTGTAAACATGCTGCAAGATGGCATTTGAAAGCTTGAAAGAAGTGATGATCCACACTAAGTGAGATAGAAATGTCAAAACTACTATGGAAGAAAGTGGAAGAAGTGTCCTGAGAAAATGGAATGCTATATAAGACCAGGAAATGCATCCCCCTGACTATGATCTGTGATAGGACCTGGGGGGCAACACGTTTACCATAATAATTAGTAAAACACAACTGAGAGGGGCACCAACATCGTTGACAAAGTCATTAGTGGGTCTTCTCTGTAAGTGAGGGCTGAAGGGATGAAATGTTGTTGCAGACTTGGATTCCCTGATAACAATGAGGGAATAGATCTCTAAAACCATAGAGGTCAGGGACTTCCCTGGTGGTGCAGTGATGAAGAATCCACCTGCCAATACAGGGTACACAGGTTCGAGCCCTGGTCCAGGAAGATCCCACATGCTGTGGAGCAACTAAGCCTGTGCACCACAACTACTGAGTCTGAGCTCTAGAGTCCACGAACCACAACTACTGAGCCTGAGTGCCACAACTACTGAAGCCCACGCTCCTAGAGCCCGTGCTTTGCAACAAGAGAAGCCACCACAATAAGCCCACGCACCACAATGAAGAGTAGCCCCTGCTCCACGCAACTAGAGAAGGCCCACATGCAGCAACAAAGACTGAATGAAACCAAAAATAAATAAATAAAAGAACAGAAACAGAAAAACAGGTGTTGCCTCAAAAAAAATAAAGAAACCAAATAAAACAAAATAAAATTATAGATGTCAGAATGTGGTGATTATTAATCAGAAGTAAGATGAGCCAAATTATTTTAATGAATAGGCACATCCAACTGGCATCCAGGGGTGCCTGACCTGCAATGAGTTTTGAGGGTGGTTAAAAAAAGATAGCAAGCCTAGGGCAAGAATGATGCATATTCAACAAAGCTAGTGCTTCATCTATAGGAAGAAATCAAGGATGTATGGTTCAAGAGATGGAATGCAGCTGACCCAGTTAAAAACAATCACAATAACTTGTCCAGTTTTTTTTTTTTAACAATGCAGTTTTCAGACTCAGAATCCAGTGACTAAAGGCATGTCCAACTCCCCAGAAGAAAGGATCATACAATGCCATAGCAAATGAATCTGGTAATGATCCAATTTATTCTTTCCCAAAGTGAGATACAGCCTTTACAAGAGTATCTGTAAACTGGAGAAAGGTAAATATTCAGATATTTTGAGCACTGTGAATAGAGGGTTAAAGTTGACATTACTACACAGGAAATGAAATATCATCATGGTCTCCTACTAAAGGGGTATATTAGTTTCCTATGGCAGCTGTAACACATTATTACAATCTTGGTGGCTGAAAGAAAAACAAATTTATTATTTTACAGTTCTAGAGGTCAGAAGTCTGAAATACATCTTACCATTCTAATCAAGGTTATTGCCAAGGATGTGTTCCTTTCTGAAGGCTTTAGGAGAGAATGCATTTTTTTGCCTTTCCATCTTCTAGTGGCCACACACATTCCTTGGCTCATGACCCTCTTCTGCCATCTTCAAAGCCAGCAATGCATGGCTGAATTCACACATATTTCTCTGACCTTGATTCCAAAATGTCATCATGTTTCCTCTGACTGACTCTCTGCCTCTTTATTCCACTTTTAAGGATTCTTCTAATAATGCTGGGTCCCCCCAGATAATCCAGGATAATTATCCTGTCTCCAGGTCAGCTGATTAGTAACCTTAATTTCATCTGCCCCCTTAATTCCCTATTACCATATAACAAGATATTTACAGGTTCTAGTGATTAAGACATGGACATCTTTAGAGTGCCTTTATTCTGCCCACCACAGAGGGATAACATATTGATTTAGTAACAAAGAGAGAACCATGTCTGGTCTGGTGTATGGTGAGTCAGTAGGTCAATAGAACTTCTCAGTGGTCATTTTTCTGGGCTCCCAGTACATAATTGGAATGGATACATTTTATGGTTGGCAGAATCACCATGTAAAATTCTTGGCCTATGAATATAGAGCTAATTAGTTGGGAAGGCCAAGTAGAAGTCTCTAAAATCACCCAAGTTGTTGTCCAAGAGAGGAGATCAAAACCATATCATATCGAGGGGAAATGGCTCTGTATATCACTAACCATAAAGACCCATATAATTCAGTGATGGTGTATCCCATTGCATGATCATTTAATTCACTCTTTTGTTCCCTACAAACCAAATGGATCTGGAAGATGGCAGGGTACTACACAAACTCAACCAAGGTGAAGTCCTACTGAAAGCTCTTCTACCAGTCAACATGGATTAGGATATATGGTGTACAGTCATTCACCTTTTCTTTCCCAATGAGAAAGAATAATCAAAAGCAGTTCAAAATCATATGAGATAGATAGCAATATATAATTATATTCTTGCCTCAGAACTACATTAACTCTCTCACCTTTGAAGAAATTTAGTTCAAAAGGAAATAAATTCATATGTTCAGTCCACAAAGTAACAGAGTATCCACTATTTTGATTATACTGTGTTATTTGGACCAAATGATGGATAAGTACATATATTAAAGGTCTTGATGAGATATATATGCTCCAGAGGTTGAAAGATAAACCCTAAGAAGACTTAGAAGGAGATAAATGAAGTTTTAGTGAGTTAACAATTTGGGAATGCTGAAAACTTCCCTCCAAATAGAAGACAAATCATTGCTTGTATCTCAAATTTCCCTCCACTAGGAAGGAAAGGGAAATTCTTGGTAGGTCTCTTCAGGTAGTAGCAACAACTTGTCACAGACCTGAGAATATTGTTCCAACCCAATTACAGATTGACAAAGAAGGCTGTCAGCTTTGAGTGCGATAGAGAGCAACACACCCTACAGCAGGTCCAAGCTGAAGTGCAAGCACACTGCCTATTGACCTATGCAACATGGAGACTCTGATGTAATGTGATGTTTGTGACAGGATATGACACTGTTAGAGTTTATGGTAAAAGCCAATAGGAGGATCTCTATGAAGATCACTAGTGTCCTGGAACAAGGTCCCACCATCTGTATCACTGAAATACACATAATTTGAAAAACAGAAAACTCTTTGTGGAACTTTATTTCAGAAAAAAAATAAAGTAAAAGGGACCAGATTTATCCTTCCATTTGACAGAACAACAACAACAAAATATATGAAAAAATGGTTTTCAGTATCTAGCCATCCAGGGACTTTCCTGGTGGCGCAGGGTTTAAGAATCCACCTGCCAATGCAGGGGACACGGGTTCAAGCCCTGGTCAGGGAAGATCCCACATGCCGCAGAGCAACTAAGCCCATGCACCACAACTACTGAGGCTGCTCTCTAGAGCCCAGGAGCCACAACTACTGAAGCCTGCACGCCTAGAGCCCCTGTTGTGCAACAAGAGAAGCCACCGCAATGAGAAGCCTGCACACTGCAATGAAGACCCAACACAGCCATAAATAAATAAATAAATACATACATACATAAATAAATTTATATATTAAAAAAAAAATCTAGCCATCGAGAAGTGAAGAACAATGATCCCTGAGAGGAGGGAAGTAACCAATAGGGCCCTACAATAGCCTTAGCTTACTGCCTTGGGAGATTTTATATATATAGCCTTACAAAGACTTTTACATTAGATAGCCAGAGTAGCTTCATCTGTAATAGACAAAAAAGGGAAACAATCCACATGTCAATCAACAGCAGAACTGATAATTTGTATAATATTCATACAGTGGAAACTTTTCTTAACAATAAAAATAAATGATCTATCGATACACACTGCAACATGGATGAATTTTGTTATAATTATGTTGTGTGAAAGAAACCAGACAAAAAAGAGATCATACTCCACTTCCATAAAATTTTAGAAATGCAAACTAATCTATGGTGACAGAAAGCAAATTGGTGGTTGCTTAAGCAGGAGAGAGGCAGGAAGAGACAGGAAGGAGGGACCATAAGTGGACATGAGGGAATTTGGGGGTGAAAGAAATGTTCACTATCTTGACTGTGGCAATGTTTTGTGTATATATAGTTTAATTATTTTTCTAGAAAAACTACGTTATAACTAAATTTACCAAATTAAACACTTTTTATAATAGCTACAAAAGTTTAAAAGGCAGCTATTTTTTCAGCATTGTAAAACAAAATGAGTGTCACCAATAACCCAGATTTTTCATTGACGACACCTATCTCCAGAGTGCCAATTTTAATTGAATGGATATTTATTCTCTCTGAGGATTTGAGTGATAGCCCACATGCAGGTAATGAATTCGTTTAGACAATAAGTCTTTTCCAAGGGCTCTTCCAGACTTCTAGCCCATGGTAGCCTTAGCGGGTTTATTTCTTAGAGTGCTTTCCTAGCAAGTCGTTGCACCTCTAGCAGGTCAGCATCGATTTACGGATATGGTGCAGAGCTTTTATTATGTCCTCTCAGATCCCCTTCATTGGATCAGAAGGTAGCTTAGTAAACTAACCCCGCTTCTCCAAGCTATTATAAGTAAATGGAGGCGAGCGTACTGATTGTGGAGAGAAAGAGAGTTGGAGTAGGACTTGTGTTTTTTTCACCTATCTTCTAAGTACCCTTCTCTCTTGATGGCTGAATGACTTAATGGCTAATCTACTCTGTCATACTTGAGAAGATTATTTTATTAAACCAAAATCTCTTCCACTCTGGCTTTCTTGATTGGTTCAGAGTTACATCTGATACACACATAATGTCTGACATTAACCTAGGGGGAATGAATTTCCTTCTTCTCAAAAGAAAAAAGTAAAACTAAAATATTCTCTTAGAACTTCCCTGGTGGTCCAATGGTTAAGAATCCATGCTTTCACTGCCTAGGGCATGGGTTCATTCCCTGGTTGGGGAACTAAGATCCCACAAGCTGTGCGCCATGGCCAAAAAAAAAAAAATATATATATATATATATATATATATATATATATATATATATATATATTCTCAAAGTTTGATCTTCATACAGATTCTGCCACCTGTTTTACATTTTCAATCCTATCAGTATCTCAAACAGAATATTAGCCCTACGTATTATGCTAATATTGTACAAGTGCCAGGTGACTCCACTCCAACATTTGTACAACATACAAAAACTACTCCTCCTCCATCACTTGTGATGGTGATGTCTCTTCAACAGGATCAAGGAACAAACAGAAAGCTATATAATTCTAGATGAAATATTACAAAGTGTGTATACATTTATATTAATTTTTGTGGCACATTCATATAGATAGATTTGATGCAATTGAACATTTTTTCCAGGAGACACTAAACTCTCTCTCACTAATTTTTTTTTTTTTATCTCGATAGATTTAATGGCATTTACCTCTTTTAGTACTAAAGCAAGACTATTTGCACCAACATATATATCCTTAGAAGATCTTTTTGGTTGTCTTCAAAAGAATATCCTACTTCTTTAGTATAGAGTATCTACAGAGTATATCAGCAACCTATTAGCTGTGTGAACCCAAAAAGTAATTAATTAATATCACTAAATTTGAATTTTCTCATTTGTAAAGAAGAGACTACAGTGACTAATTCATAGTATTACTGTGAATTTTCTGAAAAAAAAAACCACTGTTACCTGATATCTATGGAAAAGAAAAAGACTCAGACTTTGCCCCCAAGATATCCAGCCCTATTTGTTTATTTGTCTAATTGGGATCACTCATCAGCTGAAAGAAATCAATTAATTAAAATTACAAAGAGTAAAAATGATGGAATAAATAAATATAATTTAAAGTCTTGTTTGGGTCATGGTCTCTCTTCTGTGTTGATTAAATAAAGGAGCATTTGGAATAAAGTTTGTCTCAAACAATTAATGGTTGCTAATATCCTACTCCAGTTTCCTACATTCACTTATCTGACAGAAGCCACATTTATTTTTCATAAAAAAAGAAAATAATTTAAATTTTTTTTTCTATCTCCATTCGGATAGAGGGGCAGTGAGTAGCTTTTAAATGACAGTTTCTTTTGGTCATTTATTATGTTAATATTTTAAGACATCTGGACAGGTGACATTAAACATGATAAACAGAATTGGGACTTTCCTGGTGGCACACTGGATAAGACACCATGCTCTCAATGCAGGGGACCTGGGTTTGATCCCTGGTCAGGGAACTAGATCACACATGCATGCCACAACTAAGAGTTCGCATGCCACAATTAAGGAGCTCACCTGCAGCAACTAAGGAGCCCGTCTGCCGCAACAAAGGAGGCCACCTGCCGCAACTAAGATCCCACACAACCAAATAAATAAATAAATAAATAAATAAATAAATAAACCCATTATAAACAACATTAAGTAAGCATTGCTGATAAATAAGAAAACCTTAGAGTTCTCTCTTTTCTCTTATTCTTTGCTAGGTAAACTTAAGGCAGGAAAGCTTGAGCACACTAGCATCTGCCTATATGAACATCACCTTTTCCCTCTTCTTTTGGTCTTCTTCATTAATTTCAAATAGACCCAGTTAAACACATATGTCTGATATACTCTTGTCTAAGATACAAAAATAAAGTGAAGAAAAAGATCCCTATGTTTATAGGAAGGTTGAAGGAAATAGGTATGTACATGTACACACACAAGCGTGGAATACCTGCAGTCAGAAGAACATATGAAAAACTAAATTTCCAAACAAGATACTAGATCACTTACAGAAGAGAGATTCAGATTAACATTGCTCTTTTAGATAATCTTATTCCCATTGATATTATACATGGATCAGAGAGGAAAAAATATTTGTTTTGTTTTGTTTTCAGAGAATAATGCATCCCTTTCCTTAATGAATGAAGGTAGAAAAAGGAAGCAGTAGTCAACAATAAATCCTGCATCATAAATAGTTTAATTAAATTGATTTTGATGCCCATAGACTCGTCTCAGATTTTGAAATTTACCTGATCAAGGATTGATTTCTTAAATATATTTACAGATGAATTTAATGAGAGTCTAGGGTGGAGAACCACTAAATATAATGAAGCAATTAGACTCCTAACCAAAAGGAAAAAGAAAATACACATTCATAGAAAAGTTCAAGGATACATTGAGGGGAAACAGATTTTCAGACAAAGGAAATATATGTTTCTCAAATACCTTAAGGTGTACTTATTATAAAGTTAAGTTATCCACTTGAGCTATGTTTGTGACATAAATTATAAATCATAAAACAAAAGATAAAGAAGTGAAATTGGACATCATAAGCAGCCTTGGAAATTCAAGGGAGGATATTGGTAACTTAAAATAGAAATAAGAAGTTATGTGTGTGTGTGTGTGTTAGAAACAACAAATTAATATATCATAGATATGTATATATATATGTTCATATGTACTATATACATTGTTAATGGTGCTTGTAATATTTCAATTTTTTAAAAAAAGAAAAGGAGGACAAACAGCAGAATGGAAACAACTAAAGGCAAACAGTAAGTTGGAAGGTCCAGTCAGCAAACACTTCCATAGGCAGAAGGAAGTAGCAAATCCAGGGAAAATATATTTTAAAATGTTAAGTGCTATGGAGGAGTAAAAATGCCAACATCAAGGAAATAAACAAATGACATAAACAAATGAGAGAGAGAGAGAGATTTGATGAAAAAATGACATAGACTAATTCTAACAAAAGAACTAAAAACTAAGACATAAAAGAACAAAAGAACATAAAAAGAACTAAAAACTAGGACAAAAAAGACGTAGAACTAACAAAAGATAAAAGTCCTCAAATTTAAAGGGTTAAAAAGTGCCAAACAGGATATATAAGAAAAAGGCACAACTACTCTTGAGAGGAACACTTAAAAACTCTAAAGACCAGGAGAAAATTATTAAAAGATTCCAGAGAGCTGATACCCTAAAAAGAAATGAGTCGTATTGACATTAGACATTACAAAAGCAACATTGAAAATGTCTATTGTCTATCTGATTAACTCACCAAATATGAGAGAACAAGCAAATAATATTTTCAAAATAATAAAGACATTTAAATTTAAGCCTAGATATTTTTTGTACACCAAACTTTTCTTTAAATGTGAAAGACAATAAATATATTCTCAGTCATACGGGTTCTTATATATTTAACAAGCAAAGATAGTTTCTGGATGTATGAAAAGATATTTTTGCATTTATGGATGTATACACCCTCCCCCTTTTCAGAGGGGTAGTACTCTGAAGAGAAACAATTCAAGAGAGTTTCTATAGGAGGTAAGAAGAGTAAGTGTTAGCAAGAAAATATAAAGTATTGTGAAAAGAAACAGAAAGATCATAGGCAGAGAAGTATGTGCAATGTCTTAAACCACTAAATATCTAATATCTAAAATATACAAGGAATGCCTGCATTTCAAGAAAAAAGCCAATAAATGAAATATTGGTATTACATTTAAATCTCAATAAAACATAGACATTATTCTCAATATTTCACTAATATTGAAATGAGAAACAGAAATGAGAGAAATTACATGAGTTTTACAAGGTCACACTTCCAGAAATCCATTTGGTAAGGAGAAATCCCTGGCCACTAGACATCAGAAATAATATTTGCCACAAGAATGGAGAAATAAGGGATTCTTGAACCACTCTTGAGAACCAAGTATAAAGAACATTTTGCATAACTTAGGATGGTTTCATTTTTCATTTAAAACTTGCTAAGATTAAGTTTATTTCTGTTTATGGATAGGAAGTTAATAAAATCATTGCACTAGGAATATAAGAGAAGTACACAATCCACTGTACAGCATGAGGATTTCCCTGGATTTTGCTGTGAGCATCTTCACTGATCCATTCATTAAGAATGTATTGAATGTCTTCTTTGTGCCAAATCAATATTTCCATTGTAAAATATAAATGGGAATGATGCAAAATCTTGCCAGGGAGTAAGGGAGAAGAATTGATGATGTCTTCAAAAAGGAGGTGGGGCTGCCCATCTGCATTCTTTAGGCTGATAAAATATAACTCTATCTCTGCTGTGAGCAAAGTAGAAAGACTACCTCAAAGAGCAGAAGAATTTGTACAGATAGGGAAATTTGATTGCGTGTGAAATGTTAATTGGAAAAAGAAACCATGATATGCAATTGATTCTACTGGAAGCTAAAACTCTAAGTTAAGGTAAATGTAAAAACATTAATAGAATGTTTTGCATACTAACTGATTCCTGGGTAAGGCAGTTTTCTGAATATGTTTCTTTTTTGGCAAGGCTCATAGAAATCATAGATGAAATGTAATGGCAAAAATAAAACCATAGTAATACTAGCTTATTAGTGAGGATAGGTGCCAGTGAAGGACAAAATAGTGAAGATATCTACATGGTATAAAAGTGAATATGAAAAATAAACTGAGTAAAAGAATCCTTAATGAAGTACAAACAAAAGAGAATACCAATAAAATAACAATGCTTGCTACCCCATAGCAGAAAAAAAGGGGGAAAAGTTTTAACAAACAAAAATGTAGCATGTTATTATCAATAATGAGTAAATATCTATTTTCACAGTTAATATGATTTGATCAAATTCCTCAAAAACAAACTCTCATTATCAAGGCATAAGGAGCAACGAAGCTCTGAAACATGCTACAACATGCATGAACCTTAAAAATATTATGCTAAGTGAAAAACGCAGTCACAATGGGTGAATATTGTATGGTTTCACTTATACAAAATATTTAGAATAGAAAAATCCATAGAGAGAGAAATAGGTTATAAGTTACCAGGATCTGGGGCTGAAGGGGAAATGGAAAGTCATAATTTAATATGTACAAATTTCTGTTCAGGGTGGTGAAGAAGTTACGAAAATAGATGGTTGTGATATCTACACAACACTGCAAATGTAATTAAAGCTACTGAATTGCACACTTAAAAATGGTTAAAATGGAAATTTTATATTATGTATATTTTTCTGTGATAAAAAATTAAATTATAATTTAAGAGTATATTTACTCTTAAAATGAGTAAAAACACAATCAGCTACTACTTTTAAAACGCTATAGCCAAAATAATGTCACAGAATGGCTGACTATAAAGAATATTCAAATCAGACTGTGAAGATGCTAAAAACAAAAAATATGGGAGTAGTTATGTTATTAATAGGCCAAAAAATAATTTTAAATGAATAATTACATCTTATTTCAAAAAGAAACAATATTTCATGAAGTTCTAATAGTCGATAAATTGTGTATACTTTATTCCAT
The DNA here is from genome assembly GCF_949987535.1 of Balaenoptera acutorostrata. Lineage (NCBI taxonomy): Eukaryota > Metazoa > Chordata > Mammalia > Artiodactyla > Balaenopteridae > Balaenoptera > Balaenoptera acutorostrata. Next base: position 18,702,106 of record NC_080065.1, on the reverse strand, counting down.
TAATTTTCAGAATAAAGAAAACTTACCAAAAATAGAGAAAATATTTTTAAAATTCACACCACACTGGTAAGGTAGACATCATATAAAATATCCCATTTCTTTGATATTTACCTCTTTTCCTTGAATTTTTCAGCACTATTTGATATTACCATAATGTTATAATCCTTAGTATTATGATATGGTTAATGTTCATTTTCTCTCCTTTCTTTTCTTTTTTTTTTTACTAACATGTCAAAATACCTGTTCAGACCCAATCCCAGGCCTAGCACTCTCTTTATATGTTAACTTAAATGATTTATTTATTCTTCCTGAGGTGTGTACTACGTGCAGACAGAACAGAACCATCAGTCATCTCTTTGGGAGGGGAAAGGATTCAGGGGAGCCTTCACGGTGGAGATGACATCTAAACTACTTCCCTTTGAAAAATAATAGAATTTTACTAGGAAAAGAATCTTTATCTAAACTTGACTCCTTAACATTTTTGTAGACATCGGACACAAGAAAGCTTTCACTCTCACTTTTCTCCATAGCCAGTGATATTCAAGTCTGTTTTTTTCTTTTTTTTTTTTCAGTATATAGGCTGTCCTTGCTCTGCACAGCAGTACTTGACTATAAAGATTACTACTGATCCACAAAAACTGTGCAAGGCAATTTTGATAACCAATGGGGAAAATCTAATAGTTCTATGATTTTTAAAACTGTTCGTCAAAACATTAAAATACATTTTACTGTTGCTTATAAAGATATAGAGAAATGAAAGAATAATTAAAGATATAGTTAGTACTCTGAAATTTAAAACATGAGAAACATTGAAAATTAAGGTGTTTCAATTCTTTGTTTAAAAAAAATCATCAATAATAGCTTGAAGAGTTTCTGCCTTCTCACCATATAGATCATGTTATGATACTTGCATTGTTTAAATTAGCTTCAAACATTTTCTCCTTTGTGCTTTAAATGTTGTGAAATACTGCTAAACATTCCTTTAATGTAAGTTGTTTTTTTTTTCTGACTCACTCCTTCTGGGACATCTTCATCCTTTCCCTGACAACCACTTTCCTAGTACATTATGTCAATAACTTTGTCTTTACTGTTTCTCTGGCTGCATACCTGGAGTCTCTCAAATATGTCATGCCACTATTCCCACAGTCAGCTATTTCTTATATAACTCTTTTTCTTCTAATAAAACTCTATTAGAATTTTATTTCCAGAGTTATTACTTTGTACTTCTTTGCTGCCCTTTCATCTTTGTTGGACAATTTCCTCTTTCCATTATTTATTTTCTAAAAATATCACATGGGTTTACCACTGAGAGACAAAGAGGCAACACTGCCACACACTTTGCTGTCTGTGCATGAACTAAATAAGATGCACTAAGAGGCATCTTATAAGATGACCAGTCACCAAGAAAAGAGGTGATTGATCATTGATTTTCCTGCACATCCGTTATTTACATCCATTTGTGGATTAAAGAGCTGGAAGTGATGTTTGTATTTTATGCAATTACTCAGTTCACGTACTATAACAACTGAAATTCAAATTGTATTGCTAAGGGATTGCTGTTAGTTAAGCAAACCATAGTGGCTGAATTCTATGTATATCAGAACTGTGCAAAGTGAGGACTGCCTATACAAGCAGTTTACAACACTCTTCTCCAATATTATATAATAAACACTTTCAAACCAAAGTTAAAGGAAATTTAGAGTGAACGCCTGTATTACCACCTCTTAGTTTCTAAAAGAAATACTCTACTCTATGTGTTTTATTCATATCTACCCATTTATGTATACATCTACCTATTTATTCTTCCATCAATTTTATGTAAATTTATTTCACAGTTAATTGAAAATATCATTAAACTCCTCTCTAAATATTTCAGTATGCTAGTCATTAAAAATAATTCAATATTTGCTTCAGTAGTTCTTACATTTTATGTAAGCTTTACACAAATGAAATGCTCATATCAAAATTGTACATTTTCTGGGATTTGAAAAATGCATACACCTGTGGAAATCAAACATTTAATGATGTGTAAAACATTTCTATTCCCTCAGAATTCCCTCTTACGCCATTCCCAGTCAATTCCCACACCATTCCCAAGACACAGTTACTCTTTGATTATTTTTGCATTACAGATTAATTATGTCTATCCTAGAATTCATATAAATGTAATTTAATGTAATTATATTACATATAGCATAATATAAATGGAATCAAACAGTATATACTTTTTGTGTCAGTCTCTTTTCACTCAGTAAAATATTTTTGAGTCATTCAGGTTGTTCCAAGTATCAGTAGTTTATTCTGTGTTCATCTTGCTGAGTGACATTACCTTTTAAAACCATATTGCAATATTTTCAGTCATTTTTCCAATTGATGGAACTTTAGTGTGTTTCCAGCTTTGGGCTATTAAGAATAAAACTTGCAGTGATCATTCTTGTGCAAGTCATTTTGTGAGCTCATTTTCATTTATCTTTGATAATTTTGAGGAGTAAAATTGCTGGGAAGGTGTATATTTAGTTTTATGAGAAGCTTCCAGACATTTCTCCATTGTGTGAATGATTTTACATTCCTGTTGACAACGTGTAAGTGTTCTGGCTGTTCTACATCTTCACCAACATTTGATGTTGCCTATGTTTTCATTTTAGATGTTTTCGTGGGGATGTAGTAGTATGAAATTGTGCACCTAAATTGCACATCCTTTCATAACTGATGATGTTAAGCTTTTTTCCTGTGCTTTTGTCTATTAATATAACAATTTTTATAAACTGACTGTTTAGATGCCTGCACATTTTTTATTGTTTGTTGCTTTTTATTATTGAATTGTAAAGTTCTTTATATACAAAAATAACAGTCTTTGTCACATTGTTTGTTTAAAATTTTCTCCTAGTCTTTGACTTGCTAATTCATTTTTTAACAATGTGATCTGATGAGTATTTTTAATTTTGACAAAGTTAAATTATGAATTTTAATGTAAAGTTATTGATTTTGTTTTATTGTTTAAAAATTATTTTCCCACTCTCAAACCCGAAAGATATTCTCCTGTGTTTGCTTCTAACAATTGTATGGTTTTAGCTTTGATATTCATATCTATGAATTTTTGGACATTATTTTTTGTGTATAGTGTGAGGAAAAGGTCCAGAGCCACTTGTGTTTTAACATGGATAGCCATATTGTTTGAGTATCATTTGTTGAAAATACTTTCCTTCCCTTATTGTGCCTTTCTAAATATTACCCTGACAATAGAAAAATGGACCTATTTCTGGCCATATATTAACCTCGTAGCTAATGATATTGATAATATTTGTTGTTAGTTCTAGTGCTTATTTTTTAGAGTTCTTAAATTTTCTACATAAACATTAATGCCATCTGCAAACAGAGAGTGTTTTACTGCTTTGATTTTGACCTTTAAAGCACGTTAATTTTTTCTTTCCTTAGTATAATAGCCAGGATCTTAAGTAACATTCACCAGAAGTAAGGAGATTAGGAATCCTTACCTTTATCCCTCTACTGAGGTTATTCAATATGTTCACTATTACATGTGATGTTACACATGGGATGGTTTTATTATTATTATTTGGAAACAGAGAGAGAGATTTAAAATTTTTTAAAGATAATTTACACACAATTATAAGCATGTGTATCTCTAGTAATTGACTATGATTCAGAGGTCAGTGGTAGCTCAGCTTACTAGAACTGCAGAAAAAAATGAAGACTGTTGAAACAAAACCACAAAGAGACTATTTGTTTTTTTGTTTTGTTTTGTTTTGTTTTGTTTTTTATTGGAGTAAAATTGCTCCACAACGTTGTGTTAGTTTCTGCTGTACAATGAAGGGAATCAGCTGTATGTATACCTATATCCTCTCCCTTTTGAACCTCCCTCACACCCCACCCCCGTCCCATCTAAGTCATCACAGAGCGCGGAGCTGAGCTCCCTGTGCTATACAGCAGGTTCCCACTAGCTATCTATTTTACACTTAATAGTGTATTTAGGAATGAAATTTGTACAATGCATCCTTATTAAATGTCTCCTTTAATCTTCATTTTAATGATCTAGTAGAGTAATTCTCCATTAATTGAATAATTTTACTTTTCTTCTCACAGGGCTTTTGGGCAATATTTTGGCTACAAGTGTATATTTCATATTTTTTGGTTGGAAAAAAAAAAAGAAAACATTATCATGTCATTAGTAGTTGGCCAAGCATTATATGGTGATTTATATTGTTTTATGTAACATACAATGTAAAAAATGAAATTATTGCTTTTTCTAGTTTGAATGAGCTTATTTATATTCAAATTTCTTGTTTTTTCAACAGTATTTTCTGCTTTTCTTTTGTACGCCCCATCAACACTTTAGTTAAGCTTGCATTATTCTCTTTAGTTACTTTTCACTGCGGAAATTAAAGCTATACATGACTAAAAACATCTCCTTATCAGGGAACACATCAGTAAACCCCAACTGCAAGTGTCTGGAACCAAACTAATCAAGATTAATGCATTCATTTAACAGATGGTTACAATGTTATTAAAATGCAAATGATTGGTTTCTGCTAATTGTTCAACATCAGAAACAATCAGGAGATTTTTTTCATTTTCTAATAGGCTTTGTAGAGTTTACCTTCAGAGATTAACATAAAAGACAAATATGTAAATCTCTCTCACTAACCTCAGGAGAGTCAATCAACTTGAAACAAAAGTAGAATAATGATTATATATTTATAGGAATGGGAAGAATCCTTTTAGTACTGTAATTTGCTCCTGAATTGTTTTGCACCCAATTTAACTAGTCTCCATATAATTGTGTGTACTGAAATATCTATTCAAATGTGATGGAATTTGGTGCCTTACTTTGACTCAAAAGAGACAATCTAACTGCTTGAGTAAATAAACTAAAATATGATGGTGGTTCTCACCAGAATAATAACTTTGTAACACTGAGGTAAAGAATATTTCAGATAAAGTAAGTAATGTGAAGTTAAGGCCCAAAGTATTTCATCCATTCATTCTTTCACTCAATAATTTTCTATTGAGGGATTTTTTTGTATCAGTGTTATTTCTCTGATAAGCAGAGGCTAAAATCTAATTAGATGTGCAACAGATTTTGGGGCAGAAATACTGGTGGACAGTAAAAGGAGGAAGGAGGTGGACTAAGGAGGGAGATTTTCAGAGCAGAGCACAGGTCTGAAACCTGTGCTTGGAGAGATGGAAGGAGGATTAGATGGGACGAGCCATGCACTGCAACACAACCCTGACAAAAGTCTTGGCTGGCCCACTGTGGGTACCCAGAATGAAAATTGCTCATCAGAAGGGCACCATGTAATCTTTCCTAGATCACAAAGTTTCAAGTGATAGAAAATAGTATAATCAGAACTGACCTACCAACCTTTCCTTCTCTAGCCTTAACTCTAACTATTTACTAAAAGTGATGATTTAAATTCCAATCAATCTTTTGAAACAATACAGTGTATATTAAGTCCATACTGAAGGGTATTGTTCCCCACTAGACTTCATGCACCAGGTGTATTCAGATCATTAAGAGGTACAGTGGGACCATTACATCTTTGTCTAGGAGACTATCTGTTGTCACAGGTGAAGTTTGTTATTTGAAGGGGAACATTTTGCAAGGATTCAGAGAGCAGATATACAATATTACAGCTCTATTTTGGCTTCATTTAGTTCAAATACATTCACAACTATTGTTTTTAGACTGTGTACTTCCTGACCTATACTCAGACAACTCAATTTGTGCTCCTTGACATCTAAATAAAATAAACACAACAGAGGATTTTCCAAATTATAATCAGGCATTTAAAATTAGAGATCATAGTTAATTGCAAAATCATGTCTTCACATGTAGAAAAACAACTGGGGTTGTCCTAGTGTAGAAAATACAAAGTCATATTATGAAGAATATACAAATTATATTGAACTGAATTTGCAATTCCTTTGCAACCTGGATTTGCAAAATGATGTAATGCCATTCTAAATCTTCACTAATATATAATATTGATTAATACACACTCAACTTGGCAATTGTTTGTATATTAACTTAAGAAAAGGCTGGTGCCTAAGTGCTTGAGACAGTTTTTTTATTTTTCAAGATGATCAATATAATCTCAAAATCAAATATATCTTATCTGAAAACTGTGGTGCTAAAAGAATAAAGATTTTATCAAAATGATGGATCCTTTTCAAGCTTTTCAAATTTCAAAAGTATGCACTTATAGTTATTTAATCTATATACTCAGTACATCTGAATTTGTCTTTAAAAATTGTCCCTTTTGGTACTAATCATATGGTTTTCTTTTCTTAAATTTTAACATGTTACTACATGATAATTTAAAATAAAAGCAAAATCTATATGTAGTCAGTATATTTAAGGATCAAAGTATGTTATTATTATTAAAATGTGTAAATAAAATTAAAATGCAATCTGAGAATATAGATTATAGAGTAAATAAACCACCTGGTTGTTCTTATTTTCTCATTTCCTCCTGCCTTCTCCTAAGTCACCAGGGGATGGTACATTCTCACTATTCCTATTTTGTGGGTGAAATAGCTACATTTTAAAGGGGGTAAGTGTAGTATGTACATTAACACAGATAGTAAATTATGTATACAAAATTTAAAGCTAACTTTGATCACACTCAACATTTATGTTTAATATTTACCTTACATTTTAATTAAAGCTGATTGACAATTTAAGTAATTATTAAATATCGCTATTTTTTCACAAATGTCTGAAAGACATTGATTTTTTTAAATTGAGTTACTGTCAGGCTAAAATTTCTGGTGACTATTCCAAGAGTAGATATAGTTTACATCTTTTCTTTTAAACCATACTATAAGGGCTTTAAGAAATAAAAAGATGCAAAAGGATAGCTAGGATTATTGTAGTTGGGACAGGCAAAATATTTTTATAAAACTAGTAGACTCGAAATAAACAGGGTTTTATAATGAATTAGTATCAAACAGTTTTACAATGATAAAAAGCACTATGACACGCAGAGCACACATTAGGATGGGCCTGACTCGTGTATTCTTATTCTCTAAGAAAGCATATATAGGAATCCAAATCCCAACAAGGTGGTGAGTTGTTGGCATGGAATTACAGTAAGAGATTTAAATATATGTTAAACATAATCTAAAATAGAGACTGAGTCACTGAAATTATATGAAGAATCATCTTAATTTAAAAAAAAAAATCAAACTTTACATTTTCTGTTTCTACTCCTGAGCACCCATGACAAATCTTCTGACTGACACAATCTTTGTTTTGGTGTCTATATATTTCAAAGTACATTTTCTCCAAGAGCCATACAAGGATATATTTCTAGAGTATGCAAAATCTCTATGGATTTATTTAAGTTTTCATTCTCATTTTTATGCTAATCTAGCTACCTAATTAGATACTCACATATGACAAAAACACATATATTGAGTCCTTTTAACCTAGACTATGATATTATAATTTTTAATATTTGCATCTTCCTTATATTCATAACAGGTAATATTATTTTAATTGTTTGTAAATAATGAGAAACAAAGACAGGTGGACTTATTCAATACAGCAAGTATTGTTTTTAAAGAACAACTTCAAAACTAATTGACAATAGTTCAAGTAGAGCAGAAATGGCAGAACTTCTAATTCAAGTTTTGTTTTTCCTATTTTTTGGCAAAAGGGGTGATTTTCAATTATATCCTGGACATTTTGACTGTTATTTGAAAAGTTTGAGTCCTATTTTATTTATTTATTTATTTAGTTAGTTAGTTAGTTAGTTAGTTTAGGTTAGCAGGCATTCACCCTATTTAGTTTTATCATGCAGGTCAGGGCCTACTTTTGTGGGCTATTGTGACTATGACAATCAATTTTCAGAGCCTCCGTGTTATTATTTTGGTCTGTTGGCTGACCTCCTGCTGATGGTCTTTGTTCACACTGCTTAAGACAGTGGAAGGGGCTCTTCCAAGCCAGACCAATCATTGCCTGTACGTGGGATAAGAGTGCCCAACTCACAAAGATGGAAGTGCTTCACTAGCAGGTGCTTGTGGCAGAATACTCCCCTGATTTTGTCTTCCCTGGCTGGTGGAGGACAAAGAGCTCTTTATGGGCATTTGTGGAAGTCAGGTCACCCTTCCCAGTGCCCTGGCTGCACAATGTCACAGGGGTGCACTAGGGGAGTCTCAGTTGTGATGGGGAAGGAGAGTGCTTCTTCTGGCTCCTAATCGTCAATGTCAGCAAAGTACCCAATCAATCCTTCTTGCTCATTGCCATGCTTGCCTGGTACTGCTGTCAGGACACTCACTCAGTCCAGCAGATGATTGAGTCTGCCTGGGCCATATTGTGTCACTAGGTAGGGGGTCAGAAATGCCAGGCTAGGGTTGTCTTCTTCCATTTACCATACTAACCTTCAGAATGTAGGAAAGATTCTAAGATGTCTTCCCACTATGCTGTTCCTCCCATTTTTTGGTCCCTAGGTGATTTGCCATCCTCTTTCTACTTTTCAGAGTTCTCTTTCAGTTTCCTCTTGCATTATTTCCAAAGATTATACTTATTTTTGGAGGAGAGTGGAGACACTAACTCTATGCCATCTTAAATGGACCAAATATAGTTTTGTTTGAATATCATTTGCACACTTACTTTTTATTTTTTGTTTTGTTTCTTGGGTTTGATTACTTAGTTTTGGGGGTGTTTTGTTTGTTTTATATGAGCTATAATCATAATTGGTTCATACCAAATCTAGATTTAAATATATTTAATTAAAATATATTTTAACAATATATTTAAATTGACGCTGGATACCTTTTGACTGTCTTTCTTGTTTGGGTTATTTTTGAGTTTTTAAAAAGGGTTACTCCAGTACTTAAATGTGAGAAACATTACATTAGATACAATAGAGGTATTAAAACCTTGGCTTTCTCTATATATTAAATCATATTACAGGAAGATTTTGCTGCACTGAGAGGCATTTAATCTATTTAAGGTGACTCAACATTACTTCTCAGTTCTATCATGCATCCATTTTATAGTTGAACTCTCAAAAATCAGTAATGCTTTCCTCATTTCAAATGTCTTTTAACTCATATTACTGGAACCATTCATTTTAGATAATACCATGTTTAAGCTTAATGATCACTCTATGTAATAGTTTCTATTTTCCATTTTTCATAGAAGTTCAAAGAGGTTAAATAAACTTCCCTGTGGATAAACAGAGATTGATGCACATTTCTTTCTTTTTAAGCCTCCTACTTTTTCCATGATATATTTTAATAAATAAACCTGTTTAGGAAATTTCCTAAAGTTTGTGATCATATTACCTTAGGAAACTTGGAAATAAAACTAAATAGCAATTTTGTTTATTAATGCCTGTTACCATGATAAGAAAGCAAGGACAACTTATAACAGAGGCCAACTATAATGTTTTACTTCCTAGTGTTAGTGATCTTGCTTCTGTAAGATAACATAAAGGTAATCGGTATAGAAAGTGTTTTCCTCAGTTATATGATATGACTTCTTACCTTCAGAGGCAGAAGAGGCTAACGTTATTTTTTTTTTATTATTAAACGGCAATTTCAGTGGAAGTTCTTTCTACCTACTTCAATTTAACCAACTCTTAGATTAAGTGATGTTCTTTCTAGCTTCTATAACAAATCCTTACTGGAATCCTCTATTAGTAATTTTCCTTCTGGTACAACTATGTGTTTTTCTCACACTATTTGAGTTATATGCTTAGCAAGAATCAATTGTGTTTGTTCCCAAACCTAGCTATATAAATTACCCATTTTACTACCATTACATATTTTAATTAAATAGTAGCAAACTCATGATCTATGTGTACAGAGTATTGTCTCTTTAAAAACTACTTTAATAACATGTAAATATTTATAAGTTTAATCAATAAAATTGTTATTAAATTAGGTATCTGTAAGAAAACATTAGAATATGAGAAAAAGTAATAAAGTCTACAGGATTATGCCCCTGATTGGCTTCATAGATGGCTTTGAGAATTTTTTATAATACTTCAAAGCAACTGAAACCGGAAATCAGACTTTGCACTGCTGATGTAGTTCAGGCAAGAAAATAGACTATACAAACCAATGAACCTTGTCTTAAAAATATTTTTTAATTAAGAGATAATATTAATGTATTGGGCATCCTTAGTCATCTCATTTAACTGTTCACTTCCATTAGTCAAATTCTAAAGGGGGGCTTTTATTATCTCTTATTTTTCACTTGCATTAATTTTCACTTTTTTACTATTTAGTATAGTACGAATAAATTTCTATGTCAATAAATTAGATTTACATTAATTTTATAATACTTAATGATTAGAAACCAATATTAGTCAGTCTTTGTATATAAAGTGATTCCATAAACCATCTATTTTGTGTTATTTTCAATAAAAGACTGAAATAAAGAGTATATTCAAAAAGATGGAATTGCTATATCCAAAAGCACCAGTTTTTTAAGTTTTAACACCTATTGCCAATCCTAACCTTCAGGAAGTATATTCCAGTTTAAATTGACAATAATTTAGCAAAGTGAAGAATTAGAGTTGGCATTTAATAACTTGGTCAATATGGTTGGTTTCCTTCATGACTTTCTGATTCTCATAAAGCCCAGGATATTATTGAACCCCAAGGCAATCAATCACAACATTCCCTATACTCCTCTGATACTGACCTAAAACATAAACTGGTTTTTCTCTAGTTTCTTTCTCTGTAGTCTGTATGGTTACAAATCTATCTATATCCAGGCAAACTACCTATTTCCTATACTGAGTCCTATTAGTATATCTTCCACAGTTATGCTAATTGGAATGTCTCCATGTAAAGGACAAAATCCTACATAGAATCATATTTCAGATTCTAAACTGTTGACTCCCTCATATTGAAGGTACAAGCATCTTTGCTTATCACCCAGTTAATTATTAGCCAAACCATGTATGAGCCTACCATTGTCCTTCAGACACTGTGACTTTAACAAATCCCCAGATTCCTCAGAGCCAGCCTCTGTCAGAAAGTTATCTTTCCTTCTCCAAACCTCCTTCCACATATTCGTGAATGAATTATTCACAGGTCTTTCTTTTATCTCTATTCTTTTTATTATCTCTCAGTTAGAAGGAGATCTGCCTTTCTTCTAGCAAGGCTTGACTACAAATAAAAGTTCAAACTTAGGTCACTTGTGAAAGTTCATGAACATTTCAAATCTAACAAATTATTCGAACATGCATATAAATCCCTTTTGTATAAAACCGATGTCGAAATAAAAGGAAAAAAAAAAAAAAAAAGACAGGCTTCAGATTTAGAACAGTTTGTGGCTTACCAGAACCAGGCTTAATAACTTTACCACTTTTTCGCCTGCCCTCAGAAGAACCAAACTTCAAATATAATAGATACTAGTAGGTGAACATTGCGCAGCTGGAAAATATTACTCTATAATTAGAAGTGTGCAATGGATTTTAAAAAGTAGCATAACAAGGAACTTGTGGACATTAACTTACCATAAGGAAGAATAGTTTTCCTCATTTTCCTAAGTCCCCTGTTGATTTGAACTCTTAAATTTTCAGTAGAGGTATGTGAAGATATTGCCACATTCGAAGTATCTATCCCCATCAGCCAAAGAATAATGTCAGAATCACTGCTCTGGAGTATCAGCCAAAGCCCTTACTTCACAAGTATCTTCTTTCACTTCCCAGCTCACAGGGTTTAGCAAACTGCTTCTAATCAGCACTAAGAGAGAGAAGGACCAAAAGAAACATGTTTTCACATTCATCATAACCTAAAATGAATCTGTTAGTCACAATCCTCTATAAACCCACACTAACTTACCCTTCCTTATTTCCCCATATTCCAGTCATTTATGTTCAATTTTACTCATTCCATGTGAGGATTTTATAAATTTTCAACTTTTTACCAATGCTCATCTGTCTCTCGCCTTTTAACTACCATGTGCCATGCGACTCATTCACGTTTTTAACACTGATTCATTTATCCTACATATACATTGAATGCTTACTATACAATAGACGTTGTTCCGACCAAAGAGAAAAGAGTGATGATCAATACCAACATTTCTTGCTCTCATACAGCTTTTATTACAAGATGTGAATAAAAACAAGAAAACACATCAAACTGTTAAAATCTTTATGTAGAGGATTAAAAGAGGGTGTAGGATAGAAGTGACTAGGTGATTGATTTTTATTGTTGTAAAGAAGAACAACATCAAGTGGAAATATGAAGGACAAAAAGTATTTGGCTTGAAAATTTTAAGGGAAAGAACATTCTTGGGAAAAGAAAAAGAAATGATTCGTAGATGGGCCATAAGTTTCCCCAAAGCTTCGTCAGTTTATGGAAACAAAAAAAGCCAGTTTGGTTGAAGCACGATAGGTGAAAAAAAAAATTAATGTAAGCTAGAGACCAGTTGATAGGCCTGGGCTGGGTCATGGAAGGTTTGAAAACCAGTCCAAGAATTGTAGACTTTATTAGAGGGTAAAGAGGAACCAGAGAAGATCTTAATCACAGGGGGCAGGTGATGTAATGAGCTATATTTTACATATCATGTTGACTTCTCCCAAGTGAATTAATTGTAGGGCTGAGAGCTGGACAAGAGCGGAAGCAATACAAATGAATACTTTGGGTGAGATATTGTCAGTTCACAGTTGGGGGAACAAAGTATAAGATACATTACAGACTTCAGAATTTCACAGTCTACTCAGGGTACTTGGTCATTCCTCTGCAATAACTGTACACCCAAACCTCAGAGTTTAGAAAGGCCATTTCTATCCCCCCAAGACTCCCTGAGTCTACCCCTGAGCTGCCACTTCTCCCTGCAACCACCTTGAAAGTCAGTTGAAGGGAATAATCTCCCTTTTTCAACTCCCATGGCAGTTTTTGTGCATCACCTACATGAAACTAAGCAAAACTTTCTTTACATAATATTTAATTGAAGAAAAGACTAATTATAAATATCCTTAAGGAAAAAAAATCTGCAACACTCTTGCTTCTCCACATGACACACAATGGTACCTTGCAGAAAACTGTGGTTACTAATAAGTGTTCGAAAAATGAAGAGTGTGGCCAGTGTGGCAAGGGCTGAAATACAAAATGGTAGTTCAGAGCTGAGAGTAGAGTAGAAGGCAAGTGCAGGATCTGCAGAACACCATCTCCTGGGGCCAAAAGAAAAGTCATTCACTACTTGGTGTGTAACACCTGAGGTTGACATGTTGCAGGGTTCTGTGAAGGCACCAGCAGTTGGGGAAGGCCGGGGTGAAGATGGGGAAGGTTTAATTATGGCCATTTGATGTGATTTCCCATCTCCTCTCCCGCTCTTTCTCCCTCGTCACTTGGACTCCTTTCCTAGTCTTTACCTGTTCTGATCCTTCTCAGGGTCTTAGTTCTGGCTGCTCTTTCTGCTTTGATGCTCTCACCTAAAAATCCAGTTATCTGTTCAGACATTATTCAGTTTGCTGCACAAACTCATCTCATCAGAGAGACCACCCCTGACTATGTTATCTGAAATGCCTCCTGTTGTATTCCTAATTCCTCATCTTTTTTTTTTTTTTCTTCATAGGTAACACAACATATTTAATCTTTGTTTGTCATCTGTCTTCACTAGCAAAGAAGGTTTGTGAAATCAAGGGCTTTACCTTATTTTATCAACCAATTCAGCCCCTAGACCTTTTCACATAGATTGCTCTTAACAGTTGCTGAATGAGTGGCTGGGTAGATGGATGCATGAAAGCAACCTCTGGGTAATGTTCTGAAGATTTAATAAGAGTTAGGCACAAATATGAAGAAAAGGTGAAAGGAAATTCCAGGTATAGTTAGAAGCATCTTTATAGGTACATTCAAGGCACTGTAGAGAGTTCATTGTTTATGAATATGGTGTTAAGTGATTGATAGCTATCAAGAAGAGATCAGGGTGTGTTGATATTTGATGAATAATATGACAATGTGTTTTAATTTCATCTTGAGACTAATTGATGCATTGAGTGATATCAGTTTTACATTTTAGAAGGAACAATGTGCATCACATGGATACCAGATACTTAAAATTGATCAAATTCTATGGTGATTGGCTCACTTTAATAGTTCATGACAGAATAGGTATATGCAGCTACATTTCTGTTTAACTTTCTAAAATGATACTTCTCACAATCATCTTTTAAAGAAAGAATTACACTACCCTCGAACTCATTAGAGTAGTGTCAACTACCTGCCATACGGATAATATACTCAAGAGAAACAACCTAAGGAATGCACATTCAAGAAAGGAACCGAGATTTTCTCTTTCTTTTTTTAAAATTTATTTATTTATTTTGGCTGCACCAGGTCTTAGTTGCAGCATGCAGGCTTTTAGTTGTGGCATGTAGGATCTAGTTCCCTGACCAGGGATCAAACCCGGGTCCCCTGCACTGGGAACACGGAGTCTTAACCACTGGACCACCAGGGAAGTCCCCCCGAGATTTTTTATATATATTTTTCGATTTCCTAAATTTTGGTTTACAGCTATCACCAAAGGTGATATAACTGCTTTCCATAAGTTAAATGTTTTTTCAGACAATTTATTTTTCTGGGAATCTCTATTTAAAAATAAAAGTACGTTGAAACGCTTGCAGTAGATTTGTTACATTATTCTCCTTAACTATTTATTTATTTTTATTTCAAAGCTATCTGACAGAACAAAATTTGCTGTATTTTCAGAAGAAATTAACTTAGATTTTTTAAGATAGAATTCAAGGTTAAATTTGAAATTTATTTATTAATTTTACTAAATTTATTCAAGGTTAATTTTGAAATATATATTAAATTTATTAAAATGTAACGAATATTCAACATCTTAACAATTTCACAACAAATAATTTCTGGGAATTCACATATCATTTGTAAAATAATCTATGTAATTTTGATGAATGTCAAATCTTTGTTATTATAGAAATCTGAATTGTAATTAAAAGAACACACACACACACACACACACACAAAATCCAAAATTAGCTTGAGCAAGAGACTAGTCAATGAGAAGTGATTTGAAATAAATTATATTCATCTACTTTTTTCAAGAACTATAAAAATTACTTATAAATCACTTTTTTTATTTTGAATAAAGTGTGAAGTCATAAAAATAAGTTCTTGTCCATGTTACAGCCCATGGAACATTCTGGTACTTAAAATATTTGTTGTTTACCTGAAATTTCAAATTTAACTAGGCATTTATGTTGTGTTGTTATTTGTTAAATCTGACAACACTACTTTCACATGATCCACCTTAAGCTAGTTCTCTCTAATCTTGTATTTTTAGGAAATATTATTAGCCTAAGTGCTAAATTTTTTTGTTCCCTATTATATAACAACTGAGTCTTTATCAGTAGATTACAAATTCCTTGAGGGCTAAAACTATGTTTTATTCATTTGTGTATTTATCAGATTACCAAGCACAATAACTTAGTAATAACTGTTCATAGCCCAATAAATATTTGCTCTTTAAAATTAGATAAACATACAATCAAGTTTAAATCATCCATGTATTTATTATGCATGTTCATTTTTCCAAATACACTGTATCTTATGGAAGTGCAGAGAACAACTGGCTTTGAGTGGCTACCAGGTTTAAGCACTGTGGTAGGTGTTAGGTAAGCAACTGTTGCAAGGCAGTTTAAAGCCACATTAAGGAGATGAAATGACTATACTGGAAGCAGTCAAGGAAAACGGAAAGTGGATTATTACTGTAATAGTAGTTTGATTATATACTAGTAAGGGCACTAGACTAGCACTCATACTTTTTGTTTTCATTACATTTCCACTACTTACTACACAGCATCTTAGGACACTTCAGTTGTTACCCTACAGATCTTAGATGAATAATTTTAACATAAATTACATGTTGAAGGGATACTTTTTAGATATACTACGTTTAACATACTACATTACCAAAATTAATGTAATTGGTTTCATTTTATGTTTTTTTAGAGTGGATATTAGAAGATTCTAAATGAAATATGTGGTTTGCATTATATTGCACACTGGATGCCACTGATTTAGTAGTATTTAAATTAATTCTGAAAATTGTATCTCTAAATGAAAAATCTGTTTTTATTTGCTCTTAACACTTAGAAAGAATATTTTATTCCCTTTTTAGTTGTTTTTTTTTTTTACCTTTATAAAGCGATAAAGCAAGAATAAATATAAGAACTAACTATAAAATAATAAATTTATTTTCAGAATATAGTCTTCATATTTATGCATAATTACTAATAATATTTTGAAATTTATTTCAATACAGTAATTTACTGGAAATATATCAAACTAATAAGGAATAAAAAGCATGTATCATCTGTTTTAACTGTCCATAATTCACATTTTAGTATATTTGTTCCTCTGAGAAAAACATTTACATAGCGGAGCTTAAATTATCATGCTAAACTAAAATAAACATATATTCATACTTTATTTATAATGTAGTTGACATATAGATGCTGTAAAATAAATTAAGAATCCTACTACTAATAATATTTCTTTTAATTAATAAAAGTTTGCTGAATAATCTTTTTAACATTCTCTACCAAAAATGAGAGCATTTTGTTAATGCATGATTAGCATGTTTTAACTGTTTCATTTTCTTATAGAAACCACAACATGAATCTTGTGCTAAAATTACAAGCTGCTATCCAGAAATTGTAATCAGACTTTGTGACCACAGTTCTGGGTACAAATGGATTTAGAAATAGAGGATCAAGTTTAAATTGATCTTATCTCACCCTCCAGCTTACGTCATGCACTGGGAGAACTCAGATATTACTAATTATTGCCTCACCCACCTCCACCCGCCTCTGCTGCTCTGTCCATCTCATCGGGCCCAAAGCCCAGAGGTAACACGCCCTCTGCAACAAAAGTAGTGAACGTTTATGTGAGCTGAGAATTTATGTTTTTGTATTAATCATTTCATCCTCCCAACAGTTCTATCAGGTAAGTACTCTTATTACCATATTATAGATAGGAAACTATGGCACAAGAAGCTTTAACTTGCCCCTGTTTTAAGGTTGGAATTCATAGAAATAGCATTTGGACATTGACAGATTGCACAATGTACGTGATCTTAACCATTAGGCTACACTGATTCTTGGTTACATTAATATTTTTTATGTCATTACACTTTACCTAACAGCTCAAATATGCAAAGCTTAAATGATATTTTATAATACATAAGATTAATAATTATTAGTAAATGCTAATTAATCAAGATGTGTTTAAATCAAAATAGTTATTTCAGTTACTGTTTATTACACATTTCACAGATATTTCATTTAACGATAAATATACAGAAAATTATTTCTGTGTATCAAACAGTATGTAAGCCGAAGTAACATCAGGATTTGTTACTATATCAAGAAGATCATTGGATGTTTCTATAATGGTAATAGAAACATAGGCTAACATTTATCTCACAGTGATTCTTTGGTAATATTGTACCACTGATTGTTATTTTTCAGCGTATAATGTGATATTATTTAAGTAATTTATGACTGTAATTTAAACGTATAGGCCTGAAATTTATTGAATATTGTTTTCCTTGCTCTATCACCTTTCCCCCTTCCTTTATATGTTAACATAATTAGAAGTTGTTTTATAGCTTTGTCAGAATTGTTAAAATATTTAGAGCCTTAAAATATTAATCAGGAATCATTACATGTTCATTTAATGACTTTCTAACTGACATGAAGGGAAATGAAAAATGAAATATCTCCCATAAAGCCATTGAAAGAAAATAAAACTGTCTATAAAATATCCATTACATGAAATGAATCCCCACAGTCCTCTGGACTTGAACTCGTCTGACTGCTTCATGATGAACATTACTTTGTCTTTTTAAGTTAAAAATGTATAGTTTTCAATTACAGGGTTTTAATTTACTTTAAAATTTAAATTGCTAATTAATCAACTTCAAACACTAAATTTCTGATGTATTGGGAGCTTTATACTCCTATCAAAATGTACATGGATAAACCCTGCTATAAAGATTATTCATTTATATTGAGATGACTATCTGATTTTAACTCCTGATTCAGATAAACTTTTTCATTAGAGAAATTTTACATCTCTATGATTTTTTCCTTTCTAATCATATCAACCACCATGAGTGTCAGCATGCCCCAACAGTAATTAATAAGTACTTTTCATTGCACATGGAAGATGAGTAATCTAAACATGTATGTGTTCCTTCCTGTATATATCAGGTTTCCATTTGTGATGTTTTTATTTCAAAATAAATGCTAGAAGGGAAAAGAGAAAACAAATATTGAGTCTCAAATTCCTGAACTGTTTCCACTATACATCCTTTCAGAACGGTCTCCATAGCATTTTCTCTGGGCATCCCTTTTATGTTCTTTCTCTCATAGAAACCTGCTTCTCTCCTGAGGACACTTCTTCCTATGTGGGCTTCTCAAAGGATAGTTGTTTAGCTCATGCAGCTCAATATCAAAAAAACAAACAATCCAATCCAAAAATGGGCAGAAGACTTAAATAGACATTTCTCCAAAGAAGATATACGATGGCCAAGAAACACTTGAAAGGATGCTCAACATCACTAATCATTAGAGAAATGCAAATCAAAACCACAATGAGGTATCACCTCACACCAGTCAAAATGGCCATCATCAAAAAATCTAGAAACAGTAAATGCTGGAGAGGGTGTGGAGAAAAAGGAACCCTCTGGTACTGTTGGTGGGAATGTAAATTGTTACAGTGACTATGGAGAACAGTATGGAGGTTCCTTAAAAAACTAAAACTAGAACTACCATGTGACCCAGCAATCCCACTACTGGGCATATACCCTGAGAAAACCATAATTCAAAAAGCGTCATGTACCACAGTGTTCATTGCAGCACTATTTACAATAGCCAGGACATGGAAGCAACCTAAATGTCCACCGACAGTTGAATGTATAAAGAAGATGTGGCACATATATACAGTGGAATATTACTCAGCCATAAAAAGAAATGAAATTGAGTGATTTGTAGTGAGGTGGATGGACCTAGAGACTGTCATACACAGTGAAGTAAGTCAGAAAGAGAAAATCAAATACCTTATGCTAACACATATATATGGAATCTAAACAAAAAAACAGAAACAAAAAGGTTGTGAAGAACCTAGGGGCAGGACAGGAATAAAGACACAGAGCGTCTTGGGACACCTTCTAGGTGTTGGGGAACGAGTCACAGCAGCAGGTCTTCTTGGTGTCGGGGAAGGCGATGAGCATGCCCGGGGTGAGCGGGAAGGGCAGCACCACCATGGCGCGCTGGTAGCGCAAGGCCAGGTCCACGGTGGCCACCGTGCTGATGATGCTCTGCCCGTACAGGACGGCGCTGTCCGGGCTGATGCCGTGCCTGATGCGCAGGGCCTGCCAGGCCGCTGTCGGCATAGAGGTTCTACTCCGAGGGCTTGCCCAAGCTCACGCCGCAGCCGGAGTAGTTGGAGATGTTGCAGTTGATGCACGTGCCCAGGCCGATGTAGAAATTGCTCATCTGGCCCAGGTCCACCGCGTTGCCCTGCGAGGAGACAGCCATGTACCCGGCGCTGGGCACGCAGCGCACGTACATGCAGGAGACGCCGTTGCCCCGGCTGCTCTTGGTCGCCAAGACCTCTATGCTGTCCAGCTTGTGCTGGCTGTACCAGAAGTCGGCGCGCTCCAGCAGGTGGAGCTTCCAGCGTCCCGGGGGGTTGCCGGCCGAGGACCGCAGGCTCCCGAGGGGGCGGCCCTGGCCCACCCAGCCCGGGCTCGGGCTCAGGCACCAGCGAGTAGGTGGGCCCTGGAGGCAGGAAGGCGAGCTTGGTGGCGATGCGGCAGGGGCAGGGCGGGCAGCAGAAGAGGCAGCAGAGCTGGGTCACCAACAGGCCGTTGATGGCGGGCGCCAATCTCCTGAGACCCAGAGGTACACACCTTGTTGCTGGAGCTATTCTCTGAGCACAGGGCATTGATTGCTTCTCTTCTTAGACACACGGCTGCACAACTCCTAATGCTCTACTGGACTGAATTCCCTTCGTTCTCCTCTTCCTCCCATGACATAGTTCTCTGACAATCAGAAGAGCCGGCAATGATGAAAAACTCTAAATTCCACAGGCACTGATGCTATGCCTATCCCTTTCTCCGGCTCACCTCCTGTTATCTGTGGAGACTATGTTTTCCAAAATTCAAAGTAACTTTATCACTCTTCGCCTATTGCCTGTCCACTCATTTGAGCTGTGTATCACTTCTGCTTCATTAATGCACTTTTTTACTTTTACAGGATTTACTGTTATGGGGAATTCCCCCTGAAATTGTAAGATATCAACTATTGCACTTAGTTTTCAGGTGGTGAGCTTTTGTTTTATGTTTGACGCACACCCCCCTTGGTATTTTACTTGTAACCAGGAGAGACTGACAAGTACCACTGGTCAAATGTCATCTGAAACTAAATTTTGAAAACCATGTTGTATAGCATTGTTTGAAGTTTATGTGGGAAATTTAATCATTATCTAACTCTTTTAAGAGCCAAAAGAAGTGTGTTGAAGCATGGTTTTCATGAGCCACAGGCGTTTTTTTTTTTTTTTTTAATTATTTATTTATTTATTTATGGCTGTGTTGGGTCTTCGTTTCCGTGCGAGGGCTTTCTCTAGTTGCGGCAAGCGGGGGCCACTCTTCATCGCGGTGCGCGGGCCTCTCACTATCGCAGCCTCTCTTGTTGCGGAGCACAGGCTCCAGACGCGCAGGCTCAGTAGTTGTGGCTCACGGGCCCAGCTGCTCCGCGGCATGTGGGATCTTCCCAGACCAGGGCTTGAGCCCGTATCCCTTGCATTGGCAGGCAGATTCACAACCACTGCGCCACCAGGGAAGCCCGAGCCACAGGCGTTTGATTCAAATATCCATTTCAGTCAACCTGTTTATTCTACCTATGTGCACACTTCTCATTTGTTATCAACACATAGGCACAGGAATTGAGTATATCATGTAAATATAAACTATACATCATACATGTGAATATATAAGAACAATTTTCATTTAAAATGTACCCTCTCAATCCTCTAATAATTAATTAACTTTCACACACTTTCTTGAGGGCAGGGACATTTTTAATTACTTCAAGTAATACACTGAATAATTTACATATATGTATAAATATAGTTTAATTCTTTTACATTTATAAGAAACAGAAAAAGTACTCTTGTGTAGTCTAAATATTACTTGCATTTCCAAAAGAGTAATTAATTTTATTACGTACCCTAGAAAAAAAAAGACATACCAACACAGGATTTTAGATGTCTCTTTGAGCATGAAACTAATTCAAATTAATAGAGGGATAATTGCCCCTCTCTGTTGCTACAGGTATTACTTAAAGAATGAACAAAATGTCACAGCAAGGAGAGTGACATTTGTTTAACAAGAAATCATTAACAACGTGTCTGTTCCTATTGAACTCCGTACTCTATACTCTATTGAAAAGCTATACAGTTGAATATGCCTGATAATCTAGCTTTGTCAGTTCACTTCAAGCCAAATAAAATGTGAAAAAACCACAAGTCCTTTTATACCTATTCTTTGGAAATAAAACTATTTATTTGTCCTGAAGAACAAATAACTACCAAAAACAAGAATTAAAACAAAATTTCATAAAATAATTATATTTTATTCATGTCTTATTTCTGTTGAGATTGTTAGCCAAGGTTATAAAATGAGGTTTTGCTTATTGATCTTAATATTAAAAGTTTGAGTGTATTGTATCATTCATTTATGGTCTGGATTAATTATTATATATTAAAATTCTCAACCACTTTCTTTTATTAAAAACAATGAAGGGACTTCCCTGGTGGCACAGTGGTTAAGAATCTGCCTGCCAATGCAGGGGACACATGTTTGAGCCCTGTTCAGGGAAGATCCCACATGCCGCGGAGCAACTAAGCCCGTGAGCCACAACTACTGAGCCCACGAGCCACAACTACTGAAGCCTGTGCACCTAGAGCCCGTGCTCCACAGCAAGAGAAGCCACCGCAGTGAGAAGCCCGTGCACCGCAACGAAGAGTAGCCTCCGCTCACTGCAACTAGAGAAAGCCCGCGTACAGCAATGAAGACCCAAAGCAGCCAAAATTAAACTAATTAATTAATTAATTTAAAAAACACTGCTTACTTATCAAGTTATCATTTGTAGAATAAGGAATTGCTTGTTTTCTTTACAAAACTTTAAAATGTTTTAATTTATTTTTAAGACTTTAGTGAATTTAAATGTCATGATTTTATTTCTTCACCCAACATTTACTTCATTATTCAACTAAGATCAAAAGATCAGACAAATCTTATGTAGAGTTGTAAACTGATAAATTATTTCTTAGAGACCCTACAATTTTCTTCCCATCCTTAAAAAAATGATCACCTTACCTTGCTTCTCCCTTTATCTTAGAAACATAGAATTATGCATCTACTTCTATTTCCACAAGACTCCTCCTCTTTATGTTTCCCACATTATATCCTTTCAAGTAGAATTTGGTATTCATCATATTTCATGATTACTGCTACTAGCCAACAAATATATTCTCTCTTTCTCTTTATTTTATTTTTACTTTGCATTTTCTCAGAATTCTCCATTTCCTGAAGTTAATCGCCACTGGCAGCAATAAATGCTTTCTGTGTTAGCCTAAGTTTAGTTCCTATTTTTTTAAAATATTTTCATACCTCTTCTAAATTTGAACCTGAGCCTGATGAACACAATAGTTTGGGAATTCATATACTACAACAAAATAAGTATATATATATATATATATATATATATATATATATATATATACACATACACATATATTAGCGCCAGAAATAGTCAATGGAATTGAAAATATCAGTGAGAATATCTGATCCTGCTCCACATTTGCAAACATTGGGATAGATGAGTAGTTTCTGAACGGAATAAGGAGTGTGGTCATAGCCTCTACTGTTAGTTCAAAACTTTACATTTTTTCAAAGCTTTTCCATATGCATTTTGTTGTTAATTCCTCACAATTGTCCTATACAAATATTATTATTGAAACTTAATGATGCTTTCAGTGTTTTATCTGATAGTATGCTGACTCAGAAGCCATCTTTTGCATCTAAGTCCTTGTGGTAACTCTCCTGTATTCACATAAGTTGATTCTTTTTATATATTGTTGGATTCGGTTTGTTAATATTTTGTTGATGATTTTGCATCTATATTCATTAAAATATTGTCTTGTAATTTTCTTTTTCTTAGTGTTGTTTTTTTTTTTTCTGCTTTTGATATCAAGGTAATGGCCTCAGAATAAATTTGGGAGTGCTTCATGTTCTTCAACTTTTTGGAATAATTTGAAAAGAATAGGTGTAAGTTCTTTTTTATATGTTTGGTAGAATTCTCCTCTGAAGTCATCTAGTCCTGGACTTTTGTTTGCTGGGAGTTTTTTTTTTTTTTTTACTACAAATTCAATTTTACTACTAATGATTGGTCTGTTCAAATTGCCTATTTTTTCTTGATTTAGTCTTGGCAGGTTGTATGTTTCTAGAAATTTGTCCATTTCTTCTAGGTTGGCATATAAGTTTTCATAATATTCTCTTATGATTTGTTGTACCTCTTACCTTATTAATTTTATCTACATCCGTTCCTTGGTAAAGGGGGGATTGGTTCCAGGAGCCCACTCAGATACCAAAATCCTCAGATGCTCAAGTCCCTTATGTAAAATGGCCTACTGTAGTTGGTCCTTGCATCCTGCAGTCGATTGAATCCATGGATGGGAAACTCAATGATAGGGAGGGCTGACTGTATTTCTAATGTTCCAGAAATTTAGTTAGGTTCACTTAAGAGTTAAGGTAATATTATTACTATGAAATTATTCACTGGCACCACAAGTAAGAACCAGGAAACATAGACAAAAATCTATTTTTTCCAACAATCCCCGTATCTCCATTTTTTGTGTATCCCATCCATAGCACCTATTTTTTGGCCAAGTGGCCTGCAGTGACCTTAAACTGACACTAGCTCCTCTTACAAGCACATGCCCTGGAAAGCAGCCGGGAGAGTCACAAGCAAATCTAAGTTCCTGACGTGACTTCCCCAACCACCAACCATATCCACTATCTCCCAATGCCTTCTCCTGATGCATGCCTTAGATACGAGCCCCATGGGGCTTACCAAAACTCCTTTATTTTGGTTTGAATTGACCAATTGGTCTTAGCCTGGGACCTCAAAAGCACACCACCCACAGACCCTTGGGCATGTGCCCCAGGTCCTGTCTCTCCCTTGCTGTCTGCACTCTTCCTTGACTCCCTCATGCTAAGAAGTAATATGGAATGCCTCACTTAGACATATGCTTTAAAACGTAAATGACAACATCAACATGAAAGTTTCAAATACTCTTTCATACGCTCTTTCCAATATCCTAATGCCGATGAAATATTCCAGTTTTCTTTGTGACTCATCACACAATTAGTGGCATGCAATCCCATCAGAAAACTCTCCTAGAGTCTCCAGCCAAGAAGATCATGCAAAACTTCATTGAGGAAATGACATTAAACACCTAAATCTGTCTTGTCACAAACTCAGAGATTCTTGCAGAGGCCAGACTGTGAATGAACATGGATGTATGACCAGTGATACTTAAGGCAGAGTGTTGGGAATTAAGGTCTAAAGCATAATGGAGCCCTTCTCAGCCACAGGTACTGGTGTAATAAGGGTATTAGGGCCCTATTTTACCAGATAATTGAGTTTTTCAAGACAAATTTGATATATGAATGTGTATATGATGAATCATAAAAGATATAAGATGATAGCTAATTAAAACTATTTGAAACCAAAGGGTAAGTCAACAAAATACATCTGACAGGCCAAGTAAAGGCTGTGTGTTTGGGATCCCTCCTGCAAAGAATGATTGGATTGGGCTCAACAAAGAATGTACCAAATGACGATTTCAGGCCAAATGTATGTGTGCATATGGCTACATATAGGAAATAACAAGGCACATTTGGAATGGTGAAAAATTAAAAAAGACAGAATAGTGCAAGAAAGGGCAAATTCAATTATAGGTACAAAAAAACCATATCATTCAAGGGTGTTTTATCTGTGCTGAGAAATTTTTTAACTTTATCAAAAGCACTATATCTCTAAGAAAGTACTTGACTCTATGATATATTTATGAAAATTGATATTTATATCAATTAACAAATATATGGTTGAAGACAATCTATAATAGAAATAATAACAGAATCTTTAAATTTTTTTATTCCTGAAATAAATCAATACTTACATTCATGCAATGCAATAAATTATTATAAAATGGTATATAATTACCTAGGTGTAATTCAGATGATAAAGAATAAGAGTATAATATCTAAACATTCAAGTTTAGATTCTATCAGTGCACAGAAAATTTTTGAAATTAATTATCTTTGTTTTATTCAAAAACATAATCATCAGTAACAATAAAACCAGACTAATTTTTATAATCACAAATATTTTTGTTACCTGTTTTTTCAATTCATAATAAAATACTAATTTTTACAAAACTTTTAAATTATTTTGTATACTTTAAGAAATTAAGCTGCATGAAATTAGCAGTATGAAAGATTGCAGAAAAGAGGGTATATTTATTATTTTTCTGCGTAAAACTCAGTGCCTAAGACAATACAAAGGTTTTTGAACAATCCTATTTCCAACTTCCACAATGCATAAACTAAAATATTAAATATTTTCCCTCAGAGTAATCACTGTTCAAATTACTTTACCACTTCAATATATTTCTTCATTTCCTTAGAACATATTAATTTTTGTCATTCATCTTTATAAATAGCTAATCATCCTTGTTTTAAAAGAACCAGATTTTAGGTTTTTTTAAATAAATTCTAATGGGTTTTTTTTTTTAAGTTTTTTTTCCAATGAATAGATTTCAACTTTCATCTTTATTCATCCCTGGTTTATTTGAAATATTGTTTACTGTCATCATATCTGTTCTTGTTTTAATTTCATAGATCATTTCTTTTTATTGTCTCATTTAATCAGGAAAGTATCTTTTTGTCCTCTGAACACAGATTTGAACATTTTAGGTATTGTGAAATTTTTGTTGTTGCTAACAGCTAAATTACCTGTTTTACAATTAAAGTTTGATGTACTTCTGGGTCCAAGAAGTTTTTAAAAAGCCCGTAACAAATGTGTAGCAAAATAGGTTTACTTTTGCTTTTATTGTTCATCTGGTTTTCATTGATCACTACTACTTTTACTTAACTGTGATTTAATTTGTGGGCACATATATGATTAATTATTTCTGTTGTTCCATGATCAAAAGTTAAAAGCCTTATTCTGTAGTTTTAAGTATTGGGTTGGCCAAGAGGTTCATTTGTTTTTTTCTGTAAGATGGCTCTAGTAGCACTTTGTTGTTTTTAACTTCATTTGAAACAATTTTGTTAGATTATATGTGACAGATGCCATATCAGTATGCATTTTAAAAATGACATCAAAATTGGTGAATTTTTGTGTATCCATTTTAATATCGAAGATGGAAGAAAAACAACATTTTCGGCATATTATGCTTTATTATTTCAAGAAAGGTAAAAACGCAACTGAAAGGCAAAAAATGATTTGTGCAGTGTATGGAGAAGGTGCTGTGACTGATCAAACATGTCAAAAGTGTTTTGCGAAGTCTTGTGTGGAGATTTCTCACTGGACGCTGCTCCATGGTTGGGTAGACCACTTGATGTTGACAGCGATCAAATTGAGATATTAATTGAGAACAATCAACGTTATACCACGCGGGAGGTAGCCAACATACTCAAAATATCCAAATCAAGTGCTGAAAATCATTTGCACAAGCTTGGTTATGTCCATCGCTTTGATGTTTGGGTTCCACGTAAGTTAAATGGAAAAAAACCTTCTTGACCATATTTCCACATGTGATTCTCTACTTAAACGTAATGAAAACGTTCCGTTTTTAAAACAAATTTTGATGGGCAATGAAAAGTGGATACTGTACAATAATGTGGAACAGAAGAGATCGTGGGGCAAGCAAAATGAACCACCACCAACCACACCAAAGGCTGGTCTTCATCCAAAGAAGGTGATGTTATGTATATGGTGGGATTGGAAGGGAGTCCTCTATTAGGAACTCCTTCCAGAAAACCAAACTGCTAATTCCAATAAGTACTGCTCCCAATTAGACCAACTGAAAGCAGCACTCAACGAAAAGCGTCCAGAATTAGTCAAGAGAAAATGTATAATCTTCCATCAGGATAATGCAAGACCGCATGTTTCTTTGATGACCAGGCAAAAACCGTTATAGCTTGGCTGAGAAGTTCTGATTCATCCGCCGTATTCACCAGACATTGCACCTTCAGATTTCCATTATTTTGGTCTTTACAAAATTCTCTTAATGGAAAAAAATTCATTTCCCTGTAAGACTGTAAAAGGCACCTGGAACAGTTCTTTGCTCAAAAAGATTAAAAATTTTGGGAAGATGGGATTATGAAGTTGCCTGAAAAATGTCAGGAGGTAGTGGAACAAAAGGGTGAATACGTTGTTCAATAAAGTTCTTGGTGAAAATGAGAAATGTGTCTTATTTTTACTTAAAAACTGAAGGCACTTTTTGTCAATCCAATATATTCACACTCACACAAACATATTTATGTCCCATGAGGATATAGTCAGCCCTTTTCTCTCCTTTTGGGTGCTAAACTCGAATTGCTGGATAACCTTGAAGTCAGCCTATAGCTGAAAACTTAGCAGGTCCTATATTTCTACTTATGAGGTGCCCTATTCTACTTACTAGCAGCTCTCACTCCACACCAATGTTCAAACAAGGCAGTAAAAGATTTCAGGAACCTAAAGATGAGTTGAATAGAAGAGAAGTAGACATTTCTCTTCTTCAGTTTGGACATGGTTCTGAGTACCAGCAGTGGCATTTGCTCTTTTCTGAGACTTTGCTGTTGGACAAATTGGTAGTATTGGACTATGAGGTAATAGATCAGTTTCCAATGTGGTGCAGGTAAATTTGATCACATGCAATCATAACTTTAGCCTCTGTCTGTAGCCTCTTATCTCCTATTTAACCACTGTTAATGGTCAACTCCATTGCTCCTACTACTACTCCCACCTTTTCTACTGTAACAACTAAACCCACCATTGTTACTGCTTACCACCTGAGCACACATTCACACACACATGATATTTTTGGCTTGCAATTGATTTTTTTTGTCTATCTTTTTATTTTGAACCTTTTTTGGTTTTTTGTAATAATCAATATATAATGTGTCTGAAATTATGCAAATAAATGTCATTATGCAAGTAAATGTATTGATAAAAGCATTTGCCAATTTTCAAGTGTGTGTGTGTGTGTGTGTGAATTTCTAGAAGTCATGGGATTTATTATGGTGGTGGTACATATTGTCTATATAGGAGAGAGGGAGGGATAATTAACACAACTCTCTAGTGTACGTTCCTGGTAGCCTGGTGTTATTATCACCTATAGGTAAGAGGGACTTAGTGATATCTCTACTTTCTATTTTTCTTCTATCCTTATTTAGTCACTTTGGAAATTTTTACACATTTTGGAGCAGATCTACAGTTATGTAGATCTGTCCATTGTTGTAACTTTGAAATAGGTATATTAACATCCATATAGAGGGTTTTACTGTATAATTAATCCTGCTTTCAGAGATAGAAAAGTCTCCTGCTCTGTACCATACAAATTTATATTTTCCCAAATCATATGAGGTTTAACATCAAACTCATTCCACAACAATTTTTCTTCAGCCATGGTTGCTGAGGTCTTGATGAGCAAAAAACCATCACTGCATTTGTTAAGATGTAGCCATATTATGTTTTTTCATTCACCATTTAAGATAGATATTGACAAAACCAATCCCGCGCCTGGGTTTTGGCATCTGACACTGTAAGAATTATAGGGCTAAGGTCTGCACTCGAGATGAAGCTCTTGTCAGATACAAGGTCATAGTTTTTATGACTTCATGAATATGTATCCGATCATGAATTCTGATTTCTCTTTGCTACCTATTTTGTTAAATGTTAGGCTTGAAGAAATCCAGTTAATTATCTGACCAAGGCCTTCAACTTTTTAGGTAGTAGAGCCAAGATCCACACCAAATTGTGATGGTCCCAAGTCCTTGCCCTTTCTTCTATCCCGCAGTGCTACTCTAATTTTGTTTGGTTTAATTTCTCTCTACTGAATTAATTCTAAAACTTTCCAAATGACATTACAAGAAGCTTCAAAATATTTAATAAACCCTCCAAGCCCCACACATGTCTTTCTGGATTGATTCCCCTGGTCACATGCCATAAATCCCTCCCCATCACCCTCTCTGCTCAGCCACAAGGATTGCTTTCTGTTTTTTGAATATCCCACATTTTCGTCTGTATCACAATCTTCTAACAGGCAGTTTTCCTTTGTCTGAGAATCTCCATCACCTGGCAGGACCTGTCCTACCCCAGGCCCTTAAACTCTCAGCTTCAGAGAAATCCTCTCACAGGTCTCAGGTTAAACATGCCAGAAGGCATTCTTAGTCCACAGCCCTGATTATTTGTACAGATTTTACATGCTCAAGCAGTGACTGATCGCCCTTCATTTCCTAATACTAAGGAAAAAAACATCCTTTACACTTAAGATATATGAACTTAGAATGCTGTTTACAACGAAAATGCAGGCTTATAGAGGTAGTTGGTTTTATTATGGTGGTAGCAGTTGTTTTCCTAATATGCTGTGATTAAAGATTCATATCTTGTATCTTAAGAGATATGTGTTTTAAAAAAAAAAAACCTGCAGTGATATTTCACAAATAGCCCTAAGCAGTTTTCACATATTTTATGACATTGTAGTAAATGAAGAAACTGAAACCAAAACGGAAGGGGCTAAACACATTTCTTGGTGGTAGAATGAATGAATAAATCCATCAAGTCCTTTATGGGATCAAACCACCCTCTCTGTGACAATTAGCTTGTGCTTTCATATGTCAAATGACTTCTCCCCCCTCTAATGGCAGTGTCCCTGGGCTTGATGGGGTTTTTGTTTGCTTCTCTGACCTTCCCACAAGACTGCTTTCCTCTTGGAAGCCTTTGCTCTCAAGTCAGCCTATGGAAGCCTTCTGCTGCCCTCTGCTGGCCACAACTAGTGATTGGACTTTTCCTTCAGATTCTAGTTCTATTTTAGAATAAATCAGTAGAAGAAAACAAAACAAGATACCACCCAGCCAATCACTACACTAAAAATACTGTGCTTAATCATCAGAGAGGTTATGATATTTGTCATATGAGATATCAATTCAATGTTTTTTCTTTCCCTTTTGAACAAACATATTTGTGTCCTTCATCTATTGAGGGTAGGACCAGCATGTACAAGAAATCCATACCATTTAAGGGCTGGACGGTTAATGGCCTATCTTTCCCTTTTGCTTCTGCTATCTCTCCAAAACCAAGCTTGTAAACAACATAGTAAAAGTAAAGGTGTTCCAGGAAACTATGACTCCAAAGATTGAACCTTTATTGCAATCTTCTATATTCTGACTGAAATGGTACACCATCCAATAGACCTTCTTAGCCATAAACAAATGTAATCTATGGATCTATGAGATGGCAGGGTTCCTGTTCTGTGGACTGAATACAACCTGCTTTGCTTCCCACATATTTTGCCACACCATGCAGATCAGCACATGTTCCTGAATCTTGCCACGGTGAACTAAGATGGTCATTCACTCCCCAAACTAAAAAGAGCAATAATACTTCTCTTACGCGTGTTACTCATTTCACTCTCATGCAGTTCTTCTCTGCAGATACACTACTGGGAGTTGGCAGACATTTTTTTTCCCTGATTCTTTTTGATTTGCCTGGATTTTCTAAATTTTCTGTAGTAAGCAATATTACTTTTGTGGTCAGAGGAGGACAAAAACTAAAAATAAACAAATCCATGTGGAGTTGGAAGGATGAATGACACAAATGAGAGCTTCAGTTTTTTCACTACTAAAACAGGGATGATATAATATACATGACCACGTTAGTGAGAATATGGCTATCTCCTCTGTTTTTTAAATTATTTTTAAATAGAAAAAAATATTGACTTTTGATGACCAGTTCTATGAGTTATAAAAATACATACGATTGTATAAATACCACTAGAGTCAAGAGATAATGTTTCATCTGCCTCTAAAATTTCTCTTTGCTACCACTTTATAGACAACCCCTAAACGCAGCCTTTACTTCTGGCAAAAACTGATTTCTTTCTGTCCCTTGTAGTTGTCCCTTTTCCAGAATGTCATATGAATGACATTATAAAGTATGCAGCATTTTGAATCTGACATTTTTCACTTAGGATACATTTGAGATTTACCCATGTGTTGTGAATATTAATTTTTTTTCATTTTACTACCAAGTAGTATTTCAGTGTATCACATACTGTTTATCTATTCACAAGTTTGGCTCTAGTTTTTCATGTTTAAGAATAAAATTATTATAATTAATACAGGTTTTGTGTGAACATAAGTTTCAATTTCTCCTTGCTAGACTACCAGCATAGAAGTAGAATGAACTGTTCATGTGATAAGTATATATTTAACTCTATAATTAACTGGGAAAAGTTTTATCAAAGTGTGTGTAGCATTTTGTGTTCCCACAGGAAATCTGAGAGTTGCAAGTTCTCTGTATCCTTGCCAGTACTTATTATCATTTTATTTAAAAATGTTTTAGCTATTCCAATAGGTTTATAGTGACATTTCATGTGATTTTGATTAGTATTTACCTAATTATTAATAATGTTGATCACATTTTCTTGTGCATGTTTGCCATCTGTATACTTCTTTGGTGTTATGTATGTTTAAGTGTTTTGTTGAATATTCATGGAGGTATTTACTGTCTAGTTGTTGATTTTTAAGTGTTTTTTTTACATGTTTGGATTCAAGTATTTGTCTTTTCATTCTCTTAGCACTGTCTGTTGCAGAGCAAAAGTTTCCATTTCCATGAAGTTCATTTTAACAATGTATTCTTTGATGGGTCTTGTTTGGGGTATCATATCTAAGAAAACTTTGCCTAAAAAATGTTGCAAGATTTTTCACCAATGTTTTCCTCTACTAGTGTTACAATTTTGTTTTTTTTTAAAGTTTTTTTTGATGCGGTCCATTATTTATTTATTTATTTGTTTGTTTATTTTAGGCTGCGCTGGGTCTTAGTTTGTGGCACGTGGGATCTTTTTCAGTGCAGCATGCGGACTCTTAGTTGCAGCATGCATGATCTAGTTCCCCAACCAGGGATCGAACCTGGGCCCTCTGCATTGGGAGTGTGGAGTCAGTCTTACCCACTGGACTACCAGGGAAGTTCCAGTACTACAGTTTTAGATTCTACATATTGCTCTGGTATCCACTTTGAATAAATTACTACATAAAGTATGAAGTACGCATCATTTAACTTTCTGGTATTTGGATGTACAGATATTCCAGACCATTTGTTGAAAGGAGTGTTTTTTCCTTCATTGAATTTTCTTTTCACGTTTGTCAAAAATCAACTGACTAGTTTTGTTTGAGTCTATTTCTACACTCAGTTCTGCTGTATTTGTCTATGACTTGATAATTGCACCATTAATGTAGGTCTTTAAATCAGGTAGTGAGTCCAGCAAGTATGTTCTTCCTTTTCACAATTATTTTGCTAATTGTATTCCCTTTGCATGTCCATGTGAATTTGAGAAACAGCTTGTCAAAATGTACAAAACGAAATCCTGCTGAGATTTTGATTAGGATTTTGTGTAGAATAATGCATTGTCTGTATCTCTTTTTATTTTAATTGATAACTCTAGAAATTACTAGATAAATAACTAACCTTTAAAATTCTAATTAAAGTTATTATTTAACGAATTCAATTAAATGTTCATTTCAAAGCCATATAGGTGTCTTTTTCCTCCTCATTTTATTTTATGGTTGTCATAAATATATTACATCTACATAGATTGAAAATCTTACTAGACAGATTTATAAATTTAGCTTCCAATATTCATAATTATTTTAAATAATAGGAAGGTAAGAAAAATAGTCTAATATCTACCAAATATTTACCATGTTTTTCCTTCATTCTTATAGTTCAAAGATTGACTCTGTAACCATTTTTCTTAAAGAGTTTTAAAAAATCATTTTTCTAGAAGAATTTCTTTTAGCATTTTTGGAGAGAAATACTGTTCACAGCTCTTCTTTCAATTTTTCTTCATCTGAAATCATCTTTATTTAACATTCATTTCCCAAGAATATTGTCAGAAGATTTAGAATTCTGGGTTGAAAATTTGCCCCCTTCCCTTCCCCGAAGCAATTTAAATGTTGTTCCAATGTCTTCTAAATTCCATGTGTTCTAAAAAGAAATTCACATTAATTCAAATTGTTATTCCCCTATATGCTAGGTGCCCTTTTCACTATCTACATTCAGGATTGTATATTTTTTATCTTTAGTTTTAACTCTTGGTCATGGTGTGCCTGGGTATGACTTATACTTTCCAAAGTTTGCTGAACTTCTTTAATCTGTACATTCATAATTTTAATCCAAATTTGGGGCATTTTCACCACTGTTTCTTCTTTTAAATTCCGAAACAAACTCATTTCTTCTTTCCTCTTAGAACTTCAAAGTGCTAAATGTTTGACTTTTATGATATTGTCCCCAAACCTTTGAGGCTCTCTTCTTCCTCTTTTTTTTTCTCTCTTTTCTTCAAATTGGATACATTTTATTGATATATGCTCAAGTTCTTTGACATTTTTTGCTATTAAGCCCTCATGATGAATTTTTATTTCAGATATTACATAGTTCAGTTCTAACATTTTTACTTAGTTTTTTTTTATATATAGTTTCTATTTTTCTGTTAAGAATTCTATCTTCCCTTTCCTTTTAATAGTTTTCATGTCTACCAAGTGGAGCACGATTGTAATACACACTTTAAAATCTTTCTTAACTTGGGGTTTGACGCTGATAATCGGTCACATTTTGCAGCTTCTACTATCTCAAGTAATTTTGGATTGGAATCTGGACAGTGTTAATATTATTTTGGAGACACTTGATTCTTTTAAAAGCATTTGGAGAATGTCTCTTGAAATCTTGTCTGCTTGCTTTTGTAGGCAATTAACCAGGTTAGGCTAATTCTACAAATTTGTCTCACTTCTCTGGAAGCAGTGATTCCAAGGTCAGTTTGGCTTTCATGCCTTTGCTATGCTGTTCATTTCACCCAGTGCACATGCTGTTGAGGTTCATCTGGGATTTGGAGAGTTCCTATCAGGGATCAGCAATTTTTTTTCTGTAAAGGGTTCCATAATATTTTAGGTTTTGTGACCACATATGGTCTCTGTTACATATTCTGCTTTGTTATTTGCTTGCTTACTTGTTTTACAGCCCTTAAAAACATAAAAACTATGAGCTCCTGAGCTGTACAAAGTCTGTCCGTGGGCTGGATTATTCTCTGGGGTGTAGTTTTTCAAACCTGGTTTACAAAATATTTAGTTATCAGAGCCTCTGCAGTGCTTCTTGGAATCTGCTCTGTGAATGGCAAGTTCAAGAGTAAGCTTGAGATTTCTACTGACTCACACCCAGAATTACGGGGTCAAGGGATCACGCTCACTTCTCCCCAGGATCTCCTTCAGATTCTCTTGATCCCAGGAACCACTTTTTCTGATTTCTCTGGCCACACAGATTTCTCTGAGTGTTATCCCCAACTGTGCTACACATTTCCACAAAAAAATGAGCTACACGCAGCAAAGCAGCAAGAGAAAGGAGGGGGAAAAAAATAAGAGGACCCTTCCCACACTCTGGACAAAATGGACCCAACTCCTGGTCCCTCTGGCCGGAGATACAGGTGTTCTGTCTCAGCTGTTCGGTGCCTGCACCAGCGCTGCAGCAATGCAGTTTCATGAACGATGCTGTCCTTGGAGCAAGGCAGGGAGGGAAAAAATGTGTCACCCTAAACTCTCCAACTTGTAGCTTAAATTGCAGTTTTTGTTGTTCACACATGGTTCACAGTTGGGCCACCCTCAGGAGAAATAAGGAAAAAGAAGGAAAAAAAAAAAAATAGGAAACTCACCAGCAAACAGGTCTTTCTTCAGTGTTGACTTCCCGTGCCAACCCACCTGCTATTGCTTACCTTTCAGAGCCCAGGAGTTTTCGTTGTCATCAATGGAAGGAATAAGATGGAATGAGTTTGCTCCTTTTTTGCTGACAACAGGTCATACGTCTTTGAGATTTTTTAAACATTTTTCAGATGTGTCTGACTAAGATTTGTATGCTTGCATTTTGAAGGTCCTTCCATCTTGAAATATGTAGAATCATGAGGGAAAACTGAGTTGACTAAATACATCAGGAACTCCGTATTTTACCAGATTACATATAAGACCCATACCTCCAAAATGGACTCTATAGGGGTTTTATGAAAAATGTACTTTATAAAAATGACAAAATAAAACTGCCAAAACTTCTGGAAATATTTAGAGACAAATTACTATCATGAGAAAGTGGAAGATCATTTAAAACTGAATCTGTGTCCACATTTGCTAGGAAAAAACCTGCCCTCTGATCTCACACACACACACACACACACACACACACACACACACACACACCTTCTCCATTTGATTTCACAGAACAAACAAAACTGGAAGTTGATTATGAAAAAATATGACAGCAAAAAATACAATTTTTTGGTTTCAGTAGCTTTTGCATCGTCACCCTTTCTAAGAAATGGGTCTAAGGCACACACATTCATCAACAGGAGACATTTTTCTGGTGTCAAACTGAATTGGAGATGAATAATTATAACTTGCCAGGTATCAGGAAGTCTACAGAACGTTAACTGTTATAAAACTGTCAACATGAGCAACACCTTATGAGAACATACATCTCCATATTTTACAACAGAATTTCTACAATATTTACCAGATAACAAAGGATTTCTACAATATTTGCAATTAACATTTAAAAAATGATGTTTACATGTACAGAACCACACTTTTACATGTATTTTCGTTATGTGAGATTGAGTAATTACACGGTTAATTAGTATACACAAGGAGGAATAGTTCAACAAGCAACATAAATATTAAAATATACCCTTAATGAAAGAAGACCCTGATACACATAAAGTGATAATGTAGGTATTCTGGGTAAATATGAAATTACTTAATTTTAATTGTACTAGAAATAATGAATACAGGTGCATTCATTAATATAATCACAAAACAAAACCTTTAGTAGATGGGATAAATAATGTAAGGATGCGGAGAGTTTTATAAAGTTCTAGTCAGGATACTCTGGCTTCCCTTTTAGTTAACATAGCCATATTACTGATTTTGGGAAAAAAAGCATGTGAGATTTAAGGGATTTTTATTGTAGCAGTTAGTGAATGTTATCTGAACTAACACAGGCACTGTTGCCTTGAAATGGTTTGCTGCCTTTATAAAAATATAAATATGTGATAATTTCTTAGCGGCCAGGCTGAAAATCTAGTTATGAAGGGACAGTGTTTAGAAGACAAACCAAATACACTTAAGTTTGTATCTATGAGTGAAGTGACTGAAAAGAATCAGAATATTGTATGCGTTGTTTGTCTTTGGCAAGGTATTGTGAACAAGAAATGAGCACAGATAAGAATCTGCTGTTTCCTTAACCAGTGATCAAATAGAATAGAAATTTCAATGTTCAAAGTAAAGGATGAGACTCTAATAGCAAGCAATGAGACTGAAATTGTTTTGAGCAACAAAGGCTGGTAAAATTTCTCAACTGAATAAAATGTTTAAACAGCCATGAGTTCAAATGAGATAAAGGGTCTCAAAGCAGTTGCCATTCATTTGTGAAAAAGAAAGGAAGGGAGTGATTGAAAATGACTTTGGGAACTGGGTCTAGGAAAGAATTTTGGATGTAGAAATTTGCATTTGAGACCGCATGGAAGCAGACATGGGGAGCTCACTAACAGTTTTAGGAAATTGTATTCCCAATGGAATCTCCAAACTAGGACAAAAATAACCTTAGGCAATTCAAGCATGTAAACACCATGTGGAGCCCCAAATTTGCAAGTGCAGGAAGCAGGCTGAAAAACTCTAGAAGTGTAGCACACCAAAGAGAGAACATCTCCAGACACGCATTTTACCCATAACCTGGGTGGAATAAGGGATGCAGAAGAGCTGTAATAGGGAAGAACAAATCTGACTCCATATTAGATCTGTTTCTTTTACTTTAACCTTTGTATTCTATTGCTTTTGCTTTGAGTTAAGAATGTTGCCTATAGTGTGAAATACACAGGATAGCCCATTCTCAAGGTTCTGACCTTTAAGGAAGTAACACTTTTCCATTCATATAGAGACAAAAAGTTACAGCACAGAGAATAACATTTGTCTTGTTGGAGGTTTAAGGACCATCACATCCTGACCTATGTGGACAGCTGCAAGAACAAAGGATTGCGACACCAAGAAGTTTTCAACAACCAACCATGCCCCTCCCTCACCTTGCCTTTAAAAATGCTTTGCTGAAACATTTTGGGTAGTTAGGGTTTTGGGGGGTGTGAGCCAACTGTTCTCCTTGTATAGCTCTGCAATAAACCTTCCTCTGCTCCAAACTCTGACTTTTCAGTATTGTTTGGCCTCACTCTGTGTTGGGCACATGAGCTTGTATTTGGTAATAGAGCCTCTGAGGTGCAAAATCAGGGTCTCATCAACAACTTTCCCTCTTAGAGAAAGGGGCCTCACAAAGGTCCCCAGCTAGATTTCCTTTGTAAGGGGAGTTTTAATTGCATATATCCTGGTTCTGATCCACATATTATAATAATTGTTTGGGAGAGACTTTTGTCTTTTTTATTTTGGAGGTCACCAGATTTCAAGGTAATAAAGCTTGCTTGAAGAATTTTGAGTCCAAAACATGGTGAGGAATTCCATATTAATGTTTATTTTTTCAACTCCTATGTTCAACTTGTACCAGTAAGTCTCTGGATATGTGTGTAATGCCAGATGATACACATGGTATTAAAAAAATAGGGACCTTACACAGATGGTCATCGGTTTAGGTCATCTGATGGTTTGATGTTCTTGGGTGATTGGGGGATACCTACTGAAGGCAAACAGAACCTCTGTCAGACTGGGTTTCTAAATAAGCAAGTGGAATAGAGCCTTTTGAGCACCAAGTCCATGGCCATTTTGTTTTATAACAACTATTGCATTAAGCCATAGAGATTTGAAGATTTATCAGTTATAAATAGTATTTTTATACTCCTATCTATTTCTTTTCTATAATCAATTAATTATTAA
Organism: Balaenoptera acutorostrata; assembly: GCF_949987535.1. Classification (NCBI taxonomy): domain Eukaryota; kingdom Metazoa; phylum Chordata; class Mammalia; order Artiodactyla; family Balaenopteridae; genus Balaenoptera; species Balaenoptera acutorostrata. The sequence goes on along the minus strand of NC_080065.1, from coordinate 18,663,843 downwards.
AATGGGGCAAACATTTGTCTAAGGGAGACCTTAGCAGTATTTGAGTCATGGTGATACTCAGAATCATTACTATGGAAAAACTCCAAAAGAGAAACAAAATACATAAATATTTTTTGTCTTCTCCTAAAATTAGTAATGTTTATATATTATACCCTAAACCTTGTTCTATGAATGTTTCCTTTATAAAAGAAAACCACAACTTAAACATTTATTTCTTCATTGCACTTATTTTTTATAAGGTTGTATAATAATAATGTAATCTTTTTCATCAACAGAGATGTCAGGACCGTTTCTACACTAGTGGAATAAGAGCTGAGATAAATCGGTTCCTGATGAGTTGCAATGCCATCAATAATCAAGTTGTAGTTTCATGAAATTATTTGATTTTTTACTAATTATTACTGAATAGTGGATCTTGTATGTATGTCTCTTAAACACATTTGTATTAGTTTCCCAGGGCTGCCAACACAAAGTAACACAAACTAGGTGGCTTAAAACAACAGATATGTATCGTCTCACAGTTCCGGAAGCTAGAAGTTCAAGATCAAGGTGTCAGGAGGGCCATGCTGTCTCTGAAACCTGTAGCAAGAAATCCTTTCTTGCCTTTTCCTAGTTTCTGGTGGTTGCCAGCAGTCCCTAGATTCTCTCGGCCTGCCCCTCAATCTTTTGTGGTCACACGGTGTTCTCTCCCTGTCTGCCTCTGTCTGCTTCTTACAAGGACACCAGTCATCACATTTGAAGCAATATCATATTGTCATCACTGAAACCCTAAAAGCAGATGAGCAGGAAGGATAAGAATCCAGTTCTATGGATAAGCATATTGAAGCCCATAGGACCACATGACTTTAAACTGTCAATAAATAAGCAGGAAATGAGATCTCTAGTACAACATCCTAATTCTTTTACGTTATGTTAATATGGACCATATGATTCCCCTTATTTTTCTTAAGAGTAAATGCGATTAAACAATGAGCCAATTCTATCAAACAGTGCATGGTATAATAGTAATATTTTATTTACATGCAGAGATGTAAATTTATGTGCTAATTTTATTCTCTATTCTTTATTACTATTTTACTGGAAAAACAATTTTCCTGGGCAAACATAGCATGAAATATCTATCATCTATCTATCTATCTATCTATCTATCTATCTATCTATCTATCTATCATCTATCTTTCTATCATCTATTTATCTACCTATCATCATCATCTATTTTATTTTGCAAAGAAAAGAATAAATATTTAAGGTAATTGTAGATGGAAATGTCAGTGTAATTTGCTACACAGAATTGTAGTTTTTAAATTTGATTTTTTTGGAATTTCAGTTTGATATAGATGCATTTGTTTCCATTCTTAAAAAATCCCAAGCTTAGTGTTTTACTTCAGTAGGTTTCTATTTTATTATAAATGAAGGAGAGTTCATCTGTCCCTTTAGATAGTACCTCAGAAGCCATAGAAACAGCCTGTTTACATTACCTCTTCTCTCCTTCCTCTTCATAAGCCTTTCCAACAGAGTGAAGATACATTTTAGTTTTATTAGGCCATAAAACTTGGTGCAATACATTTCATCCTTTTACGAATTGTCTTGAGAACATTTTAATTGCATTTCATTGTGCTTTGGTGTCAGATCTGTTCTTTTATGACCTACTCTTCAAACCTGACTCATTACTCTTCTCAGTTTCTCTACTAATGAGCAATATTGTATTTCCTAAGATCTTTTCTCAGTTCAAAAGCTGTAAACTTCTCTGTGCAAGTAGTTTTGCTTGTGTGTGCTTGTGTTTAACCACAGACTTCAATCTCACTCTTCTGATTCTTTTCCTAGCTCTTTGCTACATCTCCTTATTTTACTCTGACAAATTTCCCTTGTTTATTTTCCTTTGCCTGTAAAAGCCATCTACACTCATTTTAGAAAGTTATTTTCAATAAAATAATCAATATTAATTTGCACAAATTAATTGTAAAAATTAAAATGTTGAAATTCTTTGATGGCTAACATTGTGGAAATTTTGTTATTTCTGATAGGCTGCAAATGCAAATAAGGCTTCATATAGTAAACTGTTAGTTGGATGTAATAGGGAAGTAAAATTATTAGTGGAAGGGGTGCAGTGTGATGATGCTTGGGAAAGAACTGAGGACAAATAGACCACCTGCAAAGAAAGCTCTGAAAGGCAAACCTTCTACAGAAAATGGAAATCCTTGCTTATGCAGGATAAGAGAATTTAGAGACAATAAAAAAGTAAATCATGTTGTTTTAGTTATTGATTTTTTTTCCTCTCTCCCTCTGCACCAAGCTTATAGAGCTTCCAGAATTCTTTTTTCCCTTTATCTACACATTTATTTCTATGAGGTAGAATCTGAGACTTCAGGAAGGGTACCATGGAGTGGTGACTAAAGAATCAGATATTCCCTTAGACTTCCAGAAGATACACACAATTCTTCAAACAATGAATGAGGGATCTTGAGCAATGCAGAATACTTTTTCATCCTCCAGGATGGAGGATGTATGATCAACATATTTTAGAGCTACCTGGAGAGGGAAGCAAAAGACTGGGTCATTCTGGAGATAAGGATTGTATACGTATTACCTATTGACTCTGATGTCTGCAGCTGAGGATTCAAGGAGACAAAAAAGCCAGAAACACTGCATAAGAGAGCAGACGCATGGGAGGGAAAGAATGTGGACTATCTATGCCTCCACTGGACATGAAGGAGATGAATTTGCAAAACGAAAATTGGGATTTAGTTCATTTATTTCATGTATGATCTGCGTCTATCTTTCAATATTTATAGATCATCTCTATATTACTTTTCTTAATTTTATGTGTGTCTTAGAAACAGTCTTAGAGATATGGGTAGAGAGCGCAAGGTAATGACAGAATGACACAAACTGCACAATTCATGTAACTAATCACAGGGAGAAGTAGGTGAAGGTTGCCTAGGCAAAAGTTAAGCTACTTTCCTCACCATTACGTTTTAAATTAAGTACATTAAATATTCAGTTAAGTGGTAAATCTTCTCTCTTGCAGATCTACTGGGGATACAAAATTGTCTAATCTAATTGTTATGCTTTTTCTATTCTACTTTTTCATTAACTGGTATTCTATTAAATGCAGAAACACTATACTAAAGAGATGATGTAATTTGATTTAAAATTGATTTCAGTTTTCTTGAAAAAAATCATACCAAAGTGCCTTCCTCCTAAAGGAAAATAATAAAAAAACTGAGACCTCACTTTACTTTTATAGTATTTTCTTAAGAATATAACCATGAATATAATGTTAATTACACTAACAGCTATTATATCACACCTCGATTTCTTCAAAGAAATTGTTTGCTCACTGAGAATATTTATATTTTTGTTTTTGATTTCTTTACTATTTGCAATTCAAGTAGAAATCTATGAGATAAATGAAATTGCTTTCATATTATTCTTTCATCTTTAAAATATTTCTTAGAAATCTATTATATAAAGGTTTTTTGTTGTACAGCATGGCGTTGTAGAAAGACAATACACAACATTGCCCACAAGGATTTCAGGTCTTTTTGAATTATGGCTTTCTTCAAGTGTATGTCCAGGATGGTTCAAAAAGATATATGCACGCCAATGTTCATTGCAGCACTACATACAATAGCCAGGACATGGAAGCAACCTAAATGTCCATCAACAGAGGAATGGATAAAGAAGATGTAGTACATATATACAATGGAATATTACTCAGCCATAAAAAGAAATGAAATTGTGCCATTTGCAGGGACATGGATGGACCTAGAGACTTTCATACAGAGTGAAGTTAGAAAGAGAAAGCCAAATATCATACAGTATTGCTTATATGTGGAATCTAGAAGAATGATACAGATGAACTTATCTGCAAAGAAGAAATAGAGACACAGATGTAGAGAACAAACGTATGGATACCCAGGCGGGAAGGGAAGGGTGGGATGAATTGGGAAACTGAGATTGACATATATATACATTACTACTATGACATAGATAACTAATGAGAATCTACTGTATAGCACAGGGAACTTTACTCAATGATCTGTGGTGACCTAAATGGGAAGGAAATCCAAAAAATAGGGGATATATATGTACGCATAACTGATTCACTTTGAGGTACAGCAGAAACTAACACAACATTGTAAAGTAACTATACTCCAATAAAAATTAATATAAAAAAGAAAAATAAAAGGATTGCAGGTCTTCAGGCATAAAAATCACTCCATAATTACAAGGAAATATTCTTAAAATTAAAACAAAAATAGTATGAATGCAATTTAATTTCTAAATTAGAATTTTTCAAGATCTGCTGTTGATTTGGTATATGACTTGAAAAAAGTATACCTATGGTACTGTAGCTTTGCTGTTAAAACAGAATCAAAGTTCATGCTATTTTATATAATGCTTAGTAAACTATATAATTTTTCTTCTTATATAGTTCAACAACATACAAATTCACTCTTAACTTCATTCAGTTGAATAATTCACATATGTGGAGAACCTCTTCCTTCAACAATTATTTATTATACATCTACTGTGGACCAGACCCTGACTTCCCTGCTGAGGATACTGCCAGGAAGAAATCCAATTCTCTCCTCTCTTGGAGCACCCATTTTAAGGGAGAGGAGGAGATGATAATTATAGAAGTTTTATATGCCATGTGGAGATAAATGATATTAAGATTTATAAAGCCAAGTAAAGTACATGAGGTAAAGGGACACCGAAATACAGCATGAGTATTTTTTTCATCGCATGTCCAGGAACAGCATATCTGGAGCAGTCATATTTGAACAGAGGGCTGAATGATGTGAGCATGCTGGCCATGACCATAACCGGGAGGAGAGTGCTCTAGGTAGAAGGACAGCACGTGCAAAGGCCCTGAGACAGGAGTATACTGAGAGTGCAGGAGGAACATCCAGGGGCCATTTGGCAAGAGCAAGGAATGTGGAGAGTGACAGGAGGTAAGTTCAGGTGAAGAAGTGTAAAATGAGAAGCATGCTATGATTCAGATTAATGATTCGGACTTTGATTTTGAATTACATGGAGTGCCATTATGTGCTTTTGAGCAGTCCTCTCTGATGGCCCTGATCAGAATAGACTGAGAAGTGCCAAAGGAAGAAGCTGAGGGCTCAGAGGTCATTGTTATTGTCCAGACAAGAGTTTACAGTGGCTTAGACTAGAGTTACAGTGGTAGAGAAGGTTTAAGAAACCAGTCAGATTTTATAACTAAATTACAGATGGAGCCAACCAAATTTGTTCAGACTTTGGGTCTAGAGTACAACAGAATGGTCAAAGACAACAATTACAACTTCTATTTAAAAAACTTGAAAGATGTTGCCCACATCATAGATGAAGAATGATGGTTTAATTTCTCTAAAAGAAAATGTATGGGGAAAAGTATTGTCATATATCAATTCAATATTCAAAATGATAAACTATGATTCTATTATACTGCAGAACTCTCTAACTTGAAGTAAAATTATAGTCATATTTTTCCTAGGTTAAGCTTAGGTAACTTATGAGGTAAATAGACTATCAATATCTTTTTACTTGATATGCCACAGGAAAAAAATACATTGGAAATCCAGGCACAAATACAACAATATTGCTTAAACTGCACTAAAATTATTTTGCCAATCAAACAAAATTACCCAACAATTTATAGTCGCTGATGGGTAGTTAAATCAAATCAGAACAGATGCAACATAATCATACATTGCTTCTTATCCAAAGGATGTACATAATAATTGATAGTCTTAATTTACATAACGAGAAGATCTTTAATATGTACAAGAATAAATAATTATTCTTGATGATGTTGTTACCTTCAATTCAATGGTAAGCCACTTAATTTTGTAATATATATCCATAAGTTTCAGAGAACATAATGTTTAGAATAAAATGCATCCCCACATGGATTTGAAGTCACCATAAAACATTTGACCTATTCTTTAAAAGTAATTCAACTCAGCATAACCAAAAAGAATACATTAGGTGATTTAGAACTATTATTTATCTTTGCTGATATTTTATGTTAATTTTTTAATCAATTTCTTGTTACATCATATCTTCAGTGTCTAGCAGTGATATTATTGCAACACTCGACTTTTTTCATGAATACAATTTACAAGGAAAGTCAGAAACAGTAATGAAATATACCACTTACTTATAAGGAGTGGTATTTTTAAACAAAATAAAATTGTACTAGCAACTGTTTATAGATAAGTGTATAAAATACTGTATTTTCTACATATATTTTTGCAAAGTCCAATGTCCTAAAAGATGGAATATCACAATACTTTCACTTATAACAGTAATGGATTGTTTTTCTTCTTTTTTGTAAAGGAAGACTATCAGGAAGTAGCCATTCATGCGTCATTCCTGATAATGTGTGGAATTATTCTTTAATATTGATTATTGACATTAAACTGTGTTCTCTCCCAGGTTTAGACTAAGCAAGCATGAACTGCTAGATATGAGAATCACATCCAAGAAAGGGATCCATTTGACATAGAATGTGGGGAAATTTGGCATCACTAGTATATCAATACAATACAGTATTATATATATATAATTTGTATTTATATATTAATTTATATAAAAATATTATATATATTTATTCAGTATTGTTAATTATGATCTTCCTTATGAAAATGGGAGGAGATATGAGAACATTATTTTAATTTCTAATATTTATTTCAATTTTTATAATACCTTCTTACCCTAAATACCTTTCTTCATTCAATAATTCATAACAAAAATAAACACATGAAAACAAAAAAATTTGCTGACTGGCAATTTGGGAGTCAGTCAAAAATGTAAGCCCTTTGTTTATAGTGAAGAGCAAGATAACATTTTCCTCTGTCATCCTGGATTCCAGTATGTACAAATGCCAGTATTTGTTATTATTTTAAAGAGATCCTGAAATCGGTCATTAATCAAAAGTATTTTGAAGAATTACACTTTCCTATGCTAAAATGTTTACCAAATATATCAAATAGCCACACAATCAGTGTGTGTGGAGTAAAAGAATGCAGAAAAATAATTCAAGTATACAAATGCAAGAATTATATTTATTGAGAAGACTGACAAAACTTCAAATATTTTGCCAAATTATATTTGGCTAATATTGAGAAAAGTATCCTATGAAGTGGAGGGTAGGATGGGGGATCATTCTAATTCTTAGTACTCCACCCCATCAGTATATTTGCTGAATGGAAGAAATTAAAAAGACAACAGTAAATTACAATAAAAGAGAAACAAGGCTGGTAACTGTGATGTATAAAATCAATCAGGTTGATAATGATTTTCAAAACTTCTAATGTCTCACTAGATTTTTATTTACCTCTATCAATTATTGAGGAAAGAGTGTTGAAATTCCAACTACAATTTTGGACACATTTTTCCAGCTATTTCAGCTTTTACTTTATGTTATTAGGGGTGTACACATTTATAATGATGGTTTATTATGAATTAATCCCTTTAGCATTATAAAATATAACTTTTTTCTCTGGTAATATTTCCTGTTGTGAATTCTATTTCTCTTTTATTAACATAGCAACGCTGGCTTTCTTGTGATTGTTGTTTATGTGGTAATTATTTTTCATTCTTTTACTTTGAACCTGTCTGAGTTCTTTATATTTACAAAATGTGGTCCTTTTTAACAACATTAAAATTAAATCCAGATTTTTTTTCACCTATCTGACAAACTGTAAAATTTAAATTTACTGTTAAGAATATTTAAGTTTAATATAATTTTTGAAATTATAGGGTTAAAAAATACCATCTTGGTATTTGTTTTCTATTTGCCCTTTCTGTTGTTTCTTCTCTTTTCCTACCTTCTTTTGGATTAACTGAATATTCATTAGCATTCTATTTGTTTCCTTTATTGGATTATTAGCTACACTTTCTTTCTTTAAATATTTAGTGGTGGCTCTTTATTCTAAAATGTGCATTTTAAAATATCATAATCTAACTTCAAATAATAAACATCCTGTATATAACATACGGATTATTCAGCAGTATTTCTTTTAAAAACTCATAATTCATTTTTATCATTACTGCTTTAAGCAAACTTTTAAAGATGTTAGAACACAAGAATAAAAACTCTTTACTATTAACCTATATATTTCCCATTTTTGGAGGTGTTCATTGCTGTGAGTAGATCCAATTTCCCCTATGATATCAATTATTCTTCTATAGCAGTAACTTCCATTAACATTTCCTTTACCATATGTGTACTGAAGAATAAATCAGCTATTTACATTTAAGCATGACTTTAATTCATCTTCGTTTTTTAAAAGATGTTATAACTAGATAAAAAACTTTAGGCTGATGGAGTATTGCTTCTGTGATTTAAAGATACCATTCCACTGTCCATTGATTCTCATTGCTTTAGATAAGAAATCAATGAAATTTCTTATTGTTTTATGAATGTAATTTGTCTTTTTTCTGGTTTTTTTATGTGTTTTCTCTTATCACTTGTTTTTAGCAATTTAATTATGAACTCCTTTTTATGCTTTCTTACTTCCCGTTCCCCACCCCCAACGTGTGTTAAGCTTTTAGGATTTACGGCCCAATATTTTTCATCAAATTTGGAAATTTACAGGCAATTTTTGCTTCAAATATACCTTCCAATCACATTTTGGTTGGGGTATTCAGTATTCCAATTACATGATTTCATACTGGTTCTTTTACATTACAAGTCACAGAAATTACTTATATTTTCAGCATTTAAAAAAAATGATTATTAGAGTATAACTTTATGTATTTTCTATTGGAGTGTTTTCAAGTTAACTGATATTTTTTTCCTTTTCATTGTCTAATATGCCAGTGAGTGTATCCAGTGAAGTTTTAATTTGGGATGCTATATTTTCAGTTCCATAATTTTTCCTTGATTTTTTTATATCATCTATTTCTCACTTCATTTCATACATGTCTTACATTAAATTCTTAAGCATATTTATAACAGATGTTTTAATGTCCTCATCTATTTCTTCCATAATCTCTGTCATTTCTTATTCTTTTTCCATTGACTAGATATTTCTTTTGCTTGACATTGTGAATTCTTTCCTATTGAGTGTCTAGATATTTTTGCATTCCTTTAAAAAAAGATTTGAATTTTGTTTTAGGGGGTGATTAATTTATTTGTGGATCAGCATGGTCTTTTCAAGACTTGTTTTTAATTTGTGTAAGGATAGGATTAAAGCAGATTGCATTTGTTGTCTTATTTGCACCTATGACTCGGGTATGACCCTTCTGGGGTCTCTGTTAGATGTGCAAGGTGCTCACAAACATCTCCTCATTCTGGCTTCTGGGAAATTGAATGTTTCCCAGCCCTGTGTGCAGGCTGATAATACTTCATCTTACAACTTTCTGGTAACCGTTAATTTCCCAGACTAGGGTGTTTTATCCTATGCCAATGAAGCTTACAATTCAGACAAAGACTTAAGGGGACACCAGTTATAATGTCTGCAATTCTTTCTCTGAATAGACTTCCCCTTTCCAGGCTTCTGTCACTCAAATGCAGGCATTCCAGTGTCCCTACATTCTGATCTTTTTCTCTCTCCTCAGCTCAGAATAATCACTGTGCTCTCTTTGGGCATCTCCCTTACACCTCCTGCTCAGTTCTAGAAAACACCTTCAGGTACAAAGTCAAACAATTTGTATTGGGTGAATAGCATCTCCCAAATTCATGCCCACCTATGTCTTTGTCTACTCAGGCTTCTATAACAAAATACTATAGACTGAGTGGTATAAACAACAGAAATTTTCTTCTCACAGTTCAGGAGAATGGTAAGCCCAAGATCAAGGTGCTGGCAACTCAGTTTCTGATGAATTCTCTCTTCCTGGCTTGTAGGCAACTGCCATATTGCCGTGTCTTCACATAGTGGACAGAGAGAGCAAGCTCTCTGATGGCTCTTCTTTTAAGGGCACTAATCTTATTGGGTCAGGGCCCCATATTTATGACCTCATTTAACCTTAATTACCTCCATAAAGAATCTATTCCCAATCTAGATCCTCAGGGTGTAACTTCATTTTAATATAGGGTCTTTGCAGATATACTTAGCTATGTTTAGGTCATGCTGGATTAGTGTTGGCCCTAAACCAAATATGCCTGATGTTCTCATAAGAAGAGGAGAGGACACACAGAGACATAGACACAGAGGGAAAAGTTGGAGGTGGAAATTGAAGTCATGCTGCTACAAGCTGAGGACTTCCAGTCACCAACAAAAACTAAGATTCCTGGGAACACAAGAAGATAAGAATAAGCAAGGAAGAGGTCTTTCCTAGAGCCTTCAAAAGGAGGATGGCCCTTCTGACACCTTGATTTTGGACTCCTAGCTTCCACAGCTGTGAAAAAATAAATTACTGTTGTTTTAAGCCACCCTGTTTCTGATACTTTGTTACAAGGCCTCAGGAAAATAATACACAATTACACAGTTACCTCATTTGTTTTCTTTCTCTAACTGATCAGAATCTTGCACAGCCTAGTATTCAGTATCTGAAAAAAAAAAATGTTTTATATGTTTTCTCCAGTTTTCTTTTTGTTTTCCTGAAGAAGACTAATCGATACTATTACTCCATAATGGCTGGAAGCCAAAGTCTCGCCAAGCCAATTTTAACTCTGAAACGGATGTCACTCCTTCCCAGCAGTGTATAAGAAATATTTTCTCACACTTTAATCCCCATTGTGTATCATCATCATTTTTCATCATCACAAATTCAGTATATGAAAGATGTAACCTTATTGTTTTATTTGGCAGTTTAAGCATCATCAATGAGATAAAGTATTGATATGCTTAATTCCATTTATATTTCTTTATTGCCTATTGTCTATTGATGTCATGAGTCCATCCTTCCAGAGTCATTAGTGTTTTTCTCATTGATCTTTGAAGTTCTTTAATATTAAGAATTTGTTTTATGCATGTATATATAATCATTTTTTCTAACTTTTTGTTGAACTATGCAAAACATGTTTATTTTATGTAGTAAAATTTAGCAATCATTTTATTTTTTGCTTATAAATAGATGCTTTGATCATAAAATCTTCCTACATTTTAAAACTAGAATCTGTGTTTTCTATCTAAACTTTATATTTCAAATTTTACATTTAAAACTTTGATACCTTTAGAAATTAATATGAAAAGCAACAGAGGTATCTCTGTTTATTTATTTTACATATGTGTCCAGTTTTACCAACCCCATGTTTTGAAAAATCTGTCTGTCTCCTCTGATCTCATTTACCACATCTGATATAACAAATATCTATATACATCTCTCTTAACACTAATTCCAAAGGACTTGAACTATACTCAGGATATGCTATAAGTCACAAAACACAGGCTGAACAAAATGCAAATCTTTCAGGACATTTTCCTTTCCTTTAAAGAGATTTCTAAAACTCTTAGTTTAAATAATATAACTTTTAAATTTGTCATATATATCCCCAGATTGCCTTCCAGAAAACAGCTAGAGTTTACACCTCTACCACAACTAATTAATAGGTAACAATTGCCTAGTGTTTTAACTGGCACTGGTTTCATTAACTGGTCTTTTTTTTTTTTTTTTATAAATTTATTTATATATTTATTTATGGCTGCGTTGGGTCTTCGTTTCTGTGCGAGGGCTTTCTCTAGTTGTGGCGAGCGGGGTACACTCTTCATCGCTGTGCGCGGGCCTCTCACTGTCACGGCCTCTCCCGTTACAGAGCACAGGCTCCAGACGTGCAGGCTCAGTAGTTGTGGCTCACGGGCCCAGTTGCTCGGCGGCATGTGGGATCCTCCCAGACCAGGGCTCGAACCCGTGTCCCCTGCATTGGCAGGCGGATTCTCAAACACTGCACCACCAGGGAAGCCCTCATTAACTGGTCTTATTATTGGTGAGGTCACAAACTTTATCAACTGAAACTAAATCTTTGCTTATTTGTCTTTGCACACTTTTTGGTCATTTTCTATCTGTTTGTTATCATTTTTATTGATTTATAAGACCTTTTTGGGCTTCCCTGGTGGCGCAGTGGTTGAGAGTCTGCCTGCCAATGCAGGGGAGATTGAAGTTGGCAATTAGAATGGGAATATGAAGAAGGAGCTCTAAGAGATTCTGGCATCTTAGGTCTTTGTAGGGTATATTCTTCTACACCCAACTTTCCACATCTTAGCACACTCTGGCCTAGTGTTGTCCACTCTCATTCTAAAGCTGGGGAAGGTTAGAGGATGAGGGTGATGTGCAAAGTTTTTCTGCAGCTTGTCTCTGTCTTTACTCTCTAAATAGGAGTCTGATATGAGGACAGTTTAGTACATAGCAACACTGGAAGATGGAGCCCTGTGCCATATTGTTCCTAAGCAACAGAAGCCCATCATTCATTTCCCTTCTATACCAGATGCAGCTGTTTAGAATGGGTAGTCTAGCTGTGCTGAGGATTGAGAAAGCAAATGGAAAATCACAGGATCACACCTGCTCTTGGTCTTAACGTTGGTTCCCAAGTACAAATCTGATAAAAATTTCACACAAGTTTCAGGAAGGTCATACTGCCAGGAGAACCCATGGCCCTTTGAATAGGGGTATCTCTGCCTATTCAAACATCACAGCAGGAAGTCTTGTCTCTCCAGAATTTTCTGCCTGCAGATGAAGGAAGTTAGCACTGTTTTGCCTAAAATATCCTGCTAGACAACAAATCAGTTCCATGTTAGTGAATCCCTGATTTGTTGAGATTGTTGATACGGAACAGTCTCCTAGCAGCCATTAACTGTCGTCGTAGAAATCTCTGAATATGGAAATCAGTTCATTAACTGTTAAGTATGTGAAAACTGGTGTTCTAGTATGTAGTTCACAATTTACCTGACAACCCATAAGTGGCTTTCCTCAAAGGCTGTGCCACATCTGTAATTTGCTAGCTCAGAGGAAGTAGTATGTCTTTCTTGCAATAATGGTCTCTTGCAGTGTGGTTGTATTCTGGAGAACTCTATGTATTCCATGTTGTTTCTTTTTGTTTTCATTTGTTTGTCTGCTTACTACTACAGTTTTATTTTTCATTACTGTATACATACAGCATGTTGACATCATTTAATCATTAGCTAGCAAGATGAGAATGGTGTACACCTGACTGTGATGGTAAGGGTGTTCCTCTGAGTACTGGGAAATATGAAAGAAATGGCCCCATCGCATCTCATCTGTATGACTAGGGGGATAAGATAGTGTGTTTCCTCCTGTTCAGAAAGTCTGAGTGCTCTAGTGACTACATAGGTCATAGCTGGTCACTATGGATGGGATCTGGGGGACTATATGCATAAACATAAAGGTATATTTTTAAATAGGGAACAATGTGAAGTATAGTAGATAAGTTTTAAGGTATTTTATATCAGTTAGGTTTGTATTTGGCTACATATATCAAATCCAAATACAGTTTGCTTGAAAAAATAGGGTTTATTTGAAACCAAAATCCAGAGATAGGTATTTCCAGAATGATATAGCTGTTCAAGAAACCACATTAAAGATCTAGGCTTTTAGCTTTATTCTCTGTCATATTTTTCATTAGAAAAAGAATTTTGTAAAAACATATCTTTTTAGGACCACACATTCAGTAAACTTTTTCTTACTTCAGCCAGAAATGTATCATGTGCTCATTGGTATCTTCAAAGGACATTAAAATGATAAATTTATTTGTATTGCTACCCCTTAACTAAATTAGAATTTGTTCACTATGGTAAAACAGAAGAATGGAGTATTGCTTAGGAAATTAATAGTGTCTGCCATACTTCTCAACAAAAATCCTTTCTTTATAGGAACTAGTTACTCTCTACCAACAGACATTGCAGAAAGCATTAGTTTAGACGGCCAGACTTCTAACATATGCTACCACCTAATACAAGGAGGAAGCATCATATATATTTTTACAGAATATTTTTTAGCAAATCAAAAGGATATTGCAAGTTTTATGAGCCAAATTGCAAATTAAAGTGGTGCTAGGCCTGGAGATGACATGTAGCCAATAAGACTATTAGTCTAACAAACATTTCAGAAGAGTAAAATTTTGAGGCAGTAGAAGCTGTAATGCAAAGAGAGATCTGGAGTAGATATGTTTGGAGAGCAGAGATGAGGAAACATATCATCCCCAAGAAAGAGGAGGAAAGAGCCACAGCAACATACATTTTCAGTTGTATATATTGTGGTTAGTTTCCATATGACCTTATCATCTAATAATTTACCATATTCCTTAGGTGTTTAAAAATTGTATTTGGTCCATTTGTCAAGTATCTATTTCACATTGTTTTGTAAAATAAACTTATCATTTACTGTTTCAATGTTCTCTTTTTCTTTTTGTGTTCCCCTTATATAGTTCATTGATTTTTCTATGTATTATCATGCCAATATCAAGCCTATAATGTTTTTTAATATACTATCAAAAAATACATCGGATCCTCTTTGTTCTTAATTTTCAAATTATAACAAAATAGTATTATTTGAGTATTCTTCCAAGTATGCACACTATTGTGAATATGCAAGCTGAAAAATAGAATCTGCTCTTCAATTCATTGGGTTTTTTTCTATTATTTTGTGTTAGATTCTGATTGTATTATTTTCAAATTTCAGAGAGTTCTTAAATGAGAGTGATGATAATGAAAATCCTTGTGAATTCCTGATTTTAATGGGATGCCTTTTCTGCAGTAAGAGTATCAGATATTGGTTAGATATTAATATTCTATATGATATCAATAAAGCATCCTTTTATTCATAAATTACTAAAGATGTATAAATACACTTATTCTTAAGTTTATGAAATGTTTTTTAAACACATATTCATACATATGTGAGATAACATGTATAATATTTATCTAGCCATCTGTCTCTCTGTCATTTTATGTATCTTATATTGTAATACTTTTAAGGAGAGTCATTAAAAATACACCTGCATACATACATATTTGACCCTGTTTTAGGCATGTACACCTTATGGATTGGTGAGTCTCCTTGGAGAACTGACCCCTATATCATTATGTAATGCCATCTTTCCCCTGATACTTTTCCTGCTCTGAAGTCCATTCTCTCTGTGTTTAGTGTAGCTATTCCAGCTTTCTTTTAATTAGTGTTAGCATGGTACACCTTTCATTACCCATTTACTTATAATATACATGTGTCTATATTTAAAGTGGGTTTCTTGTAGATAACATATAGCTGGGTCTAGTTTTGTTTTTTGTTTTTTTAATCTACTATGACAATCTCTGTTTTTTAACTGATGCCATTAATTTTTGGAAATTCTCTGTCATTACTGCTGCAAACATTTTTCATTTCTTTTCTCTTTTTCTGGTGCTAGTATTATGCATATATTACACTTTTTGTAGTTGTCTCATTTTTGTTGGATATTCTGTTTCTTTTTGTTTGTTTGTTTTTCAGTCTTTCTTCTCTTTGCATTTTTATTTTGGAAGTTTCTCTTTACATATACTCAAACTCAGATTCTTTCCTCAGCAGTATCCATTCTATTAATAAGCCCATCAAAGCATTCTTTCCTTCTGTTACAGTGTTTTTTATTTCTATCATTCCCTTTTGATTTTATCTTAGAATTTCCATTTATCTGCTTACATTACACATATATTCTTCCATGTTGTCTACTTTTTCTGTTAAAATCCTTAGCATACTAAACATGGTTATTTTAAATTCCTGGTCTGATAATTCCAACTTCCCTTCCATGTCTAACTATGTTTCTGATGCTTGCTCTGTCTCTTGTGGTTTTTGTCTTTTAGTATGTCTTGTTATTTTTTCTTGACAGTTGTACATGATGTACTTGGTAAAAAGGACTCTGGAAAATAGGCACTAGTGATGTGGTTGTATGGTCTTTTGGGAGAAGTGTTCTATAGTCCTATGGCTAGGTCTCAGTCTTTTTGTGAGTCTGTAGCCCTGCCCTGTGAACTTCACAAATGCTTCTCTATCTTAGGTGGAACAGGATGGCTAGAAGAGGCTGAAGTTGCACATTTCCCTTTTCCCAGGCTGATCAGGTACTGATAAAAACCTTTAGTTCAGGCTCTGGTAAAATATTGATAGTTTCTCTTGAGGGCATGCTTTGTTAAGAACAGAATGCCTGGACATATTTCAAAACGGCTGCTTTTCCCTCCCTCTGATGGAAACATGAGGAGTTTTCCCTCTGATTTTTACTATAAAAACCTGGTAAGGTCCTTGGAGGTAAAGCCTATAAAAGTGTGGGGAACTCCTCCTAAGAGTGGGCTCTTAAGAGTGGTTTTTTAACGCTCGGACTTCTTCACTGAGTGGGCAGCAATTCTACAACTACAGATTAGCTTTTCCTACCCCAGTATCGGTTCTCACAGAGATTTCTACTCATGGGTTTCTGCTCAGGTAAATTATGATTCTCTGTATCCACCTGTCTATCTCTCCAATCTGGGGGACAGCTGTTTGCCCTCTGACCTCAATTCTCTGACAGATCTGAAAAGAGTTGTCGATTTTCAGTTTGTTTCACTTTTTACTGTTGTTAAGATGGAAGGATGACTTCCAAGCTCTTACGTGCTGGATCAGAAGCAGGAAGCCTATATTTTCTTAATGAATCCTTACATTATGAATATATATATCTTAAATTGGCTCACAAAATATAAGTTATTGATCATGTTTTTAAAAATATATATGTGCTATCATATATCATATATTTCTATACACCAAACAACCTCTTTAAGAGCTACCACCTTACTCTACTATAAGCACAGACACAGGGAAATATTTTTAAAATATGATTCTTGAGATGTACACTTATCACCTTGGTAAAAATTAAATTCAAGTGTTCACAACTTCCATACACCAAAATTTAGTCCAACAATTGTTCTTGTTATAAACTACATGAACTTGAACATTGACACATACACGAACACACACACACAGAGGTGATTTGCAATGTTTGCTGAGTTTTAAACTTGGATTGTCTTAGTTTGATGTTAATTTAAAGATATTAAGAAATTCTAAAATGATAAATCAAAACTTATTCATATGCATAATATTTAATTTTAAATGCAGCTGTATAATTATATGCTAGTGATGTGAACTATCCAGCAAATTAATGCTACCCGTAATATCTCTAATTAAATAATTAGGTAATAGCACATTTTAAGTGGAGATGTGGAAAGGGTATAACAAGTTGGATTAGCATCTGGGAAGAGACATGATAGCAGATATTGATCTGTTTAGCATACTTCTTGAACCTTATGCCAGAGTTACATTGCAAAAAGATTAAAAAATAAAAAAAATACAAGAAAGTAGTAATTGCTTTCTTTTGCCTATAAGCAAAACATTTAACTGATCAAACTCTAAAAAAGGGGCGGGGTGATTTATCAAAGCTACCTTGGGTTGAGCATCCTCTCTCTCTTACTCTATCCCTCTCTCTCTGAAACTCTCTCATAAACAGAGTGTTTCTTTTCACAGGTTATCTCTTCACTTTTCCCATTTCTCTTCTGCTATTGATTAGCTTGACTTTTTTTGTTGTTGTTCTGTATATCTTTCTTACTATCTAGTATCTGCTTATTCATAATATTAGTTTCCCTATAAGTATATTTTACCATGATCCTTCATGGGATTGACTATAGCACCTGTCTTTTCTTTTTCCTGTTAATTATTTCATGTCTAGCTCCTATTGTTATATGTACCATTTGACTTATGTTTTCCAGTTTAAATTCATGAGCACAGAATATAATTTACTCAGCTTAGCTTTTGTGCTCATTTACATCATATATCTTGTTAGTCTACATAGTTTGCTCTTGAATCACAATTAAACATGTGGCTAAATAAGCTATATTCACAATCATCATGTCATTGACTCTTCAAGTAAGAGATTATGGTAGGTTGGACTAAAATTTTTCCAGAGGATATGGAACAAAGTAGAGGGAAATCCTGTAGTAATGACGTAACACTGGCAGAGTTTGCTATTAGATTGAAAGTATGACATTTACACAAAAGATGGGTCAATGATGACTCATAGTCTCGTTCTTTCTTTCTTTCTTTCTTTCTTTCTTTCTTTCTTTCAATCCAGCATATAGAAGTTCCTTTTACTAGAAACTTGGGCACAAAAACAGATTTGGTTTAGGATTTGGGGGGCCTAGGGTTTCTTGGGCTCACTCTTTACTGGTGAATTTAAAACATTAGAGCAAGAATTTACCATGTGGGAAGACAATATCCCAAATGGTCAGTTATTGAAATCAACTAAGGTCTCTAAAACAAAGGAGCTTCAGCGGGGATTTGGCTTGGCTCTTCATTTAGTCTATAGTTGGCAATGTGTTTATTTGAGATAGGCATCTTTAAAATGGATGCCTCTTTGAAGTGGAGGTCTTGGGAATCAAAGTTTATGCCAGCCACTTATATTGCAAAAGAGGAAAAGAAAGCTGTATGGGTTTACCTTACACATGGGAAGTGAGTATGTGTCTATGAAAAAGACTAGGAAGAGAACATTCAAGGAGAGGAAACAAATTAATTAATCAATTTGAAGTTGTGTTCGAATCTCTGGGATAACAATATTGAATTTAAAAATCTGGACACATAATCAAATCATAGAAAGAAGATCATTGAGCTGTGATATATAAAGGATAAAATGAAACATAGTAGGAAATGGCATTGGATAAGTAGACAGTGGTTAGGACCTGTAAGATCTTTCAGAAAATAGAAAGGAATTTCAAGGAAATTCTAATTAAAATGAGAAACCATTGGCAGATATAAAGCATGGGAATGTTATATTGTCACTTATCTTTTTAAGAGATGGTTCTGTATTTCTGATATTGGATTGTAGGGAGTAAGAATGGATGGTGAGATCCAGTTAGGAGACTGTAGAAGTTCTTTGAGAGAGACAATGATGCCTTGAACCAGGTAAGTAGCAATGCAAGAGTTGAGATCATGGACTATACTAATAATATACTTGAATAGTTTTACAAGACTTACTGAGATTGTATTTGAGATGTTGGATAATGATGATACTTGTCTATGATTCCTAGGTTTTGATGTTGGCCAACAAGGTCATTTGTGATGCCCTTGGTAGAGAAGAGGAAGTTTGGAAAAGGTGGTTAGAAATTACCTGGTAGAATATGAAATTGATAATGTTGATGGAAAGAAGAACTATGGAAGGAATCAAAGTCTTTATAAGACCAAGGAGAATGTTTTCCTGATAACAAATTGAAAGAAACATCCACACAGTTGGTTTGGAGAAGTACGAGGCTTGAAGGGAGAGGGGAAAATTCAATTCTGTTATCCCAGAAAATCAAAACGTAACTTACTAGGCCATGCAATTAACTGCTGGGGTGAGGGTACAGGTTATTTGAGGTTTATGCGGTTCAGCTTGAAGCAGAGCTAGTATGGAACATTCTGTTCTTTTAGTTCACATAGGTAAAGGGTAGATATTTTTGTTCAACTGGCACTGAAGTGTTCCCGAGTATTTAGGATGGACAAAGAAACACAGGAATTATAGTGTTTTAAAGGATGCAATTTAGAAATGGACCATGGGGACTAAGCTAGACAAAGAGGTAAGTGTTCAGAAGGAATGTGTGGATGGTGGAATCAGGACAGTAAATTGATTAGAAGCCTCATTGAGGTTCAATAATTATACAAGTAATTGTAAAAGAGGTAGGAAGCTGAAAAAAATAAGAGGCAGAGGTTGATGAATAAGATATTTAAAGTAAGTGTTTTTAGAAATAATTGTTTTTAGTCAAAATGTACAAACTGATAACAAAAAGAAATACACCAACTTGAAGAGTTGCTTTGATTTGTTTTGCTTAAGTAAATCAACAAGAAATTTGAATTTTAAATCCTTTAGTTTATTATCTTCTGTTTGTCACAGTTCCCTTAACTTCCTTCAGGCTTAGACCTGATTTTTCTGTATTTTATCTTACCTGACATATTCCTAAAGTCATCTAAGGTAAGCTGTAGCCTAAGGCATGACCATGGGAATAAATGAACAAAGTAAGGGTGAAAAAGTCAAGAAACTGAATTTCCAAAGTGTTAAGTGGATCATACAATGGATTCCGAATCTTTGAGAGCTTTGACAGAAATAGAAGTGAACAGGAAGACAATGTCAATATTCAAATTATCCATGGATGAGTGAGAATAAAGGTAACTCTGTAGAAGACAACTTTGACATAGGGAGAGGATTGCATAATTGAATAATAAAAGCTACAAAAAGACAGGAAATTTTACTTTCAAGTTTCAACCTTTGTCTTTAAATACATGAAATATAGGAGAGATATGTTCCTCTTGAGTTGGAAGCAATATATATGGGTTCATTTAGAGAATATTGAGATGTCACTTAGAGAAAGTAGGTGGAGGTGATACTATAAAAAAAAGGTTTATGATATAATTTTGGCAAACATAGAAGGAATTCAAGGTGTACAGGAGACAATTGGCTAAGCAAGTGTAGGGAAATAAATAGCTTAAGATAAGGAATGTACAAAACCTAAGAGGAAAGAGAGTTTAAGTGATAAGAAGCCTTGATATTCAGGAAGTCACTGGAATACATAGGTATTATATAGTGAGTTCTGACCATTACCCGGAAGAATCTGGGCAAAGTAGTTTAGCATTGTTAGGACAAACACACTTGGCTGTAATGTAGTTTGGGGTACTGGCTGCTTCCTGGCCTACACAGTGGAGCTGAAGCAAAGGGGGAGCTTAATCAGTCATAACATAAGAGGACAGGAATAAAGCCCAACATAAAATTTGGACTGAATGTCCCTGTCAAATGACAAATTCTTAAATCAGATTAAAGAAGAAAACATCAGCTATATATTTTATAATAAAAACTGATCGACTCAAAAGTAAAGCAAAGTGGAAAAGGCATGGGGTGGTCAGATATATCTCAGGTAAATGTAAATATATTTGTGAGGCTGGCAAAGCAAATATCCAATAAAGTGGATGAAGGGAGAGCTGCCTTTAAAGAAAATCTTGGAAGTGTTTTACTACCCAAATTTCCACACCCTGAGAAAGCTAGATCAGCTATAAGTCTTAATGAACCAAAAATAATAGTAGTGAAATGCATAAAGCAAAACTCTTAAACTACAGAGATAGGTTATAAAATCACAACACAATGGGTGATTTTGATATACCGCTTTCAGAGGTGATTCATGAAGTAAATCTAATTGAAAAATCATTTATGAGGTTTAAATAGCATGACCAACTAGTTCTATTAAGTAACATGCTCTAAGACATTGGAATTTATTTAAAAATCTGTACTTCCAGTGCTAGGAAGAGTTCACAAAATGAAGAATTTTATTATTCTCTTGGAGAATATAAATTACTACAGCATGTTTAGAAAATAATCTGATAAGAAACATATCCACTTTTAGGGTCCTAATTACATTCTGAAGACTATCTTACAGAAATAAAAGTAAAATCCATGTGTGTATTAATTAAAGAACTACTGTAATTACAATAAAAATTAAAACTAATGTAATGGAGGGTAAGTTTAAAATGTTATTGAATATTATGTAACAATTAAAAAATTAAAATAATGTGATGTATTCTTAATGGGGGAAGATTGACTTGGAAGAATTTCAAAATATATTCAGGCAAAATGAAACATTTCAGACTAATATGACTGCTATGTTTTAACTTCATTTTAAATACCATGTATGGATGTGTGTTTCAATAGCATATCTATAGAAACAACATTTTGTTAAACACATACGAGATTTTTAAGTGTTTACCTCATGCAGTTAGAATTGGAGGTGGTGAGTAAAAGATTTTGTAATTTTGGAGGTTAGAGACAGAATGAAGATGGTAAGCCACAGGTGCAGCCCAAAACTGTCATATAGAGCAAAAGTAAGAGCATTATAGGATTTCTTCCTTTTCAAAGAAAGACACAGCTAATGACACTTTGATAGGTAAAGGAAAGTAAATATAACTTCAAATTTTTGCATTACAAATTTAGTTTTAACTTCAAGAGAAATAGAAAATTTAAATGTAAATAAAACCACTTTTAAAAATTGAATGATGGAATATTGATCAATTAAAATATGACAAAACAATTTTTTAAATATTAAAAAATATAACTCATGATTTTGAATGTTTTCAGCCTGTCAAACAGTATTATTACAGTTTTACATATATTAAATTAATTCTCATAACTCAAGACATGTGTCTAGAGGCAGCTCAGGAAATCTTTAGGAAGCCTGTCTGCTGATGGGTGGCCCTGCTGGTTGTCTGGCCTGAAGCATCCCACCATTGGAACCTATAACTGGTACCAAAATGTCGACGTCCAGGAGAGCTCATGCTGATGAATCCTCCCTGATACCCCTGCCACCAGTGTCCTTGTCCCCAGAGTGAGCCACAGCTGCTTCCCCCCTCCCTTTTGCCTCCCCAGGAGACCCTCCAAGACCAGCAGGTAAGTTTGGCCAAGGATCCTAAGAAGTCACTTCTTTTGCCCTGGGTCCCGGTGCACGTGAGACCTTGTGTACGCCCTCCAAGAGTGGAGTCTCTGTTTCCCCGCAGTTCTGTGGAGTTCCTGTAATCAAGCTCTGCTGGGCTTCAAAGCCAAATGCTCTGGGGAATCCTCCTCCTGATGCCATACCCCCAGGCTGGGGAGCCTGTCATGGGGCTCAGAATTCTCACTCTTGTGGGAGAACTTCTTTGATAAAATTATTCTCCATTTTGTGGGTCATCCACCCAGGGGGTGTGGATTTGATTATATCATGAGTGTGCCCCTCCCACCATCTCATTGTGGTTTCTTCTTTATCTCTTTGGATGTAGAATATCTTTTTTGGTGGGTTCCAGTCCTTTTTATCAATGGTTGTTCAGCAGTTAATTATAATTTTGGTGTGGTCGTGAGAGGAGGTGAGCTCAAGCTTTTTCTACTCTGCTATTTTGTCCTTACTCTGAAACCTGATAACTTTAAATTAATGGAAAAAATGTACTGAAAGGCAATGATTACCAAAGCTCAATCAGGAAGAAAGAAAAATCTAATAACATGATATCTTAAAAAAAAATTATATATGTCATGAAAACTTCCCAACATAAATCCTGTATGCTAGATTAGAGACAAGAAATATAAATTTATTGTCAAACATATATACATAGGTACATATATATTTACACACGTATATACATACATACACACTTAGAAAAATTTTTTTTTAAATTTTTTTATATATTTATTTATACAGATAAATATACAGATGTATACATACATACATTGCAAAGCCCTGTCTGATGGGAGGGTTTAAAAGAAGCAACATCTCAGGAGCAAAAAGCACACTTAACATATTCAGATATTAGTTTCTAAATATCGTTCTTCATTAAAAGTAACCAGGGTCCTTGGAGAAATTATTGCTTTTAGACAGAGGCAGGGAAAATACAAAATATATTTTCTTTTTTTAGAAGACACCTGTAAAAATGACACAGGAGTCAAACTTAAAGAGCTCCAGCTGGCCAAAACTGGAAAATTCTGAGATAAAAATAAATAATAATATTGAATTATAACCCCCCAAATAAAATAAATATCCATAAATCCACCAATATAAATCAATGATTGAATAAATAGTTAAAAGGGGGAGAAAAACAGCTCGTTCTTACAGAGAAATTCCAAATTTAAAATGTAGAAGGAAGGAGGGAAATAGAAAATTACCATTAGAACCACCAAGTAATAGTTGCTGCAGACAAGATCATCTGATGAATATTAAAATTAGTAGTGAAACCTTAAGGAGTAAAAGGAGATTTTTATATACACAAACTATCTCCCCAAAATACTTATTAATTTCTATGATCGCTTAAAAATATGCCCCGAAATTATTTGACTTCTTCAAAAGATGAAGTTTTACCTCCCAAATCTCAGCTTGCCTATGGACAGTAATTAGTGATTCATCGATAAAGAATAGAGTATGGAAAGAGGAAAACGGTAATTTTGCAGTGGCAAAAGCTGGAAGACCCAACTGTCACCACCTGATCAAGGTAAACATCGCTGGTAATAAGATATATTTATATTCTGTATCCTCTAATATGATGCAATGAGACTGGAGTATTTTCTCAAACATTCATATCAGTGTAATCATGAATAGATATCAAACAAACCCATAGTATGGGTGTGATATTATGATTTATTATAAGAAATATATATTTGGTCTTTGTCCTCATTTCTAGCACAGAGCTCCTTGGAATTTCCTAAGTGATGAGAGCTACAAAAAGTGTCTTTTGTTATGTTAATGAGGCGACTTTTGGAAAGCCCCTTAGTAACCTACGGTTGGGGATGGTTGCCAGTGGAGCCAACCATGTGTTTAGAGGGTTGAAACTTTCAGACCTACCCCCTGACCTTCAGGGAGGGGAGAGGGGCTGGAGATTGAGTTCAATCACCAATAGTCAATGATCTAATTGATCATGCCTATGTAATGGAGCCTCCATTAAAAAATCCCAAAAGGGTGGGGTTTGGAGAGCTTCTGGGTGGGTGAACACTTGGAGATTTGGGGAGAGGGCATGAAGGCCCTGCTCTGTTACTTCCCTCCTTGCCCTATGCAATTCTTCCCCATGTGACTGTTGCTGAATTATATCCTTTTATAATAAACTGCTGACCTAGTAAATAAAATGTTTCTCTGAGTTCTATGAGCCCCTCTAGCAAATTAATCAAACTCAAGGAGGAGGTCGATGGAACCTCCAATCTACAGTGGCTAGGTCAGAAGCACAGGTGACAACATGGGCTTCGGATTGGCCTCTGAAGTGGGAGGTGGTGGGTTCAGTCTTGTAGGACTGAGACCTTAATCTATGGATCTGATGTTGCTATCTTTGGGTAGATGGTGATAGAAGTGAGTTGAATTGTAGGACACCCAGATGGTGTCTGAGAATCGCTTCGTGGTATGGGAGAGAAAACCCCAAACACATTGGAATTGGGTGTAGAACCCACTTTAAAGGGGCACTCCACAAAATACATGACTAGCTCTCTTCAGGTATAAAATATCTGGAATGGCATAGATCATATATACAACAGAGTAGAGGTTCCATCTTTGAATATGACGAGAGGTTGCTGCACATTTTCAGTTAAAAATTTTAATTAAAACAATGCATAAATGTGCCCTATATAATTTTTGCTCTGAGGGCTTATATATTCTAATAGGTAACCTCCATTAATAGTCTATATCCTCTGCTAAGAGTAAAATGATGTTTATGTGAATCTGTGTGCCTGGAGATACTTATTATTTCTTCAAGTAGATTAGAGTAGTAGTTCTGACAGCCATATTTTAACTTTAATAGTTTTGTTCTTTGCCATAAGAATTCTTTCTCTTATTATTAGAATATAAAAATTTCAACCTATGTATATGCATTTCTTTTCTCATTAATTTTTAATAGAAATATTTAATAACTCTTGAACTAAGTCACTCAGGGTTTCTTTTTCAAAAGCAAGTTTATAACATTTTTAAAGAAATATTTTTTATTAGAAGGCAAGTTATTTCTGTAAGCATTAACATATTTATTCCCACTTTTCAAGAGAGTCTCTTAGCAAATCCAAACACTTTGTTTTGTTTCAGAAGACCAATTATTATCATACTCCGTATCGAACAAAGAAATATCCTTTGCAATTTCTGCTTTTGTGTTAAAAGAATCACAAATGATACACTGATTTTTCTCCCCAAATACAACAAAACCTGGTTAAAGTTATTTCATGAAAATGCTGTTCTTTTCTTAAAGTTTACAAAATACTCTATGAATGTGTATCATCCAGAGACCAGGGGAGCAGGTGCTTTAAACAAAAGCACTCTCAGCTATAACAGCAGTGATAACCACACTTCAGTTTTGCAATAAAATATTCTGCAAAATCTAATAAACTGTGCAAACTGCGTTTGTGTGAAACAATCATATTTCAACATTAAGCTACCTCAGGATGTCTTGGGAGAAACAGGTTCCTGCAAGGACGATATACAGCACAGATTCCCAAAGATGTTCAGCAAGTGATAACTAAGGGGAACAGAATAGCAGCTGCCTGGTGTGTTTTACTGCACAACCAGGAAAAGTTCCCAAATCAGAAGTCGATAATTATATTGTATATCTAACCCATACTTTCAGGATTGACCTTGCAGACTCAGGAAAAGAAAATTCAAGTGTAAGAGCACCCCCTGAATCCAATAGGGTTGGGGACAGAGCCAGAGAGGTAGAGAAGATTTCAGGAAGCAGTAGGCATGAAAGTTGAGGATAGGGAAATTTAGTATCTTAAAATGATATGATTCCTTGGGAAGAATTATCTCTTGTGGGCCTTCCCCCTTTGAAAGACTGTTGGACTTTAGTCTTGGTTCTTAGAGACAAATTTTTTTTTTTTTAAGATTCCATTTTGGGAGTCTTATTTTAACAATTTCTTTGTGATCATCTCCAAAATAGATTTGTTTGATTATTTCCTTTTTTGCAAAATTTTTATTTTATATTGGAGAACAGTTGATTACAATGTTGTGTTAGTTTCAGGTGTACAGCAAAATAATTCAGCTAAACATAGACATGTATCTATTCTTTTTCAAATTCTTTCCCCATTTAGGTTATTATAGAATATTGACCAGCATTCCCAGTGCTGTACTGTAGGTCCTTGTGGGTTATCTGGTTTAAATATAGCAGTGTGTACACGTCAATCCCAAACTCCCACTCTGTACTTAGCTAGTGTCTTTTATTTCCTGCTTTTTAAAAATTCCAGTTAATATGTTATTAAATATTGGCATTATCTATGGAAGTCTCATGCTGACTCCATTCTCATTTTTACTTACTTTATGTTGGGATTTTTTTTTTTTTTTTTTTTTTTTTTTTGAGGATCAGCTATTTCCTGAAAAATACCCAGAGAAACAGGCTAAGAATCTAAGTCACAGTAAAGGGTACACCAAACTTTGCTATTTTCCTCAGAATGTTCTCACTAACACAATTCTGCTCCCTGGGGTATGCCTTTTCCATTTAGGAAGCTCCATTTCTCTTTGATTTAAAACACCATAAATCCAAGGCACAATCTATGAACTATAGCTTCCAAACAGAGGGACAATTCACCAAATTGAGGCAGGATGCTGAGAGCTGGCTCAAGCCTCTCCAGCTCTTAGCAAAGGTAGAGAAGGCCTCAATTCTTCCATTACCAGCAGGATGTCGCAGAAAATGCGGCGTGTGCCACTCAGCTCTCTGTCAGCTAAAAAAAAAAAAAAAAAAAAAAAAATTAAAATGTAGTGATAATAATCAATCTCTGACCTATAGAACTTCAGGTACAGACCAAGAAACCTCTGGTACTTTAGTTTTCTAAAGCAGTGTTGCTAATTTGTAGCTTATTTTATCACTGGAATTAAGCCTTTATTTTGTTGTCCAAATCTTTTGTGTATGTGTGAATTTTTCTAAGTTAAATGTAGAGAGCTGAAGAAAAAAGAGGAAGAAATAAGACTCTATCTTAGCCACTGCCAACAACAAAAAAAGAGCAAAATAAAAAAGAAAACCTTTAGAAAAATTTTCTAACTCTTTCTGATAGATGGGAATGATTTTAAATGGAGGAAGTATTTTCATGAAGTCCATTTTGGATGCCATTCCTTCCTTCATTTATTGGAATCATATTTATTCTTTAAGAAGACCCTGATTTTATGAATTCTTAAGGTGTAAGAGTAGAAATGTTTAAACTTTCATTGAGATCCACCGTATAGGGAAGCACCAAGCAACCACTGACACTCGAGTTAACAAATAATTGGCACAATTGATATATTCCTTTTGTTTAACTTTTTTTCATTTTGGTGGTATATTTTTCAACTGAGGTTCCTTTTATTATTTTTTACATATTATTGGGAAGTAAGTTTGTATTTTTTCTTTAATATTCTTTCATCTACCTAAATTCAATTCAAATGCAACTTGTATCATATATTAGATTCAATAATCACTACAACAGTATTTTCTTCCTCGCTCCTGTTGTATTAAAATTTATATTTTTCACAAAGTGTTATTCTATTCAGAGTTTCTGAGCATTTCATTGTTGTGAAGTTTGCTTCTCAATTATAAAACTAGCCCTCGTGCCTAGAGCCTGTGCTCCACACACAAGAGGAGCCGCGGCAATGAGAAGCCCACGCACCACAACGAAGAGCATCCTTCGCTCGCGGCTAGAGAAAGCCCGCGTGCAGCAACGAAGACCCAGTGCAGCCAAAAAAAAAACAAAACAAAACTAGTCACAGTATTTCATTTGTATATCTAGGAACACCTGTGCCCACATTGTATTAATTATAGTTCTTAAGTTGAAACATGGACACAATTAATTTACAGTATCTATAAAACGTTGTCTAATAAAGAACAATTGATGCAGTGACTGTAAATGCGCTATTTTTATAAAGATTTTGTAACAATAACAAAGCAGAGATGAAAAACGAAGACCTATTAATGGAAGAATTTATTTGTCTTTCTAAATTAAGACAGTAAATTTGTGACATTGATTTTCTCCTTTCACAGAAATAATTCCATACACATAAATTATCTGAAAAGGAAAATTCCTATCTTCCTCAACAGCCTATTTTCTCTTAAGATTTTAAAAGATATTGAGGAAAATCAATATTCTTTCAAGGAGAGGAATCATTGTACCAAACCGTCTGCTTGTGGGCTATTTCAAAAGTCACTATGGTCTTGCAGGAATTAATTGTTGACTTTTATGCACTTTGTGTTCTCATTTGCAAAAAAAAAAAAAAAAGTGATCATATCAAAGTAGGCAAAATGCTTTGCACATTTGGATTCATTGCCTGAGTATTATAAAACATAAGCTTCTAATTTATTTAAATTTATTGAATGTTTTCTTCATGAGTATATATTTATTAGTGTTGTGATAAACTGCTGCTACAAAGAATATCTGAGCAGAACTGTGGCCTAGAAAAATTTGTTGTTTTGTTTTGGCAACGAATCTGAGACACACCAATTGGTGATATTCTCACAGAAAACTCTGCTACTTTTCCTATTAGAATCTGATGATCTAATAGTATCCAAAGAACTATTCATTTGTATCTATATTCCCTGCTCAATTTCCGGATATTCTGTACAATCCAGAATTTCTTATCTCCTTATCACTGTAACATTTAACTCACTTGGGCTAAAGGAAAAAAAACTAGAAGTCCCATTCAACAAATGTTGATGAAATTCTTCTTATATGTTAGACTGTGGACTAAGTATTTTGGGATGGAAAAAATTAAATAAGACACATTCATTAATCTTTAACCCTCCCCCCCCAAAAAAACACAAAAAGGTTAGAAGAAAAATAAAGTTTGTAATGAGATATTTCTCTAATAGCTTTAGAATGTTACAAGGAGGTAAAAGAAATTCACCTAAGTAATAAGTAATCTCTATCCCCATAGTCCTTTCAATACGAATGTCTGCGTACACTGTGAAATGAACCCATACAGGTGACAGGCACCCTAACTTTCATCCTAATCTAAGAAATGGAAACACGAGGGAGGAAAGATTAGATCTGATTCAGCGATCAAGACAAAATTGCCTGATCACACTTGTAAAAGTAAATGAGCCTGGCAATTTGGCAGAATTGTTTGCAAAATATAAAAGGTAAATCTTTGAAGAAATAATATTTATCTTATTTCCCTTAAGATTAAAAAATATAGTTGTACTAGAACCCAGAATTCACAGAAATAAATATGAGAGATAAGGATATGAAATTGCATTGGGGTCAAATTGTGTAACATTTCTTTTTTATCAGTAATGAGAAATCATTTAAGGTTGAGATTTATTTAAG
This sequence comes from Balaenoptera acutorostrata, assembly GCF_949987535.1. Lineage (NCBI taxonomy): Eukaryota > Metazoa > Chordata > Mammalia > Artiodactyla > Balaenopteridae > Balaenoptera > Balaenoptera acutorostrata. The sequence continues at coordinate 18,634,178 of NC_080065.1, read as the reverse complement.
CTTAAAAAACTATACTTTGGAATTCCTGGAAAATAAAGACTCCATCCAAGGATCATAATCCTATAATCTCCTCTAACTTTTTCTGATTCCACTTTAAATGACCAAAGGAATAAAAAGGTTGGCAGAGAAGAAATCAGTCCCAGAACTAGAGAGTGGGTAACTGTGACATATTCATGTCAAAAGAAAATTTAAAAAAAAAACACAAGAAAAGGAAAAATAATTAACCTAATAAACATGGTACCCTGAGGAGAGAGATACAGTAGCTCAATTGGACCCCTTTTTTTTTTCAGTAATAAGTGAGAGCGCACCATCTGTTTTATTTAGAGGTTCAAGGTCTTGAAGACAAGGTGGATCTTTGGATCAATTGGCATTGATCCATTTAGAATAGAATAAATAGAAAGTAAGTGTGTTCAAGGTGTTAGGGCCACAAGATTTAGAAATGAACCCCATAATCTACTGGACAGGCCTGGCAACCACAACAGGTCATACATGCCATGCAAAACAAAACACAATATATGATTACCTCCAAAGAGAGCTATGGACACTGACGGTGGCTTCCTAGTACAGAAGCTTCATCAAGAGATAGAAAATGAATGCATTTGTATACAAGTATCCATAACTACAGCTCTCAGTCTCTATTCAGACTACCAGTTCACTAGAAAACAATTCAAATTACAGGAATCAACCCTCAAGCACCAAATCTGACAGGTGGATACTAAAATTTTTCAGTAAGAGGTGATGGACCCCAAAGGCAATGAATCCTACTCTGGTCAAAGGCCACCTGCTCCTGGTGTGCACTGGACCCAATCTCTCCTAAGGCATTGCTCCAGTAATTAGATGTTCTCTTTAGCCTCATCATTCTTTTTTTATTCAACCAGATTTGTCACACCTGAATTTCAGACATGTTTCACTATCATACATTACAAAAAAAAAAAAAAAAAAATTCCTTCTGACTCTACCATGTAATAGATTACCACACTATTTTTCTGTTCCCCTTTATAACCAAATACCTCACAACACTTCTAAATAACTATTGTGTGCATTTCCTTTCTTCCTATGTTCTCTTAAATTCACTTCAATCAGGTTTTGCCCCACCGTAACACCAGAACTGCCTTTGTCAACTACACCAATAATCTCCAGATTGTTAAAACTAATGCTTAATCCTCAATACCTATTTTACTGAAGTTATCAGCAGTTTCAGAATCATTAGTCTACTGATTCCATCTTGAAAGAATTCTTTCCACGGGACTCCTGGAATGGCACACTCTCTTGGTTCTATTCTCCCATCAGTGGACAAGAGTGCCCAGTCTTCTTTCATGGCGTCCCTTTAGCTCCCCAAACTCTAACACAGGAACGCCCCAGGACAGTCTTCCAGATTCGACCACCTAATAGGTTTCAGTAGTAATAGACATTTCACACTCTATACAAATAACAATAAGACTCCTGTTTTCCTTCCAAAATTGGTGATTTCACAATATTTTCCCTCTCAGTATATGAAGTTGCTAGTCTACAAATCCTTGAAATAAGCCTTGGTTCCTAAATTAATCTGCCAGCCTGCATGTAATATATCAAAAACACATGATGTAACCTTCAAAATACATCCAGAAGCCGACCATTTCTTGTCAGTACTCAGCACCCTCAATGCTACCACTCTAGTACAAACCTCTATCGTATCTCTCTTATGCTACTGCAAACATTTCGTCCCATGTTTTCACATGTGCCTTTCTACATTTTATTATCAATACAGCAGCCAGAATGACCCATTTAAAACATGTTAAATCATATCCTTTCTTCAATCAACTCTCCAGTGGTTTTCCATGGGATCAAGAGTAAGACATAATGTCCTTAAAATGACCTCAAAACCCTGATTTTATCTATTACCAATCCATAATCTCTTATACCTCATGCCATTCAAATCTCTCCACAGCCTACTCTGCTGCAGTCGTAGTAGCCAAGTAATCTCTCAAAAAAGGACCTTTAAATTAGTGGTTCTTGCCTCCTAAAATTTTCTTTCTGAAGAAAGTCTTGGAGTTGACTCATCTCTGCCTTTAAGTCCCTGCTAAATTCATTTTATAAGAGAGGCTTTCCCTGACCAGTCTATATGATAAGCAGGAACACTCTTTCTACCAAAAGCACTCTGATGTCTATGCCCTACTGTATTTTTATTCATATGATGTATCACTACCTAATGATTTATAAGAATTCATTTATGGTCTTCCCTACCCAGAATTCTTTCTCTCTCGTGCAGAGTTCTATTACAATATCACAGGTATCCAATAAATAAATGATGGATGGTTAAATGGATATGCCAAACAAATTCATGAATAGAAATCTATGTCTGCTTTCAAGAATGAAATAAATCGGTGAATATATTTTAAAATGGTCAACCTAAATGAAGATATCATTCAAGAAGCAGAGAACAGGCATTGCATATTTTGTTGAATGATATTTGCTATGGTCTAAAAGATTGTGTCACCCACAATTCATATGTAGAAATCCTAATCCCTAATGTGATGGTAGTAGGAGGTAAGGCCTTTGGGATGTACTTAGATTATGAGGGTGGAGCCCTCATAAATAAGATTAGTGTTCTTATAGAAGAAACCCCACGCAGCTCCCTAGCCTCTTTCTGCCACATGAGGATACAATGAGAAGTCTGCAACCAGAATACGTCCCTAGCTTGACTATGCTGACACTCTGATCTTGGACTTCCAGCCTTCAGAACTGTGAGAAATTTCTGCTATTTATAAGTTACCTAGTCTGTGGCATACTGTTACAACAGACTAAATGGACTAAGAAATATTTATCACCAGATCTGTTTTATTCAAGGAGGGAAATTTGAATCAGTACAAGTAGAAAGCATGAGGTTAGTGATTTTAGAAACACATATTCTTTCCTCCAAGAAATGATGAAAAAGCCAAGAAGATAAATAAGAGGAGCCTCCAGAAAATGTATATTCTTTAGTAAACACCTCTGTGTTCTCTCTCCTGTATGGGGAGTAAGTTTTTTACCCTCTTTTATGTCCCTCTACTAGACATGTAATACCCAGTTCATGGAACTGCTTCAAGACTTTAGTTTCTTAATGCTTTGTTTCAAGGGATATATTGCTCAATTATTTCATATTTTCCTCCTCCTTCCTCTCTCTCTCTTTGTCTCTCACTCTCTCAGTCTTTCTATCTTTTATTTAGGCACAAATTTAGAGTTGTCTCAGTAAGCATTGTCCTCTTTTGATCTCTTGTGTTTTATCCTTTCCTTCTTTCTCCTCCAACTAGTTTCAGCAATCTGAGTTGCATCTTCCCTTTCCTTTATTTATGATCATATAGTCATATGCACACATTGTTATTTAGGCAATAACAATGGGTATGTGTTATGCTTTCTTTGAATGTTGTAGGTTTCTCTGTGTCTTAATAAAATTAGCAAAATCATGAACAAGAAATGCACATTACATTTAGAATGAAAAAATGCAAAATAATTACCAATTAACTATTACCAGTTACCATCAGTGCAATTACCAGCTACTATTAATTACCAAATTAATATCAACTTCTCCTGAATCAGCTTTAAAAAAATATGAGCAAGACTTGTGCAGAGAAACAGACATGGGAAGCTGGATTAAAGGGGAAAGGGGAAAGGACAAAGTTAGAAAAGATAATTTAATCTACCTAATAATTAGAGAGAGAGCAGAAGTAGGAGACATAGAGGAGAACTTATATGGCTGAGTGTGAAGTAGAGTTTCAGAAGGATGTGGTGAGTGAGAATCTTTAGGATGACTATAGGATGCAATTCCATCCAGGTATCTCCAGGCGAAGTGACTCCCATCAGCCAAAGGGTTCAATAGAGCAGGTGCAGCTGTGAGCCATTGTCAGCTAACTCCACAGCAGCTGGGATATGCATGCTCAGGCTCAGCAGCAGTGTCTATTCTTGAGCTAATGTAAAGAATAAGACTGTGGCAATCTGACTCACCAAATCAAATATATTACCCAATGACATAGGTTACAAATAATTTCTAGGATACAAGCAATCAAGAGGCCCAGGAGAACTAGAGAGAGATCCAAGAGACTCCACACAGCTCCCTAGATATTTTCTTCACCAGACACATGTTGATTGCTGAGAATGAAGATGAATTATCTAAATGAGGATAACATTCATCCCACAAAGAGGGAGCACTTTAGGTTATGAAACATTTTTATTATATTATAGTATATCCAGATATTTACAGAGTTCATGTAAAATTTTCCCAGGAACCATGCCCTATAAATCTACAGATACTAGGTTCATTTCGCATAAGCAGTTCTGAACTAGAGGTCAAAAGCATCTCTTACATAAGGATTTATCTTTGAGCAAAATCATTAGTTGCTGTATCAGAACTTCTATTACCAACATATTTACATGAAGATAAGACTATGTCATCTGTTTTCTTTCCTTTCTAGAAAGAAAGTGATACATCACAAGACAGCTGCTTCCCAATGTATATATATATATATATATGTATATATATACACATATATATGTATGTACATATCTCAACAGCAGAATATATAGATAAACTGTGTGTTTTCAAACATTATGAAGGTATTCAATCATTGGAAATAAAGAAATTTTGCAAGCGATCACATAGCTAAGTCTCTTACAAATTTTTGAACAAGTGAAATAAGACACAGAAAAGAAGCTACAGTGTTATTAAATTTATATTATGTTCCAAAACAGAGAAAACAGAACTATAAAGAACAGCAAGGAAATGGATATCACAAAAGCAAGGACTGTGGTTACTTCTGAAAAGGAAAGTGTGTGATGTGATTGAACATGGGAACACAGAGCCTCTTGGGGCACTGGCCAAATTCTACCTCTTGATGGATTATGCTGTATAACAGTGTGGTTTAGAGTTATGTTTCTCCTGCACATACATGTTTTGGCACTTTCTTTGGGTATGTTCTTGTTACCAACCTGGGTTCTTGGACTCCTTAGTCAGTAGAAATTGATAAGACGCCAGACAAGAAATTCAGGCAAGGCATTGTTAGGACTTGCGCTGCAGCATGATGGAGCGAAAACAAGTAACAAGTTTCCTTGCTTGCTGCCTGAGGGAGGGAGGGTGAGTCGGTCCCTTAAATGAGGTGAGCATAGGGCTGGAGCCATGGGTCAGGCAGGAAGGGTGGCTTAGGTGGTCTGCCCACCCCCTTGGTGGTGCTGTGTGCAAGGATCACGCCCAATACCCTGATTTTGCTCTCAACTCCTCAGAAGCAGCAGTTGGGCTTTTGGGCTTTTGGTATCTTGTTGTCCAGAATTTGCCCCAACTGTGCATGCACACACTTATTTTTAGTCCCTTAGAATTTCTTTGTATCCTGTTGCTGGAGAAGACGTTTGTCCAGGTGCAAGCACTGCAGCAAATGGTCTGAAGTCCCAGGTCCCAGCCTATCTCATTCTCACAGTAAGACAAAACAAAACCAGAAACAAACAAAATTTTAAAAACTAGTGAAAAAAGGAAAAGTGCAAGGGGGAAAAAAGTCTCTTAAGATGCTCATTCTCAACTTCCTCTACCAAGAAACTTTCTGTTAATATGACTGATGCACCTTCTACAACTCTCTTTACATTTCAGAACTTTACATTCTTTTTAAGTAATCTTTCTCAAAGGACAAAAATCATTCCATAAATATGTCTTGTACATTACCATATGACCCAACAATCCCAGTCCTAGGCATATACCAGGAGAAAACCATAATTTAAAAAGATACATGCACCACAATGTTCATTGCAGCATTATTTACAATAGCTAGGACATGGAAGCAACATAGATGTCCAACAACAGATGAATGGATAAAGAAGATGTGCTACATATATACAATGGAATATTAATCAGCCATAAAAAATTACAAAATAATGCCGTTTGCAGCAACATGGATGGGCCTAGAGATTTTCATACTGAGTGAAACAAGTCAGATGCAGAAAGAGAAATATCATATGATATCCCTTATATGTGGAATCTAAAAAAAGGGTACAAATGAAATTATTTACAAACAGAAGTAGATGTAGAAAACAAACATGGTTACCAGAGGATAAGGGGTGGGGAAGGATAAACTGAGAGATTGGGATTGACATATACACACTACTATATATAAAATAGGTAACTAATTAAAACCTACTGTATAGCACAGGAACTTTACTCAATACTCTGTAATGGCCTATATGGGAAAAGAATCTTAAAAAAAAAAAAAAGACTGGAGATATGTATATGTTTAACTGATTCACTTTGCCGTACACCTGAAACTAACACAACATTGTAAATCAACTATACTCCAATAAAAAATTTTTAAATCAAAATATAAAAATATATTTTGTGTCTTAAATGATAATGGTAGCAAGCAAGCTCATAATGTTAGATGGTACTAGCATCTGACAACAGTGAGAAAACTACCTAGGTTACAGGAGCTGGCCAGACGTTATCTCTGACAACAATCCAGGAGCTTGTTGTCTTGTTTTACAGAAAGAAAAAATTGTGTTTACTCTTTTAAAACTCATTTTAATAAACAAATTATAAATGCAGAGTCATTAATATCAAGCATATCATTAATTTTATTATATTCAAGCATGGATTAAGAAATGTATCTTTTCCTGATCAGTAGTCTTATGTCTGTTTAATAAGATGAAGTTAATCACATTCACTTTACCAACAAGTTTTAAAAAGTGAAATTCTAATTGCTTTGGAAAAAACAGCTTGCCCAGCACATTGCAGCAGTGTGCTCATTTTGCTTTTAAAAATATTCACAGGAGGCTACAGCCTTTCTCCCTGGATGGTGACCAAATTTCAGTGACAACAAATTGTTTCAAATTTTGTCACATACCTCATGGAGGAATAAATGAGGAGAGTACTACTTCAGAAATAATATATTTTTTCATACTATCTTAGCTCAGGTTGCTGTAACAGATACCATAGACCACGTGCCTGAAATAACAGACATTTTTATTTCTCATAGTTCTGGAAGCTGGGAAGTGCAAGATCAAAGTGCTGCTGATTCTGTTCCTGGTGAGGGCTGGCTTCCTGGTTTGCAGACCAATGCCTTCTTGCTGCATCCTCACAAGGTGGAGAGATTATTTGTCTCATGTCTCTCCTTATAAGGGCACTAATCATATTCATGAGGGCTACACCCTCATGACCTAATCACAACCTTAAGGCCCCATCTCCAAACCATCACACTGGAGATTAGGGCTTCAACATATGGAATTTGGGGCGGGGGGGAAGGGTGAGGGGGAGAAAACATTCAGTCCATAGCACATATTAGTCTCTGTTGTGGTTTCAGAAACTAATTGAAAATTTATGCACTTTTTGTCAGCTGGTGCAGATACTTTTCACAACTGAATATGTTTATGTAAGTAGGACTCAATATTTTATCTAATGGTTTTAAGAGAAAGAAAACAGTATCTTTATAGAATGTAATATTTTGAGCTGATTATTTTTGATAGATAGAAGTATTTAAAATGACTTTTTGAAAGAACTCAAAATAAATTCAGTAGCAGTTTTCAAGATGCCCTTTATCTTTTCTGTCTTTCAGAATCTGAAAGATTTTTTTTGGTAATTTCTAAATCATATTTAATGACGAAATGTTGATGCCAAGTTACCAAAATAGCCTAATATTTCTGAGAGCCATCATAAGGTTAAAATACATGTACTTCAAAGGAAAAAATATATATTGGCAGCTCCTTATTTAGAAATTAGTGGCATTGTTATCATTTATATCAGTTTACTTCCTTGGGAATTCACATACATTTTATGAAGGGAAAAATCCTACTGAAGGTGAAAATCTGAAAGAAGAATGGACTTTAGGTGATGTGAATGTATCCATATTGGTTTGTCAATTGTAACACAAGCAACACACTAATGGAAAATGTTAATAATAGACAAAATTGATATGGGATATGTGGGAATTTTTTGTACTATCTTCTCAAATTTTCTGTAAATCTAAAATAAATTCTATTTTAAAAATACCATTGGAGATAGTTGCACCCTGAAGTCAATCAATTAAATACCTTTTAAAATATGTAATATACATGTGGAGTTCAGCCATTACGGTCTCTTTTCATTATAAACCACTCACCCCACAGGGAGACACACCGTGCTTGTCTTACGCTGAAATGAATGGTATCTGGAATACGGAGCAAACTTAAACAGGTTTGGAGGTGTGGGAAAGCCTTCGAAGAATAATTTGGTCTGGGATTAAGGGGAGAAAAATTAAAAGTTGCCCCCCCAAAAAAGTTAGCTATGTACTTCTGTATCATTTTGTAAATTAAAGACAGCTTGCCTTTTTATTTATTTTTATTTTTAAAAAAAATTATTTATTTATTTATTTATTTATTTTTGGCTGTGTTGGGTCTTCGTTGCCGCGCACGGGCTTTCTCTAGTTGCGGTGAGCGGGGGCTACTCTTCGTTGCGGTGCGTGGATTTCTCATTGCGGTGGCTTCTCTTGTTTCAGAGTATGGGCTCTAGGCACGCGGGCTTCAGTAGTTGTGGCATGCGGCCTTCAGTAGTTGTGGCTCGTGGGCTCTAGAGTGCAGGCTCAGGGCTTAGTTGTTCCGCGGCATGTGAGATCTTCCCCGACCAGGGCTCGAACCCATGTCCCTGCATTGGCAGGTGGATTCTCAACCGCTGTGCCACCAGGGAGTCCCAAGCTTGCCTTTTTAGAGATTTTTAAAAAATCTTGGCAATAGATACTGATATATAGACCCATGAAAAATGTAACATCAAAAATTTGAATCTGACAGTTTTGTTTACCACAAATGGCTGATATTAATTGTAACTAACACTATGGCTGATATTAACATAAACAAGAAGTTAGGTAAATTAGTATACAAAATATCTTATTTTACCTAAATTTGTAGTCATGAGCATCAGCTAACAGGTGTTGTTGTTGATGTTTTTATTAATGTTATCATAAAGAGATTTTTGAACATTTTATAGTTGCCCTTCATTTGTAAACAAGCATCTTACACATATTAACCTTAACATTTGATTTACTAAATATATTAAACTATAATCCATAAATATGTATAAGAGAAAAATATATTATTTTAATTGATAGCTGTGGGAAGAAAGCATTACTATTAGTAAGACAAGTGCTTTTTGATGAAAAAATAAAGACTCCAAGCATTGTACCAGTGAGGAAGCTTTAAACAAAGAAATTAATAGGAATTTGGTGTTTCCCACAAGTGGGCTTAAAAGAGTACAGTTTCAAGGCACTGAAACAGACAGTCAAAGAATTTAGAGAAAGAGGGTTAGGTAGTGAAGAGAAACTGAACAAGTTCATTGTAGGAAAAGAACATCTTCTGGGGCCCCATGAGAAATGCCCTGTGTCAAGGAGCAGTAGATGCATAGCTAAGATAAAAATTCCAATTTTGAACGTACCCTTTGCTTCACTGTGCAGAATCACCACTGAGTAAACATAGACCTTCAATAAAACCTATTATACACAACAGCTGTGTGTTAGGGATATGCATTTTTAGGTATTGGAGGTAAAGAGGTAGTGGATTTACCAGGGGTATAGGACAACAGCTGTAGTAGGGGAAAACACTTAGAATCCACAGGATGGTAGGCAAATAAGCTGTGGGATGGATTTCCACAGAAGCAGATGTTAGGCAAATTCTCTTCTGAGAGTTTCCAAATTTGTTGGAAATTTTACAAGCTGGAATAGGGGTGCAAGGAGTGGTGAGGGCAGAGAATGTGTTCATTTGACTTCCCAGGTTTGTGAGTTCCTGGAAATTGTAATGTGGCTATTGAAATCAAGGATGACACAAGGAATGTGAAACTCATCCGTTAAAATAATAATGTGAGAAATGCAATATAGACAACCTTCAATTATATAGACCTTCAAGGACAAATAACTTTATATGATCCAGTGTGTAAGGTTCATTAAGAAGCGTGTTGACACTACTGTTTTGTTTTGAAATTTTATCACTTCAAAACAGCTATTTTCTCACTCATACTTCTTTTCTGCACTCTCTTCAAAGAGAGGAAACTGATACTTACAATGATTTGTCATGAAGCTATTAAAAGCTAGGCACAGTCATTTCAAATGTATCATCTTTTTCAATTTTAGGCAGATATACTCATTTCATTTACTGACTCTGAAATTCCCATATTCACATTTTCCTGCTAGATCTTTTTTCTGCCTATGTCTTTCATATAATCTTAGACAACTTAGAGTAATTATAAAGAGGATAATAATATATGTATAATACATAGGCAATTCATATGGGATAAGTGGTCTATAGCTATTAAAATAAAGAGGTTTGATTCTCAGATACTGCTATTTCATTATATTTTGAAGTGTGCGTTTAAAATGCATGCAGCCTAACATATTCTACAATTCTAAATTTAATTAATTTTCCATTCTCTACTTTCCTTGCAGTTCCTCTAAAAGGACAATAGAGGATCGTCTTAAGACAATTGAGACAAAGACTAAACTGAAATTCTTGCCAGCATAAGTACTGTGCACATATACTTAATGACGTTCTCATTTCCACATTGGCTTAATACATTTTAGCTTCGTTATAAATCACTTCAGAAGCTTATGTCAAATATAAATAACTCTACTTCCCACATAAGGATTTCTCTGTTTAAAAATGTCTACTTTATCCATATAGCAAGGTTGAAAACAAATACGGAAAACAATCCATCAAAGTTATAATAAAAGTGTAAGGTTATCAAATGTGGAAATTCTATGAAAAATCTGTTATTGAGCATTTGCTGGGTGCCTGGGATTAAAGAATTATTCCATTTTAGTCCTATGTCTTATTAAATAAGTATACTTTAGCTCGTTTAACAATAAAATTTGTGACCTCTTTGCAATAGGAAAAATCCAATTTCCTTTTCAGTCAAAGAAGTATTATACCAAATGGCTTTCTTCCCACTCTGTTGCTCTCCTTTATGACTCGGAGTTCATAAAGCAATTCCCTAGCCTAAGAAGAAAATAAACAAGAAAATGGCAGTGCTTAAGGAGCCCGAGGCATAACACCTAGAATAATCAGTAATATAACATTTATCAAGCAATAGTAAGTTACAAAACATTTGAGAAATTTGTTTCTGGAGGGATTTGAGGGAGCTCATTTGAATCCACTTTGTCTCATAAAGCAAACATTGTGTTCATAAAACCACAGGAACATTAGGAAAACAGCTGTTTCCTTTCAAAATAGAGCAGTCACGTCAGGTGTAAATTTCACCAAGTGTCTATCTTAATCAAGTATCCCATATTATGCAAAATACAACCCAGTCTGTAATTTCCAAATAGAAAAAAAAGACAACTTTATTTATATTTTCTCATCACAATAAAACTTGCTATATGTTCACAAAGAAACATTTGCCATTTTTAAGTTACTGCCTTTGAAAGTGAAATCTTATTTTATCTAGCTTTATAAAATTTAGAATAAAATTTCTTTATCACACACGACATATATTTTAAATTTACTTTTAGAAGCTCTTACCAAAGTTCTTTCTCTGTTGTTGTTGTTAATGGTAGAATTAATTGGGAGTATATGAAAAGATATCAATAAAAAATGGCTGACTATAAATATACCGCCCTCAAAATTACTATCTCAAATTTTAGGTGGGAATTTCTGCTATCCACTTGTGTAAAGTTTGGGATTAATTATAAGAAAAAGTTGCTTATTTTGCTATAATGATCAATGTAAAAAATTAAAGTCATAAATCAGTGCATATATTTTTAATTAGACGCTTAGAGAAAATACACTGTTAAAATTTATTTCATATGCCATGTGTTATTATCATTTAGCAAATAAATACAAAATTAGTGGTTTGGGAATGATTGTGTTAACAAACTGCAATTAACTCAACGTTGGAACCAGGTTATTATTTGGAAAATTCAGAGCACATTAATAATGGCTCAGTTGTCAATTACTGAAAAGTGGGATGTATGGTGAGATAACGTACTTGGACCTGATTTTGATAGAGCAATAAAGGTGAATAAATTAGAAAACAATTGCTTGCATATAATTATATGGGTTTGAGGGAAAAATAAAAAGGCAAGTAGAAAACAAAGTAAAAGGAACACTCATATAGATATTATGTTGTTAATAGACCATATCATTCTTAACATTGTAGCAAATCATATGGTAGACAAATATGTAAAAGAAAAAGGCATTTAAAATATTTTTTTTATTTCAGTTACTTTCAAAATTTGCTGTTCTTCTCCGAAATCATATTCTAAATGGGGTAGAGTGATACCTACCTACATTTGTAACAGATTTGTTATGTACCATACAAACAGACAATTCGCTTGAAAATTACACACGATGACATTTAATATTAAATAATCAATTTAATATAAAAGAATGATAGATTTCACTTTGGTAATTTAATTATTTTTATTTTAAAAATTGTGCAAATAATATTACTGGCATTGTTAAAAAGTGTTAGGATGGATATTATTAAGGTTTTCAGTGAATAATATTTGCTATTATTATTGTTTATATCAATAATTGCCTGTGCTTGACTCTATCTCAGGCTTTTGGATCTGTAATTTTACGTCCATCCTTACTTTGATGTACCATGTTCTAGGGAAGATAAAATTAATGATAATGATTGCTCATCAGTCACTTACTAACTTACTAAATAACAGATTTAACATTCATAAATATTTGTTAGGTACACACTTTGTGCTGAACACTATATAGGGGTGGATGGATATGAATAATTATCCTGAGTCTTGGAGCTCATAAAAATGTAGAACTTTGAGATGTTTTGCATCTCCAACATCATGAATCCTTCCAGATCCTAAAACCATTTCAGTGCTATCCAATTACTTATTGAAGTTGAACGCATACTATGTATCAGGTATTCTGTTCCGCAACGGAGAGAGAGAAAGAATAATAAAAACCAAGAACCTGATTTGTCTACTTGTATCAGTCTGGGCTACCCAGAGAAAGAGAATCAATGGGATACATACATCTATCATTAAAATAAATATTTTTACAAAGAGATTTCATAAAGTGGCTCACATATAATTATGGAGGTAGCAAGTCCAAAATCCGTGGTGCAGGCCCTCAGGCTGCAGTCTCAGACAGGATTTGATATAGCCTTGAGTCACAAGTCTGGCAGGCTGGAAACCTAAGCAGAATTTCTATGCTGCAGTCTTGAGGCAGAATTTCTTCTTGGCCAGTGAAACTTCTGTGTTTGGTCTTAAGGGCCTTCAACTGATTGTATGAGGCTCACCCACATTGTGGAGGGTGATTTCTTTTTATTAAAATTAACTGATTGTAGATGCTAATCACATCTACAAAATACCTTCACATTACTTCTATACTAGTGTTTGACCAAACAAATGGGCACCATAGCCTAGCCAGGTTGGCACATAAAATTAACCATCATTCCACTCCAATAAAACCTCAGTATTGTTTCCCTAGTAGACAAAACATATGTAAAGAAATACATTGACAAAAAAAATCTTATTTATATATATTACACAGCAGATGGTATAATCTATTATATATGCCACTCTATGGAGCGTTGAGGTCTGAATCTTCATTCAATCAAGAGAAAAAGAAAAATGAATCTATTTTTAGAAACCTATATTTAAGAAAATAATATATCTTTTCTCCATACCTTGTCTGTGAACTTCAAACTTTATGTTTACCTGTGTACTTGATAGCTCTACTTGGATATCTGGAAGGAATCTCAGCCTTAGCATGGAGTAACAGCATGGCACTGGAGCAATGCAAAAGTCCTGATCTCTTAGTCAAATCCAGCTTCTCCCACAATCTTCTCCATCCCTGTTGCCTCAGATAGTTTGCATTTGCCGGAATGATCTGCCCCTCACATATATAATGTCCCTAACATCTCTCAGTCTTTGTTTAAACAGAACATTCTCCATGAGAATTTTTCTGATTACCCATTGAAATAATCCCCAAAACATACTCCTAGAAATGTATGCTTTATTTTTCTTATCACCATGTGACATTCCTTACATGTTACTCATTTGTTTACTATATTTTATTATTTTCCTACTAAAATGTATGATCCATGAGGACAGTGACCATGGGCTTTTCATTACTGTGTCTTCCTTAGTCAGAAAAGTGCCCAGTTCAATTGAATATTTCTTTAAAATTGATATATTGACTTTTCATAGTCCCCTTTCATTAAATTCCCCATAGTTTTGCAATCCATTTCACAGTCTATAAAGAGAACTGGGAAATTTGGCAAAGTATGCTAGTTGTGGAGTATAATGTGAAACAGAAGATGTCCTGAAATGCTAAATCATCACGTGCCTTTTTGTGAATAAATTAGCTGTAAACTGAAATTTTACAATGCTATTTTCATTGTGAATTTGGCTCTCATTTTTGCTTCTGCATTTAACATTAGTTACTGAAATGACATAAAATGAAACTTACCCAATAACATAAAATGAAACTTCCTTGAAGCTTATCTATGTGGCTAGTTCTGTAAAGGACTACAGGACAATGGGGGCTACCTATACTAGCTTCTACTGTGAATAAATCTGTATACAGTGCCTATCTCTTTGTTGAAGTATCATTAGATGTTTCCTTACGTTTGAAGAGAAATTGAGCAACTACAAAGTAGAATTTCAAAGACAGGTCAAACTTCCAAACTGGGTGGTCTAGAGATAGGCTACCTATTTGTGAGGTATTGGGGATTCTGTTTTTGATGTGATCCAATGCCGAAAAAGAGCATACATTTTAATTACAGATTAAATTAATTATTTCATTGTATATTTCAATGCCAAAATGCAAATGGCTGTGTGTTTAAAAACATATAAGAACATATAAATTAATGAATTAATGACTAATAAGAGGCATCTATTAAGAAATAATGTTGAAAATATTTGTGTTAATTAGAGATTGCCAATATTTTTTATGTAACTGATCCATGAAGTTCAAATACTAAAATTGTTAGTATCCCAGAAAAAAATAATACCTTTAGATTTTTTTAGTGACTAGATTTTATCTATATAAATTTTAAATTCAGCAAGATATATGACACATATAAGACAATTTATCAATATACATTAATAACCTTATGTTTAACAAAAAAACTATCAATGATTCTTCAAGCAAAATATGCATTTTCCTAACCTTATATTTTGCAATTTTGTACACACGTTTGCCTGAAATTTCCTTCCTTATTTTAAGACTTTTTCAGGAGGTAATTTTCTAACATATATCAAAAGACAATACACATTAACCAAGTTGAAATATAGGAGTTTATCTTCAGACAATTTTGATGGACACATGTCAACTTTTATTTATGACATATCAGAAATTTCTGTTACTGCTTTATTATAAGATTTTTAAAATATACACACAATACAAATGTTTAACAATAGAAGATTGATAAAAGAGAGCCTGAGAAACTCATACACCATGGTTGTTTTGATACATATCCACAATTTCTTTGTATTACTCTTTTTAAGAGATGAAGATTAATTCCCTTTTCCCTTTAAAGTGGGATGGACTTGGTGCTCACTTCTAATGAAGGGCATACCTCCAAAAGCGATAGTGAGTAACTTCCGATACTAGGTCAGCCTTTCATTCTTAGATAAATTGCTCTGGGATAAGCCAGCTACTCTGTCTTGAGAACAACCAGGAAGCTTTGAAGGGCAGCTTATATAGTGAGAAACTAAGTCCTTTTCCCAATAGCTGGGAAGGACCTAATTCTTCTTACCAATAACCATGTGAGTGAGATCCTCCAGCCCGGATCAAGCCTCCAGATTTGGCAGCCTTGGCTGACAGCTTGATGACCATGTCCTGAGATTAACTAGGAGGCTGAGCCATGTTTCCCTGGTAAGCCACCCCAGACTCCTGACCCTCAGGCACTACATAAGATAATTAATACCTGTTGTTTAACCTGTCAAGATGTGGGGATAATTTGTTACAAAGCAGTATCTAACTAATATATATTTATTATGTATATATTTAGCAATGTATATTAATACAATGGGGTGGTACTGTAACAAATATTTACAAATATGAGAGTGGTTTTGGAACCAGGAAGTGAGGCATAGCTAGGAGGACTTTGAGGATAGGATTAGCAAAAACTTGAAGAGCCTTGAAGAATCTGTTTTAGAGTTCTGGACATTGAGGGGTCTGCTAGCAAGTGCTTAAAGGAAAGTCAGGAAAATATTACTGGAAACTGGAGGAAGGAGGTGTTTGTTCAATGGTGGCAGAAAACTAAGCAACACTGTCCCCAGCGGTTATGTGGACAGTAGTAAATGTACCTTTTGCAGCAGGCAGCTCAAGAACACAAGGTGCTGAATGCTCTTTACCCGCACTATTTCTTGGAGTTGTGTTTGCAACTAGCAGCTGTGAGAGATGAGTTAGCAAAAGGCAAGCTTGATTACTGAGTGCTTTAAAAGAGGACGCTTCCCTTCAGTGTTTCTCAACTGCCACACAAGCCACTATAGGTGCAGCATCTCTGAGGCCGTCCTCCGTGTTGTCACCTGGGACTTTGGGGGAAAGGGGAGCCGATGCAAATGTGCTATTTATGCTGCTTCCTGGGCCATGAGTAGTAAAGGTCTTTGTCTCTGTGCCTGCATCCATGAAACTGTAATAGGCTGATTTATTAGCTCAATATCAAATCAAAGATCAAATAAATCCAATCAAACATCAATAAAATCATATATCAGATGCAACCGTTTTGGTAATGATAAAGGGATGCTGATAGAGACATGGATTTCTGGAAGAAGAATGAGGGCTTCACAGGTTGGGATTGATGATCTAAGAAGACTCCCTTGTATCCAGGAGCAGAGAATGTTGTTGCGTGGGGTGGGAGGAAGGGGAGTAAGTGTTTGCCTCTGTCTTCGCTGTTCTAGAACTTGAAGGTTAGAGATAGAACTGAAACAAGCCCAATGATGGGTGCCTTGGTTGTTCTCCCACTCCCCTAGGTGGGAGAAGGAAGGGGCGTTGTCATGACAAGGGGGCAGAAAGCCCTGCAGCCCCAGCTGAAGGGCAATATGGCTGTTGGAACATGCCATTCAATAGAGAGGTTTGATTGAGCAAAACATATTAGAAGGTCTTTTGGTCGAGACCAAGTGGGTGGCCATTCTAAACAGAAAGCAAATGCAAAGCCTGTTATCCTCTAGCGTGGAGTCACTCTCTCCTTCTCTTCCCTCTGATATCTCCCTCCCCTCTGCATTGATCTCATCACTCTAAGAAGAAAGATGATTAAGGCAAGACCTCCCTGCCTCCAAGGGACATTGAGAGCCATATACACCCTTCTGGCTACACATGGGAACTTTGAGAAGGCAGGGACTCAGACTTTAATGTGTGCTTCATTCAGGCTCCTTTGTCATCTTCCCACCAGGTCTCAGGAGAAAAGAGAGTGTTGGAAACAAGAATGGCAAAGACACCAAGAACCAGAAGGGCAAAGCTGCGGTGCCCTGTGGAAAGGCAGGGAGAAGGTAGTCAAAGGGTAGAAAGAAAGTTCCCTCCTACCGCTTTCCCCTACCCCCATCTGAGCCTTCACTCCTCAAATTCCCCACCCAGGAATACTATGCTGCTGTTTTCCAAACTCAAGCATATGTCAAACAATTTGGTTTGTGTTCTTGTAGGGAGTAAATTGTTCACATTCAATTAATGGGGGTTTGCAGTGGTGAGAAGTTTAAGTGGTGTTTTTGTGGGCCCGGAAGGATATTGAAAGGCCTTTTGCTGTACATTTCATTGAATGTAATAGTTACTTTACTGTTGTTCACAAGCTTTTTCTTCCCATCCATTAATCATAAGAAAGAATTCTCCTAATTCAGGGACAGTCACATGTAGGTATGCAGAGAGGTCCCCTCCAGGGTGGTACAGCAGAAGCAACGTAGAATCTCAGGAAGACAAAGGGGAATCACAACTTTAGAGATGCAATTGCTGCTGAAACGGAGAAGCCATTTTCCAGTAGAAGAGCGCCACCTGTCTGATACAGCCCCCAAGTACACCACTTGGAAAGAAACCGCTATTATTCTGATCCCGACTCATTGAGCCCATTTATGGGTGAGTCGAATGGGATTCAAGAACTAACAAGGGAAGGGACGGATAGTCCTCAGCGGGAAATGGAAATTCTATATTCAAGAGCACAGCCAACCTGGACAAACGTCAGCTCATGCTATGCTGATGGCCGAAGGATAGAAAGAGAAAGTGGGTGTTTCATCTTTGGGGAAGCTTTACACCTCACTCCACTTTTGAAGCAAAATCATTAGCTCCATGAGGACCTTGAGTTACAGAGATTCTCCTAAATGTCTGGGCTTGGTTAACTGACGGTTTGGTTAAGGTAAAAGCTGCTGTTGTCATTTGGGTGGTAGTAGCAATCCAGCCCCGGTGAGAGCTCTGGAAGTCCAGCTGTTCTAAGAGCCAGTCAGCAGCCCAATGGGATCAATTAACAGTCATTTTCTTTCCCTTAGAAAATACTCCAAAGGACCTGTCAGGTTATATTACTAACACTTGGTCTGTGGTCAATGTCACAGCCATCTGGTCTGCCACTGGGAAGTCTACAGACCAGCAGTTTCAAATGCCCCTCTTTGGGGTCAAGAGCAGGACTGTGGATTGAGCAGCTGTGCACTCACAGAGATGCTCACCTGTGGATACAGAGACCAGCTGGAACCAAGCTGTTGATCAAGCGTGTGCTGCTCATTTTGCCACAATTTCTTATAGAACCATCAGCGCGCTGGACGCGGCAACACATTGCCCTCATAGGCTGAGCACAAATAGAGCTCTATGTTTCCGATGCAAAGCCACCACTGTACGCCAGGCTTGTGACTCCTGCAAAAGGGTGGCCCATATTTCCTGTGGTGAAAGAGGCCACACAGAGGCATCGTCTTCACCCTCTCCTGTCAAACTGACCACATCAAATCAAATCAAGTTTAACAACAAGTCCCAAACTGAAAAGACCTGCGCCGCTTTGGGTTATATGTTTGTATATAGAGCGAGCGGCCATGGACTGTTTCCATTGGGGATGGGAGTTGCTTGTTGGTTCGTTTTGTGCCCCTTGTCATTACTGACAATACACCAAAGATCAGGTGGTCTCTAAACATTCTTCCTTCGGTTATAGACTGGCCTCGGACTATATCTTAATTGTCTGAAATAAAACCTGTTGGTACCCATGGAACTTATTACGGTAACTGAGAGACCTGCGAGCAGAAGGGGTGTGTCTGAGGTCAGTGTTACTTCTTGCAGTCCTGTTGATATCAGTCTACGTTATCTTCAGGATGAGACCAACTGGTCCAGCCACTGTGTGCTACTCATAACTGAGAAATCGAGACATTATAATTACTCTTCCCATATTGCTAATATGTATAATAAGTGTAATTGTCTGTGTGTGTGCTGTTTTTACTTGGATATTTGTAGGGTTCTCTCTTTATTCCTGGATTTCAAAAATTCACAATATTTACTATATAACTTTAGGATATTTCCTCCTATATCAATGAATCCTTTCATCTTCAAATTCAGGTGAAGTATTCTTCCATAAAATGGGTGATTATATTTCAATTCTGTCTGTCTGACCTCTTCTTGCTGGATCTCTCATTCCAATTTTGCACTTATAATTACTTATTTCATTATTTTCTTCTTTGTTTTTCACTTCTGCTTAGAGGAGGAGGGCTTTGAGTTTTGAACTCAGCTTAATGGTTGTATAATATTAATTTGGCTCTTTAGTGCTTTTGGCCCAGATTTAAATTCTACTATTGCATTTTGACTTTTCTAACATATTATATACCCCATAAGGTTTCTGAGATGTTAAATAAATATCTGAAATATTTTGATGTAGCTATTAGAATTTTTATCCTTAATAGCACCTTTTTATTTCTACTTCATATTAGAAATTCTTCCCATTTGTATATCTTTCCTCTTAGTAAATGAATTTGTACTTCTGATGTTCTCTTGTTTTTGCAGTACACATTTACATGATTCTTATCATAAAGTAAAAGCACAGGCTTTGAAAGTTCTATTTATCATATTTTACAGTGTGGTCTTTCTCTGCAATGAGAAGCCTGGCTTTACCTTAATTTACTGTTATACTATATTTTTTTCATGGCCTGAAATCAATGTATTTCTCATTCTGCAATGAAGGGGAAACACCTGAAATGTGGTGTTTGAGAAACACCTTTGAGAAATTCTCACTTGTCAAATTTTGGTGTAGTTACAAAAAAAAAGAATATCAACAATTATCTGAAAAGGTTTAAAACACCCTCACTTTCCAAATACATATCTATGTGAAGTCAGAATTTTTTTTCATGTGCTTCAACCAAAATAATGAATCACAACAGATTGAATGCAGAAGCAGACCTGAAATCAGCTGCCTTCTGATAAACCAGACATTAAAGAAATTTGCAAAAATATGAGATAACATCACTCTTCTCATTAACTTATTTGTTTGGAAAAACATAATTTTTTTTTTCTTTAAAATATCTTTTATGTGAACAGGTACCAAACGTATCATTTTATTTTTAAATAAATTAGTAAATATATTATTTTTGAAATCCTTCATTTTAATTTCCAATACAGTACATATGAATAGACATAAACAAAAACTCTTCTGGATCACTAATGGTATGTAAGAGTGGAAAGGATTTCTGAAAACTAAATCCTTGGTTTGCCAAAACCAATATATTTGAGAACTGCTGGCCTAATCTTTACTAAAAAGAACACATTTTCCATCATATGTCTAAATGTGTTCCGCTTTTCATCAATATTTAGGTAAATTAGTGAGCCTATCCAAAATGGACACTTAAATCTGTCAGGGAATTTTTTTTTTCCATTCTATATATTGCCACTATATCATCTGTTCTCTTTTTTCCTTGTGGAACTCATCTCTCATTAATTCCACCTTTTTAAATTTTACTTTTGATGACCTATTCATTTTAACTGTGCTGCATTTCAATATTTTTTATTCTGTTACCATGCTTTCACTATAGTGATATATTTTAAAATTAGAAACTAATGATTTGAGTTGTGGAGCGTATATTTATGTTCTAAGGGAATATCGTTAAGTGTTCTTTTGATTGAGTGGACTTGTTGGTTGCTTGTTCTAATTCCTGTCTGCTCATGAATTCCCCCCATCACTTGGCTTTTCCTAGTCTGCATGGTGCTTTGTCTTCCTCTCCCCGGTTAATAAATTTTCCTGGGCAAGTTGGTATTTTGCCTGCTCTCAGCTCAATACAGTCTGTGCATCATGGTGGTATTCCGTGGAAAGGCAGCATTCTCTTCTGTGTTAGAAGTTCAGCTCCTGTAGGACGATGATGTATAAGCCTTGCCAGTTGCCAGTATTCATTGGGAGCTACAGAAGACATCCCCACTTCCAACTGTCCTCATTTTTCTCTGAACTCACTCCCACCCTCAGATATTATGAAAAATTCAGCCCAGAGTATTTTGAGGACTTAAAAAGCACAATAGGATTTCCTAAGACCGTAATTACATCAAGGGAAGGAGCTGCACTTTTCTTCCCACAGAGGCGCCCAGCTTTCTCTGGGAACCATGGAATTATGATCTTCACCTTGGTCCTGTCCCCCCTGGTGGTCTTGGGCTCTGGAAAATTCTGTGTTACAAAAGATCAAGTTCTTGGTTTATTCTCACTCCTGTTGGGATTCCTGAAAAATCCAGGAATCCTGCATTTTTACTGCAGGCTTTTCCTCCTTCCAAGTCTTAGTCTCTGCTTTGCTCAGGAGAACTGTATGTTCACATCTCTTGGCCATAGTGCTGAAACTCCCAGAAGTCTGAAAATGAAAAGTCTTCAACAGCAAAACCTGACCTAGTGAAAATATGCACAGGCCTCAGCGTAGAACTATGTATGTGTTTGAGGACACAGTAATGTCCCAACCTCCCTCCCCATGGCTCTATCCAATGGAAATTATACATACTATATTGCATTTATAAAAGTTTCTAAATTTGAAAATTTCTAAATTTTCTAACATATGTGGTCCCATGATATTGTGCCTTTGTACTTGAATCTCTCTAAATTCGGTTGTTCTTCGTGAGGTTTTGCTCTGTGCTATGGCTTCTCCTTTTTCATTACCCTCCCCAGTCATATGTGATTGGAGAGTACACACCCTCCTTGCTGCAAGACTAAGTTTTAATTGGCCGTTGTTACTCAAAGCATTCATTTGTAACTTCACTGCTTGCTCCTTAGAGTTGAGAAACAGTTTCCTTCTCAAGCCACTAAGTCCCTGACAGCATGGACTTCTTCATTAATTATTATTCCCGCTGTAAAAATAAACAGAAACCTCAATTAGATAGAGTTGGGAGACCAGCAGGGGGAGCTCTCATGCCCTGTGACTATAGTTGAGCCCAACAGGAAGAAGAAAGACTTCTCTTCTTTCCTGGCAAGGACTCAACCAAGAAGCCATTACCGATTGCCATGCCCAAGAAAACCAGGAGATGCTGAAGGGGCTCACACCAGTGGGTGATTAAACACTTTGGTCAGTTTACAATGTATTGGCCTGACTTAGTCACATGGCCCCATTAAAGCCCAAAAGGAACATCGAAGTGCAATGCAATATTTGCCCAGAAATGGGGCAACCGGAAATATTAGGTGAAGAGTATGAATGAGTACCTCAGACTATAAGCCAAATATATCCTACAGATTCTGAAAGTCAGAAAATTGACTAGGAAAGACTTTTACCGATTAAGCTCATACAAGTATTTGTGAATTTGAAGACACACACAATCAGCAAAATTATTTAATTATGCACCATCTAAAACTCATATTGTGAAACAGATATTTACTAGATAAATTATGGAAAGTATGATGATAAAGATAATATGATAAATTATCATCCTTATGTTGAGTTATTAGATAATAGCTCTTATTGACAATAAAACTTGTCTAAGCACCAGCGTGGTTTTTTAATTTTTCAATTCATGTAATTTCTGCTAATAATGCGGCTGGATGTTGTGCAACTTCTGTGTTTACAAGTTTCAACTACCCATTGGGTCACTTGTAAATTTTCACACAGGTTATAAACTGCATTATTAAGATTTAGGAGAATAAACAATTTAACTGAACAAGTTAATATTCCTTTAATTAGAAAATTACACTATTCATTCATTACCTACGGTAAAGCTTAAAGAATTTACCTTCTCAAGAAAGCTTGCATTAAAGCAAACATTGCAGCTACCGCGTTGGATCTCCAGTTGAATAATTAAATAAAGTCCCAAGTTTCAACTTGCAACGTATTAAATAAATCAACTTAAGTATTTTTATTCTTCTTACAATGTGAATTTCCTCATGAAAAGAAAAATCACGCACCTTTATTATTTTCTGAAAAAAAACTTTGCCCTTGGTTCTTAACAGTTTTTCCAGCTGTTTTAACATCAGTTATTGCTAGCTTCCTCCTGAAACTAATCAAAATTAGTTTCTAGAAATGGCATAATATACAAGTAAAAATTCTTACTATAGAATCAATAATCTGGCAAAATTCATGTCATTTTTCTTAGTCTAAGGATACATTTAGAGATGTTTTTCTTAGAAATCTGGGAGAAAATGAATACAATCAGTGTTATAAACATATAATCATATTCTATTATCTTCAATTATATAGCAAGAACATTGCACTGATAACTATATTTAAAATTGATTGCATAGTCATTTAGAACTACTATTAATAGGAATACTATTTTTTGTCAATTGTTTTCTAAAAATGAAATTGATTTATCTCTAAAAGTTAACAACTTATTTTCTAAATATAGTTACATACTTTTACATGAAATATGCCAATTAACAAAATACTCAATACATGATGACTATGCCACACAACCTTCTGAAAATCCTTCAGTTATTTCCTAAGTCTCCTTTACATGAGCTACAAATCTTTACACAGTTTGATCCCTATGTAATTTCCAGGTTATCTTGCACCTGCTATGTGTTCTTTCTCTCTGCCTGCATCAATTTTACTGGCCTCTATTCACTCCTTAGTACTTTTCCCATTTGCTCAAATTTAAGAGCTTTAACATATGCTGCTTCCCCTGCATGAAACTCCCCCAACCCTGTCTGCCTAGTTACATGTTAGTAGACAATTTGGTGTTTCTGTATTTATTCATTCCCAGATCTTTGAGCAACGTTATCCCAGAATTGCACCAGGAATCATCTGTCTCCTTATCCTCAGTCTATGTGGTTTGTGTGGGGCTGCACTCCACTCCATGGGAGAAGCATGTGTCCCTGAAGTGACTAGTCATCGTAATTGTATCTTCTAGACTCCACAAAGATCGTTGCAGGGTTGGATGCAAGGACCCAAGTTGGTCCAATTAGAATGATTTCCAGAAATTTTATGAGAGTGCCTAGTACTCAGAACTACAACGATTACACTTGGGCTGCCAGGGGGTCAGTTGGTGCAGAAGGGCTGCCTGGGAAAGAAGCCAATATAGAAAAGAGCAGATGGAAGAAATGGAAATATTCAGACCTAATGGCCTTGTCTGGGTCCCAGATCCATGCAGCCAGATCCCGTGTCATACCGTTCTCACCCTCTTGTCTCTAGTGCCACTGGCACATACGAGGCAATTATTATATTTGTATTGTCTTAACAAATGAATATCAAAAGTGTTAAAATGTTTAAATATATTTTAATGTGTGTGCTTTGTATAGACATTCTTCATAGTCTGAATTATTAATCAATCAGTTCACTCATTTATCAGTAATATTTCCTTGCAGAACCATTTACTGTGTGCTTAGCAATTAGCATGTCCTTGGAACAATGCAGTGGTGATCCAGACTAAGATCATTTATTCTGCTTGAAAAGGGTTTACCTTGTACTTAAGGAAGACAGAGGGACAAGTAACTAGAAGTAAGGTGAGATTTGCGAAGAATCATAGATTGCCATTAATGGGAATGTTAATCTGATCTGTGGGATAAGAAGAAGATGGAGGTAGGAAAACCTTGACATTTAACCCAAAACCAGAACATGAAAGTATTGAGAAGGAACAAGGCAGTTATTCCTCGAGCCTTCTGTGTGAAGGTCAAGAGGAAGGGTGGTTACAGAGCAGAAAAACAAGGAGAAAGGATACAAATGGCTGGTGAAATAGTTACAGAAATTAGCACGTGCAGGGGCTTTTAGGATACATTACATTTTCTGAACTTTAGCCTAAATGCAAAAGAATTTTATTAAATAGTTCAGGTAGGAAAGTAGCATGTCAAAATTTGTATTCTTAATAATGACTTTTGGGCAGGATGATTAATGACAATAGTGGGGCAGATTACAAGAGTCCTGTCAAGAAATCATATTAGAGTTACTTGGACTATACCGATGGCCTATTACAATGACTTAGTCCACAGGTGACATTTCAGTAATGTTAACATAAATAAATGTTTCTGAGAAATTTATTTTAAGAAGAACATACTTAGTAGTAGAATGTAAGATATCTTTGGCATTTCATAAACTATACGTGTAGAAAATGGAGAAATAAATATTACCAGATTTCAAGTATAAACATCCGGCTTCCATTTACCACAAAAAGAAGCCTAATATACCATTTTAGGGGAGGGAGTTATAGGGAAATAATAATTTTTAATTATTCTTAAAAGTAAATTGGCACTAAGGAAGCTATTTTAAACCTTGAAGCACTACAAAACAGGAATGTTTTAAGAGGTTTAAGGTGTTCGTTGAAGAGTTTACCTTTATAATTTTGTAAATGACTACATAATTTACATAATCACTAAATTTCATTGAGTTTACAATGTATGAAATTGAAATTATAAAATTGTATTCAATACATATTAAACTCATTTACCTGATACAATGAAATATGTCATCTTGCCTTCAAATATTTGGTATTCAAACCCAGAGTTTGCAGGCAGAGGGGAGGGGTGAGCTAAATGGAAAACATTGAATAACAGAACAAATCATTATGAGATGTCCTAAAACAAATAAAGATTCTAAATGCAGATGAAAATCTGAAATGAGAGTGAACATTTTGGTCCAGAGTGGTAATAAGAATATGGAGAGATTTAATCCCAGAACAATGAATAGGCCTAGAACCCACCAAACATAGAAGAAGACAATGAAAACTGTAAACAGATCTTCTAGTAGTGGCTTGAAAAACAAGACACAGATCTGTTGTTTATGCTTCATTTTCACAGAGATGACATAAAATCAAGCATACACACACACACAGACACACACACACACACACACACACACACAGACCGCTGTCAAAATTACTCTGGAAATTTACCCACTGGTGGTCTAGGGCATAATGAGCTGTGGGACTCCAAAAGTGGCCACTATTTGACGTGCCCTCTTTTATTTCAAGTCTTCATGCAAATACTGCCTTCTGCTTCATAGCATATTCATGTTATATGTAAAATTATATTTTAGACAGTTAATTGTTTGATCATCTTGCTCTCTGCTGTCAGTGTTGTTCACCAGATTTGTAGGTTGGCTTCTACTTCGTAGAAGTATGAACCTGCTTTTTTTTCAGCCTGGGATAGTCTATGTTCAGATCTAAGCACAGCTTATAATCTTCTTTCATACGAATTTCTGCTCAAATGTCACCTGATCAGAGAGTAGTTCCTCCAGACTGCCCTATGCAAATTAACCATCTCCTTCTCTCAGCGTTTGCAATTCCCATGCCCTGCTTTCTTTTCCTTCATAACACTTTTCACCACCAGAGAAGTATTTGTTCATTGATTTGTTATTTGTTTGCCTCTCTAGATTGTAAACTGCATGAGGGCAAGGACTTTGTTTTGTTCAGTGCTATATCCCTAATGCCTATTGCCCAGTAGATGATCAATAACGTTTGTTGAATTAATGATTAATTCATATCATTTATCTTGTATAATTTCATACACTCAGTGTTTTAAAACGCTTTGGCTCTGTGCATGTCAATTTGATAAGTGAAGATGGAGATAAGTAAAGGAAAATAAATTTGGAAAAATTAATCAATGTCTGGTTGTGTTGAAACTTTAAACTTATGTCAAAGACTATTGATTGTTTGCAGAAAAATAAGGTTTAACATGGTAAAATCTTTGAACTTTACTTCTGATGCACATATCTTTGGAAAATGAATATTTTTACTTTGCAAAGAGACACATTGGCTTCCAATTGCACAAAACTCATGTATCTTATCTGTTTTGGTCTGTTCCTGGAACAGTGGCAGGCACGTACTAGGCACTGATAAATAATTGCTGGAAAAGTGAATGAATGAATGAATGGACTAATTTAGTCATGGTTGTTATCACTGTGTCTAGAATGCTTCAGTTTCTGTGTTTGGTTCATCAAGAATTGTGCCCCCTTTTTCCTGAACTTACAACCTCTCTGTACCTTGAGCCCTCACCTCCTTACAATTACCAGATCAATAACCAGCTTGAACTCTGAAGTTCAAAGATTTCAGAAATTAGAAACCTAATTTAATTAAACTAGAAATTTTCTTAAGGTGGTTATTGTACTTTATGCTGTTTTAATGCAGTTGACTAAAAGGGAAATGACCTCTAAATAACTTGGGCTGATTATCTAGCACATGTGGGGACATTTTCTGTAAAAGTGCAGGGCATTTTCAAGCCACATCAGCAAGTATACACAATCTGGTTTAGTCAACTTGAAAGCCTGCATAGTAGGGGTGTTACTTCTGTCTTGAGGATTTTAGACTATGGCTATAGTTTCTAGAGATGTGAAAAACAATGATAGAGTCAATTCATATAAAGAGCAAACAACTCTAAATGGCAGCCTTTAAGAGTTAAAATATTTACACTTGAGACACTTCTAGTCTAAACTTGTAAGAATCATATGCTTTTCAGAAAAACCTTTCATTGCAAAAGCCATATAAAACGTCCAGCCTCTCTAAATATCCTCCCCTGGAATGGTCATTAAGTCATCTCAAAATGTTATCAAGTCATTAAGAACTGTCCAAGGGACTTGAGATTTTTCCCAGGGCCTATTTACTGACTCTATTCAAGAGTGTACCATTTCAATTGCAATTAGGAAAACTTTATTGTGTAGGGAATGACACTTTCCAACAAGAGTGCAGCCAGAAAACATTTTAAAATGTGAAATAAAAAGCTCCAGAGACAGAGGAGAATTGCACAGAAACAGAGCTCACAGTCGGTTGTTTCTGTGTGGACTGACTAGGTAAAATCACAACTTAGAAATCTTTGTTTTGACCCCAGATGTGGTTATTATATCTCTGATATCCATTCAAGTTTTTTTTTTTTAACTCTTCTATTAAAAGAGTTGGCCTCACTCCCTCATGGGCTCCCTTTTCCTATTTCACTCCCCTTTTTAACATTAAGAGAAATCCTGCCAATTCCTTTATTATCCTTAGGTCAAAAGATTATAGTCTGAATGCCTTTTATTTTCCAGGGGAGTTTACTGCTTGGCATTACTCAAACTAAAAGTTTGAAGATCTAAATTCTAACATTAAAATCTAAAAAATCAACCAAGAAACGGTCAAGAAGCAAGTATATATTTTAGTTATTTAAAACGTGATCACCATCAAAATTGTTGGGATGAAGTAAAAAAAAGTAATTAGAGGAAAATATACATCATTGAAAGCATATATTGCAATGGAAGAAAGATCTAAAATCAATAATCAAACTTTCCACCTTAGGAAATTAGAAAAAAGAAGAGCAAATTAAATCTAATATAAGTAGAAGAAAATAAATGATAAGAATTAGAGCAGAAATCAATGAAATTGAAAAGCAACCAATAGACAAAATAAAAAAAAAAAAAAACAAAAGCTGATTTCTTTGAAAAAATAAATCTAGAATCTAGCCCTAGTTAGGCTAACAAAGAAAAAAAGACTGGACACTGATTGCTAATATCAGAAAAAAAAGAGGGGACATCACTACAGATCCTATGGGCATTAAAATTATACTAAAGAAACTATGAACAACTCTATGTTCACAAATTTGATCATCTAGATGAAATGGACCAATTCCTTAAAAAACACAATCTGTCAAAACATACACAAAAAGAAATAGATAATCTGAATAAGCCTATATCTATTAAATAAAACTGAATCAATAATTAATAACTTTCTAAGACAGAAAGCACAAGGCCCAAGTGAGTTCATTGGTCAATTCTCCAAACATTTAAGGAAGAAATTATACCAATTTTCTACAATCTCTTTCAGAGGATAGAAAAGAGGGAGTACTTCCTAACTCATTCTATAATGTTAACATTACTCTAATATCAAAAACCAGTCAAAGATATTACCAAAATCCCCCCAGACTACAGATCAGTATCTCTCATGAACATAGATGCAAAAATCAAATTGAATGCAAAAAGTATAAAAAATAGTGATTTTACATTGCAACATGTTGAACAAATGAAAATCCATAAATATGTCATGATAACAAACAAATACACAAAAACAACTAAACAGGTAAAACAAAATTCAATTGTTTTTAAAAATTAATGTATTTATTTATTTTGGCTGTGTTGGGTCTTCGTTTCTGTGCGAGGGCTTTCTCCAGTTGCGGCAAGCAGGGGCCACTCTTCATCGTGGTGCGCGGGCCTCTCACTATCGCGGCCTCTCTTGTTGTGGAGCACAGGCTCCAGACGCGCAGGCTCAGTAGTTGTGGCTCATGGGCCTAGTTGCTCCGCGGCATGTGGGATCTTCCCGGAACGGGGCACGAACCCATGTCCCCTGCATTGGCAGGCGGATTCCTAACCACTGCGCCACCGGGGAAGCCCAAAATTCAATTATTAACTAAGGTACCTAGTAAGCCAAGTCTTTATTTTAAAAATATTAAAATTATGGCCAAAACCTTGGGGAAATTCTTGAATTATTTCTTTCTCTTTCACCTCACCTCCAGGAATTCCTATGGAGTCTACCTTCAAATTACATCCAGAATAAGGCCACAAATCACCACCTGAGGTGGAGGCACAGTTACAATGTCTTTGTAGCTCTCTGAGTTCCAGCCCTTCTTGCCGATTTAAAGGTGTTTGCACACAGCATCCAGATGTGTTGTTACATAAGCCAGGTCAAGTCACATAGATGTTGAAAAGCACATAAATGGTTGATGGAAGCATAACTTTATGTAGTATCAAAGTAACCTCACACCCTTGGTAACAAGGGAAATAAACAAATTTAACAACACACTACAAGGATCAAACTGTCATCACTTTAGTAGTTAACTTAAGAAGCTTTTATATATCTTCTGAATAAGATTGTCTGATTTAGGAAATTAAAAATATGTAGCACTCAGTTAAATTTGAATTTCAGATGACATAATTTTTAGTATCATTATTTTCCACACAATATTAAGGAGTCTTGTATTTTGTCTGGCAACTCTTCTTGTGAAGTGATGCAATATGTGATATATAAATCGCCTATGATGTATTCTAGTCAAATGTGGTCAACTTGAGCCTATGGAAGCTCTAGAGTTATCTTCCTGATTAAGTGATATTCAGGGAAGAGGATAAAATATTCAATGCTAACACAAGGGAGAAACCAGGCAAAAAAGCTGACAACTGCCCCCATTCTCTTCAACAAGTCAGTGAAAGTTTAAACGGAATGAGTAGGAATGAAAGATGGAAAGGAACGAAGGACAGATACAATAAGGTATGACTTACAGCCTGGTTCACAGGAAGGACATGTTTTTGATATGTGGGAACATTTGAATAATGATTGCACATTAACTGAAAAGAAAATATATTGCCAGGCAAAACTGAATATTATTAATTCATAAAATTGGGTTACCCAATAGCATGTATAGAATGATCTCATTTGTTTAAAAAGTTATATTACATTATAAAATTAAATTTGATTATATATTTACACAGTAAGATATAGGGAGGTAAGTTGTTACTCGGAAATTCAGAATGATGAAAATATGCTATTTCTTTATAATAGCTTAAGTGTGTTTTCAAATTATATACAATGTTTATATCTCTTTTAAAGTCATAAATAGTTTTTTTGAAATATTTGCTTAAAAATATAAGTATACCATCATCCACAGAATTCTCATAGTAGTTACGGTTTAGAATTAGTGTTTTGGAAAGGATTATGAACTTTACTTTGGCATTTTCTTCAGAAAGTTTCAAAGTGACCTTTGGAATTATCTAGTCCTAATGCCTCTCAAACCTATTCCAAACAAGTCTCCGTTTATTGGACTGATAGGAATCACACTGATATAATATCTTGTCTAACACAGTAACTGCCATAACAAGCAACAATGAAAATCATGTACTTTTAAAATTTATTTAGACTTAAAGCAATTCTAAAACAGGGTTGTATAAGGTTTGCTTAGCTGATCAGCATACTCAGAGTTTCAAGATCTTTACTGCAATGCTCAATGCAAATCTTCCTAGAAGAACCATTTTTATATATTGCTATATTTGGGAAAATTACATAAAACTTCTACTTCCATACTTTGTAGTAAAAACTAAATATTTATTAAGAATGAATAAAACCATACCACATTTTTAGCACATTTGACTCTTCTCCAAATTATATACCACAAAATGTAAGGAACATAAGTGAACCTCTGCTATGATCTTTGAGTTTCCTTCAGTCAGAATTGCTTATACTTTGTCCCATCATGGTTAGAATTAATTCTGTTTTTTGTTCAGTTTCATATTCTTCTGCCTCTGTCATCACCCAGTGTACCATTATGATCTCCTATGATCTCCATGACTTTTATACCAGCCCATTGTTGGCAGTGGTGGTTGCTTACTTGTTCCAAGGCCTTACATTATGACTTAGAAAGAATGTTAGAAATTTACATCTCCATCTTTCAAATTGTGGGCTTTTCAATCAGAAACATCATTAACTGGAATTGGAAGAGGTTGTTTTCCTCCACTCTCTGCAAGATGTGGGCCGCCATTTACTTATGACCTCAGAGAATCCTTTTCTAATATTTGTATGACTCTGTTGATAAGCATGTCTCTCTGTGCGGTGGGTGTGTCTTAGCCAGCTATCTCTTCCTTGTGAAATTTGATTCTTCATAAAAACAAAAAAAATACCCTCATCTCAAAACATCCATCATACTCACAAACACGTAATTTTACCACTTTCTGTGTAAAATAAGTAAATACATAAACTCATTTCTGAAGCTGCAACAGCTTACAGTTGTACTGCTTAATTGTTTCATGCTACAAATTTTGCAAGTTTCAAGAGCTGACAAAAGTAAAGTGGGAAAAATCAGCCTCAAGGAAAATAATCAGCAATATTGTTAAATCAAAGAAATAACCATTTAGATAAGTGCACTGTATCAATTAAGTTCTTTCAAATTCTGATAACAGCAAAAGAGGCCCTATTATTACCCTTATATAAAGTTAAGAATCTGGTATCTTATGTAGGAAAACACTAATCTAAAATAATCTAAACTAGCCCTCATTTAACAGGAGAAAACATGGGGGATCTGTAGGATGTACACTGATTTGACACGTCAAGGGGAAAAAAGAAAACAAGGCAAAGAAGTCAAAAAGAGACAGCGCACTCATTGAGATTTTAGGTAATAAAGATTTAGAGCTGTTTCACTGATGATCTATATGTATATGAGTATTTTTTTATAGAATACATTTTTCAAATGAGGACAAAACAGTTTCAGTAAACTTCTCAAAAGGCATTGCAAAGTAAGTTACCTTTCCTTGTCTCTGAGTGCAATCTCACATTCATCTCTTTAAATCAGGACAATAAAGAACAATTTATCTGGCAAATTGCTTGAATCAGGATTTCTAATATTAATTGAAAACACTTCAATAAAAATATCCACTTAAGGTTTATCCTTGAACAACCAAAAGAGAAAACTTGCAAGAAAAAAAAAAAGATTTTAAATTTCTCTCCACTCTCACACTGTTCTAAACTCTCCACTCTGGCTCCAAACATAATTCCATTAAAAAGTTATTATCAAACATGATAAATATTGAGAATAAGAATCCATTAAGCACAGAGATTTGATTAACTATATTGTTTTATTTCAAAAATGAAGCTTGGGAGTAAATAAAATAATGGCTGGTAGCATATACTATGGTTTCAATAGTTTTAGATCAACTTAATATGTGATTCCTATTCACGGATGGGTCAAACCATCAAACTGGCCAAAGGTGGGGAAAGGAAGAGAAGAAGGGAGGGAGTGGGGGGGAAGAAGGAAGGTAGGGAGGGGGGAAGTGAGGAAGGAAGGAAAGAAGGAAGGAAGGAAGGGAGGAAGGGAGGAAGGAAGGGAGAAGAAAGGAGAAAGGAAAGCTTACTGCTGAGAACACAGCAGGACCAGAGTAATATGTGTTATTTTGCACCCTGAAAGTGGGAGAGTGACTGTTCATTACTCTCTTATTGAATCACCCAGTAGTTGAAAGATCAACTTTGTTTAGAGCCATAGTCTGGCAGCAACATTATTGAGGTTGGATGGGCTTAAAGTCCTCATTTATCAGGATTCTTTACTAAACAGGTAAACAAATGTCTTCTTGATTTAAGAAAAAATACAAATTAAAAAAAAATATATCAGGGCCATATTTCTTATCCTATGCCACTCAGTGGAGAACATTTTTGACAACTGTCTATGCATTTTACAGTTCACTCTCCCATTTCTCTTCTTGTGCAATAAGGACACTCTATGAATCAGAGTACAATGATTACCAACAGGGAAGAAATTTATTTCAAGAATTTAACTATTTGAATACATTGTGTAAAGGACTTTTTTCAGATTAAGCTGTTTAGTTTAGCAGAGACAATTAAGGTGTAATTGTACGTGCTGAATCATTTGTTTCTCTCTTCCTTTTGATGATATCACGTCTTGGAAATAAATGATAGTACAGAAAACAGAAATAAATGGGGACTATTTTGGTTCTTGGTTACCTTACATGATTATTAAAAAAAAAATCTCACTGGGTAATTTCTGATTTCTCAGCAGGTATACATGACAGTAGTTTATCTTAATTACCATGTATTAAAAAGATTTGTTGAAGTCAAAAGTTTATGTGCAATACAAACTTATTTAGTTATATATTATTATGAAAGGGTAATATGGATTATAAATAAGCCACCAAGTTTTCAGAAAAATGTATTATTTTTAAGAACCTAAGGAAATTTCATGATTTTATTTTCAGTTATACAGTATTTTAGATTAAGTTGACTCATCTAGGAATCATTTATTTTTTAATTATTTCTTCATGACAGCATGAGCTCTACTCATGTACATGTCAATTTAGGCAAATATAATTCTATTTAGGCTTTATACTATAAAACATCTTCAATAAGGTATGTGCCTGGCACAGTCCCATTAGGAAATTCTTCAATTACTAAAAGTGGGGATGTCAAGAATAGTGTTTCCTTCAAAATGTGCAGCACAACTCCCCAAAGACTCTGATATGCCCCCATCCAACGACCTTGAAAAAATTGTGCTTTTAAAAGACACACTTATTCCACTACTGGGAATAATTTAAAAGATATTCTCTAAAATAAGAATGCCAGGCATGTAAGTATGAGGATATTCATTGTAACAACCTTCACATTTTAAAACAAATCCTGACAACAACCAGTTTGCCAAAAACAGGGGTCAGATAAATTGTCATTTGGGTCTGTAATGAAACACTCGACTTTTAGAAGGAATGAAGTATATTCATACCACTGACGTAGAAAGCATCACAAAACATATTAAGTGGAAAAGTACAGAGCCCTGTTATGATATTGCCATTTTTTTGCATTAAAAAAATACATCTATATCCTTGTTACTGCATGGGCCAAAGCCCAGTATACTGAAAGTTTACAAAAGAAAACACAAACTGTGAGTTACTTTTGGGGTGATGCACTGGGAGTCTAATGAAAGGGCCAAGAAATATTTACCTTGCCCATATATCTAGTACAGTATTGTTTTATTAGAAGATTATTAGTGTAATTATTATTACAAAAGTCAATAATTTCTGGAGTAGGAAAGAGTAAGAAGACGATGTGCATGGGAACATGTACATGAGCATAAGTATTTTTTTTTAATTAATTAATTAATTTATTTATTTATTTTTGGCTGTGTCGGGTCTTCGTTTCTGTGCGAGGGCTTTTCTCTAGTTGCAGCAACTGGGCACCACTCTTCATCGCGGTGCGCGGGCCTCTCACTATCGTGGCCTCTCTTGTTGCGGAGCACAGGCTCCAGACGCGCAGGCTCAGTAATTGTGGCTCACGGGCCCAGTTGCTCCGCGGCATGTGGGATCTTCCCAGACCGGGGCTCGAAACCATGTCCCCTGCATCGGCAGGCAGACTCTCAACCACTGCGCCACCAGGGAAGCCCCGAGCATAACAATTTGTAAAGATACTAAAAATCTTCTGTTGCTTAACCTGAATGGTAATTGTACAGTTATGGTTTTACAGTTATTCTTAAGAATGTAAATATGTTTTTATATTGTCTTCTATGTTAGTATGACATATTTCACAAAATAATTTTTAATGGAATGCAAAATTTCATAAAGCAGTGTATTTCATCCGTGTTTTTAAAACTGGGTCTGTCTTTGACTAAGTTCTCTGTTCTCAAAATATTAGTAAAGACATTTCTCTGATTCTATTTTCTTAAGGTAATTCATTACAAATTCCACATTGTGCTCCAAGAGATATAATTTCTGTCATTGAAATATCATTAGTTTTTATCCGATAAAATATAGTTCAGTGTGAATATAACTTTTATAAGTTGACAAAGGTCCAAGATAAACTTAAAATCTGTACATATATATATTTTGCCTCTTATATGTCATTTTTCTGTGCTACGGCCCTATTTTTAAGAAAAAAATCTTATAGGTACATATTCATTAAAAGTTAAACTCCATTACTGGTTTGATGCTAAGTTTTAAGTTTACTTATGGTTCTCACCATATTCAGAATTTTCAGATTTTATTCTGAGCATTAGTTACTGCCTTCTCATGCAAGTTCTCTGGAAACATCGTTACATACTTCACCCTTCTAATTTCCTTCATCATCTACTGTTCCTGTCCTCAAGTTAAGTTTTTCTGCATATCCTGGATTCTATTATAACATCCAATTTTTTTTTTAAACTGGTAATTAAAGTAACTTTTGAGCTGACTTGGGGAAAATATTTTATTAAATTACAAAGGAAGAGTAAGAGGAAATATTTCATGTGTTTGGAATGTCCTAAAATCATGGGTTCACTACATTATGACAAAAAGAGGGACTTACTACCTTTATATAGATATCATGGGTTCCCCATACTCTAGTACCTTCCTGATCAAAAAGGAAAACTACATTACCAAGCTTCTTTTATAGTTTGGTTTTGTCATGTAACTGAGTTATTTTCAGCGGACTGTGGCCCTAATAAAAAGATGCAGTCCTCTCTTTCCCTGCCATGTAACCAAAGAAGCTACTTGTAATAGCAGGCACGGGTGCTTATACAATGCAAGAAACTCAGATTTTTAAAGCACCACCTGGAGGAAGATGTAGGCAAGAACTTGTTTTCATACATCACACAGTGAGGTGAGTAAAACATATATCTTCATAATATAAATAAAATAATTAAGCCACTTGTATTCCAGGTGTGACTTGTTTCTTCCATAAAACCTACTTTCCTCTGTCTTATAGAGAAATAGTATCTTGAAAGATGCTGCTATTAGGAAAAAAATCTTATAATGTTAGGACCAGCAAGGGAGCTAATTTCAAAGACTTAAAACTTGGGTAATTCTCAAGTATTTGGTAAATCTCTTACATGCAGTAGCCTACAAATATCACAAGAACAAATGAACCCATGAAATAATTGGCTGATTGGACACTGTAAACAAAAAAAAATAAATTGTCCAGAAATTTGAGGATCTCCAAAATAGAAAAAACTGAATGCTTTTAGACCCCAAACAATGAAGTATTGGATTTCAAAAACTTTGAAAACAAAGGCCTAGTAAAACTTTTTAGGTAAATAACGTGACTTGAAGTAAAGATTAGATTTAGGGTGAAACTTCCTACTTAGTGTTTTTTTAACTGCTTCAAGGTGGCTTCCACTGAGGTAAAGAGACATGAAAGGGAAAAAAAAGTAGCTTTTAGAGTTATATCATGAAAAAAACTTTTGGACAGGACAATATTTGGA
This sequence comes from Balaenoptera acutorostrata, assembly GCF_949987535.1. Lineage (NCBI taxonomy): Eukaryota > Metazoa > Chordata > Mammalia > Artiodactyla > Balaenopteridae > Balaenoptera > Balaenoptera acutorostrata. Next base: position 18,597,250 of record NC_080065.1, on the reverse strand, counting down.
AGCACAGGACTAAGTCTTTGAGGGGATGGTATATACATATTCACATGTATACATATCTGTATCTGTATCCATATATATATCCACATAAACCATGAAAACCTTCCTCCCTTTACAAAAGTCCTTACACTGCTTGATATTTACTGTGGAATAGGTGGATGGAAGAATGAGAACAAGATCACAATGTCAAGGTAGTTTTTCAATCTCAGAGAATCCCTCATCAAAGAACAAAGCAAATAAGCAATTATAATGACAAAGCTGAAACCCCCTAGATAATATCTTCAAAGAAAAAAGTGAAAAGTATCCCATAAACCTCAAAATCCAAGAAGCTGGGCCACTCTCAGCAACCAAGCTGACCTGAAATGAGCAACTCTGTGGCATGAAACAGAAGACAGTGAAACCACAGATCCAAGAAACTTGAAATCCTTAACAAAAAGAGAAGTCGTGATGCATAGTAAAAACTTGATGGGATGACTTGAGGAAAAGAGCTGACATTGGGAAGAGTTCAATAAAGGCCACAGGATTGAAGAAGGTCCAGTGGTGCTGATTTGGCCTAGGAGGAAATAACTCATCAGAATAAGCAGCCCAAGCTCTTCTTGGGAGAATAAACCATTGGGAGGAGGATCAAAAATGTGAAGGACAGAAAAACTAGGATCAAAAGTAAGAGGAGATTCAAATACATGACAGGAAAGGAATACAAAGGAAGGTCTTAGAAAATAGAAGCACATTTTAAAAATATATTATTATGATAACAAAAGAGAGAAACTTAGAATCATGAAACTAGAAAATGTTTCCTGGTCCACACCCAACCACCTACATAGAAGCTTCCCTGTAAATGTGCAGAAAAACCATTGTGTTCAAACATGGGATATGAGTAACGAATGTCATTTGTAGCTCACTCAAAGATCAACGAAGAAAAAAGAGAATAATTAGTTGAATGAGATCCCAACAAACATGAAGTCACTAGAAAGACATGGTCACAAAACGTGAAAAGCAAAAAAATATTATTTCAAAATAAGCTAAAAAAATCAAGAACACAATCGAAGATGTGAAAGAAGAGTATAATCAGAACTAGAGAAACTCAGGTATAACTGATTAGAGAAAAATTAAAACAAAAGGAAACTGACGAAGGGAAATAATTAGAATTCAGTAGAAAAGATTTACAAAGAAAAGAAAAAATTGACTGTAGGAAAAGAAACTAAACTGAAAATATCACAAGTGAATAGAAATTAAACAGATTTGAGAGCAAAGATGTAGAAGATAGCACCAGAAAACCCAACATGGGGTCAACACAAAGAAAACTGAAGCAATGGAAAACAACACATACTGACTTCTGTAATTAAAATCAACTTCCCTTATTAAAAAATGTATTTGAACTTACACATTTATAATGAATACCATGTATTTAGGAAAATCATGCCATAATTATAAAAATGTAGAAATGTTTTTACAAAACTACTAAACTTTAAAAAAAAGGAAAATATCATTTGACATCCAGATAACAAAGCCAAAAGTGTTTATGAGGGAAATAAAATCAGGTTGGTAATGAATTGTTTCAAGCTGTCTATGAATACAGAAGGGGAAATGTGGAAGGCAGTTGTGTAAACCATGAAACACCTCCCACAGACATGTGCTTAAAGAGAATACCCTTAGGAATTACACTTGATAGAGACATTCACAAGTTTATAATACATTTTTCTGTAAGAGTAATTCTATAATGTTAACCTAGTTCCAACTACATAATACACTGATTATTTTATGGGTTAGGATTATTCTAATTTTATATCTGAATCATTCAATGTCTCTCCCATCTATGAGATCTTGGCAAAGTGAAAACTTTCTTGTCCCAGGTTATCCATCTCTAAAATAATCATAACATGTCATCATACCTTTGAGAATCATAATTATTAGAACTTCAATGCTCTGAAAGTCACTCTAAATATAATAGTGCTTAATTATGAGGTCTTATGATATTAATTTATGTGTAGTTGATATGAAACTATTTTCCCTCTAAAAGATCCTTAGTAGGCAAAAGAAGAATCTGGGCTAAATAACCTTAACCCTGCTGGAAAAGTGTTTCCAATCTGATTAATGTACTAAGGTTCTCAGTTCTGCATGAGGCAATTACAGTGGCTTAAGTCCCCAAATGCATAGTGGCAACATCCTCTCCCAATCACATCCCCATCAACTTTTAACAGTCGCTATACCTGTATTTTTCCTTTAAAAACAAAAGGTGAAAAACAGGAGGCTACATAATATTTTTTGAAAACAAAAATAGAAAATCTACTAAGGAAATAGTTTTATCTGGGAAAATCTATAAACAAGTTGTAGTACTGAATTTTACTCTGAAAAAATATCAGTTCTATGATGGTGGGTGGTCCATAAAACAAAATATTTCAAAATGTAAATAGCCACTAAATGTTATTTTTAAAGGTCAGAGAGAAATTAGTCTTTATTAAATTTCTTTCAGTGAGTACTGTTATAATGCGGAATATCATAAAAACAGTAAAGTGTGAGATAATTGAGATGGGGAAGTGGAATTTTCAATAGCAGTTTTGACAGTAAAAAAAGAATATGCTTGTTTCCATTCGATAAGACAAAAACATAGAGAAAGTTTTTATGGATGTCCATAGGCAGAATGATACAAAAGAATCCAATTTAAGAAAATCCAATTATGACATAGCATGAGTGTGTTTCGTGTTTGGTAATTGCAATCATTGTTGCTTTTGTTGTGGTCATCCATTTACAATGCTTGGTGTCAGTCTATTTATCTCTTGTAAAAATAAAATACAGTGTGTGTGTGTGAAAAAAAAAAAAAGAAAATCCAACAGCAAATGAAATAATATGTGTGAAAATGATTTGTGATCTTAAGAAAATGCAATGTATACCCAAGATAGAGATTTGAAGTAACATATAGATGCTGGTTCTTTTCTCAAATAACACTTGTACAGATATACCATAAATTTTACCAAAATTACCTAAAACTTCTTCAGCAAACCAAATATTTTAAAATGTTCTCCAACTTGATAGCAACATAAACTTTAAATTTTCTGGAAAGTAGAATTTAGGTATGTATATAAGAATATATCGATTTGTCAAAGTAGTGCAGGACAAGAATTTAAAATACCCTGTAGTTTAAAAGTACAACTTTAGCTGCTTTTCTGTCCATCTGAAAACAGCACAAAACAAAACACAAGACTATTAAAATAATGTGAAAATAAAGCATGAAAGTATTTAGCAAACTCTGCTACTATCACTCTGACCAGATGAAATAAACATGGCATATTTTTACCTAAATCTATATCTGTATCTATATCTATATAACTACTATACCTCATGTCACACTTATATGTATTTTCATGTAGAAAAAGAAGAAATCATTATAAGTACTTACTCCTTAACCACAAGGAATGAAGCACAATTTATCAAAAAGCATGAAGTTTTCAAAGTCATAAAAGATCAACTTAAAGCTGAATGGGGCTTCCCTGGTGGTGCAGTGGTTAAGAATCCGCCTGCCAGTGCAGGGAACACGGGTTCGAGCCCTGGACCGGGAGGATCCCACATGCCACGGAGCAGCTGAGCCCGTGAGCCACAACTACTGAGCCTGCACGTCTGGAGCCCACAAGCCACAACTACTGAGCTCGTGAGCCACAACTACTGAGGCTTGCGCGCCTAGAGCCCGTGCTCTGCAATGGGAGAAGCCACCGCAATGAAAAGCCTGCGCACCGCAACTAGAGAAAGCCCACTTGCAGCAACGAAGACCCAACGCAGCCAAAAATAAATAAATAAATAAATAAAAATTAAAAAAAAAAAAAGCTGAATGAAAGTAGAGCATTATGGAAATAATGTTTTAGGTGCAAACAGAGACATTTACTACAGTACATTTTATGCAGAAAAAGGTGGAGTATTTGAAGCAAGAAAAACTAAAGAATGAAAACTTGCCAGCTGGTTTTAGAAATTTATCATGGACTTGCCCAAGAAATAAATACATCTAGAGTTCTGCCCAAATACCTCTGATAAACTGTCCTTTCAAAGCTTGCTTTCAACTGCTTACACCAGTTTTATTCTATGATTTCTTTGGCAATTAAAGAAATCCATTAAGGGTTTCTCAATCCATGCTTACAAATTTCCTTGAAAATTAACATGTCTGATTTCCAAGGAAATCAGACAGGAGGAAAAAATTAACATGATTATTTTTACTAACAAATGTGTAGCTCTTAGCCACATTTTACCACTTGTTAAATATTGAATATTTAAAGGGGGAAAAAAAAATAGACACATGAATGGGAGCTGTATTTCCGGAGAATGTACATATAAGAGATAGGGAAAGCAAAAGATGATGAGCTAGGAAGTTACTTATTTTCTAGAATTTGAGAAAAAAATCAAAATAAAAGATAAAAATACATAATAGACTTATTATATTGACATTGATAAAGGTGAAATTGTTCAATGGCCCCATACTAAAACCAAAAAACAAAGGAAAAAAAAATACTCTTGGTTACATCTTCATTTAGAGACTGTCATAAAATACAGAGAAGTTCATAGACTTTAAATTGCACTGTGATATATCAACTCAGTTTAGAGGCCAGAAATTATTATGAAAAGTATACAACTTGTATGCATGCAAATATCTCTACAATTCTATCTCATAAAGCACTGTATTTTTTCTTAAGTAATATAAGAACATATTTTAATTCACATGGCATTACTGTTTAATTATAAAACTTTTGGTAGAAAATAACATGAAATTACTGTTTAATTATAAAACTTTTGGTAGAAAATAACATGAAATAACTTGTTTCAAAACAGTGACTATGTAGTAAAGCAGGTTGAGAGACACCACATGCCACAGTCCTTAGTGATACTGCATATTTTACCTGCCTTCGGTAACCTTTGTTTTCATGACATTAGATTCATAGCTGCAGGTGAGCAAAATCCATAGCACATAATTTCATTTTCGTGTGTTTTAGTTAGAAACTGCTCTCACATTTAACAGCATTAGCAGAGCCACTGCTCTGAAAGCTTGAAGTTCAGGGACAGAACCAGGAAAGTGTGACTCGATGTGGAAGACCACTCCACCCAAAGCCAGAGTCATGACAGCCCCTTTGAAGATATTTGGAATTTGAAAACTTTGATCATTTAGGAGCATCAAAGTCGTACAATCCAGGAAGAGTGACGGCAGAGCATGTGATACTAGAACTGTGGCCCTTACCTATGTGGCAATTTTATTCACGCTTTAATGGAATTTCTGGCTTGAGAATATGTCATGTCAGAGACATTATTTTCGTATATTATTCAAAATTTTAGAGATGCAAATGTGAAGTCAAATCATTAATTAATTCATCATTTGCCGACATTTTAAAAAATCAAGCAACTTCCTAAGCAAAAGAGATACCAATAAAGAATGCTATAGACCCTTTCTCATCTTTAATTATATTCTCTGAAATTTCACTTGTTCTAATCTCTATAGCAAGTCTTGATTCTCTTTACAGCAGTAAAGATTCTATGATGTGCTGCCCAGATACCCCTTCAGATATGTAGTCTTATTCCCCCAGCTGTTGGGGGTTCCTTCAACAGACAATCCTGATTTATTTCCTCTTCTGTAACTGTCTCACTCATAGTCTGTGTCTAGTGACTAATTAGTCATATGCTATGTATATTGGTCTCATGAAAGTTATCAGTCTAATTTCACAGGTGACTCATTTCTGGACCCCCTTTCTATCATCAGCCATTACTGATGATCATTTCAGCTTCACAGTGTCTGTGAAGTCAGCTGGGGATTGGCTACACTATATGGCAGCCCCACCTCTCCCAGGGCCTTCTGTTTCCATACTTTTCTGTCCGCCATTGTTCATTCCCAGATGATTCTCTGCTTACTAGTATCTATCTCAGACAGCTGCTTCTCAGGGAACCCTGCTTGTGATAAATCCAGTTCATCTATATCCACAGATGCTCTCCTAGACTAGCACCCCTGTGTATTTCACCCTCACCACCTATTTTGTTTCCTTTGATTCACCTTTGGAGGAAAAATAGAACAGCAGTAGTACTGGTAGCTCACACAAATGAGTGTTATGTTCTTCCCATTGATAACTTATACCTAAACTCCAAAGTGGCAGTTACGTGCCACCATGAGAAAGAATGTAGGCCCTGAATTCAAACTCTGTGGTTATAGGTCTCATGGAGTCAGTACATGGGTTTATGGGTGTATTAAATGTGGAGAGATGCAGTAAATACCTAGGACATGGTAAGTGCTAATTGGAGTGACCAGTTGTCCTAGTTTGCTTGCGACTTTCCCATTTTCTGCATTGAAAGACCCATAACTAGGAACCTTCTGAATCACAGGCAACTGAGACAGTTGATAATCCTATTGCCAGTAAACATTAGCCATGACTATTGTGTGTATAAAATCCAGAGCAGTGACTGAAAATTGTGTTGCCTATAGCAACTTCCACTCAAGGTTGTTTGAAACATATTTTAAAAGCTCATGTGATGTTTCACACAATGATGTTATTAAAAAATATGTCTTCTTGCAACTTTCTGTTTTCACTTATTATTCTGGAACTGGAAGCATAACTAAAAATTCCAGTTTTCAAATTGTGAAAAGTTTAAATGTGAATGACTTGGGACAATGCACGAGGCTCCCTGAATTTGAGACTCATCTCAACTACAGTCATCAGCCCTTTGAGCACATTTTGCCGTGGCAGCTTTCTGCCCAAGGAGGGTGTATTTCTCCTTCTCAGAAAGACAATGTGGAAATGTGAAAACCCTCATCCAGGGAGCAATTCATCTGTGCATGAAGTTTTATATATTTATAATATTGAATGCAAATGAAAAGCCATTTCCCTCAGAGAAAATAAATCATACTCTTCTTCCTAAAATTTGAGTACTTGAAATGGTTTTATCTTACATAAAAATGTATTTTATAACTACTCTTAGGAATTTTTCTCACTTTGTAGGTTTATGCTTTTGGCAACATACCACCTATATTTCTCGCCCCACTAATTTACTTTGGCTTCTCAGCAATATTTACAACCATGGTCTCTCTCTCTCTCGAAATTTTAAAGTAATTCTAAAGTATTCATATCACCCTGTTGCATTATTGCTGTTGTTGTTGTTATAAGCTGTAATATAACCTTGTCTTTGTGTGGATAAGGTAAAATTAAGTGTTAGATGGCTGACAAGACCACCATTCATGATGAGATTTTCAATTTTCTAAATAATAACAGGAGATAGCAAGAGGCGGATATTCCCAGGGCAGGCACCCAAAGTGTTACTGACTTACTTCTCTATTTTCTACCAGTTGTACAGAGTTTGATAATCATACTCATATGCCATAATATGTAAAAAAAAAATCTATGTTAACTAAGAATTTTAGTAATGAAATAAGCTATCTAGAATGTAAGTTGTAAATAACAAATAGTCAATATTTTGCAAAGTGGCTTTAAATACTTTGTCATAATGAATAAATGAGGTTCACAGAAGAAGATGTAAGAATAGTTAGAAGAGTTGATACAAGATTTCCTGTTTTAGCTCCAAACCATAGAGCTTGGAATTTAACATTCCTGTTTTACAACAGCAAAAAAGCCAAACAAAGAGAAAACAATGATTTTCTTAGACCCATCAGAGAACAGAAGTTTCAGAGCAAGCCGCCACCGTGAAATCGAGAGAAGTTATTTCCAGGGTAAACACAGGACCTAACATTTGCTTACCTAGAGCAGAAGTAGCAGGATGCCCTAAATCAGTAGGAAGATTAAAGCAGAAATGTTCACAAAGTGTAGAGGCCAAGTGTTGGCTAACAAGAGAATAAGAACCTCCTGGGGCTACTGTCATAGTTCTCTTTTCCCAGAAGCTTTTACTCCAGTCTCTCTCTCAGGTTCTTATTGTGAAGATCAAGCTTAACCCCTATGACTCCAGCAGAGGGACAGAAGCAGTAGCCATTGTGAAGTTCACCCAGACCTTTCTTCCTTATGGAACAAAGATTTAGTTTAACCCCAGGAATGTCATCATCAGAGGCCAACAAGAAAACCCATTCTGGCTGGTGTGTGGGAGCACTGCCTCACCAGCCCCACTCCAGCTCTGTTCCAGCCTTCCTGTCTCAATTAAAAGGAAAAGAAAGAACATAGATACAGAGGAGAAGGCTTCAAGAACATAGATGGAGAAAACTGAAATATACCTGCTGCAGCTGGGGAAGGGATTAAGTGAAATGAGTAAAAAGCTCTACTACTCGAAAAGGGACAGAAACACTCCTGCAAGCCACAGCTCCAAGACACAGGCCCACTGTGCACTCCACAAATTGAGTATCAATCAAAAGATAGACAATGCCTTCCCTTCCCTACATGCTATGGCCTTGCTAATAAGGCTGCACAGCAACAGGAAATGCCAGCCAAGGGAGAAGTACAGGGAAGCCCTAAAGTCAAGAGGGGAGACACAAAATCAGTATAGAGATTTGATGCCACTGGAGCCCACAGCTACACCAAATATCCAAAACAGAGCAACCCATGGAAAGACTAACATAAATTCTCACATTAAAAGCCTACCACCATAGAACATGTCTGGCTCTCAACAAAAAGAAATTACAAGGCATATCAGAAAAGCATTTGATAAAATTCAACTTTCATTCATGATAAAAACAGTAAAAACCTATAAATAGAAGGTAACTTTCTTAATCTAAGAAAGGATATGTATTAAAAAACCTACCCCTTACATTACATTTAATAGTAAGTAGTTGAACACTTTACCTCCCAGCATAAGAAACAAGGCAAGTATCACCTTTTTCCCCAATCCTATTAACAGAATACTGAAAGTCCTAGTTAATATAATAAGGCAAGGAAAACAAATAAAAGGCATAAAGAATCAAAAAGGGTGCAATAAAACTGTTTTTATTTGCAGATGACATGATTGTTCTTATAGGAAAAAAAGTCTGCTAGAATTAAAATCCAACTTTAGTACAGTCAGACACAAAAACCAATGTAGAAACTTCATTGGTTTTTCTACATACTAGCAATAAATAACAGGAATTCAAAATCATTAAAATATCATTTATAATAGGACCAAAAAGGAAAACTTAGATATAAGCCTAACAAAATATGAGCATGCCATGTATGCAGAAGATTACCAAAGCCTGATAAACAAAACAAATGAAATTTCAATAAATAGAGAGATAATCCAAGTTCATGGAAAAGACTCAATATTTTTTAAATCTTGATAAGCCTCAGTCCAAGCTAACAAAGAAAAAATTGTATCTGTATATTCAACATAAAAGCAGTAAATTTGCAGCAATCTTTTTGTAGATATCAATAAATATGTTCTTAAAATTATATGGAAAGTCAAAGGAAATATAATACTCAGAACAATTTTTTTAAAAAAGGTAGCGGACTCACATTACCTGATTCCAAGACTTTCTAGAAAATTTTAGTAATCTATTGTAGAATACCAGTAAAAGGATAAACACGAAGACAAATGGAATGGGATAGGGAACATAGAAATACACTGACACAAATACGGTCAACTTATTTTTGTCAGTCTTGATGGAAATTCAGTGGAGAAAGGATAGTGTTCTTAACAAATGGTACTTAAATGATTGGACATTATATATTTTTAAAAAAGAATTTCAATACATACCTCCCACATTACACAAAATTAACACAAGATGGATAATAGAAATAAATTAAAATGCAAGACTATAAACCTTCTAGAAGAAAACATATGAGAAGATCTGTGTAATTTTGAGTTTCGTGATGAGTTTTTAGATACAACACCAGAAGCATTCTCCATTGAAAAAAAGAGATAAATTAGAATTAATTATATATAAAACTTTTGCTCTGAAAGATAACTATTGAAAGATAACTATTAAGAGAGTGAAAAGACAAGTGACAGATTGGAACTAAATATTTGCAAATTATATATCTGGCAAAGGAGTTGTATCCAGAATATATAAAGATGTCTTAAAATTCAATAAGGTAACAAAAACACAAATATTAAATAGGCAAAAGAACTTCACAGAGACTTTAACAAAGAAAATATACAGATGTGAAATAAGCATATGAAAAAATGCTCACCATAATTTATCGCTAGGAAAATGCAAATTAAAACCAGAAATAGACATTACATACCTATTAGAATGGATGAAACTAAGGAACACAAATCTGAAAATACCAAATGCTGGTGAGAATGTGGCGCAACGACAACTCTCATGTACCTCTGGTGACAGTGCAATGTGGCAGTCATTTTAGCCCCAGTTTGGTGGTTTCTCAGAAAGTCAAACACAGACTTAACACATGACCCAGCAATCCTGCTCTTAGGTAATTATTCAACTGTTTTTAAAACTTGTATCCACACAAAAACTTGCACTCAAAGCAACTTTATGCATAATCACCAAAACCTAAAAACAACCAAGGTGGCCTCCGATAGGTGAATGGATAAACAAATTGGAGTACACACATTAAATGGAATACTGGTCAGCAATGAAAAAGAACAAGCGTTAATCCACAGAGCAACTTGGATGAACCCTAAATGCATTTTTCAAAGTGAAAGAAGACAGACCAAAAAAGTTACATGCTTTGTGATTTCATTAGTGAGACTTTCTAGAAAAGGCAAAACTACAGGAACAGGAAAGAGATCAGTGGTCACCAGAGGTTTGGAGGGAGGGGCTGTATGACCAGGAGAGGCACAGGAGATATTTTAAATTGATGGGACTATTCAGTATAATGGTGAATGGTGGTGGTGGTGGTAATGTCTTTGTTGAAACCCACAAAACTCCACAACACAAAAGGTGAAACAATCTATGAAAATTTAAAAAAAACAACAACAACAACTAGGAAGTCTGGGAAATCCCAGGATGGAATGCAAACTGCAAAACAAATATTCAACTGTAATACAAATATATGATATAATCTTACTGAAAAGCGGTCAGGGGATGGAGAGAGTGCTACAGAGTTGCTGAAGTAACTTTGGAGACTGATCTTTTGGCTGGAAATTCTAGGCCAAAAGAATACAGTTACTCTAGTTACTGTTCTTTAGGTGGTAAAGTCATTTCTCATAGGTATGTGCATTAACAATTCTAAAACTGCTGTATATGTATACTGGGATTAAACCAACAAGTAAATGTAGGGCAGATGGGAAGAACCAGTTTTCTTACTGTTGTACTGGGAGGTTAGAAATCAGCAAAGGAGGAAGGCCAGTAAAAACCATGTGGGAATTTATTATAGTTGAAGACATCAATATAAATTCATGTTCACCTTAATATACATACAGATGGAGAGTTTACAGAAATAAAGAAATGTGTATATACATATGTTAATATAAATACATATATTTCTTTAACTTTGCTTGCTGAGGGGGTCTAGAAATAATCACATCCCAGTAGCAAAGAGCAAACTCAGCCAGGATCTTGGATTCTAACACTATTCTCCAATGAAAGAAATCAGGGCTCCTTAGAAAAGTGGCTGATTCTAGGTCTCAGGCAGGGAATATACCAACTGTGCATGGAGCATCTTGTCATGACAGAAAGCAAGAAAGTGGTTAAAAAGCAAAATGCTGTGGACATGTCAAAGGGACACAGGAGCCAACTTGAAAGAGTTCCCAATGGCCGAAGCTAAAAATTGTGAGCAAGAGTCAATAGCACAATATTAAATGAAATTCATGAATATCTACCGATATCAATAAGTGATTGAATAAATGTAGAAGAGAGAAATCTCCTGAAGAATTGCAAATAAATTGTGTAAATACTCCCTCCTCAAAGATGAAGCTTAATTCCCACCTCTGGAGTGTGGGATGAGCTTAGTGACTTGCTTCAGAAAGTAAAATATGGAAAGGGGTGAACAGAAACTTTACAATGGGGAAATCTAGCAGACACTACTTCAGCCAGCTGGTCAAGACCAACATCATCAGTGATAAGTCATGTTGAGAACATGTACCACTGACACAATGTGATAAGAATGGCACTTCACCTCTGTGGTTTTCTTCCCAAGAACCCATAACCCCAACCTACGCATGAGAAAAACACCCTTGGAACTCAGGTGATGTGAGAAAGTCCAAACCAGTCCAATAAAGAGACAGCACAGAGACAACCACATGGAGAGGAAATGAGGTCCCCAGTTTACAGGCAATCTCAACCGCAAGACCTGTGTGTAATTTCAAATGATTTGAGATCCCTGCCTTTGTATCTTCCATCTGAGGCTACAGAAATCACAAAGCAGAGTTAAGACATCCGCATTGGCCCTTTTGATCCACATACAGAATTCTTGAGTACAATAAGCATTAAATGACATTTAGTTTGGGGTAATTTATTATGCACCTATAGTATCAAGGAAAAAAAATCTCAAAAATACGTTGAATGAAAGAAGCAAGACACAAAGCTGTAGATATGAATAGCACAATTAATCTATGGTGAACAAAATCAGAGCAATGTTTGCTTGGATGGAGGGGTTTCTAGAGAGCAGCATGAGGGAACTTTCTTGGGTAATGGAAACAGTCTATGTTTTGTTTGTGGTGGTAGTTAAACGAGTATTCATTTTTCAGTATACATATTCAAACAGTACACTTAATCTCAGATTTTTTCACCTCAAATCCTTTCTGGAATCATATTCTTTAAAACGCTGTAAAAATTAATAATATGTGACATTTTTCTTATTCTCTTTGATTTCTCTGTGGCACAATAGACAATAAAATTTAATATTCTAAGTATGATTTTACTGGTTGAACTGTGATTTTTCACAACTAGTCCCTGATTAAAATTTTGTTATGGATATTTCCTATAAAATGATACCAATAGCTTTGCCTACTATCACACTGAGAATGTCATCCTGTTTTGGGGCAAATTGGCCTGATTCTGTATGCCATGACAGTAGTGTACCATGTAAAGTTTCACTTGATGGCTTTTTAATGAATACCTGATCTGTTGTATTCAACATTCATTCAACAAACACTTGATCACATGTCTGCTAAATAGTGGAGATTAAGATAAGAATAGATGAAACAAGAATGAGAAGGGCAGTAACAGTCTCTCACTGGCCTATAGTCAGTAGTTAAAACTATAAGTTAATAGCTTTATTTTAGGCTACTAAGTATTTTCATTCTAACTTCTCACCTTTCAAGTTTCACTGTTGATACTGAGGAAGTGTTTTTATCGTGTACTTCACTACAGTTTCTTCAAAGACAAGTCAAAGGCTACACTTCTTTGATAAACCTCAAAGCTGATACTTTGAACTGAAGAGTCAGTGACTTGGAAATGAAGTTATATATATATATATTTTTTTGTTTAATCTTGTAACATCTTTTTATATAGATTATTTCTGAAATTTTATGTAACAAGATTCCAGGGGGTAAAATAAATAAACAAATTTTTTTCTTCGCCCCAGCCCCAAACCAAAATGTTGATGTTTGTTTCTAGTATTACTAGTCTAATTTTAAAATTTCAACCAAAATAATGACATAAAAACAAATAAATAAAATGAGTGACTATAGGCTAGAGGAAAGCAGAATTTATGAAATTACAATAAGAAGAGTAAGTTAAAGTTTAAAACGCAAAACTTGCATTCAACAACAATGGCTCTACACAGACTATAAAATATGGGTATGTATGTTTGGTGAGGAAGCTTCCATCATATAAATCTTGAATTTCAGTCTATAAAAAAATTCGGTCCTCATCAAGATAATTTTTTAGTCAGTTACATAGACTATGTTATATCTGTAATCTTAAATCTTATATGACTATTTAGATGGAGAAATTATTTTTCTATTGAATGTAATATTATAATAATGGGTCAAGAATAGTTGGTGAAATGTAACTGCTACTGCCAAGGAAGAATTATCACTACTAAATGCAAATTAACTAGCCACTCCCTGGAGTCCGGAAGTTTATGTCTGTCTTGTGTAACAACAAAGCTAAGAAGTATCATGACCATCCCACTACATCCTCTTGTGGTTGTTGAACATACATCAGACACCTGGATTTTTTTTCAATAATTCTATGAACACTGTTTCCCACAGGTTAAGATTTAAAATCTTGTGATTCAGTTATTCATTCATTCAGATACCAAAATTAATTTCAGAATTTACTATTTTTAGAGAAATCACATTTGTAGAAGAGTAACATTTTTACTCCTCAGAAAGTTCATGAAAAGCAGAAACAGCTTGATTATTCAGCTGTGCCATGGGCTTCTCCCGGAAAAAAAAAAAAAAAAAAAGAGAAGCTAAAGAAGGCAGTGTGAAGCACTATATCCAGGTAATAATTCTCTAAACTTTCATTTTTTTTTATGATTTCACATTTATGGAATAAAAGCAAAGAGAAAAATCATTTTTACTCTATTCCCATTTTAATTGGGACCTTTAGAGATTCAACTTTATTTTTTTAAAAAATTTCCAGCAAAACTGTGGAATGTGTGGATCTTGGCTGTATTTTTTTTTTCTTTAAAGTTATAATTCATTGCAAACTGAACTTCGTGGGTTCCTCAAACGCCGGGAAACTCATTTAAATATGCTGTATGTGAACCTGTCGACAGATTTGAGAAAAGCAATTTTAGATGTCAGAATGAGAAAGTACTGGGGGGAAAAAAAACAATCTTTTAAATGCAATCTCTATGTTAAGATGCATTTTTATTCCCTGAAATGTTACCCTTTGATGTATGTACAATTCCTAGAGTAGTCAATTAAAAGATTAACAGCCCCTGTGGCCACATTATGAATGATAATTATTTGAGCAATCTGCTGCTCAGGTAGATAAATGGCTGTGTCTGAGAAGTACTTTGAAAATAATGATTGCACGTACAGAGGGAAGTCAAAATATGTTTTTCTTGTTGAACTCAACAGTGTGACGTAATTTCTTAAGCACTTTGTCTTTCGAAGTCAGCTCTTTGAGCCACAGGTCACTGACTGAAATTTTTTCAGAGGAACCCTGCAGGTAAGGATGCCCATTCTTAGTTAAATAGCACCACAGATAAGAATCCTAGTCAATGAAAACAATTGCCCTTAAGGGCTGCCCACAGGCCTTTAGGAAAGCTTCAAAGAGTTTGTTCCTGCTGCCAAAATCAACTGCAACCTTTCCAATCGGGCCCTTTTCCAATCTGATTGCATTTCTGTATTTTCCTCTGTTAGCAGAGGCGCATGGATCCAACTGACAGTCGGTGGACGCTTGGTTTTGAGGTTTGCAAGCATCACTTTAGTCATAAAAACTTTACCAGCAGTCATGAATCTCTCATCCTTTTGGCACAGCCTCTATCCTTTTTTGGAAACTATCCAAGTCGAAGCAGTTACAGAAAGTGTCTTTTGTTCAACATCAGCAATAAGATGTACACTTAAAAGCTAGACAGAGCAAACACTTTGTTTCATTTCTCTACATAGAGATAATAGTTTATGAATTGTTTTATGTTTTTGAACTAGGGGAAAAACAGGAGCTTTTTGCCAATTTCTCTTACGGGACATAAAATGCATTAGGCAGTATCCGCCATGAGTGCTGACTTTCTCTGACACAAGGGCAGAGAAGATAAAGCAATAATAATGGACCCTGTTGCTTTGTTATCTGGAAATATATATATACACATATACACATGCACACACACACACACATACCTATGTATATATAGTCAAACTCATTTCAAAAAGATGCATAGAACTGCATATTTTAAAATATATTTCAAGTAAAACAATTTCTATGAAGTTACATATAATTCCCAGCATTTTTAGTGCTATCAAGGTAACATATAGAATTTCAAAAGTACATTTATTGACATGACTTTCAAATTAATAATTTACTTTAAATGATACCAAGCATCACTTCACATATTTTGTGTTCTATTATGCCGAATGTTGGCAATTTAACCTACTTTACAATGAAGTATAATAGTACAGGCAATTTCTGGTACATATAAGTGACCTAATAAAAAGACAAAGGTATATAAAATTCTAGGGGAGGTAAACTGAAGTCAAATGGGCCTCAGTGTGATCAAGGGGAAGCTGAATGACTTAAGAAAGTGTTATATAAGGAGTAATTGCTGACAAAACTGTGCTCCTGGGAAGATCAGCATGACTGTCATAATTGACTGCATAATTATCACCATATTATCCCATTTCTAACCAAAAACTACTACTCAGTCCACTAAAGGAATTTGTTCAATTATAGATTCAGTATATATTTTATAGAAAATATTAATAGATAAGGAATCATTTACAGTAACACATTTTAACACTAAATTTTCTAGAACGTATTTTGATAATTTCCATTATTGTTTAGCATTCTTGAGCTATTATGCTATTGTTTATACCTTAAAATCTTATAAATGGCAGTATAAAACCTACAATTTTGTACAAAATTTTGGTAGGGCAATGGATAGATTTAAAAGTGTCATGAGGAAAGCTGACTATTGCTTTTTCAATGTATGTTTTATAACACAAAAGTCTATAAATCATGAAAAGGAAAATCATAATTTGCATTGCACTACTCAGCCCTCTTGCCTCACTTGGAGATATCTGATATTTTCCTGGCCAGTGAAAGGTGAGGGGATGTGGTGAGTAAGATGGTCAAGATCTTGATCCATTCCTGGCCCACCTTTCCTTCATTCCTTCTTCCTTTTCACTGGAGAATTTGGGGGGCAGATGTTGAGAGTAATTATATCAGGATTCAAGTACACTTGAATCTTGAGTGGAGCTGCCCAGAAGAGAAACCAGACAAGGAGTTTTTGCACTGGACTTGGTATGAGTGGATTTGTAAGTATATATGGAGTGCTGTGCTACTGAGATATTAGCACAGTGAGCCTACCCAGGCTAATAAGACATTTAAAACAGTGTGAAGGCTACCTGTGCTATGGATGAGGCTAGAATACAGCCAACATTCAGTTAACATAAGCAACCTTTATTATTATTAATGGACAAAGTAAATCACTTCAATTTGAACTCACATTGCAGGAACTAGACAGAAGAGAGACATTACAAATTAAGAATAAGAATAAGAATAAAAGAATAAGAATAAGAATAAGAATAAGAATAAGAATAAGAATAAGAATAAGAATAAGAATAAGAATAATGAAAGAACTCAAGAATTGAGAATGCCTTGTCTGGAAGAGCAGCTCAAGGAGTGTTTAAGGGACATTCCAAAAAGTGAACGTGTGCTTCATATTACTAAAAATGAGAAGATTGGGACCATACAAGAGACCTTGTTGACTGAGAGCTTTATGAAAACCTAAGGTGCTGATGATTAAAAAAATTAAAAAGGAATGCTTAAGTGGAGGTAGCAATATAAAAATTAAAGTCTAAGGAGAACTGTCTGAAGATAAAGGACCATAGGGTCAACTTACTGTTTCTACGAACTTCCTGTTCTTAAACAAAAATCACAACAGACAAGGCATGTCTTCTTTCTCATGACAGAGTTCAGAAATAGCAAATACATCAACAGAGTCTTCTTTAACAAACCTTTACATAGATAATGACAGAGAACAAGCCACTAAATCTTTTTCACCATTTATTAAGCTCTGTTGTTCAGCTTGAGTTTCTATGATCATTAAATTGGGACTTGCATTACGTTAATACACGTTTAATGCCATCTAAAAATATACCGCAATGAAAGTATAAGAATTGTTTCTTTATCTTAAATAATTATTTTTATTTGAAGGCTATCTATTTTTCTTTTCTATGTTCACCTAAAATTGAGACATTAAAACATCTCTAACATTAAAGCAATTGAAAATATCTGTATTTCAGCTTTGCTAGTATGACTGTAAGAACATAAAATAACAGTACAACAGCCTTCTAGTGACATCTGCTGAACAACCAGACTATTCCTTAAGCAATAAATAGAAAAGGAGAAGGTATCTCTGTTTGGAAAACAGAAAGTAAATGAATTTTCCTGAGTTTCCATACAAAATTAAAACATAAGATTTAAAATCAGACGATTGGGTATTTCTTAGTTAAATGTAACTGTATGACTAGCTGAACAAGAATCTTGACTGTGTTGACACATTGCAAAATATAAATTATTGCCAAAGCATGGTGCTAATTTTTCTTCTTCGTGATCTCCTCCAGTTCTACAAAAGTTTAATTTAAAGGAACATAGCTTTAAGAATAAAAAAAAAAAAAAATTTCTTATGGCAGGAGGTGCTGAAAATCAGCAATGCATATATAACAGACTCAAGAAAGATGGAGAAAAGAATGAGACATAGAAGTCATATTTATGAGAGCAAGCAAGGTTAGATGACTTCTGATACAAAAAAAATGAACTGTAGAAATTTTTTAAAGTTTATAAATAAATTAAAATAAAACAAATTATTTGAAAACATTCTAAAATAACTGGAAAATTATTTATAAAAATACATAGTAGCTAAATTAATCAGTTAATATCAGATAAATTATGGCATGGGTCAATGATTCGTAGAAATACATTAAATATTTTAATGCTAGCAAAATATATAGATTAATAAAAACTTTTAAATAATATTGTATTGAATAATTGTCCTAATATATAGTCTCATTTAATAAACCAAGTAACCCCAAGAGGTGGGTATATTTCAGTTTAGCTGGGAAGGAAACCAAGGTGACATGAGTTTAAGTGGCCAGCCTCATGACAAGGTCATGAGACTTGGACTTCAAAGATCAACTCCATTGTCCTTTATACTGCACAGCTCCCATTTAGAGGAAATACTGCTCTCATTAAAGGCTGAAGACACTTATTATAACATTTGGCATGTGTTAAAATAGAACTGTTAGAAGTCATCACCTTAAATAGTATGTCATGATCCTGAGGCAAACATCTACATTCTTTAATTGGAAAATAAAATTGTCAAGTATTTTTTAAAATTTCTTTTATGTTTAATTGATTTTTTTCTTTCTGCAGCATTATATTAAAAGCTATTTTACAACATTCTGTTGGTACATATTAGTTTGGGGCATGTTTTCATGATTTTAAAGTATGGAAGCAATTATGTAAGGAATCAGCCAAATTCTGTTTATGAAACTTTTATAGCTCTTGTCAATAAAGAACAGATGGTTTAAAAAAAAAAAAAAAAGAACTTTGTATTGGTAATATCACAGTCTTAATGTTACAGAATATTTTTTTTTAAACTTGTTTGAAGGTAAAAAGAGAATTGATCTTCACATATTTTTCTTAACCAACATAAAAACATCTAATGTTCAGGGATACTACTACAGTTGCATGTGTGTTGATAAAATTTGAACATGCTTTTAAAATTCCTGGCACCGTGTACTATTAACTTTGAGTTTTGTCACTGCTTAGAAGATCAAATATTCTACCATTATATGATGCATTAATTAAAATTAAATTTGTCTTCTTTTTTCATCAGTAAGCTAGTTTCCAAACAAGGTTTCTGGTTCAAATTTATTTGTGAAGATTACTCTTCCTTTGCCTAGATTCTCTTCTCCAGTACCCTTGCATGTTTCCAGGAACAAATTAGATGCAAAATAAATGTTTATGATGATGTTGATGGTGATGATGATGACAATATATGAAAACTAATGACTGCTGTAAGGAATCATTGCACACACACTATAATCAAAAAAGAAAAGTAGGTGTGAAAGAAAGAGAAGATTACAGAACATCTTTTTCAAATTGCCAAAAAGTAAATCACATTCTTCCAAGATAAATCACTGTATGCTACTTTTATCAAAATTTTTTATTGTTCAAACTTAGTTTAAAAAATAAACAGTCTTGTGATTTTTAAACACATTTAAAACTTTTAATTTAAATAGTATGAATGATGTGGAAGTATCTGATTACCCCACTTGTAAATGAAATATCTTAATTCAGTGATCCTAGCTATGGTTTTTGAGAATCTTGTCTGTCTCCATTTACCCCAAGGAGACAAAAATGTTCCTTCTTAAATAATTTTAACTTGTAAAGTGCATGAATGAGTGAGGGAAATACTGAATAAATGAATAAATAGATAAATTAATAATATTTATCAACATATTTTAAAATCTAGAGAAATAGATTGTTATATTATCAAAAAATAAAAAAGAAAGAAATGATACAGTATTGAGAGGATTCCAAAGAGGCATAGGTATATTTCCTATATGCAGTTAATGCTCTGCTAAATTTGCTCAGAATTCAAGCTAAGAATTTTGAAATACTCATTAATTATACTTCCAAAATATTAGATTTTTTTCCCCAGAAATCACATAAAATATGATAATACAGGTCCACTTTATGCCTTCAGTGAGTTAAGGTATTTTGTATAATTTATGAAAAGATTAGAAAGAGCCAGAAAATCCAAGTAACTAAGACAAAATTAAGCAGGTGGCTCAGGGGAAATTTGGAATCCAGGTAAAATAATAAGGTAGCAAGTATAAAATTTCAAAACCACAAACAAATAATGTAACTTACTTTTCTATAATCAACTTTGTCTCTACAAAGAGAGACAATATTAGTCCTAGTCAACTCCAGATGAACACAATATATTTGTTTTTCTATCACCTGGCCTCTCCCTTTTCCCCAGAGATCAGTGTAAATTTCTGAGGGTGCATATAATGCCGTAGCATGAGTTGGAAACTGAAGGTGTGATACAACCTCTATGGGTAAAGGTAATCATCTACCCTTAGTGGCCATGTCATATTGGGTAGGTAGTAATAATTAGTGTTGACCTGAAACGAATAACTTCCAGATATTTCTCCAGCAAAAATGGATTTATTGGTAATCAGCCAAGAATTGCAATTTGGGGTCCACAACCTTGGTGAGCCATGTGTTAAGTCCGCTCAGATCAAGAGAAGGAGGACACTTTTATAGAGGGGGAAAAGGAAGTTGGGAGGGCCATAGCAAACAAAGATTCCTTGACTTTTCATTGGCTGAGTCCTTGCCAGGAAAGAAGAGGAGTCTTTCTTTTTCCTGTTGGGCTCTGTTATTGTCTCAGGGTGTAAGGGCTCCCCTTCTGGTCTCCCAGCTCTATTTAATTGAGGTTTCTGTTTATTGATTTTTTTTTTACATTATTTACAATTGTTAGAACCCCTACTCTATATCAGACACTGGTCTACATTCTTTCTTTATGTATTAATTTACTTAATCCTCCCTAGATTTTATATCTAAGGGAACCGAGGCACAAAAGATTACGTTATCTGTCTACCATCCTACAGCAAGTGTCAGGATGCTGGCTTCCAACACTGATCTCAATCACTACAACGTACTGCCTCTCTATGTTCCCAAGGTACAAAGTTTTATCAGTCCTTGGAAGTGGGTATATATCTCCTCATGCTAGTATCACAGAGACTCCTCCACTCAACCCACCCCACTCTGTCTATAGCTCCATTATGTTGGAACTGCTGATGCCCACTGGAAAGATCACAAGAGTCCTTCAGGTCTCTCAATGTCTTATGTGTGTGTGTGTGTGTGTGTGTGTGTGTGTGTGTGTATGTTGGGAGTGGAGGAAGGGCCACAACAGAGAGAGATGCTGGCTGTGCCTCAGGAGGTATTCTTCTGGATCTGTCTTACACATGGGCTAAACTACTGAAGCTTAAAATCCAAAGATTTTATGTCTTTGTTCTCTTAGTTGACTTGACAATTTCCCACAGAGAAGTATGTTGTAACAGAGTTAAAGATTCACAAGGGTTAAGGGAACAACAGACTCCATAATGTCGTATCACCACAATAAGGGTGAAAATAACAAAACACTATCTCCTGTACCCAGAGAATTTCAGAAACCTCAGGTCCAAATCTTTACTTTCTAATTATTTGTGATTGCTCGTACGTCTTACAGGTGTTCTTTAAAAGTGTCTACATTCTGCCCTCTCCTTGTCTAATATCAACATGAATTTTTTTCATTGCAGTAGTAGTCTCTGAAATGTCATATATGAGTCTTCTCATTGGTTCTACTCTCCAACATACTACAAAATCACTCTGAGAAATTGGATCAAATACTCTCCACTCCAACTTATGTTACATTCTCTTCTCAGGACTCATCTTCCACTTTTAAGCTTTATTTGATGTTGTTCTTTTATATTTCTCATTATTTATTATCCAGTCCAATATGTAAAGAATCTTCCATGAGTCCAGGAAAACTGTAGGGAAGTTCAAATTGAGTGGCGCATATAATGATCTCCCAAATTACCCACTGTTCTTGGACCATGTTTGTCTTCTTTGACTTTTTCTTTTGGGGGGTTAGTTTCTTTAAGTGGAAACAAAAAAAGGAAATTATTTGATTGGCCGCAGCTTAAAGCCTGTTGGCTGTTTGTCATTGGTTGAATCTCAGTCCAATGGCATTCTTGTTTAATTAATTTAATATTAAGTATTTATTAGTAATTTAGTATTAATTTGGCTATAATACCTAAATTCTGGTGGCAAAATAGCCCTGATATGGCCAAACTTGTCTCACACCAAAAATAGAATAGTTCACACTTGCACACACACAGATGACTAAATTTAATAGAGTTTCAATGAATCCTTCAACTACAGCATCAGATATGGCTAAAGAGAGAAATCTAAACTGAATGGCTGCAACCCGTGTTTGTGGTCTCTTCTATAGAACTTCTGTGTCTCAGAGTACCCGTATCAGACAGGCAGTATTCCTCTTAACATCTGGGTGAAGTGACCCGCATGCTAAGGAAGTGGGGGTCAGGTGGGCATGGGAATAGAAGCCCCAGTTATTTAGTACAATCAAGGGAGACTTTTTTCTATGTTAATGACAAACGGTTGGGTGGTTTTCATAAATAAATAGAACCAACTTAGGGTCCATGATATACACATAATTTTAGTAGCATTTCCCATATCAATTAAATCAAGATTTCATACTCCTCTAGGAAGCTCTGACGATAGAGATAGGTGCAATTTTCTTTCCTTGGATCTACGGTTGCTTGGTTTCTGACTAAAAGACATTTTGCTTGCTGATAACAAGTCTTCCATAGACATTTGACAAATATACATTGCTTGATTAAGCTACAGTGAGCAAGTATCTTTCGTTTATCATAGTATTTCTTAAAGATTTCCACGCATTGTTCACTAAGCTTTCAGATTTAAATAACTTTGAACATTCGTTTGAAATGATAAGCAATTAGGAATTTTTTTTAAGATTTTGTATTTCACAGAATGGAAATGTGAACTTCAGATTACCAGAGTAGCAGAAGGTAGAAATAATCTGGGCTCTTGGATTTCAAATCCTGCCTTTCTAGCCTTTAAAATAGCTCCAGTGAGAGGAAGAGATGTATTTCTCATGGACTTAAGCTGGCGGGAAGCAAGCTTTCCTTCAGTAGCCCAGGGTCAGTGTGGGCCCTGGTTCTCACAGGCTGAATTCAGATGAGGCAGTTGGTCTGCATTCAGCTTTGTTTCTAAGCACGGAATGATTTCATGCACTTATCCTTTCTTTTTTGCCTGTCTGGTTTCCATGGAAATGCAGGCCTTTTGGAAACAGCAAAGCCTTGCACCTCATGCACAGACACTGTGTGTTATTTCTGGAATCAAATGAGAAGTGAACACATCCCAGCGTGTTGGTGTGAACAGGTCCTGGCCAAGGCAGGCAGGGGTGCAGAGGGAAGGTGCAATATCCCATTGTCTTATTAGGGAAAGAACTTCATGTCCACAGGAATTACAGGTTATCTGTTGTTCTATGAGAAATACAAGATTTATCTTGTTAAACATTAATATAGACAGGGGAAAAACATATAATTGGGCAAAAATTCAGACTTTTGTGGCTTCACTAAAAGTTTATTTAATATGTGCTTAGGAATTACAGAGATGTAACTTTTACTCAAGTCAGGACTTAAATAAAATTATTACAAACTTTAAAGCTGTCAATTTCTCCACCAGAATATATAATTTCATTAAGAATTTTCCCTAATTGGGTTAAAATCTATTTCTCCTCCCACACACAAAGTAAATGAAATTTGAAAAATAATTTAAGAGAACAACATTTTTTAAAGAAAACAGATACTTGAAAAAAAATCCTATTGTGTTTTTTATAATGGGAAAATCATTTTGCATTTCTGTGAATTATATGCTGATTCTTGATGAACAACTTATTTTAGTGCCTATTTCTTAGTTTTTATTCTTGATATGTTACACATTTATATTACAACTGATTTTATTCCTATCTCTAATAGAATTTATTAAACCTCATAGAAAGTCATGGGCTTTTAAGAGTTGCTTAGGTATAATCATATAATGTTACGTTACTCATAAAATAATTTGCCAATCACACAGTTAAATCAATCCCTTCTTTTTGCAAAGCAAAATTTTTTAAAGTTTTCTCTTCTTTCAATTTATTAATCATTTAATTTTTTAAATAAATCATAAACATAAGAAATAATAAATGGCATACAAAGTGCTGCAGGATAAAAATATCTGTGTATATTCAAGAAAAATTACTCTATGAAAGCCTTGCCTTGTAAGAGCTTATGTTCATGGAAGAGAATGGAGACCAAAAAGATTTGGAAAAGAAAACACATAATTTGGCTTCAAAATGTATTTTTACACAAATCACTTGAAAAACTTTTCTTTGTACCTCCAGGGAAAGAGAAGGCCAATTTTGCAAATGAAGTGGGAAATAAAGAAAATAGCATAGGCCCCAGGAGAAAAGAAAAAAGAAAATGTTTATTATGAGCTAGAGGTAAAAGTTTGGTTTAATCATAATGACAAAATGAAGAAATAAAATTGTGACAAGGAACAAACTTTAGTTCTTTATTGTTTTAATGAGTTAATAAAAGTAATATGTAGCTGGAAGACAAATGGAAAACCCCAATGAGAATCATATACAATGAGTCTGACAAGGTTAAAAACTACAATAAACATCCTTTTTCCCCAGCTTTATTGAGATATAATTGACATATAACATTGTGTAAGTTACAGTAAACATCTTACTGAAAGGTATAGACAGTAATAAATTTTAACTAAGAATAGCTTTTTGAGATTAATTTAAAATACTTTTATCCTTAAGAAGGAAAGTGCATGCTTTTGAATCCAAACAGTCAAAAGTGTGCTTGTTTCTTTAAATTATAAAGCTTCATCTCAGGTATCTAGGAATAGAAGCAAATGCTATTGTCTAGAAACCAGAGCAGTCCATCACTAATCATGGCTCTTGCAATTCAGTATTATAGAGGTTATTTGGGATTGAGGATGACTAACACTATATAAATGCCATTGGTGACTCAAATTTCATCTCAAAAAAAAAAAAAACTTATGGAAATAGTGACACATACGAACTATACAACCAAAATTTTAAATGATTTTTATGACTTGGCTTCATTGTCTTTTAAGTCCTCTGGTCAGATATAATCATATGTAAATAACAGGAAAGTGTTCCATTGAATAAGTATTGCTGCTTTCAGAACTCCCTTTGTAAGCTATTACCTATTTCCATGCTTACCTTGTGCAAAATGTTTCTATTTTTATTCTCATTAGGTCTTCCTATCCTTCATTCTTCACAATTTGTCTCCTGCCCGTGCGTATACCTAGACGAGAACAGACAACTAAGACAGAAATGAGGCTTTAAGAAATCAGGAGTCATTTCTTTAGATGTAAATTTTTCTGATCGCTATCATCGTTCTAGCTGAAATTGTTCCAGTGTTTCCTAGTGAATAGAGAGAAATTTTGTTAATGTCCTGCCGCAGATGACATCCATGTGCATCTTTTTCATTCACCTTCTCTAACAGGATATAAATTGATTTTGTTAAATCTTATACTTAGTGAACTTATGTTAGTTTCTAGTGGTCACCCCTTCTCTTTGTAAGTGTTCCAATACTTCAGAATAATTTGTTTACTAATCTGCTTGGAAATTTTATCTGAGAACGACACAATCATTTCTGCAGCATGCAAACATCTCTTTCAATCTGTACAAATCAAATATTACTGATACCAGCTTTGTGATCATAGCACTGGATTTTTTGGAAAGGGCACTGCACTGTGCCTGGAAAGTAAATGCAAAGGTATTATGTCAATCAACTGACCACCTAATAACCAACAATATCCTGGAGTTAGGCCAAGGACTGTATTACCGTCTGTTTCATGAATTTTTAAAGAGGCCTGGCTTGTGTACAACCAGGGATTTACAGAGACACTAATAACCTGACATTGTCAAGAAGACAAGCCAAGGACACATCACACACTGTGCATTTATATAAATGAGATGTCGGCATGTCTCAGTACTTGAGATCTCCAACCATTACATAATAACTTCTTTGTATACTAATAGCACCTTTAAAATTGTTTTAAAAGGTGGAGCACAGAGGATTATTAGGGCAGTGAAACTACTCTGCATGATACTATAATGGTGGATACATGTCATTATACATTTGTCCAAAGCCGTGGAACAGCAAGAGTGAACATTAATGTAAACTATGGGCTCTGGATGATTATGAGGTTTCAAAGTAGGTTCCTCAGTTGTAACAAATGCACCACTCTGGTTGGGGGGGGGGTGTTGATAATGGGGGAGGTTATGCACGGGTGGGAGCAGTAGATTCATGGGAAACCTCTGTACCTTTCTTTCAATTTGCTGCGAACCTAAAACTACTGTAAAAAATAAAGTTTAAATTTTAAAATTGCTTTATATTACTTATAAAATGCATGTCTTTCTCCTGCACAGAAGTGTGATCCTGGGAGCAGGCACCAAGTTATATTCAGTTCTTTGCCTAAACCTACCACGTCTGCAAGAGCATTGTTTATATAAGGGTCTCAGTAATTGTTGTTTAAATGATAACTTCCCTCCAAGCCAGTTTTGTGCAGTCTAATTATTGTTTATTAAACTCATAGTCAAAACAATTTCATGCTTGGTTAGGCTGTGGATACACAGGATATTTTACTAATTTGACTGATTCTTTGTCCTGTAACTGTTGTATTAGGAATCCTCTTTACACTAATTTATCAGTTATGATTATGACCATTTACTCATTTAAAAGCAGCTCAGAGTTAGGCAGTTCAAGAAAAATAGATCAAATACATTGTATTCATAAAAGACTCTGGAACTTCAGTTTCTGCTCACAATCAGCATTTGACTTCTTCCATCCATGTTTACCTCATGTTTCAAGATGACTGCTGAAGTTCCTGCCATCGACTTCATCTTCCAGGCCAAGAAAGAAATTTCAGAAGTCTTGCCTAAAAACAAAACAAAACAAAAGTAAGTATTTCCAGAAGCCTCACAAGATTCACCTGCTTAGATTTCTTTATCTAGAATTTAGGGGCATGGCCACACTGAGCTGTGAGGAGAATAAGAAGTATAATCTTTTATTCTGAATGGCAACATGACTCCCAAAATCAGAGCTCTGTTACTAGGGAGGAAAGTGAGAGTTCACGTTGGGTTAGCCATGGTAGTCTGTGCCTCACCAATCCTCAAACATGACTGGGAATCCCTCAAATGCCTGCTTCACCTGCTCTCACGAACCAGTCCACAAACATCCAATGACACTTGCCTCTCCTGTTCTGGATTCCTCCCTGTTAAAGCTGGACATTCTTGAAGCCCCTCTCTGGCATCCTCATGCCACTCACTGTGCCACCCGAGTGTGAACCTCAATGATGTACCCCAAGGGCGGTCCATCCAGATATTCCTGAAAGCACCTCATCCTCAAGGTTCCACAACAGAACTTGATTCTAAGCTGCTTTGGCATGAGTGGTCACTGCCCTAATGCCATGCAGCTGCTGGTAATCTAGACACAAAGCCAAGCTTTCCAGGCCCAAGGACTTGGAAATTTCTTATGAAATTCTCTAACCATGATGCCTCTGTCCTAAAAGTCTTATGGCGCTCAGGAAACTGGGTGGTGCATTGAAGTTAGGCCAGTCTCCACTCTCCCCCTCAGGCCTCCTTTGACCAAATCAGAGCACATCTCAAGCCTGTCAAGTCTGAGAGATAGCGGTGGGTCTGACTCCTCTTGGGTTCTAGTAGGATAGCCCACTGGGCACACTTCCAGGCTGTTTTCTCTGGAGTGTAAGTGATTCCTTCCATACTGTATTTGCTTTTTCCACAAAAGCTGTCTTAAAAGTCATAAAAACAAACTCGAAGTAAATATATTCCACTATTTATTAAAAGCTCAAATATCAAATGTGAAGGATACTGTCATACAATTAGACTAGATTTTAAAGGCAGGTACTATAATCGAAGAGAGTAAATACATTCTCTTTATGAAAATAGGCCATTAGAGAAACATAAAAGTAAATGTGAGAACCTAAAACTATGCTCCTTTTCATATGTTTCAAGTTTTTTGATGGCCAAGCGTTGCCTCATAAAGCATTTCTTAGTCATATTAATGGGTCATGAATACATATTAGTGTGGATAGAACAACATGTTGATTAATTATTTCAGAGAAACCCACCAAGTGGCTTGTTTTTTTAGAGCCAAATTTTCAACACCAATTCATGTCAGCAAAAGGATTGTGAAGAGCAATAGAGTTAGCAAGATAAATATATCAGAAGCAGGAGAACCTTTATATTATACTTAGGGAGAAGCACTCCGTAGCCAGATTGCCTGAGTTCAAATGGCAACTCAAACATTTATGGGTTCTGTGATTCTGGAAAAGGTGGTGAATCTCTCTGTGCCTCACTTTCTCAGTCTAGGAATCAGAAATAATAACGTTGCATAACTTTCAAATTATTATACATGAATATCTCAAAATATCATCTGGTGTATATAAGTATTAGCTGTCACTATAATTAACTTAAAAAAGATTTCAGAACACAATTAAAAATATTACAAATTGACACCTATAAACACAACTATTGAGGCAACCTTTTTGCTGGCATAAAATGTATCAAATATATCCTAGTTAAAATCCTGCTTCCCCCAAATGATAAAATGTTAGTAGGCACCTGTCCCCTCAAATAAAAGCCTATGAAAGCACGAAGAAACTAACATGCATCAATATCAAGTATCTTCTTTGTGCCTGGCATTTAGGGCCGCCGTATGGGACAGCTCCATGGGGTACCATCACAATGTGTTCCAGTGTGGGCTGAGTGTCAGGAGGTACCATTACTATTGACCCCCGGGTAATGGGTACCCCCCGGAGCTGTGCAACTCAAGAGTCATGGGTGTTATGTCAGCAAGGTACATTATACTCTAGGTTCACTGGAGAGAAAACATCCTTCGGTTAAACAAGTGGCTCAATTTATTATCATTTCTAAGCAGTCCCAACTCCTCAATATCAGCTGTAGTAAGTCTACGCTCAACAAAACCTGTAAGCCCTAATGATGTGACAAAATTTAACAGTGTGTTAAACACAAGAGCTTGTCACTCTCTTTTATATTCAGAGCTCAGGCCAGATTAGGTCTTGCGAACTTCTGCGAGAGTCCACGAAACCAAGACAAGACTATTGCCCTCGTTGATAAGGAAACACTCTTTTAGAAGCAACTGAGAACTACTGAAAGAGAAACAGAGGAAATGTGAGCGATCCCAGGACCAAAGCTGCTCATCTCAGGCCCTGGGATGGGAAAGAGTTTGCAGGATCCCAGGGGAAGCAATATTCCTTACATGTGGAGGAGGTGAGGAAATACAGGGGGAGCATGTGGCTTCAGCTTCTTTTTTCCTACCGTCCTTGTTACTGTGTAGGCCTTTTGTGGGTGCCCCTCAATTCCTTCAAAGTCCATTTTCCTTTCTTTTCTGATGTTCCCAGTTGTCACGTGTGTTACAGAACAAATCACATGAGGCTGAGTAGTAAGACCCCAATAAATCGTACTTTGTGCTAAATTCTGAGTGGAGAGAGGTGAACAGAATCATTGTATCTAAATGTCAAGTAGTGTCAAAATGTATCAATGGTTAAGAAAATAATTGACCAATATAGGCACAAATATATGAGTCCCTTGCATTAGTCATGACAGGCTCCATTATAATAAGAAAATACTCCCTAAATCTTAGTGGTTTAACCCAACAAAGGTTTATTTTCGGTTGATTCAAGGTCCTCTTTAGTTCAGGTGACACCTCATGGCTTCAGATCTCCCTGCCTCAATACAATGATCCAAACAGATAGAGGCGCCAAGATGCCATAGTGGCTGCACCGGAAACAGGGGCACCCCGGGTCAGTGCAGCAGAGAAAACAAGGGCTGGAGGGCCCCCATGCTGGAGTTAAAAGTTTCAGACCAGGAATGTGCAGGCCACCTACTAATAACCCATTGCTAGTTATATGGTCTCGTCTAATCATGAAATAATTAAGAATGGTGACCTTCTTGCTGCTTGCCCAGAGCAGGAGAATAACAAGATATGAGTGAGCATCAGAAATGCCTACCAAGGGCTTCCCTGGTGGCGCAGTGGTTGAGAATCTGCCTGCCAATGCAGGGGACACGGGTTCGAGACCTGGTCTGGGAAGATCCCACATGCTGCGGAGCAACTAGGCCCATGAGCCACAATTACTGAGCTTGCCCGTCTGGAGCCTGTGCTCCGCAACAAGAGAGGCCGCGACAGTGAGAGGCCCACGCACTGCGATGAAGAGTGGCCCCCGCTTGCCACAACTAGAGAAAACCCTGGCACAGAAACGAAGACCCAACGCAGCCAAAAATAAATAAATAATTAAAAAAAAAAAAAAGAAATGCCTACCGATAGCATTTCATGATCAGGGATTGATTAAATATTTTTTATGTCACACACTTTCCTCAGGTTAAATAGCACAAATTGGGAAAAGGCTGCTTTCAGAACAATTTTCATTCTATTAGGAAGGATTATTGTAATTTCATTAAGAAAGAAAGAAAGCCTATATAGAGTTCTGTATACTCCTCTGTATTTTGATTGTTTTTAATTCAAGCACGTTATATCCTTTTGCTTATCCGTGAGTTACCCAAAAATACTTTTTAATATGTTCTTATTCCTCCTCTATTTTTAAAGTATACTCTGCCTATTTTTTCAGAAAACAGTATTTGTTTCATAATGAGTCCTAATATGTGTGTATTCATATATGTGTGTGTGTGTGTGTGTGTGTGTGTGTGTGTATACCTGTAACCAAATCTCTATTTAGTAATTTCTCTCAAATTTGTCTTATTGGCTCTCAAAAAGCTACAGCTAACTGTACCCATTCTCACCCAGTAAATCATGATCATCCATGACCGTTAGGCTGACTATAATCATTTATGTTATATGTTGTGATTTTAAGATATATATTGTTGGGTTTAGATACTTATTTGACTAAACTGAAAGCAGAAAGCTCTTTAAATATTTTGAACAATGTAATAAAACTCTTCTCACTATTCTTCCTGCTTCCTGTTGGAAGAGCCAGGAGGCCGTGAAGGCTGAAGTGAAGTGGAAGCTGAACATCCCACCAAGTGCTCTTTCACTGTAGGAGGAAGATGGGAAGCCCCGACCAATGACTGAACCGGGATGTGAGTGAACAGCAGCTACGTCATGGCTGGCCAGTATCCAAAGCTGGTTGGACAAAATCTTTCTCAGGAGCATCATCAGGCACTGTGGCAGAGCCAATTGTGTGCTCAAAGTTCCCACCCACTCTATTCCTATCTCGGGGATGAAGCGATGGGAGAAGGTTTTTATGCATACCGACAATGGGCTGTGTATAATATCTTGCTTTTAATATAAAAGAAAAATGAAAAAGTCAAAACTAAGACAGTAAAAAGATCAGTGGTTGCCAGAGGTTAGGGTGAAGGGAAGGATGAACAGGTAGAGCACAGACAGTTTTTAGGGAAGTGAAAATACTCTGTATGATAGCATAATGATGGATGCATGTCATTACATGTTTATCCAAACCCATAGAACGTACACCACCAAGAGTGAATATAAAGTAAATTATGGACTTTGGGTGATAATGACGCATCAATGTAGATTCATCCATTATAACAAAAGTACCACTCTGGTACTTTTAATGGGGAAGGTTGTGCCTGTGAGGGGGGAGGGGGTATACGGGAACTCTCTGGACATTCCCCTCAATTTTGTTGTGAACCTAAAACTGCTATAAAAAATAAAGCCTTTAAAAATGACAAAAGTTCAACCAGTATATTTTTAAAAGGCCTAATCTAAGAAAAAAATATGATTAAATTCTTTCCTAACTATAGGCTCTATAGACAACTATAAAATTTAACCAAATATTTTAATTATTCTGTAACCTAGAGCATGTAATAATGTCAAGTGCCACATATCTTTAGCTTTAGATATAATTTATCTTTATCGCATATGTCCAATCTAAAAGTGTAAAATTGTGCAAATTCTTAATATAAATGATTTTATTTTATACAGGTACAAAACAGGATATACATCATGAAATATATTTGTGTGAAAAAAGTATTTAAAAGTGTTTTCTTCTTTTTTAGGCAGTTGTTAATATCAATTTATATAGAATTTAATATCAAAGGAAGTAAGGAAATTCTCAGGTAAATTCTCAGGTAAGTTCTTTGTGACATCTAAAACTTTCAGATGTCACAAAGAACTATTATGACTTTGTTACTGAGAGATAGTTAGGAGGATAATACTTATGAGAGTAAATATCTTCCATGATGTTGGAAGTTACACTATGCAATGCTTTGGGGGTGATTTTGGTATACTGGCCAGGAATATATTTTTTAAAATTGACTGGCCACAAGATGGCAGCATGACACAAAAGACAATGCAAATGACAATAATTACTTCTAGTTGTATAAATACTAAGGTGTGTGCCTTAATTTCATCTGATCGAAAGAAAAAAATAGCAAAAAAATAACTTTAGTAAAAACTTGATGGGAACAGAACAGTAGGACATAGGCCATTGCACATTACACATTTTGAAGTAGAAGCAGCATTCTATTTATCCATAATTTCAGGAACATTGGCCCCCAAAAGGAAATTCTGCAAAGAGGTCTACAGTGTTTCCCTTCCTTAAATAAATGAGACGTGTCAAAGTGAAATCAATTAGATAGGTCACACTCACTGAGACACAGCATTCATATATACCCACACAAGCAAACATAATATACAGGGAACTATAAAATCTGAAAACTTTGAAATTGCCATATTTATTGAAGCACTACTCAACCACTTTGAAATTTAAATATGGATTTATTTGAATCAGTTTTAAAAGTTACATAACCAAGTGTTTAAATTATGTCAGTGCTCTTGAGTTCTGAATATTTTTGTGAATGTAAAGTATATTGCATTAAACATTTTAAATTCCAAATTTTTGAAGAAAAATAACCTTTACTATAAAGATATTCTAATATATTCTATCTATGAAGTTGGAAACAGTTTACTGTGTGAGGAAATAATTGAAAATATTAGATGTCACTGATTCTAATTTGTTTAAGTGTGAAATTGTGCATGCTTCTTCCTCTTTATATTACAGCAATGTACAGTCCAAACATCAGCTCATTTGAGCATTATAGAGTTCATTCATTCTTATGGCTGAGGATTTATCTGATATCCTTTGATTTCAATCCTTATGGTCCAAAAGCTCCCGAAATGCACTAGTCTATTTTCTTAGTTTGCAATTAGGATCCTCAATAGAAAAGAAAATGATAATTTTGGTTATAGGATTAACATTTTGTGTGCATTGAAATTATTCAATGGTTACTAAATGAAACTGCACAATGTCTGAATCTGATTTAAATATATACTGACTCTAAGTCACAAATTGAACATTTTAAAGAAAATGTGCACAATATTGTATTATAAAAGTCATCAATGTGTTTTTTACTTTTTAAGAAACATTTTAAATGAAGTGTGTATGATATACTCTTATAATAATAAATTCTCAAGTATGGTTTTTCTTTGTCCAAAATTATATATACAAAGAGCAATTGTTATGATGGTTGAGCCAAATGATTTCATATTACATTATACTATACTATGTTATGATATATTATTACACATTATCATAATATATTCTAATATTTTCTAGCAGTACATATCTTTATTATCATTTTATTATCACAGCATAGCATATCTTTCTGCCCTTTATCTCCCTACTGCTTTGTTGGTTATTTTCCTGTCTCCACCAACCACTCTGGAAACTTTTTTCTCTGACACCAATTTTGCCATTTTTTAAGATGATTACAAGAACCGGGGGATCTAGCTAGTAAGATTTTCCACTATAATATATTCATTAGGCAAATGTTTGATTAGGATCTTCTTGCTGTTAAGTTTTTCAGTCACATCATCTCTTTCAACTTTTCTTATCCTTGCTCCCCAAGCAGGATGCATTCTACTTTCCACCTGCTTTATCAGCAGTTTCCAGTGTATATCTCACCCCCTCATGCCCCACCCCCCTGCCTTTGGGTGTAGATTTGCTCATTCAGCCTGAAATTCTTTTTTTTCCCACTTCATTGGCTTTCTGACTGTAGGGTAATTCTCTCTGCTGAACACTAATCACACTCTCCATCTCCTGCTCTAGTATTTTGCAAATACCCAACATACACTAACCAGTATTAAAATCATATCTTTTCTTACATGCTGCTACCCACAATAACTCTAAGCTCTTTGCAGATAGGTGTGTTTTATATTTAGTAACCATCGTAGCAAAGTTGATTGAATGAAAGAGTTGATAAAAGGCCTAAACAGAAGTAAGAGTGACCGTCTTTTCTTGCAGCCAATATGATGGGAACTCACTGCCAGCCAAGAATTTAATCTAGGCAGTATGGGCATATCTCTGTATTTTTATATATATATATATATATATATATATATATATATATTACTATTTTGTTGTGTCTTGTTGTTTTTATTTTAGAAATTTTTTTAGAAAAGGAGATAAGATGATATGTCTGTGACTATTTTATGCTTTTCTTTGCAATTCAGTGTCTCAGATAAACCCAACCTCCAATTGCTTGTGGACATTGAGGAAAACTCAGTTACCAATAACACAAGGAAAAGAAAGTGATCTTTGCAACATGCTGATAAAGGGGAAGTAAAACCTCCTGGCAACGTCTCAAGGCTGTACTGTTACTTTTAGGCCTCGTTACCATGTGAAGTTACTCCTCTTAGAGATGGCTAGGAAGAGGAGGTGGAGGACAACGTAGGATTAAGCCCTGACCTTTGCCCTTGACATGTGAAACATTCACGTTCATGAATGAAGCTGGACAAATTTACCAAATTTTAAACCTGAAAGGGATTAGTCCAACAACTTAAATTCCCCTTTACTGCAAACAGCCCCTTTCTGGGGAAAGCCACATAACATGCGCCGTTGAGAGGGACAAAAGTAAAACAGGCAGAAGAGACAGTGAAAGAGTTGCTTGAAAACCTGTCTAAACTCTCTGTGCCGTGATGGGAAAACGTTCCACGCTGACCACCGAAGTTTATCTGTAGTCCACATGGACTTCGGGGAAATGTGTTTATTTTTTAATTATTTATTGATGATGTAGAATGTGCTGTGTCTGCAAATTGCTGTTTGTGGAGAGATGTCTCCGATGCCATGAACAGATGCTCATAGGGTCAGGAGATGGGACCATACCGACTATGGGAATGATGTACAGGCAGGACGGACTGCCCCCTGGAGGAAGAATGATAAGAAGTGAAGTGTTCAAGATGCATCTTGAACTAGACCATTTACTCCATTAAGTGGTATTTAATTCTGAACAATCCAGATTTTTGGAGATCTTTTTGAGTTAAAAGGGAGTCTTACAAAGTATCAGAAGAGTATCTTTCATAATTATGTTATGTCTTTTAGTTCCAAAGAGATTGTGGGTTTTGGGGGGGGGGCAAGGTTGTTTTTATTTTTTATTTTTCATTTTTGAGTCAAAGGGTAAGAGCCCAGATCTCTAAGGATGGATTGAATTCCCATCTGCTGGGAATGGTTGTCAAACATTTTGCAAAGAGGCAGATCCTGGGGTAGGAAATGAAACTTGGGAAAGAGGCTTAGGATGGAAGTGTCTTCAGCTGAGATGGGGATCGAGGGAGGAAGGAAGGGTCACTGTGTTTTCTCTTTATGCCTTTCTCTCTTGAATATGGACTCTTAAGAATCTAGGAACGTGTAATGCCTGCCTGAATGGTAGATAGAAAGGGTCTTCTGCCACAGACTGTAACCTTATAAGTGGGCAAACAGACTGGTAAGTAGTTAGGGCAATATATGAGGGCTTTGTAAGCCAGATGAAACGTAAAGGCAATCTGAGTTTCTCTATGTTCCAATTCTCTGTCTAAACCATTGACCAAGTTTGTAAATGCTATAGTTGGTCTCTGTGCCACAGGGAATTGGAGAAGGAGTGGAATAGGAATGGTTTCTACCTTGGGCCACAATAACAAAGGGGTGAGCCATGCTTTCTTAGGCCAAATTGGGAGTGGCAGCTATGACCTGAGGCTGTGTCTGTAATCCCATTCCTGCAGAAAGAAAAATCACAGCGTGCTCCAGAGCCAAACACTGGCCCAGCCTAGGCAGGACCCTGAGTTGAGTAGAGAAAATTCAGAGGAGATTAAAAGATTTTCCAAAGTTTTCACATCTACTTCATGACTGTTCTAGAACTAGTATTAAGGTCTTTTAATTCCCAGTCAATAATTAAAGGAAAAAAAGAAGTGAAACAGTCTACATACAAGTGAATATATACGATATATATGTAACTGGCAAAAGTGATAATTAAAGAATACCCATATAGCTACCATCTAGTCTAGAAAAAAGAATATCTCCACACACTTTGAAGTGTCTTGTGGTCCCATCCTGATTGCATTTGTTTTCTTCTACCCAAGGAAAACACTTTCAGAAGCCCCTTTTACCTCTAAAATTATCTGTGCTTTAGGGAGAATATATGAATTCTCATATTCTTCACTTTAAATATCATTCATAATCAAAATACATTTCATTTTACTTTTTCCTTATTTTTGGTCACCTATTAGAACCCTCTAAAACCTTGACATAAATCCATTTCAAAGGGAGAAAAAGACACTACCATCCCCTACCCATTAAAGGCCACACTCTTTTCTACTATGTCTCATACTCACATGCCTTCAAAATTGTAAAATAAAATTTAATTTCAAGTTTCATACGCTGATTATACTTTCCACAGTACTCATATTACTTGACTAAGGAAAGCAGGACTATGGTTTTATCTGCTTTTTCATTCTTCTTTTTCAATAGTCCCTTTATCCCCTGGTCCTTTTCCAAAGGTTCTCTATCAGACTCAGAAAATGGAATGAAATTGGCAGCTGAAGGAAATGACAAGTAGAGAGTAAAGAATCAGCTGGCTAAATGTAAATAATCTCATCTCATGGTGTTCATTCGTTCATTCACAAAAATTTATTGAGGTTTTACCATGTGTGTGGAACACTGCTTATTGGTGGAGACTCACAAAGTATAGTGCAATCCCCCTAAGTTCCCTGGGGGAAAAAAATGATGGAAAAATTGTATTGTCTTGAAAATATCAATGATGATTTATACTGATATTTATGTATCCATCCTAAATCTAGAATTAAATATGATTATGGGCTGAATCATGTCCCCCCTACAATTCATGTCTTGAAGTCCCATCTCCCAGTACCTCAGAATACAGCCATATTGGAGATAAGATCTTTAAAGAGGTGCTTATGCTAAAATGAGGTCTTTAGGTTGGTCCCTAATCCAATACAATTAGTGTCCTTTCAAGAAGAGGAAGAGACATCAGGAATGTACACATGCAGAGAGAGGCCATGTGAGGACACAGTGAAGAGGGCCACCTACAAGCTAAAGAGATAGGCTTCAGGAGAAACCAAACCTGCTGATATCTTGATCTTGGACTTCTAGCCTCTAGAACTCTGAGAAAATAAATTTCTGCTGTTTAAGCCACCCTGTCT
This sequence comes from Balaenoptera acutorostrata, assembly GCF_949987535.1. Lineage (NCBI taxonomy): Eukaryota > Metazoa > Chordata > Mammalia > Artiodactyla > Balaenopteridae > Balaenoptera > Balaenoptera acutorostrata. The sequence goes on along the minus strand of NC_080065.1, from coordinate 18,559,693 downwards.
GTGGTATTTTGTTATGGCAATCCTAGCAAACTAATACAAATACCTGAGTTGACAGCCTTGTCAGAAAATATATAGTTTGGATTGTTGTCAACTAAATAAAAAATGTGCTCTTTATTATTCATTTTCCCAATTCTTTATTTGCAACACTCTCCATGAATTTAAATTTTACATTGTTAAATATAGTTGTAATTCAGTGACATGCACACCAGGGGGCAAACCTGCTCTGAATTTCTATTTCTTACTTGTAAAGGATGGACTGTTCTAAAACCAAATGACCATAAATGCTTATGTGTGTATGTTCTACCAAACAAAGCATAGGCAGAAGCTTAGATTGCTGGACAAAAATGTGGACATGTCATTCAGGAATGAGATTCTCCCTCAAATGAATCTTCTCATTCTACTTCATGTCAGACATAATGGAATCCTTGGTCTCTTTGTTCTCTCAAGGATCCATTTACTCTACGTGATTTAAAGTCAGCTTTTAAAAATGATTCTTCAGGCACAGCACCGTCTAATGCTCTTCACTCTTGGTATTTTACCACGTACCGTTAAAAAACATTAAAATCTATTTTTATAAATAGAAATATAAACTTTGTTATATTCATTAACATAACAGTTAACATTCCAAGGGTATTCTTTGGTGGTAGTAGTTGGAAATGGCAGCAGAATACCCAAAAACTCCCCTATCATCTGACACACATTTCATAACATTAAAAAAAAACCCTAATTTTAACATTCATGAAACCCGTATGATAAAGGATATGTTCTGATTTTGCTGTCTACTTTTTCTTCATCAACAAAATGAAATTTATTGACAGCTACAAAATCAGCACTGTTCATGAATCAAGTTTTCAACAGGAATTATTTCTTTAGAAAGAAGTTTGTCTGTTGGCACAGATTTCTAGGTATTTTCATGATTTTCCAAGGCATAAATTCTCAGAGTTTCATAGCAATGTGCATAAAGCTATTCTAGACAGTCATCGTCAGTGTTTTCAACTGTGGGTGAGTATATGTGGGTATGTGTCCATGTATGTGTAGTAAGCTTAGGAGTGTTAAGATAGTAGGTGGGCAATAAAGTGTTCCTGGAAATAATAGGAAATGTAGCAGGGAAGAAAACGAAACAACACACTGCACACTGGCCCCGGGAGTCCCCACTGACAAAGAAAGACAGAGCTTATTAAAACTCACTACAGGAGCTGAGAAAGTCCAGCTACAGTTAGAAATTATTATTTCATTGCTTGTTCACCTTTAAGACACTAAAGGCAATCTCCTTAGAAGCAGGTGTTTCTGTTGGGATTACTAAAGTGACCTATGGAAGGGGGGCTATAGCCAGTTAAGGTACCTTGCTTATGAGTGGGTGTAGGGCTGGAGCGCCATTTACCAAGGGAGAGGATCAGCTTTGTTTATTCAAGGAGAAATGATTGGACACTGAGTCTGCTCTCCTTAAATACAAACTCCAAGTCCAGGAGTCACCTGCAGGATAGGAGGTACTGAGTTCTTTACACCAGGGAACACAGATGACTCATTGATGCCAGTAACAGTGGCCTCTGCAACACTAAATACTGGGAGTTGACTCTGGTTGATTCTCTGACTGTTTCTATACTTCAGACGAGCAATGGCTAACATATATGATGATTCAGAGGAACTCACTGTGATTAATTCTCAGGCGTACCTGAATCCTTCTGTTGTAGTGGAACTATGTTAAACCAAGAGCTTTGTGTGAATCTTGCTACCCAAGATTCTTTAGAGCTGAGAATCTCTTTCCATTCTAGTGAATCTTCAGCTGAGCAAAACTTTACGAAGTTTTGTATATGTATATGTAAGAAAAAGTGGAAATTGTAACATTCAGTCTGTTATTTACTTGATGCCTAGAAAGGGTTGAGGAGCATTTGCTCTGTGCAAAGGACTTAGCTAATACTCTCCCCAACGCCAAATTTCTGGAGTTTCTCTCTCACTTTCTTGTTTGTTTGCTGGGTCATTTGATAATTTTGTGGGGTTTTTTGAGTGGGTTATTTGTTTTATCATGGGAATTGTTATACTGAAGGCAGAGATTATGGATAAATTGTAAATTAACTGTTTAAAGGGAAAGATCTTAGGTACACATCTGTTCTGATTTTTCCTGTTCTACCTCTACTGCCAAAAGAATACAATGTCACATTCTCAACAAGAAAGGCTACTGACAAAGACAATGAAAAACTTATACATCCTTAGCATCCAGAATTATCCAATATTGGAATGTTTTACTGAATAAAAGAATTGAGATTATAACACTGGGTCAGAAGCTACTATGATTTTCACCGTGCTCTGAGAATTTCTAGGCATTTTCAAATTCAGTTCTCATCACAACCTGATGAAGTAGGTACTGTCATCCCTATTTTACAAACAAGGTGGAAAAGTTAAATATATCCAAGGTCATGGAGATTACATAGTTGCAGAGCCAGATTTCAATAAACCCATGCTCCTTCCCTGGTTAAACCAAATGGTTTTTCAAGGCAATGGACAATATTTGCAAACCAAATGTTGCAGTTTATCCCACAGATTACTGTATCTGTTTACTGTTTCAAATTGTATCTGAACATCCTGCATTATAAATGTAACTTACCATAACTGTAGATACTACTTTATATATATATATATGGTTATGTGCTTTATTGATAGCACCAGCTCTAAAACACAATCTGTTTTTGAAAATGTAAGTGGGAAAGGGATTAGAATTTCTTATGTTAACTGACAACAGTCATATTAAACATAAGATCAAATACTTCATTTATGAAATTCTAGTTAAGTATTAATCTATAATGCTTCAGGAAGAGGCCAGAAAATTAAAACAGATTTACAGTTTAACAATAAAGCCATAAAAAATAATATGCACAAACTATTTTACCAATAAAATAAAATTACCATTTTATTCAAAGGGCAATACCACTTGTGATTCTCAAATAAATATTTTTCAGTGACCTTAACATTTGAATCAAGATGATTATTCAAATAATTCCCAATTTCACTCCATGCCTACTTTTTTGTTTTATGGATGGAAATATACTTCAAAGCTTCAAATCATTTCAAGGCACTGGAGATCAATGTTAGTTAGTACAATGATAAAATTCTTTATTGTAGTTGTTACTTCACTATTTTCAATAATGTAATAGTTAGAAATGAAAGCTATAAACATAAAGTAGTATATGCTTTGACCTCAAACTACATCATATGTTTATAACAAGACACAAAAATAAAAATCTAGTCCAAATACCCAGCCTATAAGACATCATAAAATAAGAGAAAATACGAACAGGTATAATTCAAAAGTTTTTATGAAATTTGTTTCATCTCTACAATTCCCTTTTACTTACTCCAATATCCCCCTTTTAGGAATCTCAACATTGCAACATTAAGTTGTACTTTTTTTTTTATGTCAGAGTTCTTCTAAAGATATGACAAAAAGAAAAAGTCTGCTATAGCTATCCAAAGCAGGAATGAGCAACATTCAAAAATATACTTGTAAGTGACAGTGATACATATTTTAACAGGAAAAATATAACTTCTTTTAAGGAAATTTCCATTCTATCCTGTAAATCCCCCTTTTGTGAGCCCTTGACTATTTTAAACCATTAAGAAACTGCCCCATTTATATTTTAATAAAGCAGTATTGGTTTACATTAATTTGGGTCAACATTCTATCCAATGTGTCATCACTTTCGAGAAGGAATATATTGCAATAACTCCAAGAGCAATAATTTCAAATCTTCAGCAAATGAAAAACAGAAATAAAAGAAAAATTGTCATCTCTGAATGTGAAGATTAATTTAAAGTTTCACCTGAGGTCAACAGATCTTCTTCCCTTCCTTCAATACAAACAACACAAAGTATTTTATGAGTTAAGAAATACACTTCCCAAAAGCCAACCAACCTGATCAAACCAAGACTGGGTATAACCAGGCTACGCCTGGGCAGACACAAGAGATTTCAACTGGTGCTTAAGATACTGATTTGGGGTTACATATTCATAAGGACACAGAGATTTTTATAAGAAAATCCAGAGTCAAAGTAAATAATCCACATTGAAATTTGTAAATGGATGCTCACATGTAAACTCTTTTGAAACTGAAACTAAGTAAGTTACAAAGATGATAAAGGCCAGAGTTTCCTTTCAGCTGCTTTGCCAACTACACTCTTAGTCTTAAAGGGACCTTGCTGAGAGATAGGGGGATCATTTATGGACTCAGCGCCACCCACGTAAGTGATATCAAGTGATGGCGACTTTCTTACAAGTTGAAGGTGGGATGTGTGAAATGGGGGCTTCAGAACAATATGCCTACAAATTTATTACCACCTAGAACTGCCTAAAAGGGAACTGGAACCCCTTAATTTCATCATGCCCTTCCCTTCTGTTGGGGATACAGACATGAGTGTGATGATGCTAATGGCAATGTGTTTATCAAGAAGAAGGAGAGAACGATGGCATTAAAGTAGGATATGGAAAGTACAGAGCAGGTATAGTTTACATTCTTCAGAGATAACTATCTTAATTGAGAAAAAAGCTATGAAATGACTACCTGATTTCCTGACTCTCAGTCATGACTACACATTAAAATTACTTTGAATGAATGAAATCCATATATGAGCCCTAGTACTAAAGATTCTGATTCACCTAGTCTTGGATGGAACCTGGGATTCAATAGGTAAATTATCTCACCAGGTGTTTTTAATGTGCTTCCAAAAAGGAGAATTTTGGTTCAAAGTTCTCAATAAACTCTTGAAACTGTGATATGACTACAGTTTGCAGGGGAGATCTACAAGGTTTTGTTTCATCTTCCCAATTGTCTGAATACACTTTTTCTTCTTCTAGGTCAACTATGTATCAATCTGACTTGCTCCAAACGTGTAGAAACTGTGTAACACCCAAAAGGAAGGAAGAGCGATTAGGAATATAAATGATGGCTTACAGATTGGGAGCTAGCAGCTGATTGGCTCATTTATCTTTGTGGAGAGTGTTGTAACAACAGAGGCATTACTTCCCCTAAATAGAGACACAATTGTGTCTACTTGTGAGTTAAGGGTCTCATGGAGGCAGTAAATGGACTTTTACCTGGAAGGTTACAAGTTTTTGCCAGAATTGAAATTCAGTTGAAGAGTTAGTTATGAGGTAACCTGGCCAAAGAATTCAGGAAAATTGCAAAGTTTTTGGAAAAATGTCAGAATGTCCTCGGTTATTATGAGTGTCCTTTGATATGGTAAGAGAATGTACTGACCATCATGAAGACACCACTATAATATTAAGGGTTCAGGGACCAAAAAAGCCCTTCTCAACATTGCCCATGTGGTTTTGGTGATTTTTGAAATTATAGGATATTTTGCTCCCTAACAGCATTTGAGCTAAGAAAGTACACTGTACAAGAATAAGTAGTATTTTTCATTCTCTAAGAATGCACAGCTACCATTTTTTTAGTCTCTTTTTTTTTCTTCTTCAATGTTTTGAATACCGAAAGAGACAGAGGAAAGGAACAGCACTGGAAATGTAGGACTTCAAAGAAGTCATCCTTGATGAGAAGGGAGTATTAAACAGTAGATGTAATGTGTGTGTCATTTTGGACAATTACTCTTTTTCACCATTGATAGAGGGAATCTCCCAAGGTTCCCTGAAAAGAATTTGAATTTAACATCAGATTGCTATTTTCCCTGATGACAATCTAGATCTAATCAAGTTGAATTTCAGAAATAAAAGCTTTTTTTTTTTTTTTCGGTATGTTTATCACATGCCTTACAAATAATTTCTGCACATTTTTTTGAAGTTATTTTTATTTCTAAAGTTCACACAACAATGAGAATAATTGCTCTAATTATTGATAAACTGTTGAAGTCACAGCTTTGCTCCAGAAAGCTTTAACTTTGCTTTTAGTATTTTTTGCTACATACAAATGTTTAGGTTGTCAGAATCACCAAAGTGTGTGTGTGTGTGTGTGTTTATGTGGTTTCTAGACTTACGATTCTGCTAAAAAAAGCTTTCCGCGCACCTAGTCATCCATTTTTTTCTTCAAGTATCTTTATGAATTTATTTTTAAGTATTTATTTTGTATTAAGAGGCAGGTAGAAATTTAACCTATACTTCCCCACTGATAAGACACCACAGCATTTCACAAACTAAATCTCCTATGCTGATTTCTTCCTAGCTTCTAAATGACCATTAAGCTGTGTGTCTATTTATTTTTTAGTGACCAAGAGGTTTAACCACAAAAATTTCTCATTTAATATTTTCTACTACTAATATAATATCTTACTACTCTTTCTCAGGATTGTGTGATTATTTAGTATTTAATGTCTACAAATGAACTTTAGAGTCACATGGAAGATAGAGATTAACTGAGGAGAATAGATAATGCAATCATTAATTTCATTACCTAAAAACAAGTTATTTCCTATTTATTTCATTAACTATTCAAATCTGTTTTAGGTTTAATATAGGTTTTACCCATATCTTGTCAGACTTATTCTCATTTATATATTTCTCTCCTTATTACAGATAAAATTTTGATTCCATTATATTTTTTGTTTGGTATTTCTAGAAATAGTAAAATTGATATTTATATTTATCTGTATCCATTTGTCTTGCTGGCTTTTCTTATTGGTTCTAATGATCTTTTGTTGTTCTGGTACTCTCCTGTTTCTCAGCAGTACTATTGTTTTTAGGAGTTTTCAGGTATAAAGTAAAATCAGATGCAGTCAATAATTTGCCTCCTTTATTTCCTAATATTTAACTTCTTATTTTTCTTTAGCCACCTTGCATTGACTTCTTCTTCCAGTAAATATTAAATAATAGTGATGCTAGTAAGCATTGTTTTATTGATCCTGATTTTATATGTGAATGCATGTAGGTATATGTATGTGTGTGTGTGTGTGTGTGTGTGAGAGAGAGAGAGAGAGAGAGAGAGAGAGAGAGAGAGAGAAATTGTGTAGAAAATGAGAGAAAAAAGACTCATGTTGAATATTACTAAATACATTTTCTTTTTTCCTTTTCTTTTCTTTGTACTTTTTAACTCCATAAACACCTGTTGAGGAAGCAGGCCCTCCTTTGTGCCATTGTGTATCTTCCATTAGTTAGAAGATTCTGAGAGTTAAGAATGATAATCTAATTTTCCGTCATACAGAACAGAGCTCTGAGCAAAATAAATGTTTGTTATTTGGGGATATCATTCAATTCCCTTTATGTCACAAATAGAAAATACTTCTTTGGTGGTAGCCTTGAATAGGCAGCTTTTGCAAAAATGTAGATCCCGTTAGAAGAGAATAACAGATTCCAGAGGCTTAAGGTATCTGCAAGGATCATATGCAATCCAGGAAAAAAAAAAAAAAAAAACTATTGTAATACCAGCATGATCTTAAACTTCAGTTCTGAAATTAGATATATATGTTTTCCACATTCTTTTCAAACATTTCACGTTGCCACAGGCTATCAGGAATCACCTCACACCAAGCTGTTTATAAACCCACCATGCTATTCAAAGGTTTAGAACAGCCTACTAGAAATGTGCTTTGTTAAGCTACATCTATATGATAATGGTAGTCAAACAGAGTATAATTGTACAAACTGAAAGTGAACCCATAGTTGGAGTAATGTTGGCCATTTATAATAGCAACATAGTCATCATTAGAGTGAATATTCTTTGTTTATCTTGACAATAATAATCCCAAATGTCACACCAGAGCATTAATTCAAAGAGACAGCACAATGGTACCCCTGTGAGCTTTCCCAACTTCCTCAGGTGTTCTTTCAAACATTCCATAGTCTATTAATGACACAACCTTAATAGGGAGCTTTCCAAATCTGCCATAGTGCTAGCCAATAGTAACAACACCCTACCTACCTTACTATGGGGCTGCCAGTATAATATAAGAATTCCAGAACATGAAGAGAGTTGCTTGGAGCATATTAATTGCTGCCTACAAAAATAACTCACATTACATTCCCTTTGGCTGAATTTTTATAGTCTGTGTGATTAACTCTTACTGAAACACTCTTTCTAGAGGCAAAATAAATGAGGGTGAGAATGGGGAGGCACAACACAAAGAAACAAGAAGAAAATAAAGTCTTAGTATAACTTTTAAATCCAAGTAACTTTGCTTTAACTCAAGTGCATTGCCATGAAGGCATTGAGCCCAGCAAGCTTCAGAACTTTTTTTTTTAATTTTTATTTTATATTGGAGTATAGTTGATTAACAATGTTTTGTTAGTTTCAGGTGTACACCAAAGTGATTCACTTATACATATACATGTATCTATTCTTTTTCAAATTCTTTTCCCATTTAGGTTATTACAGAATATTGAGCAGCATTCCCTGTGCTATACAGTAGGTCCTTGTTGGTTACCTATTTTAAATATAGCAATGTGTACATGTCAGAATCCTTATTTGTATAGACTTCTTTCAACACTCAAGGAGAGACCCCAGCAGTGTATGCTATGATATCACCATGAGCTTTTTGTAAACTTGTAAAGGTAGGTACAATTTTTTTTAACTAGACTTGACTAAGCCCATTGTCTCCTGCCATTTAACTATCCCCACTTGCTTTCATGCTTCCTCTATTGTCCACTGCTGTTGAATGACCATAAGTATAACTGAAATGCAACAAAGGAAAGGCTGACTTGGGGGTATACGTAGTTTGGGTTTAGTGGGTTGTATTTACAAAGTTCACAGTCACTCTGAGCAGAGTGAATTTATTGGTTGGCTCCAGCATGTAAGGGCTGCCATGGACATGCCTATACTCCCTGTGTCAACTCACTGTGCATAGGGGCAAGCAAGCCCTGGCCTGGAGGATGCTCTGGGAGGTGAGACATGCTCTGCAGCCCCTGGCACCAGGTGTGTGAGGGCAGTGAGGGAGCAACAAGACTTGGAAAGAATGGAGCCAGAGGCAGCCTGCAGAAAAATTTTCCATTGTCAGCAATGGAAAAATGTAATGGTGGATTAATTTCTCAAGAAAACCTATTCAAAATGGAAATTCTTGTCTTAGAAATATATTTTAAAATAAGGTACATAAAAGAATGTGCTAGACGTTTTGAAAAAAAAAAATCCTTTTTGTTGGGCCTATTACACAACAGAATTCATTGGAATTCCTGGAAGGAATTGCATAACCTGCCACCCACATCAAAACAGCTCACTTGGAGCAGAAGCAAGAAAAACTACAATCCTGCAGCCTGTGGAATGAAAACCACATTCACAGAAAGATAGACAGGATGAAAAGGCAGAGGGCTATGTACCAGATGAAGGAACAAGATAAAACCCCAGAAAAACAACTAAATGAAGTGGAGATAGGCAACCTTCCAGAAAAAGAATTCAGAATAATGATAGTGAAGATGACCCAGGACCTCGGAAAAAGAATGGAGGCAAAGATCGAGAAGATTCAAGAAATGTTTAACAAAGACCTAGAAGAATTAAAGAACAAACAAACAGAGATGAACAGTACAATAACTGAAATGAAAACTACACTAGAAGGAATCAATAGCAGAATAACTGAGGCAGGAGAACGGAGAGGTGACCTGGAAGACAGAATGGTGGAATTCACTGCTGTGGAACAGAATAAAGAAAAAAGAAATGAAGACAGCCTAAGAGACCCCTGGGACAACATTAAATGCAACAACATTCGCATTATAGGGGTCCCAGAAGGAGAAGAGAGAGAGAAAGGACCAGAGCAAATATTTGAAGAGATTAGAGTCGAAAACTTCCCTAACATGGGAATGGAAATAGCCACGCAAGTCCAGGAAGCACAGAGAGTCCCATACAGGATAAACCCAAGGAGAAACATGCTGAGACACATAGTAATCAAATTGGCAAAAATTAAAGACAAAGAAAAATTATTGAAAGCAGCAAGGGAAAAACAACAAATAACATACAAGGGAACTCCCATTAGGTTAACAGCTGATTTCTCAGAAGAAACTCTACAAGCCAGAAGGGAGTGGCATGATATACTTAAAGTGATTAAAGGGAAGAACCTACAACCAAGATTACTCTACCCAGCAAGGATCTCATTCAGATTGATGGAGAAATCAAAAGCTTTACAGACAAGCAAAATCTAAGAGAATTCAGCACCACCAAACCAGCTCTACAACAAATGCTAAAGGAACTTCTCTAAGTGGGAAACACAAGAGAAGAAAAGGACCTACAAAAACAAACCCAAAACAATTAAGAAAATGGTCATAGGAACATACATATCGATAATTACCTTAAATGTGAATGCATTAAATGCTCCAACCAAAAGACACAGGCTCGCTGAATGGATGAAAAAACAAGACCCATATATATGCTATCTACAAGAGACCCACTTCAGACCTAGGGACACATTCAGACTGAAAGTAAGGGGATGGAAAAAGATATTCCATGTAAATGGAAATCAAAAGAAAGCTGGAGTACCAGTACTCATATCAGATAAAATAGATTTTAAAAAAAGAATGTTACAAGAGACAAGGAAGGACACTACATAATGATCAAGGGATCAATCCAAGAAGAAGATATAACAATTATAAGTATATATGCACCCAACATAGGAGCACCTCAATGCATAAGGCAATGGCTAACAGCTATAAAAGAGGAAATCGACAGTAACACAATAATAGTGGGGGACTTTAACACCTCACTTACACCAATGGACAGATCATTCAAAATGAAATTAAATAAGGAAACAGGAGCTTTAAATGACACAATAGACCAGATAGATTTAATTGATATTCATAGGACATTCCATCCAAAAACAGCAGATTGCACTCTCTTCTCAAGTGCACATGGAACATTCTCCAGGATAGATCACATCTTGGGTCACAAATCAAGCCTCAGTAAATTTAAGAAAATTGAAATCATATCAAGCATCTTTTCTGACCACAACGTTATGAGATTAGAAATGAATTACAGGGAAAAAAACGTAAGAAACACAAACACATGGAGGTTAAACAATACGTTACTAAATAACCAAGAGATCACTGAAGAAATCAAAGGGGAAATCAAGGGATGCCTGGAGAAAAATGACAATAGGGATATGATGATCCAGAGCCTATGGGATGCAGCAGGGATAGTTCTAAGCAGGAGGTTTATAGCAATACAATTCTATCTCAAGAAACAAGAAAAAGCTCAAATAAGCAATCTAGAGAAGAAGGAACTAGAGAAAGGAACAAACAATACCCAAAGTTAGTAGAGAAAGAAATCATAAAGATCAGAGCAGAAATAAATGAAATAGAAACAAAGAAAACAGTAGCAAAGATCAATAAAATTAAAAGCTCGTTCTTTGAAAAGATAAACAAAATTGATAAACCATTAGCCAGACTCATCAAGAAAAAGAGGGAGAGGACTCAAATCAATAAAATTGCAAATGAGAAAGGAGAAGTTACAGTGGACACTGCAGAAATACAAAGCATCCTAAGAGACTACTACAAGCAACTCTATGCCAGTAAATGGACAACCTGGAAGAAATGGACAAGTTCTTAGAAATGTATAGCCTGACCAATCACAAGTAATGAAATTGAAACTGTGATTAAAAGTCTCCCAACAAAGGTCCAGGACCAGATGGCTTCATAGGTGAATTCTGTCAAACATTTAGAGAAAAGCTAACACCCATCCTTCTCAAACTCTTCCAAAGAATTGCAGAGGAAGAAACACTCCCAAACTCATTCTATGAGGCCACCATCACCCTGATACCAAAACCAGACAAAGATACTACAAAAAAAGAAAATTACAGACCATATCACTGATGAATATAGATTCAACACTCCTCAACATAATACTAGCAAACAGAATAAAATAACACATTAAATGGATCATACACCATGATCAAGTGGGATTTATTCCAGAGATGCAAGGATTCTTCAATATAAGCAAATCAATCAATGTGATACACCATATTAACAAATTGAAGAATAGAAACCATATGATCATCTCAATAGATGCAGAAAAAGCTCTTGACAAAATTTAGCACCCATTTATGATGAAAATTCTCCAGAGGGTGGGCACAGAGGGAACCTACCTCAACATAATAAAGGCCATATACAACAAACCCACAGCAAACATTGTTCTCAGTGGTAAAGAACTGAGGGCATTTCCTCTAGGATTGGGAATGAGACAAGGATGTCCACTCTCACCACTATTGTTCAGCATGGTTTTGGAAGTCCTAGCCACAGCAATCAGAGAGGAAAAGGAAATAAGGGCAATACAAATTGGAAAAGAAGTAAAACTGTCCCTGTTTGCAGATGACATGATACTATACATAGATAATCCTAAAGATGCCACCAGAAAACTACTAGAGCTAATCAATGTATTTGGTATAGTTGCAGGATACAAAATTAATAGACAGAAATCTCTTGCATTCCTATACACTAACAGCAAAATATCAGAAAGAGAAATTAAGGAAATAATCCCATTCACCACTGCAACATAAAGAATAAAATACCTAGGAATAAACCTACCTAAAGAGGTAAAAGACCTGTACTCATAAAACTATAAGACACTGATGAAAGAAATCAAAGATGACATGAAACAAACAGATGGAGAGATATACCATGTTCTTGGATTGGAAAAATCAATATTGTCAGAATGACTCTACTACCCAAAGCAATCTACAGATTCACTGCAATCCCTATCAAATTACCAATGGCATTTTTTACAGAACTAGAACAAAAAATCTTAAAATTTGTATGGAGACACAAAAGACCCCAAACAGTCAAAACAATCTTGAGGGGAAAAAACGCAGTTGGAGGAATCAGACTCCCTGATTTCAGACTATACTACAAAGCTACAGTAATTGAGACAGTATGGTACTGGCACAAAAACAGAAATGTAGATCAATGGAACAGGATAGAAAGCCCAGAGGTAAACCCACACACCTACGGTCAACTAATTTATGGCAAAGGATGCAAGGATATGCAGTGGAGAGAAGACAGTCTCTTCAATAAGTAGTACTGGGAAAACTGGACAGCTACATGTAAAAGAATGAAATTAGAGCACTCCCTAACACCATACATAAAAATAAACTCAAAATGGATTAGACCTAACTGTAAGAACAGACACTATAAAACTCTTAGAGGAAAACATAGGAAGAACACTCTTTAACATAAATCACAGCAAGATCTTTTTTAACCCACATCCTAGAGTGATGGAAGTGAAAACAAAGGTAAACAAATGGGACCTAATGAAACGTGGGAGCTTTTGCACAACAAAGCAAACTATGAACAGGACGAAGGGACAATGCTCAGAATGGGAGAAAATATTTGCAGGTGAATGAATGGACAGAGGATTAATCTCCAAAATATATAAACAGCTCAGGCAGCTCATTATTAAAAAAACAAACAACCCTGTCAAAAAATGAGCAGAAGACCCAAATAGACATTTCTCCAAAAAAGACATATGGATGGCCAAGAGGCACATGAAAACTTCTCAACATCACTTATTATTAAAGAAATGCAAATCAAAACTACAATGAGGTATCACCTCACACCAGTTAGAATGGGTATCATCAGAAAATCTATGATTTTCAACAACAAAGGCTGGAGAGAGTGGAAAAAGGGAACCCTCTTGTGCTGTTGGTGGGAATGTAGGTTGATACAGCCACTATGGAGAACAGTATGGAGGTTCCTTAAAAAACTAAAAATAGAATTACCATATGACCCAGCAATCCCACTACTGGGCATTTAGCCAGAGAAAACCATAACTCAAAAAGACACATGCACCCCAATGTTCATTGCAGCACTATTTACAATTGTCAGGTCATGGAAGCAACCTAAATGCCCATTGACAGACGAGTGGATAAAGAAGATGTGGTATATATATACAATGGAATAATACTCAGCCATAAAAAGGAACGAAATTGGGTCATTTGTAGAGACGTGGATGAATCTAGAGACTGTCATGAGGAGTGGGGTGAGTCAGAAAGAGAAGGACAAATATCATATGTTAGTGCATATGTGTGGAATCTAGAAAGATGGTACAGATGAACTGGTTTGCAGGGCAGGGGTGGAGACACAGATTAGAGAACAAATGTATAGACACTATGGGGGAAAAGTGGGGGTGGGGGGTTGGTGGTGGTGGGATGAACTGGGAGATTGGGATTGACATGTATACACTAATATGTATGAAGTGGATGACTGATAAGAAGCTGCTGTATTAAAAATAAAATAAAATAAAATTCAGAAAAAAAATACTGACCAATAAAATTTTGATTAATAAAAATATTGAAATAATTTTCTGAATTTAGTGATTTTTTTGTCTGTCAGTTTTTGACAATTGTAATTCTTATTCCTTTTCTCATTGTAAATAAATCTTCTCATTTTTAATCTAACTTTGCGGTTGTCATTTTCTTTATTTTCCTTGAGGAAAACCTCTAATATTGTACAAGCTTCAAGCTTCCACAGTTTCTGCATCTACCTTCATTGTACTAGTAGTAGTATTTTTATTGTTATTTTGTAATCAGAAAATCCACTTCTGACAATGAAAACTGTAAGTCTAGAGCTCTGAGTGTCAAAACCATTTTCTACTTGAAAAATAAGTGACTTTTATGAGGCAATTAAAAATTCCAAATTAAAATGCTCTGTTAAATAATTAATTTCTCCATTTCTCGAATGATTTTATTTACTGTTCAATGGGTGCCAACTGAGATAAAAGTAAATGCTAGCAATAAGCCCAAGAAAATGTGATCAGAAATGTACTCTTCAAGGCTACAAGTTGTACACAATAATGTGACTATACTATTTTCATTTATTTAAGAGTCCAGTCTTGAAGCCAGAGCCTCTGCATCTTCTGAGCTGAGGGAGGAATAAGCACCACTAGGCTTGATCTTCCCAGGCTCCAGTGTTTCATGTCTTTCGTTAGATACAGAGAAATGCAAGGATATTGTTGGAAAGCAGAAGTGAGTCAGCCAAGACTCAGTGTAAAATATGCATCCTGTTGTCTCAAGTTCCCTGTATGTGGGAAGGGAGTGCCAGGTATGTGTGAGGTGGGACTCTTCCGAGGGTGGGGGGATGTGCTGGGAAAATTTCCCCAAATTGAGCTTCTCAAATGGGAAGACAGATGAGCCTGGAGTCCAAGGTTATAGGAGGAAGAGGCCAAGAGCCTCTAAGATCTTGTACGTGCAAGACAACAAACCTGATAGGAAGTGACAGAAGAATTATCTTTGGTTGGGACAACCCAGAAGTTTTGCAAGTTGAGATAGTGGCAACTCTCCTGCCTTAGTGCATAATTAATGCAGCCACAGAACATCCCATGAAAAATCGGATTCCTTAATATATATAGCCCCAAGAAACTTGGTAAACTGAAGCAGATATATTGCTGAAGATGTCCTGGATTGAAACACATATAACCTCCTACAGTCAGATACCACACCCAGATGCAAGCAGTAAGCCCACCCCTATGCAATTTGCTCTCATTTTGGAGAAACCGTATTCCAAATGTGAAGATCTAACTGAGCCACATTTTTAAGACGCCTGGAAAGCATTGATATTGAGTTTCTTTGCTGTGCTTTTCTGAGAACTTATTCTGCTAATGGATCAAATAACCACTTCAGAAAATAAAACAGTGGGTAATACTCAATGACAGCACTCCTTTTCACTACATAAAAATGCCTGAAGTAAGACATTCCTACCATACACAAAATCTATGTTATAAGTAGGGTGTGATTAACAAATTATTGCCTAGCACCGTATGAAATCGCTCCCATTCATTTGTTTTTGACCTACAACATGGCAAGATCTAAAAAAAATGGCATATAAGAATATGGCTCTACTCAAAAAAAAAAGCTATAATTTGCTTTAAAATGATGTCAAACATATTCCACAACTTTACCATCCCTAGAAAATCTGTGGCAATGATAGTAAATTATAAAACCACCTCTATACAACCCCTCATGGATATGTTCATGGAGAGCCAGACTAGCAAACAAGAAGTCAAATTTGGCATGTGAGAGAGAATACAGGAGAGGAAAATTGACAGCTGAGTACAGCCACTAAGAGTGGGCACAGCAGCAAAGGTATTCAATTTGTAGAAGAGATGGATGCAGAAAACCAGAGAATCCCCAGGGTCAGGCAACAATGTGATTGATGGCTTCTGCCCTTGGTCCAGGAAGAAGGAGCAAGGGATCTGCATGCAACAGTAGCAAAGGGAAAATAACCCATATCAGAAAGATAGGACATTGTCCCTGATATGAGGTGAACCATGGAAATAACTAGAGCACTCACATGCAGAAAAATAGCTACTGAGGTATTTAATTCTTGGTATGCTCTCAAACCATCACACCCCAGGTGGGGATGTTAAAAATAACAGTGGCTCCCAAACATTTCCACAGGCTGTACACAAGAGATGGCAGAGACAATGTCACTACTAACATAAGGGCATGGTCAAGAATCAACAGATATTTAGACAAAGCCAAAACTGGCAAATAAGGATAAGAAGCCCAATAAGAAGGAGAAACTATATCTCTAAAAAAATCAATAGAACCAACAAAATAGGACATTAGGTTGAGAATAATTAATATATTCAGGGAGACTATTAAGGTTGTCACATTCAAGAAACAAGATAAAGCTGCCAACTAAAAATATTGTAGGTACTGTATAGCAGTATCTGTATATACACTTGCTTTGCTGATAACCTTTTAAAGTTTAATAGATGGTCTGAGTAAGTGGATAAGAATAAAAAAGTTATCAGCTAGAAGATTAAGCTGAGTAATTTGCCCAGAATGTAATTTAAAAATGATACAGAAGGGAAGGCAAAAAGAAAAATTAAGAGTCAGATAAAGCATGCTCAGAAGTCCTAGTATCTGCCTAATTATAGAATTAGAGAAAAGAAATGAAGAGAGATAGGTATTTTGAAAAAAGAATCATTAGCAAAAATTCTGAAGAACTAATACTTGAGTATTTAGATTGAAAGGGTCCACTGAAGGCCAAGAAAGATATAAAAATAAAAACAACCAGCACCTTGACAAATACCAGATTCTCAAGAAGCATAGCACAGGGATATCAGTTCAATGCTTTGTATCCACCTAGCGGGGTGGGATAGGGAGGGTGGGAGGGAGACTCAAGAGGGAGGGGATATGGGGATATATGTATACGTATAGCTGATTCACTTTGTTATATAGCTGATTCACTTTGTTATACAGCAGAAACTAACACACATTGTAAGGCAATTATACTCCAATAAAGATTTTAACAATAAAAAAAAAGAATAAAGGTTAAGGGAGGAAAACAAAATCTAGGATCTTCTAAGGAAGAAAACAATTTTTTTAAAGTTCCTAGAGTGAAACATAAGCCACATTTACATGACTTCTTATCAGCAACATTGTGTGGAAAAAGACTATAGCATAATACATACAAAAACTTGAGGACTAAATGTGGCTTAAAAATCTTATCCAGAATTCTATACCCAGCCAATTTTTGTCAACTCAAGTCTGGAAAACAAACAAAGCAAAACCATCAAGAAACTATAAGAATCACAGACTTGTACATCTAAAACATAACATAGCCTCAAAAGATGAAAATCAGAAACTAATAAAACTAAAACTGGAAGCTGATGAATTAGTAATAATTGTGAATGTCTTTAAATATAGCTCTTAGAAAAGAAAACTCAGGTACAAAACTATAAAGAATGTAATAAACACATCTAAAAAGCATTATATGTGTATTAACAAATACAAAAGAAATATTCATAAAAGTGCCCATGTAATTGGTGAAAAGAAAATCTTAGTATATCCCTCAAAATGGTACATTTAATCCATGTTCACTAACCACAGTACCATAAATTTAGGAATCAAAATAGTATTTACAAAAATAATAACAAAAAGGCCAAATACTTGGGAATTTCAAATATATACTCCTAAATTATGTCTGATTTAAAGATTAGCTAAAAATGGAAATTACAAACTATCTAGAACAGAACAGTATAAATACACTACATCAAACACTGGGGACTACAAAAAAAATTATTTATAGGAATATTTATTGTTTAATTTGTGAAAGGATTTCAATCTAAAATGGAACCAGAGGAAATGACATGGAGAATCTCATGCAGGCACCCTCAGAAGAATGGAACTTAAGAACTGTAAGACAGATTTAGGGTAAAAGCCTGATTTACAGAAGACAGATTTATCTCCTGACCAAGGAATATCCCAAGAATCTCTCCCCATCCTCAAGCCAATGAACTTACAGCTCAGACTCTGGACTTCTTCCTCTTTCAGCTCTGTGCCCACAAGTCTAGCCCACTCCAAATGCTCAACCGACTTGCCTGTAGCTGGTTATAGCATGCGTTTCCCAAATTGCAGTTCTTCTGCTGTTCCCAAATAAACTCAATTTCTGGTAATTTGAGCTTACCTTGGTTTACCTCTTTAGTTAGGTTGACAAATTTAAGAGGATAGGGAAAAAGAAAAAGAAAAACCTAAAGATAGTGGTATATAGCACATCCAATAAATATGTAAAAATATATTAAGGAGATGGAAAACAAGACCAATTCACCAACAAAATGGAAAGTTTGTTCCAAAAAGCTGATATGTCAGATTGACCTTTGCAAATAATAAAGAAAAATTGAGAGAAGTTAAAAAAGTAACATTTGAATGAAAAATAAAGTACAATGACAAAAATATTTTAAATAAAAAAGAAAACCAAATATGGCGACATGCAAAAGTAAAACAAATTGAGATGAAATGTCCAAAAACATGCCATTTCTAAATTTGAAATAAACACCACACACACACACAAACCTTGAAAGATAAATATTAAGATAGCTACCTTAAAAAAAGTAGTTTACAGTATTTTAAAAATTTATTTTGAAATAATTTAGATTTAAAGAAAAATTATAAAACAAATACAGTAAGTTCCCATACGCCTTTCATTCAATTTCTCTTAATATTAGCATCTTGCATAATATAATAATTTTATTACAATGAAATCATCCACATGGATATATCATAAACTTACCTGAAGACTTACTTGGATTTCCACTTTTTGGAAATTTCCACTTACGGTATTTCCACTTTTTTCTTTCAGTTCCAGGATCCTACACTGCCTTTAGCTGTATGTCTGCTCAGTCTCCTCCAGTTTATGAAAGTGCTCTGTCTTTCCTTGTTTTTCATGACCTTGACACTTTTGAAGAGTTCAGGTACTTTATAGAATGTCCCTCAATTTGGGTTAATCTTATTTTTCTAATGCTTAAACTGTGATTATGCATTTGGAGCAAGAATACCACAGAAATGATTCATCTTTCTGAGTGCTTCAATCCAGGAGTTTGTGATTCTGATATTGATGGCGTGACCTTGATCACTTAATGTGGTGTCTGCTGGGTTTCTCCCCTGGTAATTATTATTTCTCCTTTTGTAATTAATAAATAACCTGATTTTTCTCACCATCTTGTCCGTCGATTTTAGAACTCATTTGTAGAACTTGACTACAACAATTCTATGTTGTGTTATTGGTAATTTTTTTATTTCCTTTATTTTTTTTCTACATTTATTAAATAAAGTTATTCTGTGAGGGAGAGCTGTCCCTTCTCCCTCATTTAATTATTTAAATATTTACATTTTCAGTAAGAACTTATACGTACTTTTTTCTGTGGATTTTCCTCAATATTATCATTATTTATTTTATTGCTTAAATCATTCCAGCTTTGGTTATTAGGAGCTTTTTCAGGTTGGCTCCTATACCTTTTCAACATTCCCCTTTCCTCTTTTTTTTCCCTCACTTTATTGATGATAATTGACAAATATAATTGTATTTTTTTTAAGTATATAGAAAGATGATTTGATATACATATGTAGAGTGGTATGATTACCAAGATCAAGGTAATTAACACATCCATCACCTCACATAGTTAACACCTTATTATTTTGAGTAATTCTTTACTTTCCAGGACTACATCTTATTCCAGGTTCATCTTGTATTTACCCTGCCCCGGGCCTGGAATCAACCAATTTTTCCAAGCCATCCTGCCCTTAATTGGAGAATAATATTTAGAAACAAAGACCTGGGCTCCAGGTACACTCGTAGCTACTAGAGTGTCACTGAATCTAGACCTCAGAAGATAGAGCAAGGACATGTATGTATCTGTGTCAACCGATGCACACACAGACATTATCTATCTATCTATCTATCTACCTATCCATCTATCTGTCTATCTATTACTAACAACATAGGCTTTGAATGATACTTTTTATTCCATTCTTACATAGGGTTAAGGCTAGCCTTTCTCCTTTCCTTATTTCTATCTGTCCTATCTAACAGTAAGAAATCTGGTTCTCATTACCTACAAAATATTTACTTACTTGTTAGATCCTAGTATATGCAAAACACAGTTTCAGGATTCCTATACCCATACTCCTGGAAAAAAAAAGATTTATTAACACAAATATAGATTTTATGTACAGTGCTTTTTATTTTCTTCAGTCTTAGATTATTATCTCATCAAAATACTGGTTTCCAAAGTTACTTAGGTTACTTATTTTCTTTCCCACCCTCAATATGCTTTTTTAAATATGTCATGTATTACATTCCATTTTGCATTCTTCGTATATCCTGGTTGATTTTTTAGAATTTACATATAGTAAAAATCACTCTTTGTGGAGTTCAGTTAGTCTTGACAAATGTATAGAATCTTATCCACCATAGTTTTGCCACAGAAAAGTTTTACCACCCCAAGTATTACCTTCTGCCGTTCATATTTAATCAAGCCCTCTCTCCATCCCGGGCAAGCACTGATCTTTTTTCTGTTCCCATAGCTTTGTTTTTTCCAGAAGGTTATATAAATGGAATCAAACAATCTGTAGTTCTTGAGTCTGCTTCTTTCACATAGCAAAAAATTTTTAGATTAATTATTTGATGAATCGATAATTCATTCCTTTTGATTGCTGAATAATATTTTGTTGTATGGATGTATTAAATTTTATTTATACACAAAATGAAAACGATATAGGTTGTATTCAGGGTTTTTTGCTTATGAATAGTGTTGTTATAAAAACGTGCATATAGTTTTTGTGTGAACACCAGTTTCCATTTCTCTTGGGAAAATAGCCAATAAGTGAGATTGCTAGGCCATATGAAAATGTATGTTTAACTATGGGATAAATTACCATATTGTTGTCCACGAAATGGCTGTGACATTTTGTATTCACAGCATCTACATGTGACAGCAGTGCAGGCGGCCCGTACCCTCATCATCACTTTGTTATTGCCAGAATTTTTTATTTACTTAAACATTCTACTAAGTGTTTACTGGAATATCACTGTGGTTTTCACTTGCATTTACCCAATAACTAGTTATTTTGAGCATCTTCCATATGTTTTTTGCCATCCCTAGACCTTCTTTGTTGAAGTGTCTATTTAGATAGTTTATTTACTCTTTTTACTTAGGGTGATTGCTTTCTCACTGTTAAGTTTTGTTGTTCTCTATTTTAGATACAAGTACTTTGAGAGAAAGATGATTTGAAAACCTCAGTCTATGGATTATCTTTTCATTCTTTTAACAATGCCTTTCACATAGCAAAGACATATAATATATATGTCTCCATATCCATATTGCTGTTATCTAAAACAACATTACATGAGGTCTAGAATACCTGGTCTAAATTTCTTGTTACTAAACTTCAGTGAATAAAGACCCAGAAAAAGATTATTATTATTGTTATTTTTGAGTTGGTGGAAAGGAGCTTTCTTTTTGTAGAAAATAGACGAAAAGATAGATATTAGACTGGAAATCTGCAAACTGCAAGGGTATAACTGATGCTTATATAGCCATAAAAATCATGTATATGAGTTACAAGCAGATGTACATATTGTTTAATCATAATAAACATGTTGGCCTCTTTGTAACAAAAAGCGATGGAAGTTAAAAGATACATGACTTCCTGGGTAACTGTTTTAACATGGATAAGAACCAAATAACACCTGAACTAATTCAGGTATATCCCTACTTTTGCAAATGATAGGATGATGGGTCTATGCCATCCCATAATATCTAGTTCCACTGCACAAAGACAAAGAAGAGCTGTGCACCCAAAGTTAATAGCAAGGTGTCATTTCTCAAATTTTCAGAGAACTTGAAGGATGTCTCAGTTCTGTGAATACAAATCAAAATAGCTTACGTTTAAGAACTTTTGAAAGACAACATCTGGGTATTTGAAAATGCATTTTCCTAAAATTTCCAGTAGATGGCATAAATACTCCTATTTTCCAGGTGTTGGCTATCATTAGTAATCATGAGAAGGATGCTGTAGCTCTCCAGACAGAAGGAGGAGGTAGGGGGAATGTTCTCAGATCATGCGGAAAAGACTGATATACCTCTTGATTTGGAAAAAGGCATGGACATATATACACTACCAAATGTAAAATAGATAGCTAGTGGGAAGCAGCCACATAGCACAGGGAGATCAGCTCGGTGCTTTGTGACCACCTAGAGGGCTGGGATAGGGAGGGTGGGAGGGAGACGCAAGAGGGAGGAGATATGGGTATGTATGAATATGTATAGCTGATTCACTTTGTTGTAAAGCAGAAACTAACACAACATTGTAAAGCAGTTATACTCCGATAAAGATGTTAAAAAAAAAAACCTTTTGTAAACAGAAACGACTGTCCTGATCTGTTTGTAATTGGTGACTTCAGAGATTTTATCGGAATGGAATTAAGAGTTACTGGTATTCCTCTAGCATATATCTTAAACAAAATTAATTATTTTTAAATGCACATATATTTTAAAGAAATAGAATTATGAATATGACATAGTCCCAGTAAACTCATGGAAATTAATTACTGAAGGTTTGTAAATAACCATTAATTAAGTAGTCTAGCTAACATGGGGATACAATCCCTGTTTGGCCCAAAGAGGTTGTCCAGATTCACAACAGTTTCTTACATAAGAAACTATAAGCCAGATCACCTAATTTTACCTGTCCTCAACTACTAATGTTTTCCTTAGTCATGTAGCTTCTGTCACTCTACATCATTTAAATGTTCTAATCCCTCTTTAATATTCCTCTAATTCTGGCTCTCATACCCTGTTGTCTATCTATCCTAAGAAATGTTTATACTCAATAGATAATAGAGTAACGGCCCCCATGAGGGACACCACTCTCCATGTACTCGTAAAAATGCACACACACACTCACACCTCATTGCATCACTTCTGTATCAGTTAGGGTGCTTCAGACCACACAGTTTTGAGCAAGAAGTAGGTTGTTTCTTCTATAGCAGAAAGTTCAGACAAAGACTCTTCTTGGATTGATTCAGTGCCTAATGATGTTCAAGACTGGTGTTTTTATCTTTGTCCACTGTTCCATCCGGTCTGGAAGCAACCCCTCTCATGGTCACAGACGGATGTAGCTTCTCCAGACATGGTCACTTCCGGTAATGAAAATTTTCTGAAAAAACCCTCAGGAGATGCCCCTTCACATCTTTGTCTAAGGCTAAATATGGTATGTGAGAATGCCTAAATTGTCAGGAGTTGCTTAAACTAAATAATATGTATCCCCTGGTGATGGCTTGGACCCCTGTGGCATGTGATCTCCTGGCACGTAAACACAAGTAGGGCGTGGAAGAAGAGAAGCATAGCAGTCGCACCGGAAACCACAGAGAGCAACTTCTTTAATATTCAGGTCTCAAGTCAAAAAGGGCAACATTAATGAGACCTTCTCTGCGCACCCATATGTATCCCCTTCCCATTCCCATCACTCCTGCCATTGTGCCCTTGCCCCTCACTTGACTACTTCAAGAACATATTTTCTTTCAAAGATCTTCTTATTGTTTCTCTATCCTTCCCCTTCCCCTACTATAAAGTCAGCCCCTTTAGAGCAGAAATGTTGTCTGTCTGTTCATCACCATTCCTCCAGTTCCTGGAACAGTTTCTCCTGTACACTAGATTTAGTTATTTGAGAAATAATGGTTGGATGTAAATATTAATAGAAGCATCCTGATCTTTACTGGCTCCTTATTTTAACAGTATAGAGGAGAGGTTAGTTAGGAAGTATCTTTTTCTCTTGGACATGATTCTGGCATGAGATGAAAATGCTTATGGAATTTAATAAGCACCAGAGAACATCAGAACTGGAAGGAGGAGCTGGGAGGTGGTGGTTGGCTATAGAATTAATATCCATTAGGAGGATAGAGTAGGCTGGACCACAGCTCAATAAACAGGAAGATTGGACCCTTAGCTAAGGAAAAAGTATACCCGGAAATGATGAGGGTTTGAGTTTTAGTTGAAAAAGCACTTTTCTGTGTAGTTGCTTCTAGTGTTGTTACTTAGTAGCTGTGTTATGTTAGGCAAATGACAGATTTTCTGAAAACCTTAGTAGCATCATCTCTAAACTATGGTTGCACGATTTGCAGGATCTATTGGAAAGAACACAGGAGTTGAGGTCAAAGATCTCAGGTGGAATACTGACTCCAGCAGTAAGGACTTTTGTTTGTTTGTTTGTTTGTTTCTTCCTCTTTAACCACACATAAGTTTCTTGACTTCTCTGAATCTTGGCTTCTTTAAGTGTTAAGTAGATATTTAGAATACCACATAATTCAACTGACTCTGTTCCAGCTAGTTGTAACATTTGCCTATGTGGATCCAATTTTCTCAAATTTTAAAAGTTGGCAACTAATTCATTACACACACACAGATACACACACACACACATCAGCAGTGTGCCAATGGGGGAAATTAAAAAAAAAAAAAAAACTCTGGGATTTTTCTAGCCCATAGCTTTCTCATTCCAGCCTGGCTGCTAAGATGCTCAAGAGACCATCCATTGGTGAGGAAAATGGAATAATCATAAATATTTGTAGAATGAATACAATGGAAATTGGTGAATGAACTTGTAAAAGAAAATATGGCTATTAAAATTTAATCCAAGTTTAGTTCTGTAAGTAAATTGCAGCAGTGAACTAAAGTGAAAATTTCAGACCTCTTTTGGTCAGCAGTGTTTGAAGATGAGTGATGTTCTGGAGGTTTATAGTTGACCGATGCCATTTCTCACCCATATAGGCAAAAGCAGTGATTATACAAATGATGAAGTTAACCAAGAAAATACTAGGGAAAACAATTTTATATATGGTCTGTTGGCTGTTTGCTGAAAAATGTAACTAATTAGTTTGCATCAGATTCATTATAAACTTAATAAGAAAATGTAAAATTGTTTTCTTGGTTTACGTGATTGCGATGTTAGTAAAACAATGAACACACTGTAAGCACAGTCTACACAGATGACAGAAAAGTATTTAAGATGGTTTTTCATAATACCCTGGTTAAGATTAAGAAAATGGGTTATTTTTAAAGAAAATTAGGTGGATTAGTCACTGCTGGTTTAATGTTTTCCTGTTTGATCAATGAAAAGATTAAAGTAACCTCAAGAGAGATCTCTTCGAAGGCTTTGTGTCAAGTGAGAGCTTTGACCTTTGTTTTCTTAATGTTTTCATAAAAGAAGATTTAAAAAAATGTTTCTCATATTTGAATTATGTAGCATTATTTTTACGTATAAGAATAATATTGAATGGAACTTCAGGATCTAAAGAAATGGGATAAATCTAGTGACCAAAGACAAGATTCAAGCAATGCTCTTGATTCTAGAAATCAATTGCTTACATGTAGGAATAAAGATGGTGGGAGATGGCCTAGTATCAGCCCATGATGAACTGCCTTCTGCATTTACTGTATGATTACCCTCCAAGCTGTGAAGTGGCTAGGAAAAAAAAAAGAGAGAGATATTATTCTGTACCCATTAAGAATAAAATCTAAAAGGTAATGGTTGAGTTCTACTCTGTTCAGATCACAGCATACATGGAAATTTTTTAAAGTGATAAAGATGAACTAGATCATTTGACAGCCAGGTTACTTTGTAGAGAACACAATTAGTATTTCTTTCACAGATGGCCTCACAAATGTATATCTCATCCCACTGGCTCTCCTTACAATGGGACATATGCCCTCCTCCATCAAAGGGTAAGATTTATGTTGCCTCCCGTTGACCTTTGTAAGTGCTTTGACTGATAGTGTGAGGTGAAATGATGCTTTATGACTTCGGAGACTAGATCACAAAGAGTGATATGTCTTCTACTTCTCTCTATCTCTTTCTCTGTCTTTCTGCCTGCCAGCCCCCCAGATGTGTGGACGCAGCAAGAAGATCACCGTCTGCAAACCAAGAAGAGAGCCCTCACTGGGAACCAAGTTGTTTGGCACCTTGATCTTGGACTTCCCACCCTTCAGAACTATGATAACTAAATGTCTGTTGTTTAAGCCACCCAGGCTATGGCATTTTTTTATAGCAGCCTGAGCAGACTAAGACAGGGATTAAAGTTATTTGAATGTCTATCACATGTGAAATACCCTAGTTTAATTGTTATAACAAGTCTATAACATAAATGTTATTACAACCTTTTCACATAGGAAGAAAATAAAATTCATAAAGATTAATCCATTGACCTTGTAGCTGCCAAATGGTATAGATAAAATGTAAATCTAGGTCAAAACTCCAAATTCAAATTTTTTTTTCCTATATGAGCTGCCTCTAGGCACTTTAAAACATTTCTTTAGGATATAAACCTGTGGCTTTCCTCTGCTGGTTCATAGGTAGAAAGTTGCAAGAGCCAATTACTTCCACCCAAACAACCAAAACAATCCAGATAAGTGACAAATCATAGTTTTTTAAACTTAACAGAGATCTGAGAACACAAAGAAATTGAAATGAAGCAAACTCCAGGAACGAAGGAGGCACTTACCACCACTGCTTTCATCCCAGGCAGGATTGCAGAAGGAGGAGGAATCTTTCCCAGATGGAGACTAGGAGAAACTAGACAAATGTTTACAGAACAATGAATAGCTAGTGTGTCAGGTCAGAATTCCAAGGTACCAAACTACAAAGCAAGGGCACCCACCCACCAACTTTTTCCCATGGGTTTTCCCTGAGGTCTGGAGGGAGTGAGCCAAACCTTGGGGCTGGGGAAAATGGTTTAGATGGAGTCACCTTGAGCAGTGCAAGGGAAGATTGTATGCAAAGCCATCACCTCCAGAAAGTATGGGGGAAGGCAGGGTACAATGTAAAAACAAAGAAAAGGAAAGGTGGCGGCCTCCAGAGTTAGCCTCTGAGAGGCAGAGGGAGAAGATGGAGGGGGCGAGGCATAAAAAATAAGTAATAAAAAAAAAAAGAAAGACAAGTCCCATGAGAGAGGAATCAGAATTCAGAGGAGTTTAATCTATAGGAGAAAAACCATTCAAAGA
This sequence comes from Balaenoptera acutorostrata, assembly GCF_949987535.1. NCBI lineage: Eukaryota > Metazoa > Chordata > Mammalia > Artiodactyla > Balaenopteridae > Balaenoptera > Balaenoptera acutorostrata. The sequence continues at coordinate 18,532,505 of NC_080065.1, read as the reverse complement.
TTTTATAGAGAAGTGTTCATGTAGGTAAAGGGGAAGTCAGCAGATTATAAGAACTGAAAGCAGATTTATACAGTTTACAAATATACTCCTTCCCTGCAGTGTGACTGCAGGGAAGGAGTATATTTACTGAGTATATCTAGACTGGTAACTGCATTATCTTGGTTTGAAGCCCAACACCACCCCTTAGTACTATAACATGAATTTGCCAATGTAACTCAACTTCTCTGCTTCAGGGTCTTCATCTGTAAAATGGGAGCAATGGGATGGTCTCTCTTATAGAGTCATTGTGACAATTACGTGGTTCAGTTCACAGGAAACTCTTAGAACAGTACCTGGGACACAGTGAACTAGAAACTTACTAAGATTGGTGGAGGGAAGACATCAAGGTACTTATATTGCCTCACCTATAAATGTTTTTCTACAACCATGCAGGCTTTGTTCTTCACATCCAATATCCTCTCTCTGACCACCAGACTTTCACACATGGCCTGGTGAAGTTCTCCCCTCCTAATAGTCTTTCTAATCCTACTCTTCTCTGGCTAGTAGCTCCAGGTTCATGAGTCACACAGGACCACATAATTGGTTTAATGCTCTGTTGTTGCTTTCTTGAAATCCAAAATGATTTTTGAATAAGAGCATCCACTTCATTTTACACTGGGCCTCACAAATTATATACCTGCTTCTGTTGGCTAGCTCCATCCTAAGTCTTGGCTTGGAAGCCACACCACCCAGGTAGACTTTTCTGGAACCTGGGAAATTGCCACCACTCTATTTCCTTTTAGTACTTTTTATTTCTCCTATTATATTATTATGAAAGTCTAGAACATTGATCTCTGTGAGATATTGAAAGCTACAGAAAGTCAGGGGTATTGTCAATCTTGCTGAATATTTTTCTTTTCACCAGCATCTTCAATAGGCCATGGCAATATGTACTCAACAACTATGTGCTGAGTGAATGAATGAACAAAATGTTTGCCATGAAAATAGGGAAATTTCTGCAAACCACTGCCCCATGACCCTATACTACATGAAAATCATACACATTTTCCCAGAAGGGATAAATCCATGACAAATAGAAGAGAGGAAGGCAAAGGATACAATGCCCATTGAGAAGCAATGTATTTCTCCCAAGCTGAGTGCAGAGACTGGCAGCAAGTTGCCAACTGTGAAAGGAAAGAGCGAGTTATTTGAACATTTGACTCAGAAGTTGTAATATTTGCTGAAAGAGGCTGAAAGTGCTACCAGGTAGGTACTAATTACTGGTAATTACTGACACTCCTAGAAAATGAATGGAGATGAACAGAGAGAGAGAGAGACAATGATTGTAAGCAGGTTCTCCAAGAACACCCCTCCTAAGGGGGGTGCAAAAAGATCTGTTGAGCAGGTACGGGCCCACGTAATGTTCCACATTGGTGGTTTAGGAGGAAGTCTATAGTTATTACAGTTTTTCTCTAGGTTGAAGAAACATACTGTGAGCAAATTTTCTTCTGTCCATGAGATTATTATTATTACTTGTTGTTGTTGTCATTTTGTTTTCCAAACTAGCCAGTAATTTTGAGCCGCTCTAAGATGAGAAGCTTTTATGATCACTTCTTTATCCTCTGTGAATTAGAAAGTAAAATGTTTGTAGAGTGTTTTGGTAAAATAATCCATAAAGCATTATTTAATAGTTAAAGAATGCTGAGCCCTGAGTCCACATCACATGTGGGCTCTCATCCAATTTCTACTAACTCCATGGGTTACTTTTGGCAATTCATTTAACCTTCCTACTCTTCAGTTTCTTTAAAATGAGAAAGCTTGGATGATTTCTAGGTTTCCTTTCAGCTCTACAGTGCCTAAGAGAGAGGGGGAAAAGAATAAATCCTTTGTAGGTATAGGTAGTCAAAATTAGTTTGAGATGCTGTTTACAAGGAAGGGACAGAGAAGAAATAAAGTCAAAAGAACAGAATCTGCTGGAGAGGGTGTGGAGAAAAGGGAACACTCTTGCACTGTTGGTGGGAATGTAAATTGATACAGCCACTATGGAGAACAGTATGGAGGTTCCTTAAAAAACTAAAAATAGAACAACCATACGACCCAGCAATCCCACTACTGGGCATATACCCTGAGAAAACCATAATTCAAAAAGAGCCATGTACCACAATGTTCACTGCAGCTCTATTTACAATAGCCAGGACATGGAAGCAACCTAAGTGTCCATCGACAGATGAATGGATAAAGAAGATGTGGCACATATATACAATGGAATATTACTCAGCCATAAAGAGGAACTAAACTGAGTTATTTGTAGTGAGGTGGATGGACCTAGTGTCTGTCATACAGAGTGAAGTAAGTCAGAAAGAGAAAAACAAACACCGTATGCTAACACATATATGTGGAATCTAAAAAAAAAAAAAAAAAAAGGTCATGAAGAACCTAGGGGCAAGACAGGAATAAAGACACAGACCTACTAGAGAATGGACTTGAGGACACAGGGAGGGGGAAGGGTAAGCTGGGACGAAGTGAGAGAGTGGCATGGACTTATATACACTACCAAATGTAAAATAGATAGCTAGTGGGAAGAAGTCACATAGCACAGGGAGATCAGCTCGGTGCTTTGTGACCACCTAGAGGGGTGGGATAGGGAGGGTGGGAGGGAGGGAGACGCAAGAGGGAAGAGATATGGGGACATATGTATATGTATAACTGATTCACTTTGTTATAAAGCAGAAACTAACACACCATTGTAAAGCAATTATACTCCAATAAAGAGTTTAAAAAAACAAAAACAAAAAAGAACAGAATCTGCACACATTGGAAACCACACAAATTGCACAAAGATTTTCCCAGGACAGTAAGTTTTATGTAGAGGTACAACTGTTAGTAAGAACATAGTCTAGATGGGGAAGCATACTTGGACGAGGACATTCCAGTAAAAAATCTCCACTCAACAAAACATAATAAAACAAAACAATCCAAAAAAACCCAAACAGCAGGAGGAATTAGAGGCAGGCTCTCACATCAGGGTGGGAGTGTATGGCGTGAATGTGGACCGACAGGAAAGTTTACAAGGAAAAAGAGGCACCTCTGACTTTTTATGAATCTCAAGGTTTGACTGGTAATATTTCCTTCACTTAATGAATAGGCATTTCTTTCAGAAATCTTCCTTGAATGTTTTGTCACACTCTTAACAATTCTTTTGTCCAGAAAATACTTTCAATGTTTTTTGTAAAGCTGCTGGTTTTGGAAAATGTGCCTACAGAGAGCAACTCCATCTCTTTTTGCCACCTCCCTACCCCCATGCTTTTGAGAGGAGGGTTTAATAACACCTGCTGGGGAGCATGGTGACAAGATTAAGGTGACTTGACATGAGAAGTGGGAAGGTTCTGCAGCATGTGCACAAGACATCATAAGAATTTTGATATGAGTCAGGAAGAGAAATATTAATAAATATGTTTTCTTCTCCTCAATGATTTGGGGTGAGGGATATTATATATTTTTCAAGGTTATTATTCCCATAAAGCAGAAGGCTAGAGATATAGCTAGAGCTTCCTTTTTTCTGGAAAGGATTATAGGGAACATGTCGCTAAAGGTTTGTGGGTTTCATGGAACAGAATTTGATATTCCAGATTTGATATGTAACATCAGAGAGAGAATCTCTTGGGAAAGTGCACAGTGCTTCCTATAAAGACCTGGATAGAACTGTTTAAAGTATTTTTTGGTCTGATCAAAAGGGTTTACACCCAAGACTAGGGGGCTAAAGAGAAATGCAAGATGTTACAATTGGAAAATCAGATACTCTCACTGTGAAATAGAAGCTACCAGGTCTTCTGAAGGCTAAGGTCAGATCTAGCCCAGAGTCCCTTCTACCCATTTCTATTGGCTACAGCAAGTCACAAGCCCGGTTCAGACTCAAGTCCCATTTGTAGAGAGGAGATGTACATTTTTTGGAAAAATTAATATTGTACTAAAATTCATATTGATAGTAAGTGCTGTAGCATGAATTTGTCTGATTCCATATCTCATTTCACCTCAGCGTGCTGCCTTTAAGTTCATCAAAACATTCAATAAGAAATTCTATAATATTATTGGAAACACGATGAAAATGCAAGTTGGACAATTACACAGTTATTCAATACATGTGGGCAATTTATAGGTGTCATAACTCAGATTTAAAAACAAATTTTCGTCCTGTTTTATTCAACCCTTTTATCAATGACTTTATTTAATGTTTTATTAATTACACTAAGGCAGTAGAAGTCTCAGTAAATGAAGCTAAATTCTCAAATGTATTTTATATTCCAGCACATAAGCTATCTTTGAAATTGTTAGCTATGCTTTTGGAAAAAGAGTTAAAATGGAGGATTTAAATCAAACAATAACACAGTTCATACAGTTTTAATAAATTCCCTGTTAATGTAGTACATGGTGACAGGGTATACTGCAGAAGTTATTTCTTTACTTCTATATAATTTCTCTCCTTTCCATCTCTGTAAATCTGATTGGGAACACAATCATCTGGGTTATATAATTTGTAATTGTTTATTTGAGGGATTTTTTTCAGATATAATTGAGGAGATTTTCCTCAAAGTTTGTATTTTTCCAAACATATCCTGTAACTGCTGAGGTGTTGAGAAATAGACACAGTGACCTCAGATTCACTACCTTCAGTTTCTAACAGTAAATTGTATTTTGTCATGATTTGGCTTTATCAAGTAGGGTTAGTCTTACACATAGAATGCACCACAATTTGGTGTTTTTCTCTCCTTCCAGAAAGGCAACAGAATAAATACAGTAGAAACATCAGAGGGCATAAATAGAGGAGCATAGTCAGAATGACAGAAGACAGCAGCAGGTGATAGAAAGCAGTTCAGGTGGTACTGCAGGACCAACTATATTCAGTTTGCAACCAAGCAGAACCCTATGGGGACTTCCCAGGACAGACCCACACATCCTCTGCCTGACTCTTATTTGTAGAAAAACTGTAGCCTCCTAGACCCTCCTTGAGTTCCGAAGAATACATTTAATCAGAGAAGTGAGAAAATGCAGAAGCAAAGGAAAAAAGTCAAGCAAGACAAAATAATAATCAAGGATCTTTAGTTCCTCCTCAAGGGCTATAGATGATATTCTGAGCCAAATCCTTTGAACTGTTTTACAGATGCTGAAACCCCTACTAGGTGGAACAAGTTAACTGTATGTGGCCCACAAGCAGGTAGTCACTAGACTGGTTGGAACCAGAAGGTTGATGATGTTGACTCCTGATTACCTACCTCACCACCAACCAATCAGAAGAAAGTCCACAAGCTGATCACACACCCAACAACGCCCCTCCTTCATCCTGTTTTTAAAAACTTTTCCCTGAAAGTCATCGGGGAGTTCAAGTCTTTTGAGTAATAATTGCCTGGACTCCTTGTTTGGTGCCTGCAATAAACGTTGCACTTTCCTTCACCACAACCCAACGTCAGTAGATTGGCTTTACTGCACATGGGCCAGGGGACCCAAATTTGGTTAGGTAACAAGTTGGGCACAGATGCTGGAAAGGACTAAAGAGGAAGAAGCTTTTCCTTGATGGTGAACCAGCATCAAAGACTCTCCAGACTGGGAGTGAGCAAGAAGTGGGGAGTGAAAAGGTTGCCTGTGTAACATCCGCTCCAGCTCAGGTCCATGTCCCAACACAGGCAGCAAGAGGTCCCCCAGGGCAAAACTAGATAATCCATCTCAAATTCTCCAGACCCTGAAAAATCTGTCTGGGAAAGCCGAAGATGCTTGGAAGACATTTTGTAAGTACTTTCAATCTGAAGCGTGAGTCACTTTTGCACTAGAGAATTTTTATATAGTAATTTGATTATTGTTTTCTGTCTTTCCTCTTTGTTCTCCCTTTTTGGAATTAATTTTAAACAAATATTGCAACTTCTGGATACATCCTCTAGCCTCTCTCCCTCTCCCTTGTCCTCTCACTCTCCCTTTTTTCTTATGTGTTTTCTTTCTGAATTTGCTTGCTTTCCCTTTTTTTAGATTGATTTCTAGGCAAATCACTCTACTCCACCTTCATGATGATTAATCTGAGAGTTGGCAGGGATCTGCCTCTCAGTGAAAAGATGCTCCTTGTTTACTCTGGCAGGAAATTACCTGGTGCCTTCTATTTCTCTGTCTGGGCTCAATTTCTAATGTTGTAAGTAGCAGGTGATGTGCATCACTTATAAATCTGTTTATGGCTTTACTTAGGACAGACACTGGTGTTTGGCTTCTTGAAACTGGACTCTGGAATAGCCATTCTGAAATCTTGTGTCACAATCCCTCTACCTGGCCCATGGGATAATGTATCCTAGGTCATGCTGTATCTGACTTAAGGGTTTTCCTGTATACATACACATATATTTGTCAGCAATCGAATTTATTTTTTCTATATTTTAGATGTCTTCCTGTTTCACGTCCACTAATGATAGCCATGGAGGTTTCCTAGTAGTTATAGATTATCTCTTATTCTTATAGTTCTTTCATCTTAATTGGATTTTGGTAGTGAAGAAAGATATACTCATCAGCTTTTCTGAACCTGAATCCAAAATCCGTTTCTAAAATTTACACTCAAATGCCTCTACTTTAATGGGAAATCAATCAAAGTGATAATGATGTGAAAAAAACCCCAAATCTACTGATGGATATGAGCATTATGATAGACATGCTTTTGCTTTTGACTAGAGGATTGGACTATATGTCGAATGGAAAATTCATTTTACAATTAATTGTGGATTATAGAATTTCAAAATAGAGTGATGGGTTAATGTCTTATCTTTTCAAACTAAGTTATTTATCAGATTATTTCCTTATGAATCATGGTAACCCAATGCTACCCTTTAATGTTCCTCTTTTTTTTTTTAATGCTGGGATTGTGGTCTCTCTATCTCATTGCTTTCCACTGTCAACCAAACTACTAGTGTTTTACTTCAGAAAGTTGATATGAACTGGATTTAGACTTTTAAATTATTTTTGGTAAAATCCAAATATCTTTTATCAATAAAGATTTAAAAGAAAACATGTTTTCAAGTCTTTGGACTTTGTTTTTGAATGTTCCTGCTAGATTATTTTTAACTGGAATTCTCAGAGTGGATACATTCTGAATGTAATACCCATAACTATCTCTACTTTCAGCATTCAGTATTTTACTTCTTCATTTTCCAACATAGTGAGAATTCTGGTATTGTTTTCAAATTTATAATCTCATCTATATTTTTATTGGTGTTTGATATTCATGATGCTGCTATTTTATCTTCTCCACTGCTCCTTTCTCACACTAACGAAGGGAACATCCAGAGAAAGCACAATAGTATTATCCAGACCAAAAGATGCCATTCTAAACAACAGGATTATCACCTTTAAAACACTTACAACTCTGCCCACTGAGCCAGTTCTCTCAGGTTATAACTTTTTGGTGACCTTAATTAAAAAAAAAAAAGCCTTTACACTTTTATTACCCAATGCACTAAGGAGTCTTATACTATTGTCACTTTGTTCCAAATGTAAATCATCTTTTCTTTACTGGCTCACAATAGACAGTGTGGTAATCCATAATGGCTTCTGCTCTCAGACTCTGCACTCATGGTAATTATCTTTGCCAACAATTTCATTTTCTGCATTTTCCCTTGTGTAATGTCCTAGCAATTGTGTGTGGTTGGTTGCTCTATCCAAATGGCTTTCAAGCTGAACACATGCTTCAAATTTACTTAAGCACTTAGGCAGCATGGGAATTATCTATTACTTGGGGTACTCTCACAGACCACATTTCTATTAGTGAGATAACCATGTCCTCCCTAATCAGAGGGGAAAATAATAGTGTAAGGTCACTATGTGTGTGAGTTCAAAACAAATAGCATTTGAAGTCTACAAATATATCAATGTATCCTGAACATATAAATCATTCAGTTTCTGCCAATGTAGTCAGAGCTGTAAAAATTGAGTTAAGGTCTCTCTAATTTAGATATATTTATTTCACTTTAATCTTCATGTATCTCTCCCATTTCCCTTTCTCATTTTATTTATTTATTTTTGGCCAGCACATAGGACATGTATATTTTAGGGAGATTTTTTAAAGTGTCATATAATTGCTATAATGTCCAAAATTATAGATGTCAAGTTATCAGGCAGGGAGGCTATTCCATATGTAAAAATTGCCCTAAAATTGACATGAAATATTCATGTTTTACTACTTCTGAGGCAAAGAATGAAAAAATAGGGTGATAAAGACATGCTAAAATAAGCTTGCATTTCCATTTTAAAATGTTGTCTGTTGAACAAATATATGGAGGAAAGGCAGAGGACAGAAGATTTAAAGAAGCATTCATTGATCATCTTCAGTATAAAGGAAACATTTTTATTCTCACAAAAAAAAGAAGAATTTAGCATTATGTACATCTAGAGATCCACTATCCAGATTTAACCACAAATTACTTTTTTCTTTCTATCTCTCTCCCTCTCTCTCTCTTTTTCTCTGCCTTCCCCTCCCCTCTCTTTCCAGCATTCTAGTTGAGTTTTTATTTTGAATAATGCTATTTTATCTTTTATTTATTCCACTAACCATAAAATTTAAATTTTTTCACGGTATTATTCTTTTATAAATGGGTACAGACTATTTTATTCTACTGAATGGATATTCATTTATTTTTCTCTTTTTTATTGCTAGATATTTACATTTAGAGAGGAGATTTCTAGTTGTGCCTGAGTATCCTTCCCTCATTTTCCACAATCAAAAAAATGTAGCTGCATATGCTCATATCCCCTCCCTGATTCCTGTGAGATGAATGTGGACTTGACTGCATAACTGGACACACCTCCCAGAGATGGCAGCGTGATAGGCATTCTGGACAGAACTTGAAACCCTGGCAAATTTTGAGGCAGAGTAATTACATGAGGACTAAATTCCTCAGCTCAGATCTTTTTAAGGAAACCTCTATGAAGTCATAAGACATTAATCCAATCTAAAGTGGATGATAGTTTGGAGGGTCCAGCTTCTTCTCTTGCCGTTGTTTCTACAGACAGCTCTGTACCACTGGGCTTTTAGTGCAGTCAGTAATTCTCACATAAAACAAGTGACTCACCTTTGCTTTCTGATGGTCCAGGACATTTGCCTTCTACTATCACTCATGGGAACTTCTCACATCATCTGTCTCTTTACATCCTATACTCACCTCTCTGTCTGACTAGGAAGAACAGATATTCCTCTGTAAGGATCCAGCCCTTTCACAGAGGATTTTTCACTCTGCAAAGGAGAAATGAAAATTAAACAGAGCATCCTGAGCTGTTGCGTAGTAGAGTTTTTTTTCATGGAGCTCCAGGACTTGGGTTTGATCAGGTTCAAGTACAGACTCTACATTTGGAACAATCGTCCTTTTCAACACTCAGGGAGTGTGGCTTTGCCTAGCTAAGCTACAAGACTACTACTGACATTATCCTTGGAAGGCTCCATTTTCTCTTCTTCTATTCCACTTAGCCCCTTCCCCTTCCCCAGTCCACTGGCAATGCCGTCATATTTTTGGACCTCATTTGTGGACACGTTCAGATTCTTTCCAGGATACCTGTTTAGGTGACCTCAGGAATTCTATAAAAATAAAAGAAATTTATCTTTCCCTCCCCGAAAGAGAAACTTCAGAGATGCACCAGTGTTAAACTGTCACACCCCTGGACCAGACTATATATCCTCTTAAGGCTGTATCTAGGCCTGTACCTCACACATATTACCTAGGTGTGCAAAAATGTTATTTAATTTATTCTTAAACTAAACATAACTTGTGATTTTGAGTTAACAACTTGATCCGAGTTAAACCATATAAATAAGTGCAGTCCAGATATACCAGGTTCTCTCTGCCTAATCCTGTCTATGGGGGGGACGTGGCTAAAATTTCCATTAGTATCTATTGTTCTCTTATCCCTTAAGAAATAGGACTCAGGATTTTACTTGGTATGTCAACTGTCCATCTAGAAATTACATTTCATAGCCTCTTTGTAGCTGAGATTGCATAAATGTAGACAGGCATTTGAATAAGCTTTGGCAGAAGGAGATAAAGTGCCATGTGTGATTCCTGGGCCATCTACTTTCAGAGAAGTTCTAAATTGACATCAATCCACAATACAAGCCACATTCCCTTCATAGCGAATTTCACTTTTCTTCTCCACCAAGCCTCTTGTTGGGACAGTGGCTTCTTCTTCCCTTTCTGCAGACCGTTCATAAAGCTGTTCTCACCATCTCCTCTGTAGGAAAACACTGTTACATTTTTCTCAGGTCTTATCATGAAATACTTCACATTGCTCCATGCTTTTAAAATTTTGCCAGAGAAAAGTAGGATCCTCTATCGAAGACCCCTGCTTTCAAAAAGAATCATCTCATGTTTCTGAAAATTTTTGTCCTCCCTAAAATTTGTCCTGAGAGGGTCTACAGGGCAAAGATGCAACCCTACTCCCTCTTGTTCTTATGCTAAAACTATCTGTCCCCCCCGTCTTGGAGCTTGTTGAAAACACATTTAATGTAAGGCTGATAAGAGCAGAATGAGAGGACAGCAAGGATGTCATTACGTTAGAATTACATATATTCCCTAATGTTTTTAAACTCACATTTCATACAGTGTCTTTGGCCTAGCATTTCAGAATGTCATTTTTTCCCAGAAGTCCACATATGGGGTGGTTTTGAGGGAACAAAAGTGGCTTTTGATTTCTTAAGTTGTTAGACTGCCACAGATTATTCCATCATGCCACATAGAAAGACTATGATGGGATAAATGCAAAAGGAAAGGAAAAAGGGATATGATTAATATGTAATGCTCCTACTATATCTCCAGCCACTGGATAAAGAAAAGCAGGGTTTTGATCATTTGCTTCCTCTCATTTTCCTCTGTGCACCTCTTCCCCTCTCCCCTACCTCCAAATGTGAACCCTGCCTGAGTGTGCATTCTCTTTTCTGCTGCAGAAAAGCAAAATCAGCAGATAGAGAGGTCCATAAGGTAAAAAGACTAGAGAGAAAGGGAAAGCACTTGATGAAAGAAGCCATATCTATTTTGTAACAAAGAGTTGACAGGGGAGATGTAAGAGAAAAAGAGAGAACCTGCTTGAGCTGGGAATGGAGAAAAAGCTTTCTGAGAGTTGGAAAATTAGAGGCTTCTGAGCATTGTAGATATGAAAACATTTGAGAAAAAGGAAAAAAAAAAGAATATGAGAAGAGTTTCTGTAATAGTTGTTCATTTATCTTTTAAACTTATTCTGAACGATGCAAGGTAAAGATAACAATTATTATTCTTTTTTATTTGGGAGTGCTTCAAATGGACATCCAAACAAGGACTGGGAATTATGTGTCTGGCATTCATATGGACCGCTTGAAGATTTCCACATGGGATCTGGATATAAAGATACAACACTCAGCGGTGCTTTCTCAGATCAAGGTCACCATCTTAAACTTGCTACCTTCAAACATATCTAGATTCTCATCACTTGTTACCATCTTTTCTAGTTCCCATTCCACCCTCAGCCAAGCTTTATAACCTCTCCTAGACTATTGCTATGGATTGATAACGGGTCTCTGGTCTACATTGCTTCTGCCTTTGCTTTCCTAAGTGTATTTTCCCCAAAACTGATAATCCTTTTTTTTAATATACCAGCCAAATCATGGTATTAATCTGCACAAAACTCTATAGTAGCTTCCCATATCACTCAAAATAGAACTCAAAAACCTTGTAAGGACCTGTGAGACTCTGTGGGATTTGCACATTGACATCTATGGCTTTTTTCCTACACTCAGCCCTCACACACTCCTCTGCAAGCATACTGGATATTTCGCTGTTTTACTGTGCTTCAGGAATGCACTAGCCTCAGGGAATTTTGGATTACTATTTCCTCTGTTTGAAATTTTCACTCACTGTGCATCTGGGGAGCGACAAATCTCATTCTCTCACGTTTTTCAAGTCTCTGTTTAAAGGTAAAACTATCCTGGAGATCTGTTCTGCCTCCCTACTTAAAATAAGGAGTTTTCTTTCTCCCTGTGCTTTTAATTCTGCATATCCAATTTTATTTATTTTTCTTCATAACACTTATTGTTCTCTGACATATTATACAGAGACTTGTTTATTTTCTTGTTTTTTTATCTCCCACAATTATAATGTAAGATTTATGAGTTTTGCTCTCTACTAAATCTCCTGTGTCCCCAAAGTGCCTGGCACTCAATAAATATTTGTTGAAAGAGTGAACAAATAAATGCCATATACTGAGAAAAGAGTGCAAAGTAGTGAGAGAGTGATACAGTTTGAGCCACGTAGCATTAAGAGAATATTACATGGTCTATGAATGAATTCTGGGGAGATGGTGGCAAGAGTGGCATAGTTCCTGAAACCCCTTAATCCTCCAATAAAAATAAGCAGAGCAAGTAGGATATCAATATTAAAAACCCAAAGATGATGTCTAAAATAAAATTTGGTGGCAGCATATGGGTGGGTAGGAACAAAGCAAGGCAGCTACAAGACCCATGTGTTGTGAGTCTATGTGTACTAGGAAGCAGGGAAATGCAAAGACATATCTGATGGACAAGAGAAGAGAAGCCCTCTTCTAGTGAGCACACAGACATCTCTGAGAACAGCAGCTGAAAATAAGAGGGGTTTCAGGAGAATCCAGTTGGCAAATAAAATACAAGGGAATCCTAGTAAATTCTGAAAGCAGTCTGAGCTCCAGGCATTTTTAGAAACTAGTACTCTTTCTTCCAGAATAAAGCCTAATTTAAAGGAAAAATGATATGTAAAATATCCAGGACAAAAAGAACAGAAGATACAGATAAAAGTGAGGGAAGAAGCAGATAAGGCAGATCTCAGAAAGTAACAAGTATTTTTCCCCTTTTTTTAATACTTAATGAAAACAATACAAGAGAGTTCTAGAGCACTAGAAATGGAAAAGTTATCTTGCCCCTGTCCTCCCTTCTAATGGTACAGAAAAAATTATTTCACTAAAACCCATAACAAAAGTAACTGCAATCAAATTCTATATACAGATATTAAGCATAATAAAGTATATATAGAGAATGAAACACTTTAAAAAGACAAAACCACAAAATAAAATTATGACCTAAATTTAAAAATGAGTTAAATGCATTAAAAATAGAAATTATGAAAGAATAATATAAATCAGATGTTCTTAAAAACTTAAAATGAGGAAGTTGATCTAAAGAATGAGTTGAGAAGAGGGTACACAAAACTCAGAAAAACATTAAAAAGAAAAAAATTTGAGAAATCAAGACAAAAATTAGAAAAAGCACAAGAGAAAATATAATGGATACTGTTGTAGTTATATAAGATAGAGATAATCATTTTTGAAATTCAAAAATAAATGAAGGGAGAAATACAAGTGAATCTGAGACAAAGTAATAAATACAGAAAGTAGAAAAAAGGGCCAACATACATTAACTAACAGTTCAAAAAGATAAAACAAAAGCAATGGAATGGACTCATACTAAAAACTATTATTCAATAGAATATTCATAAAATAATAAAAATAACTAAATAGTTAAAAGACAGATCATATGCCTAAGATAATTCTGAAATATATTTTAGTAAAACTATTAGATTATTTTTAGAAAAATCAATTTTAGATACAAATAAATGGAGACACATTCCATTTACATGTATAGGAAGACTCAATATTGTCAAGGTGTCAGTTTTTCCCAAATTAGTCTACAAATTTAACACAATTCCAAATAAAATCCCAGCAAGTTATTTTGTGAATATCAACAAAGTGCTTTTAAAGTTTACATGGAGAGGCAAAAGACCCACAATTGTTAATTCAATATTCAAGGAGAAGAATAAAATGGGAGGACTGATATTATAAAGCTATAGTAGTCAAGACAGTGCGGTATTGGTGAAAGAACAGGCAAATGGATCTATGGAACAGAATAGTGTCCAAAAATAGACCCACACAAATATAGTCAACTGATCTTTGATGAAGGAGCAAAGGCAATTCAATGGAAAAAACAGTGACTTTTCAGCAAGTGGTGCTGGGTAACTAGACCTGCACATGCAAAAAAAAAAAAAAAAAAAAATCTGGACATAGACTTTACACCTTTCACAAAAATGAACTCAAAAAACTCAAAATAGATCACAGACCTAAATATGAAATGCAAAGATGTAAAACTCCTGGGAGATACTGTAGGAGAAAATCTAGATGAGCTTGGATTTGAGGATGACTTTTCAATATATAAAGCAAAAAGCACAAAAGGAAAAAAAAAAAAGGTTAAATTTCTTTAAAAGTAAAAACTCCTGCTCTGCAAAAGACACTGCTAAAAGAATGAAAAAACAACCAACTGACTCAGAGAAAATCTTTGCAGAACACATATCTGTTAAAGGACTTGTATCCAAGTATACAAGTAACTCTTAAAAAGTTAACAATAAGAAAACAAACAACCCAATTAAAAAATGGGTAAAAGATCTAAACAGATACTTTTTCTAAGAAGACATACAGATGGAAAATAAGCCTATTTAAAGGTATTCGATATCATGTGTCATTAGGGAAGTGAAAATTAAAACAACAGTGTGATACCACTACACATCTATTAGCATGGCTAAAATCCAAAACACTAACAGCACCAAATGCTGACAATAGGAACTCTGATTCATTGTTGGTGGGAATGCAAAATGTCACAGCCACTTTGGAAGACAGTTCGGTGTTTTCTTACAAAACAAAACAGCCTCATATCATGTGATCCAGTAATCTCACTTCTTGGTATTTACCCAAAAGAGCTGAAAATTTATGTCCATGCATACACCTGCACACGGATGTTTATAGTAGCTTTATTCATAATTGCCAAAAATTTGGAAGCAACCAAGATGTCCTTGGATCGGTGAATTGATAAAGCGTGGTACATTCAGACAATGGAATATTATTCAGTGGTAAAAAGATATGTGAGTTATCAAGCCATGCAAATACATAGGGGAATATTAAAGACATATTACTAAGTGAAAGAAGCCATTCCAAAACAACTACATACAGGTGAAACTATGGAGACAGTAAAAACATCAGTGGTGGGGAAGAAGGGAGGATTGAACAGACACAATAAAAGAGCATTTTTAGGACAGTAAAACTATTCTGTGTGATACCATAATGATGGATACCTGTTATACATATGTCAATACCCAGAGAATGTACAATACAAAAAGTGAAGCCTCATGTAAGCTATGGACATTAACGTAATAATAATCCATCAATATTCACTCACCAATTATAGTAAATGTCACACACTAGTGCAAGATGTTAATAATTGGGGAAACAGGAGAAGGGGAAGAGTGAGTGGGGAGATGGAAACTGTTCTTCCCTTTCAATTTTCCTATAAGCCTAAAACTGCTCAAAAATAATCTTCTAATTGAAAAACATAAATATAAAGATTACCCACTTTCCAAAAATAAAAATCAATTGGATATCCAAGCAATACTGACTAAGTCCAGATTGGTGTCAGGCTCTAAGAGTACCTCTCTATTCCAGAAAGCAGTGAATTGACACATTGAAGTTGGTATAGGAAAGAAAATGTGACTAAAGGCTCTGCATCTAGTCAATCTTATCTTTAGTTATGAAGGCTGTGAAAACAAACATGTTTGAAAGTGGAAGAACTCAGAGAATATTATTCCCAGGAGCTTTCCTAATGAATCTATTTTAAGCTCCATATAGCCAAAGTGATTGAAGTGATATCAATTATTTCTCAGCCAGTGGTGCGTTGACGGGTGTGCAGATGGTGGGAGCTGGCCACCCTGGCACAGAGGTGTATTTCATCATTGTAATTGTTCAAAATTGCCAGTTCATGGTGTTAATTAAAATCAGACAGATTATAATCAGTTTCATTACTGTTTACACTCTCTGCATTCTCTCATTGCCTTCTTACCTACACCAAGGGCTCACCACTACCATCAGCCCAAATTTATATGCCACATAAATCACTAAGTCACACGATCAATTGTAGAGTGGAAAAGCAAACAGAGAGAAATATAAAATATACACGCTATTCTGGGCATGAAATTCTCCATGTTTTATGGGCTGCTCCCCAAAATTGTTTCCTATTTTGAATTGTTCGTGGGAAATTCTTTAAAAATGGAGGCAAAAGACCTTCTATGTCTGAAAGCTATTACCCTCAGGACCTGTTACTTTTTTATTCGAGTGAAGCTTGCAAAACTACTGAAACTTCTAACAAATTCGACTATTTCTGATAGGAAAAAGTAAGATTGTTTTTCAAAACATAAAGAACAAGAGATTGAATGGGAAAAGCAGAAAGTTGAGAATGGAGGAGAAACTATTCCTTGCCTTTATATTTCAAGAAGTGTTTTTTATATCTTCTACAGAACATTCCCACAATGAAGTAAATACTATTTCATTTCATTCTCTTCTCACCCCTGTTTCCCCACTACCCAGGATTAAAACACACACACACACACACACACACACACACACAACTTTGTGAACAAGACACCTGGTGACTCCTGTGTTTTCCTCAACTCTATGACTAATTGGCTTTGTACCCTTAGACCAGTAAGTACCATATGGGAGTTCAATTTTATCATTTGTAACATAAACAACGTTTGGGATAGATGACTTCTAGTGTCTGTATGGGAGCTAAGCAGATGGGGGAGCATGATTTACAGAAGATTAGGTGAAGTAGTAAGGTTTAATAACAAGGAGTTGGGTATTTGCTCACAGGATCAGAGTTTAAGATGCAAAGTCTAGAACTACCCATTTATCAATACATCTTTGAGCTTAGTTACATAACAGAAAAAAAGATTTTTTACAGTTATTATGCAATGTTATGACATTTACCTATAAAATGCTATACACTGATGTCATTAAACCATATATATATGTGTGTGTGTGTATATATATATATATATATATGTATATATATATTTAAATGTCTGAGCTACATTGGAGAATATGCTGAAGTTGGAGCTGTAAAGTTTTGAAGTATGCAGTTTCAATCTTGAGGGTCTAGTTAGATAAACAAACGTCTTCAGTATGGTGTGATTTCACTCAGTTAAGAAATTCTTATTACCTTCCTGCCTTATCCCTGCCTTCCTTTCCCCAAACTAAAAAATTATTTTTTCCCTCCAAAGCAAAGCTGGTTTCTTAAGGAACTGACGTCTTTTGGAGATCAAGTTCTCACCTACCTGAATTAGTTCAAAGCTCCCCCTCAGGCTTCACTAAATACACACAGAAATTATATTCTTATTCTGATAAACGTGAATGCACCATGCAAAATTTTTAAGCTCCCTTCTGCCTGATTTTTCTCCACGTAGAGAAAAAAAAAATCCTGGTCCAAGTGGACATTTAACCATTTCTTATGAATGCAAATAGTAACTTGCAAATAGTAACTCACAAATAGAAAACGCAACTACCTCAATGTTTTGCCACTAAGAAAACAGAGAAAAGCTGGTGGACCAGTAATCTAAGGGACGTGAGCAGGGAAATGAAGGTCATGGCCAATCATTTATCTTGGTTATCAACCTTTGAGCCTTGCTGCATATCAATTATCCTAACTGAAGAGGTTGATGTGTGCAGTGAGGAGGTGGTGGGGTAGATATGAGAAAAGCAAGAAAAAGTACTGTCATTAAGTGTCTCAACAAGCCAAGCTTTACTAGGGACTACCACATTTAAATTCTTTTCAGCAGAACTACAGTTAACCAAAAATCTGGCTCCAGTTCCAGTAGTTGAACGTAAGTTATATTTAATAGGCTGGCAAATGGGCTCCATGTTAATCACCATGGAAATAAGATGAATCTAATCACCAGGCGAAAGTTATGACCCAGTCATTGCTATATCTTTCAAATCCCATGAATAAAAACAACTTTAAGTTTGAAATATATCTTCAATGGGATATATGTTTCAGAGGGAATATGTGAATATGCAAATATGGAAAGAAGAAAAAGTTAAAAGTTATTAAAAGACTTATAGCATGTTAGTGCAAATATTTTTAAATATCTTCAAATTATGCTGATTTTGTTTATGGCAATTAGAATTTATATTAGCCCATCAATTATTCCCACATAGGGGCTTTGAAGCAGGGACTCTCAAATATATTTCTCTTAACCAGCCTGCTTTATGAAGTGATGCCTCCAGGCTTTCTACCTCATTATGTCTCCCACAGCCCCCATCTTCAAATATTTCTGAAACAGAAAACAAGTCTTCCAAAAAAATTGGCATTCAGTAGCCGTTCTGGAACATGACAACACAAAGGGATGTATATGGATGCTCCCTGGTGATCTAGTAGTTAGGATTCAGTACTCTCTCAAATGGATGTATATGTATGGTGGGGACTTTATAAACAAAAGGAAAAACTGCCATAACTTTACAGTAACAGTCTATAGTCAATCCTTAAATAAGTCTGAGAAAAATAGTGCAATACAAGAAGACAATGTGCAATCCTTCTGATTGAGGTAGAAGGACTCTGGACTTTGGACTTCAGATATAGTAGTAAACTCAGTTCTGTGAATTGCTGGGATTTTATTGCCACTTAATTCAGTGATTGGAAACTTTTTCCATAAAGCATATGATGAGAAGTCAAAAGGTGAAAAAGCCAGTGAAAATACAGTGAGGAGTTCCAAGTACTTTTGAGATTACAGTCATCCCTCTGTATCCTTGGGGGATCGGTTCCAGGATGCCCCTGTGGATATCAAAATCCATGGATGCTCAAATCTGCAAATGTTCATTAGGTCCATGGATGTTCATTAGATTCTCAGCTGGTTGAATCTGTGAATGCAGAACCCATGGGTCTGCAGTACCTAAAAATGTATAAATTTTATCAAGTTGTTTATTTTGTAATAGAAAAAAATAAATAAACTCACATGTTGATAAACATTTTAAAAGAGATAATTCTAATATGCACATGAATGTTCAGTCAACATTTCCCCCTCATCCTTGTGGAAATTTAGGAAAAACAAAAAAATATGCAAATTTAAATGTTGGCAGGACTTCCCTGGTGGTGCAGAGGTTGGGAATCTGTGCTCCTAATGCAGGGGGCCCGGGTTCAGTCCCTGGTCAGAGAACTAGATTTCACATTCATGCCGCAACTAAGAGTTTGCATGCCACAACTAAGGAGTCTGCATGTCACAACTAAGGAACCCGCTGGCTGCAACTAAGACCTAGCACAACCAAATAAATAAATATTTTAAAAAATGTTGGCAAGATTATAGATTCCAAATTAATTGCAGGAAGACAAAAGCCAATTGAGTCTCTATAGAAGACACTTAGTTGTAAGTAGAGAGGAAACCCAGCCTCTTCAATAATGAATATTAAAAGGAGTTGATAAAATGTCTATATAAAATATTTTATAAATAAGGGAAACAGAAGAGTATGACTTAGTAACAGATAAAGAACTACTCGCAAGATAAATGTTGCCATGTAGAAAAGGACATTTGAAATTACATTTTTTTGTGTGTGAAATTTAAGCAATCATTTCTAAAAAGTAAGAACATAAAGTAGAAATGAAAGAATTTAAAGAATTGTTGAAAGACAGAAAAATTAGTTCAATTTGAGGTAGCATAACTCAAGAAAGATGTATGAGAAAAAGTAAGATTTATTTCAAAGAAATACAATAAAATTTAAGCAAGCATGGATGAAAAGGCATTAAGGAAAGCACAATAAGATATAGAAGCTACAAATAGGAAAAGTAAACAAAATGTGTTGGAAAATTTTTTTTTAATTTGAGAGGAAATTATAAGTATAAAACACAAAATTGATTCAATATATGTAAAATTGAAATCCCTGAAATTAAATTCAACTATTATAATAAAATGTGTATTTATAATTCAGAAACATTTTCTAAAATAAAAGATGCCTAGAAACTCCACAAAAGAACATCCAATATGTCATAAAAAAATTGACCCACACCTGTGAACACTGAGATACACATTACTTAAATTACTAAGCTTCAAAATTAAAGAATCCTGTGGGCAACCAGGCAAAAATATTAAGGCACATTTAAAGGAGGAGAAAATTAGGCCCTGACACCTCCATAGCAAAATTCAAGAACAGATGACAATGTTGTGATAGTTATAAGATCTTTTTAAAAATCATGTGTGAACCAAGGACAAACTTAATAGTCCTCAAAAACAAATGTGATAGTTGAATAGTTTTGAACACGCAAGCTTTTTGGGGGGGAGGGGGCTACTAAAGAACAACCTTAACCAATCCAAACAGTTTTGATGAGACTATAAGAAAATTTAGTGCCAACAAATTTACATTATGGAACATGTTAAAGGAAGTTCTTCGTGAGGAGAAAAATAACACCAGATGGAGTCCTAGAAAAAAATAGCTCCAAAATAGCAAGTTTGTGGGGGAGGAAAAAGAAGAATTTTTTTTTAATTTAAAAATTTTTTAAAATGTCAAATGGCAGTTTAAAGCAAAATAATAACAATGTATTATTGTACTTATGTGCAATGTGTAGAACTAAAAGTAGAACTAAAATGTAAGATAAAAATTACACAAGGATGGGAGAAGATAAATGAATGTACAAAGTTGTATGGTACTTACATTATATGTGAAAAACTATGTTATTATTTGAAAGTAGATTATGATATGATAAAATGCATATTATTAATCTGAGAGCAACCACTAAAATTTAAAACAAAGAGGGCTTTTAATATGTAATATTGGAGATAAAATACACTATTAAAATACACCCAGTTATAAATCTAAAGAAGACGAGTAAAGAGAGGAACATAGAAAAATCAATTAGGTAAAAAACCAAATAACCAAATAGTATATTGAAATCTAACCATATGATACTTATATTAAGTGTAAATGGACTAAACTCTCCAACTAGAAGACAGACGTTTTCAAACTGGATTAAAAAGCAAAACCCACCAAATGCTGTCTAAAAGAATCCCATTTTAATTAAAGGCCAAGATAGGTTAAAGTAAAAAGAAAAATGATGTGACAGTAAAAATTAATCATAATAAATCTGGATAGCTACATAAATATCAGAAAAAACAGACTCAAATCATAATATTATTATAAGTATGGAGAGGAATTTCACAATAATAAGGGATTAATTATTAATCAAGAAGATATAACAATCCAAAATGTTTATTTGTAAACTTAATAACAGAGTTCCAAAGCACATAAAGTAAAAAATAACAGTTCGGAAAACACAACAAACAAATTCACAATTTTCGGTGGAGATTTCAACATTTCTCAATAAATGAGATAGACAACAAGCATGTGGAAGACTTAGCACCATCAACCAACTTGAGTTGGTGAATATTTATAGAACACTCCACTCAACAACTGCAGAATATGTACTTTTTTCAAGTGCAGATAGTATGTTAACCAAGATAGATAATAACCAACATCAAAAAAGTCTCAATTAAATTAAAGTTATTACACAGAACATCTTCTCTGAAAATAATGAAATAAAATTAATTAAATAAAGATATTTGAAAATCAATGAGTATTTGGATATTAAATAACACTCCTGTGTCATTAGCTGTACACCTAAATCTTATTCAATGCTTGTTTGTCAATTATACCTCAATAAAACTGAGCAAAAGTAAATAATACTTTTAAATAAATTAGAAAGAAGAAGAAAGGGCATGGGAAATTTTAAAATATTTTGAATCAAATAAAAATTAAAATGCAACTTATTAAAAATTATGGGTTGCAGTACTTTGCAACAAATTTAAGTTTATGTTAGAAGATCAATCTTCTAAGTTGCCATCCTAAGAAATTAGAAATAGAAGACCAAATTATGTCCAATGTAAGTAGATAGGAAGAAAAAATTAACAAAAATAAGATTAAAGTAAAAAAAAAAGAGAAAATAGAATAGAAAAGGTAATGAAACCAAAAGCTGTTTCTTTGAAATGAATAAGAAAATCAATAAATATCTACATATTGATCAAGATAAAAAGAGAGAAATACACATTACTGATATCAGAAATGATAGAGGGAATATGCTAATAGACACTAAATGGATTTGTTGATAAAAAAAAATTAGTCAGTAGTTAATCTAAGAAAGAAATGGAAAACTTTCATCGAGGTAATCTGAGAACTAAACCTGGGAGACAGTCTTCATAAAGCTCTGAGGATTGTTTTGAATAGGTAAGGGGGGAGGCCCGTATGTATGTCATTTTGGCAAAGCAGTACATGAAATCTACCATACATCGCGGTAGGTTACTGCTATTTCCAAGGAACAAATATCTTAGTGGTTTTCTAAGTATGGGAAGATGTAAGAAACTGGGTTCACAACATTTTCTCCTGAAAATACCTAACTATCCGAGAGCAGTTTTGACAGTTTTCCCAGAGCACAAAATATCTCATACTGATCTTTGTCCTGCATTCCTTTCAGGGTGTATTGTAGGTCAGCAACTACAATGGCTAATGACTTGATTCTTGTAAACTGGACAGTGGGCAGCATTCTTTATTTTACAATCCCTTCCATTTTGTCCTTAATTTTGATCAAGATTTGGGAGGCACTTTGTGACCAATTTGTCCCAGGGCACTAGGAATGCTCATTACTAGGTCAGGTTAGGATTTTGTTGATAAGCTACTCAATGTGCTGTTACTGGATTAGGCCCAGTTAACAGTAGTCAAAAGCCTCTGGACTGCCTGTCTTATTAGTTAATAATGGTCCAGGAAAATGCTCGTTGCTTCTTCTCATAACTAGAGTTACACTATTATGATCATTTGATCTTATAGAACTATATATTCCATCCATCGTCTCAAGTCACCTAGTCATCATTTTTTTTTATTGGAGGCTTGGTCACACATTTGATAATGTAAGAAACAATAGTCTTGTAAAATAGGCAGAATACAAGTAATATAGCTAGTAACATTAATAAGGTCATAAGTAAGTATTTAAGTTAAGAATTTCCATTAGATGCAGCCCAGTGTCCCCCCAGGTCATCTAACCCAGTCTGTTCTGTACCAATCACTGTCTTTAAGGGAAATGATATATTGGCATTGTACATAAAGTTCACCAAAGATGTCTGCACGTACAAGACAAGGGGTGGGTCATTGTGACACCTTACAGGATTGAGAAAAGTATGTTATCTCTTAAGGAGTCACATGGCTGGTGCCAGAAGATGAAAAATTGATCTTTATGGTTGAGCAGGTATTTCTGCCATTGGGGAGGTCTGGTTAATGCATAATACAGATGCCCAATGCACACTAGAGGGGAGGGAGGAGGCTCAAATGGACAGAGAAAATTTTTGTTTAAATTTTTCTTGTCTTGCCTTAAAATATGAATTTTATTTTATCAGATTATAAAGATCCATTATGAACAATTTTATGTCAATAAATTAAATGCACAGGTCCTTTGCTGTTCAGCTTGTAAGAGGTAAAGATGTAAAACCACATTAGATGTTCCATTACATAGCTCATGCTCTTAATCATTGTACTCATTCCTGCCAAATGCATTGTTTTCTTTTAAAAGTTTTTGGAAAGCTTTATAATTTATAGAATTACCAGTATGGTAGGAAACTAAGATATTGCCTTTTCCAATTCTTTACTTTACTTATATATAAACACAGCTTTTATTTAATTTTTGGCATTATCTTTAAATAATAAAATTATTAGGAAATCATACAGATCTCATAACATTTTATTACCATCCCATGTTTAGATCTTTCTGCCAAAATGCAAAAGATATTGTTAAAAAAACAAAACTCAACTGAGTAAATTTTAAAAATCTAATTGGCTTTATTGAACAATTCATGAATTGGACAGTTTCCCATATAGCATGTAGAGGGGAGATCCAAAGAGCTACAGAAAGGGAAAGTTGTTTACAGGAAGAACAAGGAAGTAAAGAACAAAAAAAGTTTATTTCAGGTTTAGATAACCTACTTATGGGGGAAGGAAGGGGTCTATGTGGCAGATTATCTCATCTTTGGGGGATGAAAAAAGCCCATGTGACAGATTACTTTATTAGTGCTGACCAGAAAATTCCTGACTGACAGGTTAAGACTACATTTCTGGGAAAGGTTGAGGTTTTAATTAGGTTAAGCATCAAGCCCTAAGCCCAGGTCTGTTGACGTGGCCTAGCAGAAATGACTCCACTTTGGGCCTGTGGTTTTCTTTTTAACAACATGAAGTCAGTGGGATATAGGAAGAGGCAAAGAGAGCAGAAGCCACAGAATATAAAAATTGTCTTATATTAGAAACAAACCCCTTTTTCTCTGAGCAATTTATCATTAATGGTTATAGCTTCTCAATTAGAAGAGGACTCTGAAGATAACTGAAGCCAAATCTGGCCTCTGTATGCCGACACTGAATTAACTCTTGGAGACAGAGTTTTGGGTGAAGTAGAAAATAATAGATTTATTGTTTGCAAGGCAAAGGGGGCCACAGAAGGCTAATGCCCTCAAAACTGTGTGTCCTAACTTGGAGGGAGTAGTGAGAAGTGTTATAGTAATAGTTCAAAGAGGGTGTGGTCAGCTCGTGGACATTCTTCTGATTGGTTGGTGGTGAGGTAAGTGGGGGTCAGCATCATCAACCTTCTGGTTCCAAGTAGTCTGGGGTCCATGAGCTTGTGTGCAGCATACCTTTGTTAACCGTTATAACTGTTAACTTCTCCAGTATCTGCAAAACAGCTCGAAGATATTGTTGTGGTATCCCTGGATGGGGAACGAGGACCTTGCCCCAAGGCTGCACTATTGTTTCTCTTGACTGTTCCTCCCTTGTCCCCTCCCTTCCCTAATTAACAACTGTTTGAACCTGCCTTTTGGACCTCAGGGAAGGTCATGGAGGCTGAATGAAGCCTATTTCCTGTAATCAAAGAAATGGGGGACACCGGAAGGCTTTTGTGCCCAGGAGCCCCACAGAATCCTGCTCTGTATCGTAATCTGTGTATTCCATAACTATATCCAAAATGTAATAACAAAGTCACCTTAGTAAAGGCTGTCCAACTCATTTCATTGGCACCATTAAAATCATTGATTTTTTTAAGACATGAATGAATAGCTCATGCCAATTTAATTATGACCTAAATTTACTAATGTTTTGACTACCTTCCTCTTTTGGAAGAAAAAATTGCTTTCTGTCTCTTATCTGTTCCTCGAGGAAGCAACTAGAACTAATAAGTACTTCTCACATCAGAAGATTTAATCAGAAAAAGAATAAGTAACTGAGAAAGGAAGAGTTAATACACAGAGAGAGGTCAAGGCAGTTGTGTTACCTACCTTCCTTCTACCACACAGTGTGTTAGTTCTAAATCTAACTGAACATCTACCATGTGCTGTGATAAGTACCATGACCTAAATATTGCAAAAAATGAACTTGTAGGCAAGATGGTTTACCAATAAATATCCACTTCATATTAGATACCACGAGCATTCTAAAAATGTTACACATGTTGAAAGCAAGATTACTTTTCAACCGAGGAAACAGTGTCTTCATGTAGGATTGTTGTTTACATGGAGCCTCTACTGAAAGTCAGATTCGTCCAACAAGGAGACATGGAGAAATGAAGCACCAGGTAAACCAGTATCATATAAAGAAAGGACTCAAAGCAAAGAAAGGTAGGTGTCTTTATGATTAGGTGTGAATGTATGGCAAAATAGAAGGTGGTATAAATGGAGAGGTATTTTGAGGTCAAATGTAGAGCACATTTACCATTATGTTAGCAAGTTTTCTCTTCAGACTAATCTTTCTAAAGGTTTTGTATTGGGTGTCTATGACTGTAATGAGAAAAAATATTACAGTTATATAAATTTGAGAAATGCTTGGTAAACTCATTTTTCTACTGCAAGACTTCTCAGAGCTTTTAATATGACTTGTGACTGTCTCAGGGAATGATCAGAATAAGAGCAGAGAACAGATATATTATACAATAATTCCTCAACCTATTTGACCATAAGACTCATTTATTTTTTTCACTTAGTTTTTTGTGAGATGTTTCACTAGCATTTTGGAAAAATAAATAAAAGCACGTGGGGAGAAGCTACTGAAGAAAATGATAAGATATCCCATGAACATTGGTACATAAATGATATGACCATGTGAAAATCCATCTAAATAACAATGTATAAAATGTTTTACAAAGAAAAGATTAATTCAAAATGTTGACTGGGCTCTATAGCAATTGTCCAATTGAGAGTGAAGACCTTAAAAGTTATTATCATGGATAGTAGAAACAGAAGATGACAGATAATGGTGAAAATTTTAGTTTGGAACATTGTAGGAAAATCAATATTTTGTCATAATTTGTAATTGTCCATATTAAACCTTGGAAATTTGAAATATGTATCCATTTATAAATTTGGAATATCTGTACAAAATCCCATTAAAAAGTTAAATGATAAAATATTGATAAATATATTTTAATACTAGTAATAATCTGAAGTATTAATATTATATATGTAAGCATGTATCATACATGTGTGTGTGTGCACATACATCTAAGTTTAAAGAAGTGAACAAGCCAGTAGAGAAATAAAAAAAAAATAATAAGCAATTACAGAGAAAGAAATACAAATGACTGATATATTTATTTAAAAAAAAAAGTTCAACCTCATTAGTAATGAATTGCAAAGGGAAAAGAACAGAAGCTATTATTTTTGCTTTTTAATTGTTGAAACTTAAAACGCCTGAAGTAATCCAGTGTTGGTGAAGTAATGGGAAACCAGAGAAATTCCACTGCAGAAAGGAGTCTAAAATAGTACTTTTTAGAGACGAATTTAGAATCCACCATTTATCAACATCTTCTATCAGGTATTTGACCTGTTAAACACTTCTTTCAGAGTAAGATTTGTGACAAGCAACCAGGAGGAAGAAATTTTTTTACCTCTTACACCCTGCATATTTTACACTGAAAACGTAATAGCACGCTGACTGTGAAACTGTGATTTATAAGAAAAATATATATTTGGTTATTCAGATGACCAAAATATTTTTTTTTAATATATATTTGGTCTTCATCCATGGTTCCTGGCTCACAGCTCCCAAAATCCTTGGAATTGCCTAAATGTTGAGAAAAATAATTGTGTCTTTTGTTATTTTAATGAGGTGACTTTAGGAAAGCACCTAAGATTGGGGGCTGGTTGCCTGAGTATCCAACTGGGTTTTGGGGGTTGGAGCTTTCAGTCTCACCCCCTGACCTCCTGGGAGGAGAGAGAGCTGAAAATTGAGTTCTATCACTAATGGTCAATGATTTAATCAATCATACTTACATAATACGGCCTCCATAAAACCCCTAAAGGGCAAGGTTCAGAGAGCTTCCAGATTGATGAACACAAAAAGATGTGGGGAGAGTGGCACCCTGGAGAGGACAGGGCAGCTCTGAGGCCCTTCCTACCTGCCTTGCCTTATTCATCTCTTCATCTGACTATTCCTGAGTTATATATATTTTTTATAATAAACCAGTGACCTAGTAAGTAAAACTGGAACAGGAAGGAATGGGGCAGGACACAACCTTTAAAGGAATGACATAGCCACAGGACATGACAGAAACTGGTTAGAACCGACGAGGTCCAAGATGGCAGAAGATTCAACTTCCAGTAGACCTTGAGCCTCATTATGCACTCATTAGAATACATTAGCATGCTAAATGACACAACCACCAGCATCATGACAGTTCTGAGGCCAACCATAAAAGGTCAAAAAGTGGGAGGTGGCCCAATTCCTGGAAATCCCTGTGCCTTCCCCGAAATAATTGAAATAATCCTCCCACTCATTAGCCTATGAAATTATCCAGCCCATAAAAACTAACCACGCCTTATTTTGAGGCCTCTTGCCTTCCGAGATAACCCACACTCTGTCTGTCAGTGGGTTTCTCCCAAGGGTCTCTCACCTTCTGAAATGGCCCACACTCTGTGGAGTGCGTTTCTCTCTAAATAAATCCACTTCTTACCTATCACTTTGTCTCTCACTGAATTCTTTCTGCGATGAGACATCAAGAACCTCAGATTCACTGGGAACAAAGCTTCTCAGAGTTCTGTGAGCCTCCCTAGCAAATTAAAGAAACCCAGGGAAGGGGTGGCTGAAACCTATGATTTAACAACCTGAACTTTGACTACATCTGAAGTCCAAGGAGGGTACTGTTAGAACCCTCAATCTATAGCCAGTTGGTCAGAAGTAGAGATGACAACCTGAAACTGTGATTGGTGTCTGAAGTGGGGGCGTGGGGGGGGGGGGGGTCGTCTTGTAGGACTGAACCCTTAACCTGTGGAATCTGATGCTATATCTGGGTAGATAGTGTCAGAATTGAGAAGAATTATAGGACACCCAGCTGATGTGTGAATTCTTGGAGGTGTGAGCAAACCCCACACACACACTTTGAAACTGGGTCCAGGAGCTCCATTAGTGACCAAAAATAAAGATAAATGCACTAAGGGAGTAAATATTTTCTGAAAATTATAATTTAAGCAATCTTTTAAGATAAAAAGATTTTTTTTTTAAATTTCAATAATCAAATACTGAAATTTCTTAGAGTAGAATGTAGCCATAGTATATAAATGCATAGGAACAGGAAGTTACCATTTTAAACCATTTTCAAGCATAGAATGATCATTAGTAGAAATATATCAATAGCTTTATAATAAAATAAGAATATAGCTAAACATACATTATATTACACTATATTAAAGCAAATCATACATTTTATTATAATATGTCTTCATAATATGCAGTGCTTTAATTCATGTCTCTGAGAAGGCACTAAAATTCCAGAAGGTGCTATTGTGTAGCTGATAAGAACACAGCTGAGGAAAGGATTCAAGCCTTGGCCCCATTATTTACCAGTGGAGTCACTTTTGGTAATCTGCCAACAGGGGCTTTGTCCTTGGTATTTTTACTATCTGAAATGTTCTTACTTAATCATCACCATGATCCTTTGCCTCACTTGACTCAGATATCTACTCAGATACTAGCATATTAGAGCTGTCAAACCAATCACCTGTTTAAAAGAGTGACACCAACTTTTATGTTATTACCCACCATTCCATATTCTGCCTACATTTTCCTCTTAATCCTTATCGAGACCTAGAAATATACCTGTTTTTAGTGCCTATTTTCCCTGCTAGACTGTAAACTCCTTGACCTTAGGGGATATGCATATCTTTGTTTACTGAAACAACAAGCATTCAGTGACTATTTGTTGAATAAATGAATGAATGAGGAATAAATAGCTTTGAGCCTCATTTTCCTCATTTATAAAATCAGGGTAATAATAAAGGCTTCCTGTGGTGTTTTTGAAGATTTAAATGTGATTAAATGTTTAGCACAGTTTCTGGTACATAGTCATCACTACACATGTAACTGAAATTTTTATTTGTTGTCTCAGTTTTCTACAATTTTAGTGATTTTCCTTTTTGAAGAATCTAATTTGTGAAAATGGTTTTAATGTTTCCTTAGACTGCTCTCCTTTCCTTTTTTTTTCTAAATATCTTATTTATGCCTTTTGAATTTATATATCATTGTTTTCAAAATTTTAATTGCAATAGGTCCTCATTAGGAAATTATGATAAAAATATTCTGAGGAGTATAGTTTAAAAGGCTATAAGATAAAACTATTTACTCACTGTTGTCATGAGAATTAAAGATTGCAGTGACTGAAGGATAGAGAATGTTTATATGAACAATATGCACATTTTTTGATAGAATCATTTTCTATCAAATGATAGAAAAAATTATTCAAAAGTACGTAAAGAAAAGGATTCACTTATTCCAAAGCAGAAAGAAAAGTAGGTTTTACAAAATGTAAGGCTTGGCATAGTTTGCTATATCTGATCTTGATACATTATTGGCTATCTTTCAATGTTCCTGGATAAAACAAAGACAAATATTTTTCTTCTCTAAAAACTGCCATTTAAATTGTCAAAATATATATATTTTTTGTTGCACCCAAGCTCTTGGGCAGTGCCCAAGAACAGCTGCATCCTTCTACCCTTGTAATTCACTTCAGTAAAAATCAGATAGTATAATGGAAACTTAAGACATATAATCTCATACTTAGAGGATATTTGACTTTACATCGTTCTTATTTAAGTAAAAAAAAAACCCTGAGAATTAGGCCACCCTAGAGAAGATTTATAACCTCAGACTGACCTTGACTTTGGAAAGTTAATTCCTTCAGTCTCAGTCTCCTCATTTATGAAATGTCACCTAGTTAGCTAATCATCTTAAATAGATTCTTGATCCATTCATTTACCACTTGCCATTCGTGGTTCCGTGAGTAGAACACTCAGTTCTATAAACCACCAGCAAACCCTCACTAAAACTTCGAGGATTTCCTTGAGTGATAAAGGTATGTAAACAGGGAAATAATATCTTATAAAAGCAGTTTTTCTATTATTGAAAATTTTAAGTGGTAGTTTAGAGAAATATACTATATTTCCCCTCTAAGGAATATTTGAAATGTACTACATCTTTAGTATTTTCACATTGGTTTATATCATATTAGTCAGAATTATTCTCTCCTGTTAACCCCTATAGCATTTAAATGCATGCATCTGTCATATGGAAAATTAGAGACACTGCTTCTGTTTATTTCTGATTGTATTATATCAATAAACCTTTGTTTATGAACAGATTGTATGATAATGTGAAACATACATTCAAAAATTGAAAAGAACTTCCGGTGAAGCTAATATTGACCCAATTTATAAATCTTATCGCAATCTTAAAGATAATCAGATCTCTTAAAGCTTGGAATTAAATGTCATTTTCAAAACTGTTTCTTATGAATCTGACAGGAAACATTTACCTAAACATATTAATTATTCTATTTACTCTTTGTAAAATTTTATGGCAAAAAGCAGCATGGGAAAATACTATGAGTGAATTTCCTCCAGTTGCAATGTTTGCAAAATATTTTTTCGCCAAGAGATTTTGGCACCCAGAGCATATTTTCCCCATTTGCCATGAGGAATAAATTGCAGCAAAATTGGACTCATTAGGAAGGACTGCAGCCTGCTAGACAAGAGGCTTTTGAGAACTACTACAGAGACGATGGGCAGAGTTTGAGTAAAATTTTGAAGAGAAAAAATGACTTGCAGTTTGGAGGAGAGATGGATTTTTCACATTGAGTAAGCAAGTTAACTGAGATGCAAATGGATGAGCTCCCCTCTGGTGGGTTCCAGACTCAGAAAGGCATAGAGTTCCCTCAAATGACTTTGTTGGGTGGGGGATGATGGGAGGGTTGTATTCCCAGGTCACAGGAAATTTCCACTACCTGTTCTATTTCCTGAGAGGCGAGGTCTTTGATTTTATAGCAAAGAACGTAGATAAGTTTCTTCTGATTACTGTGAAAGCGAAAGATTTAGCATTTCAGGAGATTCTTACAGATTTGTTAGACTCTGATGTTTTGCCATGAGCATTTAGTTTCCCTTCATATCTTACAAAATGCTCTGGTTTTTTCTTTAACTAAAGAGGATTACCCTTACTTTTTTTCAAATCTTGATTCTGACTATACGTACATGAAAAGAGAAAGTAATTTGAGGAAAAGCAGTTGCTCTTCTCAGTTAATAGACAGGGGTCCATGGTTGTTAACAGCCTCAAGCCCAGTTTCTGGCCTCTCTCTCATATGTTCTCAATTCCTGGTTTTCTGACTACACAGAATCCATTTTCCACGATAAGCTGGAGTCAGTCACACTTCTTCCCTTGCCAGAAGTCACAAATGAGTGTTGTAAAATACTAGAACCCACATTTTCATTGCTTTGCTTGTCTTGTATTTCTCCTTACTTCCTACAATCACCAAGCAGACAACCCTCTACCATGTATCTCTTTCTTTTTCTTGTTGTATTACATTAATGTGACTTTTGCATCTGGCTTGTATTTTCTGAGTATTTCATGGGATACTGAGGGTAAGGATTAATTACAACCATATAGCAACAATCATAATGGAAAGGCTTTGTGTCTGTATTGTTTTTCTTTTTCTTTTTTTTTTTAATTCTGTTACTTATAAGATTCAAAGTAGTCCCTTCCAAAATCTAAGACTTCCTAACAACCATCATAATCAAATCTTTCCAAAGCCTTAATGCACACAGGCAAGATATTCAAATTTAAAGATTCTAACAGATGTACTTATTTTCACATAATATAATACACTTTACAATTTTATTTTTTAAGTCCTAAATTATTTTTCCAGTGTGCATGATAAACATGCTCAAGGGAGAGATTAAAGGGATCATTTTCAAGTCCAATGCATTTTCTCTCTAATAATATTCATGTTCCTTCCAAAAAAAAAAAAAAAACCAACTCTTCCTTCTCACATTTAGAAACTGACCTACTTTTTTACAGTCTAGAGACTTCAGTTCCTTTTTGCATACTTAAGAATATGTTTTAATTAGTTATTGTGGGTATATTATCTCGATTAAAGGCATCTTAACAAGACAAAATTTGCTAAACACATACATTAAGAAAGAAAATAAGGAAGTTATTCTCTAACGAAGTTATATAAGCTTTTGTTTTTTCTGCATTGTAATTGACATAGCACAATACTTTTCTACTCCTGTTCATTCAGTCATAACACCTTACATCCAGAGCCACAATGATTTGATCCAAGTGGTTATGTCATATCCTAAACCAAGAATATCGACGGCCTTCTTTTCTCAGCATTATTTCAACCTGGATTAGAAGAGGTATTGTTACTCTTTTCTCTTTTCTGGTGAAAAAACTTCCAAGCTTGTTATCCTGGGCTTACAAATAGCTATAACTTCTGTCACGGAAATAGATTCCAGAAGGAAAGGAAGAAAGGTCCTCTTTTGAGTTGAATTCTTGGACATCCCTGCCCCTTGAAATTGCTTTGCTTGAGATGAGAAGATTCATTTTATGCCCAAACAAATTTGAACTGGTCTTTTGTCTCTTTTTACTAAATGCTGAACATTGTGGATGTTATCATTTGAATGTTTGGCTTATCTCTTATCTTTTCAATGCTGTTGCATTTATTTCAACAGTTAAAATTACTTGCTGATCAGCTTGATCTTTTCTAAGTTTTTTTCAGGTTGTTCTTTTTGTTTGGAGGGCCTAAAGTAACCTAGAACTGTTTTAACCCTACCACTAAAGCATAACTATGCTGGTGCCTTTCATGAGCATAACCTTGTGTTTCTGAGGTCTCTCTAACCCTGTCTGTTCAGAATGAAACATATCCAGCAGTTTGAGACTCTTGGGAATTGTTCAGCTTACAACTCCTTAGGAATTGTTCTTTGACTACCCACCCTTATAAAATTCTGTGCTTGTTTCAGCTGATGCTCCCGTAATTTGACACAGCCTGGACCACTTTGTTTTTCTGTTTGTTTTTGTTACGACCTCAGTTTGGCATTCTTCTTTTAGGTGTATAAAGTTTCATCCTGTACACATACCTGGCAGCATGTCATAGGTTTTTCTTTTTTTCCTTTTCTTTTTTGGTGCATTTTTCCTAGGAGTTAATTGTTTTCTTTCCTGGGTCATGCTTTTGTTATAAGAACTCTTTTCCTAGCCCTAGATCCTGAAGATAGTGTTTTTTTTTTTTTTCCTAAAAGTTGTTAAGTTTTATGTTTTACATTTTATTGTGTGATCCATTTCAAGTTTATTTTTGTATAATGTTTAAAACTTAGGTCATGTTTCATTTTTTTGCTTATTTTGATTCCTCCAGTACCTCTGTTGAAAAGGTTATCTTTCCTCCATTTAATTGCTTCTGCCTTTGTGAAAAATCAGCCTGGAAGGCTAAAGTCTTTCTGCAAACAATAGGCAGGGGGAGGGAGTCTGTCTTTGGATGGCTTCATAGGGTCCTGCTAGGTTACAGCTTCTTTAGGATTATCTAGGGAAAAAGAAATCTCAAGAAACTCTCCATCAGGTCCTTTCTCAGCTCCAAATTCCTTATCAGTCTGCTTTTTTTCTTTCCAGGGTTTTCAGCCTTCTTATGTTTGCTATATAATGTCTACGGGATTTACTTATACTTAGTTGGGGGAATAGGGAAAAGTATATCTACCTGATTGTCTCATAAACAGAAGTCTTTAGCTCTTGTTCTGCCACCTTGGGTGCAATCACATAACTTTACAGAGTGAACTGAAACCGAGTCCCCCTGAAACCAAGTTCCCTTACCGAGTCTATAATTATTCTCTCTATCCAAAACTTTACTGTCTTTCTTGCCCCCTCTGACTTCAATTTTGTGCTAACTGAACACTAATTAACCAGAGTCAGATGACTAAAATTGCTGTTGTTGATAACACTGCTGATGTACTATAATTGCTGTTATCAGTATCATCATTAACTTACAAACTCATGTTGTTTCTCCAGGGCAAGATGAGTTAACCGAGCCACGGACCACCTGGCCAGAGAATTGTAAACCAGAGACATCCTGACTCCCAAAACTAAGATTAAGACACATCACAGAAATGTCACAAGATGATGATTAACCCTAGCTTCTTTGTTCTTCCCCTTTCAGATACCTCTAACTCAAAGACCAAGTTGGAGTGGATCTGAGACTTGTTTCCCAGTCCTTTGCTGGACGCGCTGCAATGAATTCTTACTTTACTGCAAACCCCCACTGTCAGAGTTTGGCTTTCTGCACTGCAGGCACATGAGCCTTTTGCTTGGTATAGAACTGCCTAAGAAATTTTACCTTCTGTGTGTGTGTATGTCCAGCTATGCATTTTAGCATGAGCATTTTGCAAATATCAGTTTTGTCTGGCTTGTTACTGAGAACATCACAACAAATTTTCAGGTAAGTTTGCTTCGATATGTACAATTCATGACATAAGTCATCTGTTTCATTCCACACCTATCACAGTTGGCTAACAAAGTGCCTGGCTAATACTAGACATTTAGTAAGTATTTCCTTAATAAGTAGTGAGACAATAATGCTTACAACAAAACAGTGACACCTAGCTACATGCCTGCCTTCTAAAGTCAATTATTCATTGTATTAAGTAGATGATTGTTCCTTTCTGCATCTTTCCAGATCATCTGGCATTCAGATAATGTATGATTAATAGTTAAGAGTAAGTAAATGTCTAATGAATATTTAGCATGCATTTTATAGCTTGAGCTACCACGTCAGCATCTTGGAAGTGCCAGTGTTGGTCCGTCTTCCTACCTGTTTCCATGCACATCTATCTACCCAGTCTCCACATAAATGGTTAATTAGATCAATCTTAGAGCTTCACTGCTCTGCCTTAAAAACTTTTTTTTTTTCATGCTACCTCCATAATGGCAACCAAGCTCACTATCTGACCTTTAAGGGGCTCCAAATTCTAGTCCCCATATACTTTTATGACTCCTCTTATACTAATCTCTCATATAGGCTAATGCTAAGTAAATTGTTTTCCAAATCAAATCGTACATTAATTCCAAGTCCCAGGTCTCAACAGCTTCTGACAAAAAACATAGTCCCAATTTCTCTCTCTGTCACAGTTAGTAGGAGGTCTTACCACTTCGATTTTTATAAATTGGCCATCTCCTTCCTTAAATTATTCCCCAGAAACGTAAGCATTCCCTAAGGAGCTGTTTCTCAAATACTTTGAGACAGTTATGTCAGCTTCTTCTGCTCGAGCCTGCTACCTTGCCAGAACATCCACACTCATGGTGCTGCTGCCATTCCCAAGACCCCGCTTTGCTGAGCACAGCTTTTCTCTGCATCCGGCTTCCAGTGTCAGCTCTTGCCTCACTAAGGTGTATGACATCTGTGAAGAAAGATGGTTCTCTCTCTCAGTTATCTCCAAGCAAGTCATCCTTCATTTTAAAAATGACTACAACCCAACTGAAACCAAGTAGTACTTCTAACTCTATTCCACTAAAGTATCATGGATTGAGGGTAAAGTATGCATCACAGAAGGATGCTTTATGTAGTTCTCCAGCCAACCCTGGACGAAGATTTCTATGAGGTTAACCCTGTGCCTTGTTTTTGTGGCAGGCTCATCTCCACGAATGACTTTCTCATCTTCACACTTCAGATAAAGTCTAGTCTAACTCTTCTTGGTCTCTGATAAAGGGATATTTGGAAGGGAGAGGATTTTAACAATAAAAAAGAAATACGCTTTTAAAAATTATTTATAAATATAGTTCTCTGTTTTATGTTTAAGTACAGGATTAAGATGTGTGAAGTTAGTGAATTCAAGGAACTTATTCCATGTGCCTTTCAGTCCGACATTGAAAGAAACAGGCAAGGACTTCCCTGGTGGCACAGTGGTTAAGAATCCACCTGCCAATGCAGGGGACATGGGTTCGAGCCCTGGTCTGGGAAGATCCCACATGCTGCGGAACAACTAAGCCCATGTGCCACAACTACTGAAGCCCGCATGCCTAGACCCCGTGCTCCACAATAGGAGAAGCCACTGGAATGAAAAGTCCATGCACTGCAATGAAGAGTAGCCCCCGCTCGCTCGTCGCAACTAGAGAAAGCCCACGTGCAACAACGAAGACCCAGTGTCGCCAAAAATAAACAAATACATAAATTTATGAAAAAAAAGAAAAGAAACAGGCAAGAAAAGAGGAAAGAGCTGTAGATTTTCTTAGTTTTTTGTTTTGTTTTGTGGGTTTAAAAAAAAAATTTCCTAGATTTAAGTGAGTGCACAGTTGGAGGTAACCAAGGAGAGCAGAGGGTCTGGCAAAGATTAAAATGGCAGTCACCCAATCCAACTGCATCAATTAAAAGAAATCCTCCACAAGGCCTCATGCATGGAAAAAAAAAAAAACAAACATATGAAAGTGAAGCAAATAATTACTTGAAGCAGAGTGAATTTGAATAGCTCTGTCTTGATGTAAGATCCAAATAAGTGTCTGGGAGTTGTTTCAATAGGACACAGAAGGAGACCTTATGCAAAAGGGTATAGGTGGTCAACTAATGGTGTTTGCAGAACCTGTGTCCTCAGTGGACCACGCTCCGGCTGCCTATCACATCTCCTACGGGCACAGTTATGTCCAGCACAGGTAATCTAAGGGTCTGTGAATTTTGCATCACATTCTATTTTCTTCTAGTCAAAAAGACAGTATGGTATGGGGGAGTAGGGGGGACTCGAAGAGATAGGGGAAGGGAGCAATATATAATTATGGTGCTATCCTCACGTACATTCTCCTTCTCTAGTCCTCACATCTTGCTCTGGAATCAAGCTTCTTAAGGAAGACTGAGAATAAAACTGACCATTTCCTTGAAGGATCACAACCCACTTCTACCCCTAATGGTGATTAAAAAAAAAAAATTTGTCTCCAAGAGAACTACCTAAAAATAGTCTGACATTGGTACATTTTCTAAAGTACAGCTTTCTGTTTCATCTTTAGTCAACTTGTTACACTTGCAGAGTTGGTATCTGCTTTTAATCACGGGTATGGATTTCTGGAAGGAACAGCAGAGTCTGAGTGAGAGACTATGGTTGAAACTGACGTTGTGTTTAACAATGCTAAATTAATATAGAATTCCTCAACTTAGTCAATTTCAATTATTTGCTCTGCCAAAATTGAATTTTAAATGAATTGAAAATGGATATGTATGAAGTTGTTGATATGCTGAAGGGTAACGGTTCAATTATTTCTTTTGGCAATCTCCCAGCACGTTAGTCTCAAACCAAAATATCAGCCTTTCTTTCAAGACTTTATAGATTAGCATTTTAAGTTTTTTTTTTCTTTTCTAAAAAATATGCATTCCATCTGGTATAGAGTTGTCAAATGAGGTATTTCATTCTACATTAAAGATATAGCAAGCTACATAATTATGACTACTATAATTTTTTCTCCTCACTTTGGAATGCAGTTAAGCCTCTTTCTGATCAGAAAAAGAAAATGTCATCATGAATCTTGACATTGTAACAAATTGATAAGTTGTATATCATTTATTAGCCATAACTTTTGTTTTGAGATCAATATATTCACTTGTCACATTTTCAAATGGCCTTTTAGGCTCTGGTTGGATTTTAGGCCATATAACTCATTTAAAAATTAGATTCTAAATCCATGCTTTGCATACACTTTCACTTACACAGAAAGCTCCTATAAACTAATTCATTATAAATGATTTTAGAGGCAAGGAACTCTTCCTATTCTCTTTTACCTATTCCTATAATTCACAATATGATTAATGGTTAAAGTTGCAAATTAAGTTCGTCTGCAATGAGATGCAGGCTTTGATCACCTTTAAATTTCAGAAATATTTTTACACTTTTATTCTAGACTAAAATTTTAGACTGATGAGTTGGCCTTGCAGACCTGAACATTTTCTAGTCATAAGTTTTCCTGAAATTATGTGGAGTCATGAATGTGAGGTCAAAAGCACTAAAATGACTGAATAAGACTGTAAATATGACTACAAGGTAAAGAGATTGTTCAATGTAATTTGATGGTGGAAATAATTAGCTTTCTAATGTGTGAAGGGTGCAGAATTTAACAAAAATTAGCTGAATGAAAAGCACTAACTTGAAGTCACCCATTGACTTATTGACTGTTGGTAAGGAACACATTACATGTATTCACATGTCTGTACATGATAGAGAACTTCCACTCTGGACCACAGGAGAAAACAAAAAAAGGACAAAAAATGTGTAGGAAGAACCTTCCCAGTTTTGCTCAGTCCCATAACCCTCTCCTTTGTATGGGAAAAGTGATATCTGATTGGATTTGGGGAGAAAGTCTTGAGCATGTTTCTTCCAGATTCTATCTTTTCCAGTTGACCTGTCTCCAGCAAGAATGTGTCTTTTTAGTAGTGTGTGACTCTGTCTCCCTAGGGAAACTTTCAGGCTGTCTAGTTTGCTAATAATTGGGTAGATAAATCTGTCTAATTCAGAGGAGAAGTACCAGCAACCAACTGCTTGTTGATATAGATCCAGAATATTTTTCCCAGTCAAGTTTATCAAAACCAAGTATAAATTTTATCTCTATTTGCCTCTGCTGTTTCATTTCTCAAATAACCCCACAGTGGAGTAGGAATGGTCATATATTGCCCAGAGGAAATAGTTTTTAAAAAATATTGAGGTGTGTCAAAAATGTTATCTTAGGGAATTTCTGTCCCTACCCAGCTTGCCTTTGATTGTTTTGAAAGCAATGTAAAACATATAAAATAAATGTATAGGTATAAATTTTTGTAAAGAATTATGTAATGTAAAATATCAACATTTTCCAGACAGTTCACTTCTAGATACAGCATAGTGCTTGCTCTGGGCATGTACTCTTTGTTATATGAATTCCTTGGTTGGAGTTTTATGGAGACAATAAATTATACTCCTCTCCCCAAAGTTCAAAACCTTTGAGAAATAAGCAGGATCTGATGGAAATCAAAATGCCAGCTCTATTAATCATACATTCATCAGAGAATGTAGCTTTACTTCTGTAGACAAATGAGTTCACTAATACTTTACCACTGCACCACATGAAATTGTAGGTCATTGGATACAGAGAAAAAAAAAAAATTCCTCTGGAATTTCCACGGATTCTGAAATGGGAAGGTCTGGGCAGAACATGCTCAGGTATTTCTTCCAAATTAGG
Source organism: Balaenoptera acutorostrata (assembly GCF_949987535.1). Taxonomy (NCBI): domain Eukaryota; kingdom Metazoa; phylum Chordata; class Mammalia; order Artiodactyla; family Balaenopteridae; genus Balaenoptera; species Balaenoptera acutorostrata. Next base: position 18,493,154 of record NC_080065.1, on the reverse strand, counting down.
TTAAGTCATTGATCAGATAAGACAGTTTTCTTCTTTCCATGGTGAAGAAAGTGAGAAGGGTGTGATGAGACGCCAAGAGTGTTTTTGTAATAAATGTCCTTCATGTTTCCAGGAGCCTAGGGAAATGGAAGTTATCCACACAGCTTGTAAATAATTTCCTGTTTTATTCTTGATGCCAGTGCTTTGAGACTGTTACTCAGTCACTTGCTGTAATCCTGAATTCTTGGCCAGACCTTGTCTTTTCTTCCTATCTTCTGATACCTCCATGTAATCACCTGACTTACAGAGGACAAGCCTTCCTTGGTGACTCTGATCACCCTGGTCTGATCTTGATTTTACTTTATTTTATTAATTTCTTGACTATGTAGATGCATTGAGTCTTCTTTTTCACATTGGGTTGTGATTCATAAAGGTGACCTTTAGGTCTCTTGACTGTAGAACTTAATTTCATAATTTTTATTAAGTGTTTTTCCTCAACTACTCCTTGATTTTGGTCTGCCTCTTTGCATCCCAAGTCCTAGCATAATACGTATTGTGTGTGTGTGTGTGTATTTTCCAATTCTGTACTTTGCTCGAGTCCTTATTCTGCTTTTCTCAGAATACTCTATTTTCTTTATTCTACCTTTTCAAATTTTGCTACTTTTTCACAACCCAGGTGAGAAGGTATCAGGGTGGTGAAAGCTGGACATAGACTTTGAAATATTAGGATCCTATATTTGTACGCTACCTCCACAACCTTCAAAGATTTGTGATCTTAAACAAGTCACGTATCTTAAACTTCAGTAACTTTATCAGAAGAAAGTTCTCACAAAAAAGTTATAACTATCAACTATTAAATAAATTGGTATAAAAATTTCTTAGCAAATTGTCAGGTAAAAAAAAAAATGACTAGGATGGCCTTAAACATGTTAGAGTTATATAATTTCCCATGAATTTATGTCATCTATATTTCTTCCATAAAAATAGACTTAGAAAGTCCAGTTTTTATGAATTAATAGCACATTTTACCTACACTATTTCACTTTTGACCTGTACCATTTCATTAGTTCATTTATTTAATTACTTTTTGGCTTGGTTACTTCTCATTTTGCTTAACATTTTATACATTCTTGCCTTATTTTCCTACATTCTCATTTCCTCCATTCTCTTCTGTAAAATCCTTATAGGTAGTTAACGATTGTGCACTTTATGTTCATAAATGTATTAAGCTTAGTGGATTTCACCTCATAGGAATTAATTTACATTATTGAGTAAATAAATGATGCTTAACAATAAATAAAGATGTGGAAAACTGAATGAATTAAAGTATTTTGCCAAATTTTTAGGATAATTTAGGCCAGCTACTTTTTTATCTATTTATTGGGCCCTGGCATTAACGCTAAAAGCATGGCGATAGCAGAAAACGTTGTGATTACATAGTTTTCTCTATCTTTTGAGTATGAATTGCATTTCATACATGTAGAGAATAATTATGAGAAGGTGAATTAAGCAATTTAAAAACTAGAACTCTTTATGTAGTCCCTAAAGGATCTGAAGATAATATCAGAAGACTACTGAGAAGTGCAGGGGTAGGAGGAGACACACTAATCTTACAAGTAAGATTTCTAATCATGAAAATCCTGTTGGAGCATCTGAAACATGCTTAACCTATTTTGTATAGTTATAAGATTATATAAGTAAATATTTGTGAGATTTACAATTTTTATTTAAATATCATTTCCTCACAAGGATTAAAATAGAAAAAGTATAAAATGGACAATTAATACTTTAATTATCTTTGTTTCACATCAATACAGTTTCATAAATGAACTACCAGGGCATTCAACATCATTTTGGAACCAAGAAAGTTATTTTGGCAATTTTTCATCTCTCATAAAAGTAAAAACTATATGATGAGGAATGAGCAATTTGCATAAGGGTAATTGCTAACATTTATTAAGTCTATGACTCAGATCCTCTTCTAAACACTTCTTAGACCTCGACTCATTAATCCTCACCACCCCTTGGTCTTGCTATTCTCACTGACAAATGAAAACAAAACAAAACAAACAAACAAAACAAAAAACAGCAGGGGGCACCTATTATGTCCTTGGGATTTAAAAAAAAGAAATAGAAGACATGGTTCCTGGATTTAATCAGCTCACAGTATAATCAAAGAATAAATAAATAAACCTATGATTCCAACTCAGTGGAATAAATATTATGACTCAGAATTATCCAAGGTACTCTATCAGCCCAGAAGACAAAGCAAAAGTTTCTGCCTGGACGTCCTGCTGAAAAGGCTCAAACCCAACATGTTGGAAACCTGATAAGCTGTCCTGCTGCTGCCCTGAGTTCTAGCCGTACCATATCACTCACATACCCTGACTGTCCACTCCCTTTTCTGCAACATTTACATCCATTTCTGATTTTATTGCTGAGCCATTTTCTTTCCTCATACACACACACACACACACACACACACACAAAAGATTTTTCTTTTTCTTCTCCACTTTCATGTAATCAACTCTGACAGAAATTTCTGAATCACTTGAAGTCAGGACTTAGGAAATTTGGTCAGACTGTAAATCAAAATGGATTAATCGTATATTAGTCTTGAAAGAATTTCATGAAAAATTCCAATTAATTTGGAGTTTAGATCTCTGCCTCCAGAAAATCAAAGAATATAATATTTTATCATTGGCAGTTCCTAGCTCCTCTCTTCAGTTGTTCCCTTGTGAGAGGGAGAGAAGATGAGGGGCAGGCAATGGTTTCGTCAGCCTCTAAAATACAAGTGAGGCTATAGGTTCAGATGACTTTAGTTGTCTTTGTATGATTTCCCACTTTTTTTGCCAAAAAATGTAGACAAAAGTAGGTTAAAAATTCAAGTTGACAGACAAGCAATTGAACATCAACATTTTTAAATGACCTAAATAAGATGCTTTTACACTTCTACTCATTTCCTTTCACATATTTTCTCCTATCCTTTATCAATTTAGTAGGGACTGAGTAACTGTGAACTTCAAGTCCACAAGCAATGCCAAACCGTCATTGGTGCTTCAAAACCAGCCTAAGACGGTACTTTGAAGAATTTCTTTCTCTGCTCTCCTTGCCCTAGGAAAGAGGCTTTAACCACCAGTTTGAGGAAAAAATCAATAGCTATGAGTTTCAAAATTAAGAGCTACTAGTTTTCCAAATACCGTATATTAATGCATATATATATATATCTGGAATCTAGAAAAATGGTAATGATGGACCTAGTGGCAGGGCAGGAATAGAGACACAGTGATAGAGAACGGACTTTGGACACAGCAGAGGAAAGGGAGAGTGGGATGAATCGAGCATGTAGCATTGACATATATACACTACCATGTGTAAAATAGATAGCTAGTGGGAAGCAGCCGCATAGCACAGGGAGATCAGCTTGGTGCTTGGTGACCACTTAGAGGGGTGGGATAGGGAGGGTGGGTGGGAGGCTCAAGAGGGAGGGGATATAGGTATACATATAGCTGATTCACTTTGTTGTACAGCAGAAACTAGCACAACATTGTAAAGCAATTATAATCCAATAAAGATGTAATAAATAAATAAATTTCCAGGCATAATAAAAAAAATGCCTTTAGTTTTCAAGACTGTGTCAAATACCTTTAAAAACACTTCTCCTTTTATTTTAAATTTTGTTTTGCTAGCTTATGAGTGTTTCTCCTAAAGAGATGCCTGATGATTATAAAGATTTATGGGCATAAGTGTAAGATTTTGTGAAAGTGTCCCAGAATCTCTCCCAAATAAAATTGCTACCATTCTTGATTTCTAAGCGAGGTTAGCATTTGATATATATGGGTCAACCCTTTAAAAGGAATTATTTCTTTTTACTGTAAATATTCATGTAGAAATGCAAAAAACAATTGGGAAAATGAACTCATGCATAAATTAGTTCAGTAGATAAATTAAAAATTATTTTCACCCACAGTGCACAGTAAAATGAATACAAAGGAATTTTTTTCACCTTGGTGAACGAATTCAATAGAATATGTAAAAATATTCTCCTGTAGTTAATAAATAATAGTTTCGTGGACAGTGTTTTAAGCCAATTAGGGGAAAAAAGGATGAAATTAAACAGACATTAATAGAGATGTCCATGGAAAATACACATGACTTTGAATGACCTTAAGTAAAAGTCTTGTGATTATATAAACCTAAATGGGTATTTTCATATATAAGTAAAATTTCAGTCCATAGCTATTATTTTATTCCACTTTTCTATGTGTTTTAAGCTGTCAGTGTTTCTTTTCAGCCTATCTTCTGTAGCTGGTCTTGGTTTTTGGGCCGAGACTCCTTTCCTTCTACTGAGTAATCTGCTCCTTTACTTTTAGGGGGCTATTCTGTCCCCATTACCCATTTTACTTGCGGTCTTGAAAAAAACTGTTATCTTCATGCATGACTCTGACCTATCTGGAAAGAATAAATCATCTAAGTGTAAGCATGCAAACCAAATGAGTCCATCAGCATCCTTTCTTGGAATTTTTGACACGAAGAAAACTATTTTCCCGAAGGAGATGTTGGAAACTGGAAAATCCCAAGATTCTGACAACTATTGTTCTGGCACTTTGGAGAAAGCAGATTTGATATTGTAGTGGCCAGTGCAACAAGGTTCCCTTCATAAGGAGGAACTTGATCATAAGTTCTCCTGAGGTATAAATACATTGTAAGCCTTTGTGGTTGTGTGTTTTGTCATGTCGAATGAACCCTATAACACAACGGGTAAAGATAGGACCTACCAATCTGATGTTCCCTTTCGATGCTTTGTATACAGGGACCTGCTGTATAGGAGGACGCCTATGAGTGATTTCTCAGATTTTCTGAGATGACCAGGTCTTCTCAGGGTCAGTGACCTTACTGGCCAGCCAGGGGTCCTTGGAGCTCTTCCAAGTCCTCTGGCCAGTATTTCCTCAGAGAAATGAAGGGCTAAAGATGCTGTACAAAGCTTCATTTCTGCACCTTGTCTTTGAAGCCATACAAGCCATTTGTTTACCTATTCTAATATTTCTGTGGAACTGATAAATTTGCATAAAAGTAACATCTTTCCTTTGCAGAGAATAAAACTGATATCAAAGAAAGGCAAAGATGAGAGATGGAGAGTCTTGACTGGGCTCACACCACTGTTTACTGTGCCTGCAGTTGCTAAGTTTTTTGCCCCCATCTTTTCTACACTTGAGTGTACTTTCTACACTTTCCTTTCAGTGAAAAGCCCTAGTATCTTTCCAGTTAATTTCTCTCTCTCTCTCTTTTTTTTTTTTTTTTTTTTTTTTTGGCTTAGATTGAGTTGTGTATCTTTAAAAATCGAGTCCTGAGTGACAGAGAAACTGTCAATAGAACTAGTACATTACAGGTGACAAAATGGGGACATGACAGCAGGTGCTGAGGTATCAGACATTCAGGATTGGTGAAAGAGCTATTTGGACCATGCAAAAGCAATATCATCAAACTATAACATTCTGGTCCTTGAAACTCCAGGCATGTATTCACACATACACAAAAAGCCATTTAGGTGACTCTGCAAAAATATGTCAAGCTATGTGTTGGTTACTTCTTAATTAAAGTGCTGCTAAAGTAAAACATACTTGAGCCCAAGCCTGTCCATCCCAAGAAAAATCAGGGACTGCAATTCAACCTGATGAAACCCGTGGTCAACTAAGAAATTGGTTAAAGAGATTACTTAGAAAAAGATACATATATGTGTCTTCAATATTTTGTTTTAAACTAAATGTACAGTTTTGAGCACAAGTCAATTGATAAGATTTCTGCATCAATTTTTTTTTTTTACATCTACCAAATCCAATATGTATCATTTAAAATTTCTAGTTTCTTTAAAGTGGAATATAGATTTAAATATGCTATTAATCTGCATTCAGATGGCTTCTAGATATTTATAATTTTTACGTTACTCTTTTAGTTAATTTACATACACAAAATTCAAGGGTATTTTTTGTATGTGTGACTAGTTTTATCAATCTTTCCCAAGCATTTCATTTAGTTTTCACAGAAATAACAAACCTCATTTCTTTTTACACTCATGTATCTAATTTGGCATACATATAGAAATTAATTATTTATGGTGGTAGCAAATGAACTGACAAAAACAGGCTGGGGAAGCAAAAGCAACAGGCTCTGAATCGCATACCTCAGCTGCTGGGAGCAGAGGTGCTCAGACTTTCAGGAATGTGGCCCCCGGGGGAGCTCAGCAAGCTGGGGGGCAGAGGTCATAAAGTTTCACAGGGAAAATAGAGTGAGGGATGTATTCTTTTGCTAAGGCTGCCATAACAAAGTACCACAAACTGAGGGACTTAAACAACAGAGGTTTTTTTTAATCTCACAGTCCTAGAGGATAAAAGTCTGAAATCAAGGTGTCAGTTCCTTCCGAGGATCTCTCCCATGCCTCTCCCCTAGCGGGGGTAATGATGTGTCCTCATTACAGCTCCTATCACATGATTTCAGTAAGAGAGGCTTTTTTTGCCTGTGGCTAGTGATAGGTCTCTGAGCCCGATCACAAGCTGATCTAGTGATCATTGGTAAGTACGTTGGTGACTGTATAATTAAGTTGCACAATGAGAGGTGGGGCATTTGGGGATCAGGAAGAAAAAGAAAATCAGTGTGTATATTATTTAAACATGTAATATAGACCGGTTGTACCTGTCTCCTTATAAAGCAGCAGAGCCAATCAGACACCATCCCTGGGGAGTGTTTTTTATTGTTTCTTTTTTCTTTATTTTATTACTAGAGACAATGAGAATGTTATTTTTTAATGGGTCCTTACTAAAAGCCGTTACTAGTCATGTATAACATCATCATGGGGGGAAGGCTGTTTGAGAGAATGAGGCAGACACACAGAGGGAAGAGAAGAAAAGTATCTCTGCTTCCAGTTCCTGATTTTTTCAGAACCAATCCTAAAGCATAGCTGTTGGATCGTTGCTTCAACTTTGTGAGCAGTCCAGGAATCCTTTCAATACATTTCCCTTTTTGTTTACTCTGGTTCAAAAGTGTTCTTTTTTGTTTTTTCCCAAAAGTATCTTGATGTTTATATTTTCTTTTTAAGGCAATGGAATTTGCACAGTATTTCAAATGATATTACATAGCATATATATAAAATTATAGATTTTGTTAAAGTATCTATATTATTTGTGCACCTAAAAATATTTCTTTTCAAAATAGTCTTATGTTTATTAGAAAAGTAATACAGCAAATTTTAACAGATCTAAACAATATATAATTTAGTAATAATTATAGCTTTATATTTCACTCCTATCCAATTCAGAAGATATTAAAATTTTTAGGATGATTATATATTCCCAGGTACTTTTTGTGCTCATTGGCATAAGATATCTTTCTTAACTTTTATTCTCTCTCTCTCTCTCTCACATACACACACATATACACACACAATTTTTTTTCCATGCAAAGGATCACATTCTACATATTGTTCTGCACCCGGCTTTTATAAATAAACAATAGTTTAAAAAAAAATCTAAGTGAAAGCATGGAGGCTTATTTTACTTTTGCTAATCACTCCATTTTGTGCAAATACTCAGACATATTAAATTTATTTATTTACGCATATTTGTGATATTTCCAGGTTTGGGTTGATTTGGTTTGGTTTTTGCTGTTACAAATGTTAAAGGACGTCACTGCACATAAATCTTCATTGATGCTAGCACTAGTGCAGGATACATTTTCAGAAATAAAATTGTTAGTCAAAAATGTGTTCATTTATAAGTTCAAACTACCATTTGAAAAGTCAATTAAATTTACATTCCCATCAAAAGTGTATATGCTATCCCATTACTCTTATAAATCTCATGTGCTATTAAATATTTTCCTTTAAAAATCTGAAAGACAAAACTATTTTCTAATTAATGTTTCAATGTATATTTCCTAATCTTTAATGAGATTTGAATAATTTTGTATTTGTATTAACTGCTTTAATTTTTTTTTCTGTCAATTATTTGTTAATGTTTTGGCCCATTTTCTATTAGGTTCTTAGAGACAGTAAATATAATTAACTCTTTAAGAAGTTTATGGAGAAGAAGAGAGAAATTTAAAAAGTAGTTAAATAGCGTGTGTGATTGAAAAGACTTACTTATTTAGTTGGCCATATTCTTGTTTTTAATGGAAATATTTGAAGGTATCCAAAGACCAAGGAATAGCTACAAATATAGTACAGAGGGTAACTACAAAGGAGTTAGAAATAAAAATTGGTAGTAAAAGTTTCTGGCAAGATGAGAAAAAGTGAGATTCAAACATAAATTGAGATTATTCTTTCTTAATCCTCTATCCCCAAAACAAAACTTCAGATAAAATTATCCAGAAATGTTGTCCAGAATGTCACTTTCTTTGAAATGTAATATATGCCCTCTATCTTTAAACCATTTAATATAAAACGTAATAAATCTTCACATTCTGAAGACTCATTTAGACTTACCATAATTTGAAGGCATCTTAGTTTACCAACTTTTCTTGTATTTTGTGTTCTCCATCTTTGCATTTCCATTTTGTGGTAAAAGCACATCGTTAATTCGATTTTCAGAAAAGGTGGTACCTAGATAAAGTACTTTCTGAGGGCTTGTGTGCCTCAAGATATTTTTATATTTTGAAATCACAGTTGAATATTACCTTGAATATATAAATTTAGGTAAAAATAAACTTAAAAAAATTTGCCATCTTGACCCACTATGTCACTATAGAGTTAAAAAGTATAGACAAAAAAACTGGTCTAAATTTTCTTCTTTTACACATGAAGAAGCTGAGGTTCAAAGTGCTTAAATTAATTATGCAAGGTAAAATAACTAGTAATTGGACCATTGACACTGGAACTCATATGTTCTGTATTCTTGTATTAGTTTCCTAGGTCTGCCATAACAAAGTGCTGCAGTCTGGGTGGCTTAAACAACACAGAATTTCTCACAGTTCTGAAGGCTAGAAGTCCTAGATCAAGGCATTGGCAGGGTTTCTTCTGAACATCTCTCCTTGGCTTGTAGATGGTTGTCTTCTCCTTGTGTCTTTACATGCTCTTTCATCTGTAGGTTTCTTTTACCTTAATCTCCTAGTAAGGACAAACTCAGTGTTGGATTAAGGTTTACCCTAATGACCTCCCTCTGACTGAATTACTTCTTTAAAGACCCTATATGCAAATATAGTCACATATTGGGATACTAAGGGTTAGGACTTCAAAATATAAATTTGGGGGGGGTGACAAAATTCAGCTTAGAACAGTCCTCAATTCCTACAGTATCTCTATTAAATATACAGACTTTTACGGTGTTTAAAACAACCTATGGCTCAACTCCAGAACCTAATTATATCACTAAGCAGACCAAAATGAAGACATCAATCTCTAGGTATTTTAGAAATGATAAGACAGGTACAACGCAAGCTTCTTGAGAAATCTCACTTAAATAAGTGCTATCTCTGATAAGTTGACCTCTTCTGCTGCCCAAAGCAAGTCATATCCAGCATTTATATTTTGCTTTCAAATGAATCATTTATCTTACCTGGAGACAGCTTACCTCTGACACAAAAGTTACCAACCTCAGCCTACCCTGTCTAGTCATGCTGCTTAGAAAACTTAATCTCTTTAACAAACATATCAGAGTAAAGTTTATCTTTAATCATAACATAACTGGATAACATCATCATACATTTTTCTCATTTTATGCCACTGTTTTCTACAATAAAACACTGCTCCCCAATATCTTACCTTAAGTTAAACAAAAATTCAAAATATATGTGTATATATATATATATATATATATATATATATATATATATATAATCAGCTGCTTTTTTAACATAGCAAATGATGCACATTTATTTTGTTTCAAATTTATAGCAAGAGGAGCATGAACAAAACACATCTTCTAGAGCCTTGTTGGATGATAGATGGTTTCCAAAGTCTGGGAAGATTTCCAGGTGCATTTCAAGGAAGTTAGTTTCTCAATGTTGCCGGTAAAGACTCTTCCCCTGAATAAATACCATTAACTACCATCAATCTAATACTCAGTTTAAGAAAATAAACTAATCAAATAGAAAGTAACCATCATATCAGAAATTTTAATAACTTTAAAGCTAATAAATTCTTCTATCAAAAGAGATTCTAATCACATCTCATTTTCAGCTAAGGATCAACATTAATGGAAAACTACTTCAAACACAACTTTTTAATCAAACAGTGCCTGGAATAGGGAATAATTTCCAGAATTCTCTTGAGACAGCATTTTATTTTACAGATAAGAAAGCAGATGAGTTAATTGATCTGTCCAACTTTAACAGTATAATGTATGAATGGGTTTCAACTTTCCTAACCTGTGTACTAATTTAATAGTCCTTGACATGATCTACCACACTTTTTAAATGTATTTTTAAATTCATGTAAGTGAATATATATATAATATATATAACTATGTATAATATATAACTATATATAAAAACTACATATATTATATATACTATATATGATATTTGAATCACCCAATCATGATGGTATTGCCCCATTGAGTCCTAGAAGAAACTGCTGGAACCACTACTGGGGACACAGAATGCTGTTGCTATGGTAATGAATTATCAACCAAATTTTGCTTCTCTGTATCACTCAAATTAGATGAAATATCCCAGATGGTGTCATTCAGGTAAGTGACTATGCTATAAGGCTATACTACCTTGCTCATGCAAAACAGCAGTCTAGCATTTTGAGATTCCCTAAGAAGAAATGAGGACCAATTCTCATGAAAACTCAATGTTATGGTCCCTAAATATAGAAAGTTGGTATAATATATACTCAAATTAAATTTACCTCAGAGGCCTACTTTGAGGATAGCTTTTGATTATCCCACATACATATACCTACTTCTCGTATTTCTGCTTCTCAAAGAAATGTCCTGCCTATCATAATCCAGCTGTGTCCTTTACATTACCAAAATCGTATCACTTCTCTTGGAAGAGACAACCCGCATCTCACCAGTTACTGAATTCACTTCCAAATCTAAAATTTTGATTTATTAATCTGTTTCCTTGAACTCATTAAATCCTGTCTATTTTCTGTCATCTCTGAGCTAATTTTAAAAGTTCAATTTATATTCCATTTATATATATGGAATGTGTAACTTCAGCTAGTATGAGGGCTGTAAACAGTATGTGTGCCTTTGCTCCTATATCACCCACCCCATGAACTTTTTGTAAGAAACATAGCTACTTGAATCTTGCTGCTTACTGTGGTGGCTTGGTTGCTTTGCCTGTGTCCTCACTTCCATTTCTGAGGATTCTAATCATATGTAGGTCCTACAAACACATGGATGCACGAACTCTGTTTTGCAGCAGCTACACTATTTCCCTTTGATAGGCAGAACTGTTCACTCAAATCATCACCATAACCCACCTTTTTTCCTTTGTTTTTTTGTTTTGTTTTGTTTAGGAGAATTAGGAGCTTAAATTGGCCAGGTTGCAATGCTAACTCTCAATTCAATAAAATCACTGTTATTTACCAAGTAAAACATTTTTCCTTTCACTTAAGAAGATCCCAAGGGATTGAGCAGAGAAATCTTTTTCTAATGGGACAATAGATCTAATGGTGAGAAATAGTGTTCACTGATTCCAAGCACACATTGCACCCAATTTGATAACATCCCAGTCTAGGTTTAACCATCCAGCTAGCTCTGCACCTGAATCTTCTTGAGCCATCCCACTGTTTTGTATAGTGGGTCTACTCTCCTTAACGAGATACATTATAGGACCAATGGGTAATGCCGTGGGTATCAGAACTTTCTTTATTATTTTATAAGAAAGTAAGTTTCCTGGCTAGTACCAAGATTGTGTGGTAGGTTCTGAGGATATTTTGGCTGAGGTTGATGGGAGGAAGAAAGATAGAGTGAAGAATAGAGAAAGTTTTAAATATTCATATGTAGCAGGGAGATATTCAAAGAGGAGGAAATTATGAGTTTTGGAATGGAATATTCAGAAATGAAGCTGATGTTGATGGTTTACCAGATATACGTACATGAATATAAGACTAATGAAGATACAAAAGCTGCCTCAGTCAGATGTTTGGTGCCAGCCACAGTTCCCTCAGTCCCTCAGTCTGTTGCCAACAGCTGATTCGGTTCTCTGGTCTAACCTTAAACGTAAACATCAAGCTTTGCTTAAGGGACATGTGTGTTTGCAAACAACACAAATATAATTGTCTTGATGAAATTAAAACTAAAGATTAGTATAAAATGAAGAAAATCTGCATCATTTAAGATAATAGATTAAATGTCTTTATTTAACACCTAATGTTTCTCTTTATCTCAAGAATACAGCAATACTATTAGGAGAAGCACGGCTAGCTTTTATTCTCTCATGAATTACAGTGGTTTCCTAAGTCTTCTAATGGTTACCTTTAGAAATATGTAAGGAAATTGGCAATGAGATTTTCAGAAGAATACAGGATAAGGTTACTTCCATTCAGTGGAAGGGGTTTTAGTGTTTCCAATTATGGCTATTTCCTGAAGACAATTTTTTTCCTGCCAACTACTTTTAGGAGATAAGAATATTTCATAATTACTTCTCAGTTGTTTCTTATTATGCTTCTAGTGATATATTTCTGTATGCTAATGGGTTAGAGATAGTGTTACAAAATAAATGTAATCCATATTTTCTATTTGTCAAAGAGTTTTTTTTTCAGCATGAAAAGTTTTGAGTTTGAAATGGGAAGTTATGTAAATTACATTCAAATAAATAATTGTTGTTTGGAAAGTTTCATGTCCTTAACTTTGTGCTGGTTTCCCTGGAAGATACACATAAATCTAAACAGTTTCTATTAAAGGCTTAGAGGGAATATAAACTCTTAGGTTGATGGAAAAGTATATTGATAAGGTCATAATTCAAAGTGCATTGTAAGAACCCAAGTGTATATCATGAAGGAAGTAATACTTGAATTACTTTTTAAAGAATGAATAGAGTTGATAGGTAAATATGTGAAGAAAGAAAGGCTTTTCAGATAGAAAAAAGAAATGTATTTACCCAAGCAAAATTTCAGAGGCTAGAAAATTTGAGTAACTACTAGTGAAATACTTTTACTCCAGTTTGTATAGATTGCATAAATGTTATTAAAGTTCAGTCATCTATAATTCTGGAAAGGTGTATGGTATGGTACCAATACATGTAGGATTTTGAAAAATTAAGACTATGGAATATAGATCTAATGAAATAGGCAATAGAAATGTTTAGAACTTTGCTTGAGGACTATTGATCTTACAACACTATAATCCATAGTATAAATTTAGCTGAAATGATAGTAAAGATGAACTTAGCCAGTGGTCATGATTTCAGTAAGCCTAGCTGTATGTGAGGAAGCCTACAGGGTATTATATATAGAGCTGGTGGGAAGAAAGTGATTGCAAACAAAACAAATCAAAGCAAAACAAAAACATATTGAAAGTAGAAAAGTATAAATGTTATTGCTAAAAATATTTAGGTAAGGAGTGAAGAATAATGCAAAGATGACTAAAGTCTTATATTTAGCTATTGGAAGATTAATTGTCCATTATCAAGAGTTGTTGAAGGCATGATTTGAAGCCACATCTCGGAGACAGCCTAATGAATAGCATATAATTATCAGTGATTTCAGTCCAATAGTTTTGAATGACTATTGCAATATTTAATGACATTAATACACTGATGATGTATTGCCTGAATGACTTTGATGAAAATTTGAATGATATTTGCCTATTAATCTTAAAATTGCAAATGGGTCTACAGGGATTAAAATCACTTCTTGATATGATATACTTTCAGGTGATTTTAAACTTCATTCTCCATGTTTATTTTCCAAATATGCGTTATACATTTACAGCACACGTACATACACATACAATTATTTACTAGAGGAGGAGATGACAAAACACAAAACATACACATTAAGGGGTTGCTTTGATATTACCTAATTCAAACCTGATAACATTTCCTACTAGTTTTGATTGAACAGCATCATACACCCCATGCTGTGTTTTTGTTGTTTTTCTTTGCTGTTTTTGTTCTTCTATGTCTTAGATACTGAATGCAATGATTCTCAGTGCCAAACTCTTGTTAATTTTGGGTTCAGTTGGGTAATGTTCGAAAGTGTATCATTTTCTATCCAGATTTTTCATAAGTTTATTTCATTTCAGACTGAAAGAAGATGGGAGAAGATATTTCTCATTTTGTGTGATTAGAAGAAAATGTATGGCTCTGTCAAAGCTGTGGATGCATTACCTATGCCATTGATTTACAAACCCTTGCAGTATTCTAAGTGGTGGGCTTTTCAGTCTCTCATTAGCTGCTACTCCTAGCCCCCAGCCCCAAAACCCAGAGCAGCCCCTGTTCTTCTGAGTTAGAGGCTTTGGGGAAGGTGTGATTAAGAGATGGCTGTGTCATGCGAAATCTACAAGAATCACTACGCATCGTTTGAATCTCTCTCTCTTTCTCTCTCTTTCTCCCTCTCCCCCCCCACTCTTTCTCACATGCACAGATCAACTATTTCCTTCAATCCAAGTCTCACAGACATATTTAGAAAAACTATTCCAAGCTTTTAGCATATGGAGATTTAGATCAGAATTTTTTCTTTTTAATGCGTATTTTGTTGACTTTTAAATAGGAATTAAGGAATGTTTGGTTCCAGGAAATACCCATGCCCTCAGTTTGCCTGCCTGTTAGGATAATTGAGGTAGGGAGGGAACATATTCTCACAGAGAACGATGTTGATTTTCATAGCACTGTCTTTTCCTGAGCTTAAACGTATTATTTTGACTTTCCCTAGCTCCTCCAACAAACAAAACCACAAATTTCAGTAGCTGAACAATAAATTTTATTTCTCATGTACGTAAAATCTAAAATTTTATTTCTTACTGGGGGCTAATCTCTTGGAAGTAATGATTTAAATACTCAGTTCCTTGCATATTTGGGGGCTGCTGTCTTCAACACATAGTTTCCAAAATACATTTGTTTCCTAAGGCTGCCATAACAGATTACCACACACTGGATGGCTTTAAGACAGAATAAATTTATTCCCTCACAGTTCTAGAAGCCAGAAGTCTGAAATCAAGGTGTTGGCAAGGCTATGCTTTCTCTCTGAAAATTCTAAGGAAGGATCCTTCCTTGTTTCTTCCTAGCTTTAAGTGGTTACTAGCAATCTTAGGTGTTCTTTGTCTGTAAGTACATCACTCCAATCTCTGCTCTGTCATTACATGGTATTCACCCTGTATATCTCTGTGTCCAAATTCTTCTCTTCTTATAAGGATCACAGTCCTTATATAAAGACACAAGTTCTACTAGATTAATGGACCACCCGTGTCCACTAGGACCTCATCTTAACTTGATTACATCTGCAAAGCCCTTATTTCCAAATAAGGTCACGTTAACAGGTTGAGGATGGACATAAATTTTGAGGTATGTTATTCAATTCAGTACAGAAGGGCACAGGGCTTCTCTAAATTAATACAGAAGAGGGTAAATAGAATGGAGGATGAGAGCTCAGAGATTTCTACATGTACTAGGCCTACAACTAGTGTGAACCCCTGCTGTTCCAGAACGTAATGACAAGGATACACCCATGCCTGTGGAGACTGGAACTTATAGCATCAGTGTATAGCTAGGTAACAAAAGAAACAGGTTTGTGAGCAGTAGTCAATGTGTATCACACTTAGTTCCTCTTTTCTTTTTTTTAAATTAAAGGTAAGCTAAAATGAAACACATCTGAGAATAAGAACAGAAAATATCCTTTGTTGTTTCATTTTATTCTTATTTTGTGTCCATTTTATCAGAAAAAAAGATGATATTGTTAGAACCCTCCTGGTCACAAGATCAGACTAAATCCCATTTCATTTCTTGGAAAAAAAAAAAAAAAAAAAACACTGTAGAAAGAAGAGTAATCAATCAACTAATATGTCTTCTATGGTCAAAAATAACAAATTTATTATATTTTTCTCAGATGTTTTCTTAATAAATAAAATGCTGTAGATAAATTTAAATGCTCTAGATTTTCTTCTTTAGACCCCTTACCTCCTCCTCTAGAAATAGCTATTATTGTGTAACTGATATATATTATCAGTTTTACTTTCTTACAAATAAAGTTCAGTGTAACTACATTGGAGATAGACTACAATTTTGCTCAGAATAAAAACCATAAATATTCACTTGCTTCATTTATTAAGTCCAGTGTATTGAGTTACAACTCAAATATAGTAAAGTTCACTCCTTTTAAATGTAGAGTTTGACAAGTTTTGACAAATACATACAATTATGTAACTGTCACCACCATTAAGATACAGACCATTTCCATCACCACAAAAAGGTTCCTGGTGCCTCTTTGCAGACATTCCCCTACTCTCAACCTTAGCTCCTGGAAAACAGTTATCTTATTTCTCCTTCTACAGTTTTTTCTTTTCCTTAATGTTGTATAAATGGAATCATACAGTGTGTATACTTTGACTTCTTTTACTTAGCATAAATCTTTTGAGAACCATCTATGTTGTTGCATATATCTCCTTGTAGTTCCTGTTTTTTTTTTTTTTTAATTGCTAAGTATTCCAGTGCACAGAGGTACTATAATGTGTTTATCCATTCAACAGTTGATGGTCACTTAAGTTGTCCTCAGTTTTGGGTTCCCATATCCCATAGGAATAAAGTTCCTATACACATTTGCATGCAGATTTCTGTGTGGACATTTGTTTTTATTTCTTTTGGATAAATAGCTAGAAGTAGTATTTTAAGGTCATATGGTAAGTGATGTTTAAATTCATAAGAAACGGCCAAACTGTTTTCCAAAGCAGCTGTATTATTTTGCATTTTCAAATTTAAAGAGTTCCAGTTGCTCTACATTCTTACCAGACCTTTAGTCATCTGATTTCTTAATTGTAGTGATTTTCATATACGTATATGGTATCTAATAGAGTTTACATTTTCCTAATGACTAATGCACCATTTTTTGTGTGTTTGTTTTTCACCCATATCTTAGGAAAAGGGTGTGTTCAAATTCTTTGCCCATTTTTTAAAAATGAGGTAGTTTTCTTATTAATATTTAGTTGTAAAAATTTCATTTTTATCCTAGAAACAAGTCTCCTATATTAGATATTTCAAATATTTCCCCCAGTATATAACTACTATTTTTCATTTCCTTAACAGTGCTTTTGAAAACATGAAAAATTTTAATTTTGATGACATACAATTTAGCATTGTTCCTTTTATGTTCCATGCTTTTAGTCATATACCTATGAAAGTTTTGTCTAATCAAATATCACAAAGATTTTTTCCTGTATTTCCTTTTATAAGTTTCATAGTTTCAGACTGTACATTTAGAACTACAATGTATTTTGAGGGGTTTCTTTTTTGGTATAAGATGTAAATTGAATTGTTTCATTTTTTGCACATATATCCAGTTTTTTTTTTTTTTAATAACTAGAATTATGACTTATAACATTATACCAGAACATATAAGATTTTTAGGAATTTCATGTAATGTCTGAAACATTTATATTAACATATTTCCATACAAATAACCCAAAGAAAGTTTAGTATTAGTTGTTTTTTTTTTGAATTTTATTTTATTTATTTTTTTATACAGCAAGTTCTTATTACTCATCAATTTTATACACATTAGTGTATACATGTCAAGGCCAATCGCCCAATTCATCACACCACCATCCCCACCCACTGTGGCTTTCCCCCCGTGGTGTCCATATATTTGTTCTCTACATCTGTGTCTCAACTTTTGCCCTGCAAACCGGTTCATCTGTACCATTTTTCTAGGTTCTGTATACATACGTTAATACTATATTTGTTTTTCTCTTTCTGACTTACTTCATTCAATATGACAGTCTCTAGATCCATCCACGTCTCAACAAATGACCAAATTTCATTCCTTTTTATGGCTAATATTCCATCACATATATGTACCACAACTTCTTTATCCATTCGTCTGTTGATGGGCATTTAGGTTGCTTCCATGACCTGGTTATTGTAAATAGTGCTGCAATGAACATTGGGGTGCATGTATCTTTTTGAATTATGGATTTCCCTGGGTATATGCCCAGTAGTGGGATTGCTGGATCATATGGTAGTTCTATTTTCAGTTTTAAAAAAAAAATTTTTTTTAAATTTTATTTATTTATTTATTTATTTATTTATTTATTTATTTATGGCTGTGTTGGGTCTTAGTTCCTGTGCGAGAGCTTTCTCCAGTTGCGGTAAGCGGGGGCCACTCTTCATCGCGGTGCGTGGGCCTCTCACTATCGCGGCCTCTCTTGTTGCGGAGCACAGGCTCCAGACGTGCAGGCTCAGTAATTGTGGCTCACATGCCTAGTTGCTCCACGGCATGTGGGATCTTCCCAGACCAGCGCTTGAACCCGTGTCCCCTACATTGGCAGGCAGACTCTCAACCACTGTGCCAACAGGGAAGCCCCTATTTTTAGTTTTTTAAGGAACCTCTATACTGCTCACCATAGTGGCTGCATCAACTTACATTCCCACCAACAGTGAAAGAGGGTTCCCTTTTCTCCACACCCTCTGCAGCATTTGTGGTTTGTAGATTTTCTGATGATGTCCATTCTAACTGACGTGAGCTGATACCTCACTGTAGTTGTGATTTGCATTTCACTAATAATTAGTGATGCTGAGCAGCTTTTCATGTGCTTTATGGCCATCTGTATGTCTTCTTTGGAGAAATGTCTATTTAGGTCTTCTGCCCATTTTTGGATTGGGTTGCTTACTTCTTTAATATTAAGCTGCATGAGCTGTTTATATATTTAGGAGATTAATCCATGGTCCGTTGATTCGTTTGCAAATATTTTCTCCCATTCTGAGGGTTGTCTTTTTGCCTTGTTTATGGTTTCTTTTGCTGTGCAAAAGCTTTTAAGTTTCATTAGGTCCCATTTGTTTATTTTTGTTTTTATTTCCATTACTAGGAGGTGGATCAAAAAAGATCATGCTGTGATTTATGTCAAAGAGTGTTCTTATGTTTTCCTCTAAGAGTTTTATAGTGTAGGGTCTTAAGTTTAGGTCTCGAATCCATTTTGAGTTTATTTTTGTGTATGGTGTTAGGGAGTGTTCTAATTTCATTCTTTTACATGTAGCTGTCCAGTTTTCCCAGCACCACTTATTGAAGAGACTTTCTTTTCTCCATTGTATATCCTTGCGTCCTTTGTCATAGATTTGTTGACCATAGATGCATGGGTTTATCTCTGGTCTTTCTATCCTGTTCCACTGATCTATATTTCTGTTTTTGTGCCAGTACCATATTGTCTTGATTACTGTAGCTTTGTAGTAAAGTCTGAAGTCAGTTAATCTGATTCCTCCAGCTCTGTTTTTTTCCCTCAAGACTGCTTTGGCTATTCGGGGTCTTTTGTGTCTTCATACAAATTTTAAGATTTTTTGTTCTAGTTCTGTAAAAAATGCCATTGGTAATTTGATAAGGATTGCATTGAATCTGTAGATTGCTTTGGGTAGTATACTCATTTTCACAATGTTGATTCTTCCAATCCAAGAACATGGTATATCTCTCCATCTGTTTGTATCATCTTTAATTTCTTTCATCAGTGTCTTCTAGTTTTCTGCATACAGGTCTTTTGTCTCCTAGGTAGGGTTATTCCTAGGTATTTTATTCTTTTTGTTGCAGTGGTAAATGGGAGTGCTTCCTTAATTTCTCTTTCAGATTTTTCATCATTAGTGTATAGGACTGCAAGAGATTTGTGTGTATTAATTTTGTATCCTGCAACTTTACCAAATTCATTGATTAGCTCTGGTAGTTTTCTGGTGGCATTTTTAGGATTCTCTATGTATAGTATCATGTCATCTGCAAACAGTGACAGTTTTACTTCTTCTTTTCCAATTTGTATTCCTTTTATTTCTTTTTCTTCTCTGATTGCCGTGGCTAGGACTTCCAAAACTATGTTGAATAATAGTGGTGAGAGTGGAGAGCCTTGTCTTGTTCCTGACCTTAGAGGAAATGCTTTCAGTTTTTCACCATTGAGAACGATGTTTTGCTCTAGGTTTGTCATATATGGCCTTTATTATGTTGAGGTCGGTTCCCTCTATGCCCACTTTCTGGAGAGTTTTTATCATAAATGGGTGTTGAATTTTGTCAAAAGCTTTTTCTGCATCTATTGACATGATCATATGGTTTTTATTCTTCAATTTGTTAATATGGTGTATCACATTGATTGATTTGCGTATATTGAAGAATCCTTGCATCCCTGGGATAAATCCCAATTGATCATGGTGTATGATCCTTTTAATGTGTTGTTGGATTCTGTTTGCTAGTATTTTGTTGAGGATTTTTGCATGTATATTCATCAGTGATATTGGCCTGTAATTTTCTTTTTTGTAGTATCTTTGTCTGGTTATGGTGTCAGGGTGACGGTGGCCTCATAGAATGAGTTTGGGAGTGTCCCTTCCTCTGCAGTTTTTTGGAAGAGTTTGAGAAGGATGGGTGTTAGCTCTTCTCTAAATGTTTGATAGAATTCACCTGTGAAGCCATCTGGTCCTGGACTTTTGTTTGTTGGAATATTTTTAATCATTGTTTGAATTTCATTACTTGTGATTGGTCTGTTCTTATTTTCTATTTCTTCCTGTTTCAGTCTTAGAAGGTTATACCTTTCTAAGTATTTGTCCATTTCTTCCAGGGTGTCCATTGTATAGGCATAGACTTGCTTGTAGTATTCTCTTAGGATGCTTTGTATTTCTGCGGTGTCTGTTGTAACTTCTCCTTTTTCATTTCTAATTTTATTGACTTGAGTCCTCTCCCTCTTTTTCTTGATGAGTCTGGCTAATGGTTTATCAATTTTGTTTATCTTCTCAAGGAACCAGCTTTTAGTTTTATTGATCTTTGCTAATGTTTTCCTTGTTTCTACTTCATTTATTTTTGCTCTGATCTGTATGATTTCTTCCCTTCTGCTAACGTTTGGGTTATTTTGTTCTTCTTTCTCTAGTTCCTTTAGGTGTAAGGTTAGATTGTTTACTTGAGATTTTTCATTTTTCTTGAGGCAGGCTTGTATAGCTATATACTTCATTCTTAGAACTGCTTTTGCTGATCTAATCGGTTTGGGATTGTCGTGTTTTCACTGTCATTTGTCGCTAGGTATTTTTTGATTTCCTCTTTGATTTCTTCAATGATCTCTTGGTTATTTAGTAACGTATTGTTTAGCCTCCATGTGTTTGTGTCTTTTACATTTCTTTCCCTGTAATTCATTTCTAATCTCATAGTGTTGTGGTCAGAAAAGATGCTTGATATGATTTCGATTCTCTTAAATTTACTGAGGCTTGATTTGTGACCCAAGATGTGATCTATCCTGGAGAATGCTCCGTGTGCACTTGAGAATAAAGTGTAATCTGATGTTTTTGCATGGAATGTCCTCTAAATATCAATTAAATCTATCTGGTCTATTGTGTCATTTAAAGCTTATGTTTCCTTATTAATTTTCTGTTTGGATGATCTGTCCTTTGGTGTAAGTGAGGTGTTAAAGTCCCCCACTATTATTGTGTTACTGTCAGTTTCCTCTTTTATAGCTGTTAGCAGTTGCCTTATGTATTGAGGTGCTCCTATGTTGGGTGTATATATATTTATAATTGTTATATCTTCTTCTTGGATTGATCCCTTGATCATTATGTAGTGTCCTTCCTTGTCTCTTGTAATATTCTTTATTTTAAAGTCTATTTTATCTGATATGAGTATTACTACTCCAGCTTTCCTTTGATTTCCATTTGCATGGAATATCTTTTTCCATCCCCTCACTTTCAATCTGTATGTGTCCCTAGGTCTGAAGTGGGTCTCTTTTAGACAGCATATATATGGGTCTTGTTTTTGTATCCATTCAGTGAGCCTGTGTCTTCTGGTTGGAGCATTTAATCCATTCATATTTAAGGTAATTATTGATATGTATATTCCTATTACCATTGTCTTAATTGTTTTGGGTTTGATTTTGTAGGTCCTTTTCTTCTTTTGTGTTTCCCCCTCACAGAAGTTCCTTTAGCATTTGTTGTAGAGCTGGTTTGGGGGTGCTGAATTCTCTCAGCTTTTGCTTGTCTGTAAAGCTTTTGATTTCTCCATTGAATCTGAATGAGATCCTTGCCGGATAGAGTAATCTTGGTTGTAGGGTCTTCCCTTTCATCACTTTAAATGTATCATGCCACTCCCTTCTGGCTTGTAGAGTTTCTTCTGAGAAATCAGCTGTTAACCTTATGGGAGTTCCCTTGTATGTTATTTGTCATTTTTCCCTTGTTGCATTCAATAATTTTTCTTTGTCTTTAATTTTTGCCAATTTGATTACTATGTGTCTCGGCATGTTTCTCCTTGGGTTTACCCTGCCTGGGACTCTCTGCGCTTCCTGGACTGGGGTGGCTATTTCCTTTCCCATGTTAGGGAAATTTTCGACTATAATCTCTTCAAATATTTTCTCAGGTCCTTTCTCTCTCTCTTCTCCTTCTTGAGCCCCTATAATGCGAATGTTGTTGCATTTAATGTTGTCCCAGAGGTCTCTTAGGCTGTCTTCATTTCTTTTCATTCTTTTTTCTTTATTCTGTTCCGCAGCAGTGAATTCCACCATTCTGTCTTCCAGGTCATTTATCCGTTCTTCTGCCTCAGTTCTTCTGCTATTGATTCCTTCTAGTGTAGTTTTCATTTTAGTTATTGTATTGTTCTTCTCTGTTTGTTTGTTCTTTAAGTCTTCTAGGTCTTTGTTAAACATTTCTTGCATCTTCTCGATCTTTGCCTCCATTCTTCTTCCGAGGTCCTGGATCATCTTCACTATCATTATTCTGAATTATTTTTCTGGAAGGTTGCCTATCTCCATTTCATTTAGTTGTTTTCCTGGGGTTTTATCTTGTTCCTTAATCTGGTACATAGTCCTCTGCCTTTACATCTTGTCTATCTTTCTGTGAATGTGGTTTTTGTTCCACAGGCTGCAGGATTGTAGTTCTTCTTGCTTCTGCTGTCTGCCCTCTGGTGGATGAGGCTCTGTATCCAGTTTTTAATGTTTCTTGGGGTTTGCTTAATTTCTTTGACCTTTAGTTGTTGTCCTTCATTAACTGTGAAAAATCTGTACCATTATCTCTTCAAATCGCCACTTGTTATGCATTCTCTCTCCCTTATTTTTCTTGGACTTCAATTACTCCCATGTTAGAAATTTTGATATTGTTCCATATATTTTAGATGTTCTACTTTTTTCTTCCTTTTTATCCTCAACACTTAATTTTGGATAAGTTCTATTGAACTATTATCAAGTTCAGCATTTTAAAAAGCCGTTTAAAGGAATTTTTCATCTCGGATATCATATGTCTTAATTCTAAAATTTCTAGCATTTCCTGTCGTGTCTTTATCTCTTTGCTGAAGTTCACCATTTATTTTTACATGCTGTCTACCATTTCCACTAGATATTTTAACATATCTAAGATCATTATTTTAAAATCCCCTTAATAGCTTCAACATCTGTATCTTTTCTGATTCTGGTTATGTCATTTCCTATGTCTCTTGAAAAAGATTCATTTGTTCTGCTTTTCTGTGTGTCTCATAAATTTTGACTGAATGTTAGTCATCATGAACAGATGAGTGTTAAGTATATATATTTAGAAGGGAGTACCATTCTTCTGTCAGTCTGATAAGTTTGGGGTTGATTAAATCTACTCAGTAGTTGAACTGGATTTCATTTTCTTTATCCTATCATTACCTCAGTGAACCATAAGCTATTTTTTTAATTGTTTTATTTTTTATCTTTATTTTTATTGAAGTATAGTTGATTTACAATGTGTTAATTTCTGCTGTACAGCAAAGTGATTCCGTTTATATATATATATATATATATATATATATATACACACACACACATTCTTTTTTTAATATTCTTTTCCATTATGGTTTATCATAAGATATTGAATATAGTTCTCTGTGCCATACAGTAAGACTCTGTTGCTTATCCATTCTATATATAATAGTTTACATCTGCTAACCCCAACTTCCCTCTCCATCCTTCCCTCAACCCTCTCCCCTTTGGCAACCACAAGTCAGACATTGAAGTTTTTATTTCAGAAGTTCAGTTTGGGTCTTTTAAAACCTTTACTGTTTACTTAAAAATGCTCAACGTTACCTTCTTGAATATGTGAATTATAGTTATGTGCATATTTTAATGTCTTTACTAATTTTATCACCTGACATTTCTGGTCTGATCTTTGTTTTTAATTTTTATTGGAGTATAGTTGCTTTACAGTGTTGTGTTAGTTTCTACTGTACAGCAAAGTGATTGAGCTATACATATACATATATTGACATATATACACTATTTTTTTAAATTGGAGTATAATTGCTTTACAATGTTGTGTTAGTTTCTGCCACACAGCGAAGTGAATCAGCCATATGCATACACACATCCCCTCCTCTTGGATTTCTCCCCTCCCCATCCCACCCAACTAGGTCATCACAGAGCACCGAGCTGAGCTCCCTTAGCTATACAGCAGATTCCCACTAGCTGTCTATTTTACACATGGTAGTGTATTTATGTCAAACCTAATCTCCCAATTCATCCCACCCTCCCCTTCCCCTCCTGTGTCCACATGTCCATTCTCCATATCTGCCTTTCTATTCCTGCCCTGCAAATAGGTTCATCTGTACCATTTTTCTAGATTCCACATGTATGTGTTAATATACAATATTTGTTTTCCTCTTTCTGACTTACTTCACTCTGTATGACAGACTCTAGGTCTACCCACATCTCTACAAATGACCCAATTTCACTTCTTTTTACTATGTAAAAAATAGATAACTAATGAGAACCTACTGTATAGCACAGGGAACTCTACTCAGTGCTCTTTGGTGACCTAAATGAGAAGGAAATCCAAAAAAGTGAACCATAAGCTTTAACACTTCTAGCAGTAAAGCTGCCACTATCTACTCCTTTATGTTGGTGCAGAATCTTGAGCCCAAGCCTCAAATGAAATTTGCTTTTCCCTCTCCCTCCGAATCAGTGGATCTTGGCCCAGTCCCTGTGGATAAGAAAGTTTGCTGTCCCTTTCCCAGTGGCTTAAGGCTTTTGTTTCATTTGGAAGAACATCTCAATTCCTTAAACTGGGGGCACAGAGTTTCCTGACTGTTCTGCAGTGGCGGCCAGTCATCACCTGTTTGCCTCATTCACTCACTCATCGTTCCCAATCTTTCTTACGAGCATCTTACGGCAGCCTGTTTAAAAGAACTTGCAAGGAGTTTCAATGTCCCTTAATGTCTGGACTCTCAGTCATTCTAAACTGATACGTTTGCTGTATTGATGGTGACTGAAAATATATATCCACACCCTAATTCCCAGAACCTGTGAATGTCACATTATATGGAACATGAGTCTTTGCAGATACAAATAAGTTAAGAATATTGAGATAAAGAAACCATCCTGGATTATCTGGGTAGGCCCTAGGTAAAATGGCAGGTACCCTTATACGAGGAACGCAGAAGGATGTTGAGACAGATGGGAGAGAAGACATAGATACACAGAGGAGAAGGTGATTGAAGACAGAGATAGAGGCTGAAGTGAGGAAACTACAAGCCAAGAAATGCCAAATAGTGCTGGCACCTTCCAGAAGCTAGGAGAGAGGCCCAGACACGAGTCTCGCTCATAACGTCCATAAGGAACCAACCCTGCTGACATCTTAATTTGACTTCTGGCCTCCAGAACTGAAAGAGGATAAATTTTGGTTGTTTTAAGCCACTCAGTTTGTGATAATTTGTTACAACAGCCCTAGGAAACTACTATACTTGCCCATACCTGGCCTTTAGAAATTCACAAATATGTTAGCCAATTTCTTCTTACATGCTGAGTGGTGGTCACTTCTTTCCCTTGTACTCTGCTAAGCTATCCTGTCTCTCCTTAGGGGGACTTGTCGCTCTTTGAAATTCTGTTTACTTTGTTGATTAGTTTCTTTGATAGATTAAAATTCTGTTTACTTTGTTGATTAGTTTCTTTCTTCTGTTTACTTTGTTGATTAGTTTCTTTGATAGATTAAAGGAAAAATATGATTTAGTAGTTTATCTGCAATTTTCTCTTTGTTTGAATGAGAGTGTTCTTCTCTTGCTGCTTTCTACATCTTATGAACAATTCTTTTTAGCAAGATTCCCATGTATAGTCTCTAAAATATCCTTGAATCAAAAAGAATACCCATGATAGGTTGTGGCTTTGAATAGAAATTAATAAAATACTAGAGCATTTTATTTTCCCTTCTCACAGTAAATGTAAATTTCTAAATACACCAATCTTGAGGAGGGGAAAGAAAAAGACAATATATGCTCTCAGAGAAAGTACTGAATTGTAAGCCAGTGTCTGCCCTAAATATGGAAGTGCACTTCACTTGTACACGGGAAACAATAAATTTATTACCTCACATTCTATAGCGTGCTGCCTCTCATTAAATTGAGATTTCCTATAAAAGATAAAAATATAAATATGCAATAAATCAAAACAGTTCAGCCTAGTAATAGGTAATATTTAGACCAATGAGATTTAATTCCCAGAATCCCCATTCTGTAACTGACAAAACCAAGTAAGCTTTGGCCCGAGCGGACAGCATCAGCCATGTAGAGGCTGGAGAGTCTGAGAACTCAGAAGCCACACAGCCAGCTAGCTACATAAGGAGCCTTTGTGAAGTCAAAGCAAGAGACCCACAGAAGAGCCTCTGACAATGACTTCTACAGCACCATGCTAAGAATAGACTTTACTTCCTCTTCACACAAATAGAAAAGATGTGAACAAACTTGACATTTCACACAGATACCTTTAATATTATTTTGAAATGTTAAGTGAACAAAGCTGAAATCAAGCAGATGAAGCAATAGATTACAATTTCCTGCTACCTGTTTAGAATTATCTTAAACTTGTGCTAACAGAATCATTTGTATCTGTATGTGAACTTTTGGCACACTGACATACTTGCATGAAAAATCAATAGATATATCACAGACTGCCTGCAGATACATTCATTTTGTTTTAAAGTAGGTTTCAGTTTGATGCCTATTTTCCAACATCAACTTAGAGAAATTAGATCATTACAGTGAGAAATAAAATACAAAATTAATGATTTGAAGTTAATATGTACTGGTTATCTTCAAAAGAGGGTAACCAAGTTTAATGAATTTGTGGTGAAAAAGTATTCGAATATTCAGTCAGTTAGGAGCAACAAATGGCAAACTTTTTTCATTATTAAAAATATTTTAAATCCTCCAATAAAAAGAATTAATGGCAGCAAAATTTATGTAAAAGGACAAATCAATTCTATTATTGTGGGATAAAGTAAATAACCAGAGAATATTTTTAAATTACCTTTTTGTATGCAAGTTAAGTAAGTAAAATGCCAACAAGTTCTGAAACATAATGTAATATGTATGCAAAGCATTTAAATACTGGGTCAATGAGCGTTATTAGGGATACAGAATACAGCAGTATGCGTTACACTTAGGTTTATTGCATTAAGCACTATACCAAAATCATCATATGTATTTCTTGGTAAAGTTTTCCTTACTTTATTTTCTATTAAAAAAAAATTCCCTTCAATGACATCCATAGGCACTGCTAATGTCATTACTCTAATTAAAATGTATAGATTTCATAACCACAAAAATGTCCAAGGAAACAGAGGTGATATGACAGCAACAATAGCCGTCTTCTAGTTTTTACACCTGGTCTAGGTTGAATCATGAGGTGTGATTTTGTTGCCTGAAACTATCCTTTTAACAATTATTTCCTTCCTTTTAATAATTATTTCCTTTCCTTGTGTAATCCAGGCTCCCTGGCCCAACCTAGCTCCCCGATATTAAGCACCTCACAGTTAAATACCTTTTATAGTCTATTTTTTCTTTATATTTTTAGTTTTATATTTTTTTGGAAGTTTCATAAAGACTGTTTATTTCAACTTGCATTGAATACCTCATTTAGGCACTCAAAATTTAACTAGTGTTCACCTCAGAGAATATTCTCTTGAAATAAATTTATTTTATTTTATTTTTAATTTTTATTGGAGTATAGTTGATTTACAATGTTGTGTGAGTTTCAGGTGTACAGCAAAGTGGATCAGTTATACATATACATATATCCACTCTTTTTATAGATTATTTTCCCGCATAGACCATTACAGAGTATTGAGTAGAGTTCCCTGTGCTATACAGTAGGTTCTTATTAGTTATCTGTTTTATATATAGTAGTGTCTATATGTCACTCCCAACCTCCCAATTTATCCCTCCCCCCATCCCCTGGTAACCATAAGTTTGTTTTCTACATCTGTAACCCTATTTCTGTTTTGTAAATAAGTTCATTTGTACCCTTTTTTAGATTCCACATATAAGGGATATCATATGATACTTGTCTTTCTTTGTCTGACTTACTTCACTCAGTATGACAATCTCTAGGTCATTGGTATCAACTTACTCTCATTTAAGCAGCTTGAGAAAGGTAGTCATTCTTAAATTGTGGAAATACGTATTTGATTATTAATATTTCAGCATGAAATACTACTCATTTCAACAGAGGAATAAAAATTTGCCTTTTAAAATTTCAAGAGCTGGAGGTTTTGAAAATGAGAGCCATATAAGTGTAATAGATTTAGTTCTCTGATATCACAAACATTTCTTCCTCCACTTAATAAAGCAATCTTGTTCTACCCTTTACAAAATATATTCTCATTCTACATATAATAAAACATCACCAAAGCCCAAGATGCTCTTTCAAGTATTTGACATCAATGAAACTATGTCTTATTTGCTTATATTTTAAGGCACATAACTCTGTTTTATAATAGAAGTATTCCATCTCAAAGCATCTGGGTGAAGCAAAAGCTGCTTTTTCATGTTGCATTTGAACACATGAACTATTTTAGAAAAATTCCAACAAACTCTCATCCCATACTTACTGTCAAACACTTTCACAAAGATTCTCTAGGTTTTTGGTATAAAGTCATTTCTCAAAAATATAAGTCAATTTCTTGAGACTATAATTTTCTCCTAGTAAGCTTAAGAGAAATGTTTGATAATGAAGCATCCAACTCTGCTAGGGTGACCTGAAAGAAAAATAGATGTCACATTGATGCTGTGAAGCATTGGCTGAGAAAGTGAAGCATAGCTATGTGTACTTTGAGGGTGAACTTTAAATAACAGGAAATGTTGGCAAGCTGCTATAAAGTGGCTCTGTTTCAGGGAAATGGATGTACCATCTGCAAGGCTAAACTGAAATGACAAGCCTTTGAGGCAGAGAGAATAAATGTTCAATCCATTTGGCAGATAAATCAGGTCATGGATTGGTTTATTTAGCTCCAGTTTCACATAAACAATATACAGGCAGAAGCAATGAACCATTGCTAAATTCAACAGGAAATTCCATTTGAGGTGATACCTACACTAAAGCTTCAAATGGTCTCCATTCTCCCATTCCATCTCTTTGCCATATTTCTGCCATGGTTTGCCAATGTATTTTGGTAGTTTAGATAACAGAATCTATTTGAACAACACATATTCTCTAGTGAAAGAATAAACTGAATCATCACCGTTCCAAAACTTACCTAATTATATTTCTCTAATAGAAGTATGTGTGTAAAGATAAAAATATAAAGAATGCTTTTCATGTTTCTGACTAAAAAAGTAGCAGACATATATCTAGCCATTGTAAAATGTATGTTCCTAGCACTTCATGGCCATGTTCACACAGCAATCTCAAACAGCCCTCAATGCCTTCAGAAACTAATCATCCACAGACAGCAGCCATTCACGTCTTCTTCTACTTTTGATCCTTAAGCAAAATTTTACTTTGCACTGGTTAGTGTAATGAAATACTAGGTTCCAGTTCTGCTTGACTTCTTGTATCTATTTTATAGAATTTCCTGCTACTCTAGAGAGAAGAAGCATATTTTCTTTTTCAATTTTGATGAGAGAATATGAACCACATTTCACCTTCATTCTCTTTGTGAAGGTCATAGTTGAAATATGACAGAGCATTAAGA
The DNA here is from genome assembly GCF_949987535.1 of Balaenoptera acutorostrata. Classification (NCBI taxonomy): domain Eukaryota; kingdom Metazoa; phylum Chordata; class Mammalia; order Artiodactyla; family Balaenopteridae; genus Balaenoptera; species Balaenoptera acutorostrata. The sequence continues at coordinate 18,463,166 of NC_080065.1, read as the reverse complement.
TCCAAGTTCTTTTTCCAATCTCCTATGATCCAAAGCAATAAATGCAGTTTAACAACTTAACTAAACCTATTCTCTATGTATACTGTCAGAATATTCTATAATGGTTGGATTATAAGAAAGTGATATCTTATAGAGAGCTGGAAATGCTGTTTATTCCCACTGCAAAAATCTTAAAGAAAAAGAAATATTTTTTCTTTAGTTTCTCTTTTACTTTAACAAGAGATTTTTAAAGAGTTTGCTTCTCTTCTCCTGTAATTATTTAATAATTTTGTTTTGTTTTTCTTTCAATATACGATATTATCAGGCAATAACAGACTTATAAAATCCTCAATTTGTTGCTTATCTGCTTTGCCAAATTTGAGTTGCAAAATATTTACTGCAACAGGTAGGGTCAATTCACACACACATAAGCACACATGCAATGTTTTGAATTATATGTTTTGTTTTATATTATATTTTGCATTGCATACTATGTTTTGTATATATTACATATATACAATATTTTGAGGACATTATGACTTGATTTAATGTGAAATCAATAAAATGATTTGTTGAATATGTTATTATGAGATCTAGCTATGAGAAAAACTTATATATACCAACTACTCTTTACTTTTAATCTAGTGAAAAATGTTGATTCAAATATAGTTAATATAATTGCTTCTGCACTGGTACAGGCTAAATTCATCATTTGTTCTCATTATCCTCTATGGTGTGTCCTATGTTGATTGTCTCTTAGCCACGTCATGCAGATCCCCTTCAGGACTGAAGGACTTATTCTTCACATACTTGGAATGCTGCTGCAGACTGTCCTCAGCTGTGCATCTTCTCGAGGACTTGCCCTTTGTTGAAAAGGGCTGTCAGGCCCAAGTTCATTTCTCCCTCCAGGGGACAGCCCACATGAATGAATGGCCAGTGTGAGACTATAAAACCTTGTCCTTTCTACCAAACTTCAGAGGCCTGTAAAGAGTGATTCTAGTTTCAGAGCTTACCGTGGGTGATGTATGGCTTTATTGTGATGGCACTGAACTCTTAAACCTCCTTCTGCCACACCCTGTTTTCTTCCCTTTCCTCAAGAAGTATTAACGCTGAGATACTACACATAAGTTTCCTGCACTCAATAATCTACGTCTCAAGGGAATCCGACCTGCAATAGTTTGTACCAGATTCGGTCCAAGAAAGTGGGTGTTACAATGGGATATTGGAGGTGGATTACGCAACATTGCCACTACCCAGTTGGCAATGAGGACCTCATCACTGGTTGTATGTGGAGCATAAGAGTCCCTGGCAGATTGAAGTGTAATTATTTAACTTTTATTAGTGGTGATTTGGGATTGTGTATCTGTAGAATGAAATGCACTGGTGAATGTAATGACAAGCATAGTGGAAAGAGTGATTATAACACAGTGGAATTGGATGGTTCTTGTTTAGGGTGAATAATTACGATTTAATAAAAACAGTTGTGAAAGTCAGAGGTCCTCCTTTCAGCATATCTCATCCTCTGAAGCTGGTAAGTAAAGAAAGCTAAAGACAAAACATAGAACTCAGACATAAAAGTTCCAAATAGGATACATTCTCAAACTAGGCAGGTCTGCTCTGTTGAGGTCAAGACTGTGATAGAAAAGAATGGGACCCTGGTACAGTGTATGGTGACATCAGAATTAATGCTCTTGAAAACCTTGCATTCTCCAAACCCACCCTGCTGAGGGATAGTAAGTGCCCTTTTCTTTGAAGATGATCCAGAAGACTTTGCCTTGCAATAAAAAAAGAGTTCTCTCAATATCTGTCTCCACATTTCTTCACGTGGTCATGACATACTAAGGTTAGAGAAGACCTAGACCTTTCTAGGGAGAAAGGAGAGTATATGCAGAAGGAGCTACAGGGCCTAAGCAAGATGAACCAGAGGAGACCAGCTAGTGTGTATAGGACTTGATCCTAAGGGTGCTGGATCAAGAAGGGGTGGAAAATAAAGTTGGACAAGGAAGAGTTTACCAAATTGATAACATTCTTCTGGGATACTGGATCTAAGGTCCTGACAAGAACGCTGAGAGATGGAATAAATATGCTATTAGGATGGGTTGAAGAAGCTTAAAGAAAATGATGACCAAAACTAAGTGAAGTAAAAATGTCTGAACTATCATGGTCAACAATGGAAGAAAGGGTCAAAAGTTTAGAGACTTGGACATGATAGAATTTTTATTCTATGTAAGACCAGGAAGTCTAGCAGGTATCTAAAGCAATAAGGATGCACTAGTGGTAGGGGCATGTGTACCACTGGGAAACTACAGGCAGGAGATTCTGTATAGAAATGAGCACCCCAAAGAAATGGTGAGGTTGAAAAGATGATCAGGAAGGTGATGACAGTTGCCCTAGTAAGAAGCTATGACCCTTTGCCTAGCTTCTGGACCTGGACCAAATTTTAGACTTAAAACACATTTTGTAAGGGAGTGTTGTGTCCCCAGGCAAAAGACCCTGAAATACTAGAGCAACTATGTATAATAATGCCCCAGTCTTTTCCCAAAGGGACCTACGGTGACTAACTTGAGTAATAGTACAGAGAGGGAAAGAGAACATCCAGATATTTTAAGGACGATTGAACACGCATAGACGTTGACATAGATTCTCTGGGATTCAGAGACTCACCATTAATTCCCTATTAGAGTGGGAACATAAGGAGGACAAGTAATAAGGTCTTGATGCTAGTCCATTCAGTGAGGTCTACTGGGACCATGGATGGACCCAGTGGTAATATCTCTCCCTGTCAATGAATTTTTGGAATGAGCTTACTAGGGAATTAGCAGAAATACCTATGTTGGTGTTTGGCCTGTAGGACAGGAGTTTCTCACTAGAAAAAAACTAAGCTGAAGCCTCTGAAACTCTGTCCCACATTCTGAGAAAGACGGTTAAGAAAGAAGAAGCACATCCCACTAGAATAGAAGATATTCGTATCACCCCTTATTGGTTATCCATTTCTCCACTGCAGAATTTTGTACAAACTATTACATCTGCCTGTAAATCTCTTTTCTTCTATCTCATCTCACAAAATACTACTAATGCTTCAAACTTAGTTAAATCCTCACTTCCTTCTAAAGCTGTCTTATACAGTCTTAATTAGGTCAGGTCTCCCTTTTTTATGGTACAATATCACATACCTTTACTTTTTGGTAGTTATCTTTCAGATATATGATTATTTGAATAAGTAAATTTTATATACCAGAATATAAACGCCACGGTGTCTAATTATGTCTCAGAATTTAGGATAAATTCAAGAAATGCTATCACCTAAGCGTTGATTATACCCAGTCTTTCTATATTTCTAATACAGGAAATTTTACATTATTGTGCAATTTGATATATCTTATAGGAAAAGAGGTTTATTGAACATCAAGAACTTACAGATTTCATAGTACTTTCTTAGAAGAAAAAATCTATTATAATATCCATCTCTGAAATAAGAAAGAGAAGTGGATTTAAAACCATCCTAGGAATTAAGACTAGTTATGAGGACATTTAGATACAGGGGAAAAAAAGAATGCTATATAAAATTTTATGATTAAACTATATATATATATATATATATATATGAATGTATAAATGGATAAATATAGTATAATATACTTAATATTCTCACAGATACTCATGTGCCTTTCTATGTGAGTACAAAAAGAGGAATATGTAACTCTGCCTTAACTAGGGGTATTAACCTAGGGAGGATTTTGAGGAGAAAACAGCATCCCAACTGAATTTTAAAGAATGAGAGAGGTTTTACCCAGAAAATGTAAACGGAAGAGCAAGAGAGAGTATCATTTGTTTAGCTCAAAGCACAGTCTGAATTCCCTTTATACATACTTTTATTTATTATAAGCAACAACTCTGTAAATTAAATGCCATACTCCTACTTTATAGAGACAGCAGGGAAGGAATTAATATTTATAATTATGCAACAGGTACTATAAGTTTTATATATGTGCTTGTTTAATACTCAGAACAACACAGGCTGTAGGTTTTATTACTGTGGTTTTGCATATGAAAAAGCATAAATTAAAGGGAATATTTAATTTGCTGAAGGTCATAGACCCAAATAATAGTCAAGACAGAATTTGAACCCAAGCCTGTTTATTCCTGCTCAACCAATGTGAAAAAAGTCCCTTTAGAGTCAGAACAAATCATATATGAATTTAATGAGTTATAAACAAACTTGACAGAACATGAGACTTTTATTGAATATATGATTCTACTTGGTGTACACAAGCTGCTTTCTAAAAGGCTGTATAGAAAGCGACTATATCTTGGTGTTTGGGAAGAATATGCATTATAATGTAAAAGTGATTAAAAATTATTCAAAGTCTTTCTAAATTTCACTTTTTACAAGTTTCCAATTATGTACAAGATAGAGACTCATAGGAAGAAAAATAGATGTAAAGAAAAATGACAAATAGATTCAAATAAGAATCCACATATTTTCAAAAATTATGGAATTATTTTAATGCCTTTGCTTTCAAATTACAATGTATAAGATCTCTATTGAAGAGTAACGTGCACAATAATTTATCCAGTACATTGTGCTACTTTAAGGAAGATTTTTAATTTTAAACTTACATTAATATTACATGAGTTTGTCTTATCAAGTCATACCCAAGAAGTAAAAATGTAGGGCAAATGAAATAGCCTAATATTTAAGAACCCAGAATATTGAATCCTCTAATGATTTATTTATGAGCCATCTGGTTATATAAACATGATAGTAGGGTCAAATGTGCTCTATATGCATGGAAAGAAAGAATTATTCAGAAAGAAAGAATTAGGTTTTATGAGTGAAATCCCAAGGCTAACTACAGGATTTAGGTAACAGACTTTTCTTGCAGGTGAAAAAAAATGTATAAATATGTATTATATTATGTGTTAAATTATGTAGAATGTTACATATATATATATATATGTATAACTGAGTCACTTCGTGGTACAGAAGAAATTAACAGAACATTGTAAATCAATATACTTCATAAAATTAGAAAAAAGAATGTTACATATATAATAAAAGATATATAATGCATATACTGGTATATATACATATGCATATAGCTATTGTATGATTTTGCCATAGCAAGAAAGACTGAGAACTACAACATTTTATCTAGGGGATTATGAATGCGAACAGACACAGTGAGTATGACTCATTCTGGACTCCTAAGGGAGGCCAGGGGAACCCAAGACAGGGCTGCCTTCCTTTTCTGTTATTACCAGCATTAATCAGTTTTTACCTCCCCATCTGTCACATGTGTTTAGTGGACATGCACAAATGTGTGTCCAAGGTTATATGGGGGGTGGGGTGGGGGGATGGGGTGAAACCACAGTAATTTCTTTTCCATGAATTTCTAATTTAAGTACCGCTTATATGTAGGTAAAATTACTTAATTTTTTCTCTCTGTTGCCGTCTAAGGAACAATTTACACTTAAAATAATATATGCTATTACATTTTCATGCACACACATACCTAACTGCATTTAACATGTTTTCCCTTTTGAACTCGCTTTTCATTTATTTACTATCCAATTTCTGTCCATGTAGACAGGAAGCTAATGATAAAAGAGACAAGCTATATATTTTCTTTTTTATAACCAGGGCATTCTAATTTTCTTCTTATTCATGTGTCAAATTCTTGTCAATACTTCTGAAGCATGTAGAAGGGATATAAATTATAACAAGCCCAAAGATTTTTCCATCAAAAAAAAAAAAAAATGACACTCGTGACTATAGCCAAAAATTAAAATGAAAATTTTCCAATTTATAATCAATGATGCAAGCCAAGACAACTAAAATTAAAAGCAAAAATTTGGAACATCTTCAGGATAACTTAGACACAAATATGATAATATGTTGGAAACACATTTTATCATAACATATATGTTGTACACTGCACAATTCCATTATGCATTCACATTTACTATGATTTTTATGGTGTTCCCCAGCACCATCAAGTTGTGTAACATGGTGGCCTTGTCTATCTATGTTTTAAACATTTATTGTATTTATAACAGTGAAAGCAAAAACTTATCAAGGTCCGTGGAAGTTTCAGATACTTGAGCTTTCCACAACAGTCTTAAATACGATTTGTCTTTGTTTTCATCTTAATAACCTATCTTTGTTTTGCTATGCAAATGAATAATTTTACCATCAAGTGAGTAATGTCAACTTGGATAATCTGTATAACTAAATCAATATACACAGAAAATAGATATTGGTTTTTCACCTAAGGGATAAAAGTGTTTTATATACCCCAGATTTTGGGGGGTGGAGAGGAAGCAATCAAATATTTACAAGCATTTACCTTTTTCTCCAAACAACACAGGATGAAAATAATTTATGTTAGTATGAATATATGCAGTTTACACCTAACAATAAACCATAGAGGATATAGTGCAGAATTTATCAATAATACTCTGTTCCTGTGCATTTGTTTCCTATAGAGTGTAACTAAACCATCAACAGCTCTCATTCCTCATGAGAGTCTCTCATTTCTGTTCGTCCTGGTATAGGGAGATCTTTGATTCCTAGTCATATCTACCGAATGCTAGTGAGCTGATAAAGCTCCTTATTAAATAATGAGGTAGATTATGTATATACCTTCCTAGAACCTGAGATATAGGGCTGTATGGGTCATGAATGTAAATTTATTTCAATAGATCCATCTCTGGTTTGCATCTTATAAATTTTTTGTACCAAATGTCAGTTGAATATAGAATATTATCATTTCCTTACATGATGTTGATAATTGTATTTCCTTATTTAAAAGATTTTGTATATTCTACACAAAGAGCTTCAAGTTTCAAATTTTGAAGAAAACATTTAAACTTCCATAGAAAATAGGTCAGAAAGAGTTTGTAATGAATTTTAGAATTATCTAAATAGATATGACTATCTAAATTGAAGGGACAAGTGGACAATTCAACAACAATATTTGGACACTTCAATACCTCATTTTTAATAATGATAGAACAACCAGGTGGAAGAGTAAATTTTAAAAGATTGAAATCATATAAAGTGTGCTCTTCAATCATAATATAAATTTGAAGTAGATAACAGAGGATATTTGGGGAATTCACTAATACGATGAAATTAAACAACACACTCACTCCTAAATAATGAATGGGTCAGAAAAGAACTGACAAAGAAAATTTTAAAAATATTCAAGATGAACGAAATGAACATAACATGCCAAAATTTATGGAATTCAGATAAAGCAGTACTTAAAGGGAAATTTATATCTGTAAATGCCTATACTAAAAAAAAAATTCTTTAATCAATAACCTAAATTTCCACCCTATGAAACTAGAAAAAATAAGAACAAACTAAATTTAAAGCAATCAGAAGAAAGAAATAATACAAATTGGAGAAAGTAATGAAACAGATAACTTAAAAAACAGAGAAAATAGACAAAAAAAATGTTGACTCTTTGGAAAGCTCAACAATCAACTCTGCACTTGAAACTTAGTTTCTAATTGAAGAATAGATTCTTTAATTTCCCATCACAAGAATTATATATGTGCCTAGCAGGTGGGAAAATATGTTCTTAGCATTGGAGCCCTAATCAGTAATCTTGAAAACATATGGCAGAGTAAATTTATGGCAATATAAGCATAGACAATGGGAAAACATTTGGGTGGATTGGATTTATTGATATCTTTAGAACCCAGATTTATTCTAAATATGTAAAATAATTCCAAAAGGAAGGAATTAGTTGTAGGGACAATATGCGCTCCTCCCCGTAGGTGATGGAGACAGTAGTGTAAGATGAGGTGTGTGAATAGATAGTGGTAGCTGGCTTTCACAGCAGCTGAGAGGTTAAAAAAAAAAAAAAAAAAAGCAAAACTTTACATGATTTTCTGGCTAACAAATCTGAACAAGATTAATGAGCCAGTTCTTTTTCTGACATACTGGTCATTTTTTTTCATTAAACAGCTTGTCATTATTACAGTTATCCTTTTATCACCATTTTCCACAAATAGGATTTCATCAATTGAGTTACGGGAAAAACATACGTTTTCTGGGTCTCATTATTTTATCCAGAGTAGGTTAGGGCTATAGGCTTATCTATAATTATTAAGTATTTATTAAAATTATCAAAAATAATCTAATTGGATTAAATCAATTACCAGTAAAGTAATTGATTAATTACTGGGCAGGCATTTCTTTTTTTTTTTTTTTCTTATTAGTCATCCATTTTATACACATCAGTGTATACGTGTCAATCCCAATCTCCCAATTCATCACACCACAACACCCACCCCTTGCTGCTTTCCCCCCTTGGTGCCCTTACATTTTTTTCTCTACTTCTGTGTCTCAATTTCTGCTCTGCAAACCGATTCACCTGTACCATTATCTAGGTTCCCCATACATGCGTTAATATATATTTGTTTTTCTCTTTCTGACTTACTTCACTCTGTATGACAGTCTCTAGATACATCCACGTCTCTACAAATGACTCGATTTCATTCCTTTTTATGGCTGAGTAATATTCCATTGTATATATGTACCACATCTTCTTCATCCATTAGTCTGTCGATGGGCATTTAGGTTGCGTCCATTACCTGGCTATTTTAAATAATGCTGCAATGAACATTGGGGTGCATGTGTCTTTTTGAATTATGGTTTTCTTAGGGTATATGCCCAGTAGTGGGATTGCTGGGTCATACGGTAATTTTATTTTTAGTTCTTTAAGGAACCTTCATACTGTTCTCCATAGTGGCTGTATCAATTTACATTCCCACCAACAGTGCAAGAGGGTTCTCTTTTCTCCACACCCTCTCTAGTATTTGTTGTTTGTAGATTTTCTGATGATGCCCATTCTAACTGGTGTGAGGTGATACCTCACTGTAGTTTTGATTTGCATTTCTCTAATAATTAGTGATGTTGAGCAGCTTTTCATGTGCTTCTTGGCCATCTGTATGTCTTCGTTGGAGAAATGTCTAGTTAGGTCTTCTTCCCATTTTTGGATTGGGTTTTTGTTTTTTTAATATTGAGCTGCATGAGCTGTTTATATATTTTGGAGATTAATCCTTTGTCCGTTGATTCATTTGCAAGTATTTTCTCCCATTCTGAGGGTTGTATTTTCGTCTTGTTTATGGTTTCCTTTGCTGTGCAAAAGCTTTGAAGTTTCATTAGGTCCCACGTGTTTATTTTTGTTTTTATTTCCATTACTCTAGGAGGTGGATCAAAAAAGATCTTGCTGTGATTTATGTCAAAGAGTGTTCAGCCTATGTTTTCCTCTAAGGGTTTTATTGTGTCCGGTCTTAAATTTAGGTCTCGAATCCATTTTGAGTTTATTTTTCTGTATGGTGTTAGGGAGTGTTCTAATTTCATTCTTTTACATGTAGCTCTCCTGTTTTCCCAGCACCACTTATTGAAGAGACTTTCTTTTCTCCATTGTATATCCTTGCCTACTTTGTCATCGATTTGTTGACCACAGGGGCATGGGTTTTCTGAGCTTTCTATCCTGTTCCATTGATCTATATTTCTGTTTTCGAGCCAGTACCATATTGTCTTGATTGCTGTAGCTTTGTAGTAAAGTCTGAAGTCAGGGAGTCTGATTCCTCCAGCTCTGTTTTTTTCCCTCAAGACTGCCTTGGCTATTCAGGGTCTTTTGTGTCTCAATACAAATTTTAAGATTTTTTGTTCTAGTTCTGTGCAAAATCCCATTGGTAATTTGATAGGGATTGCATTGAATCTGTAGCTTGCTTTGGGTAGTAGAGTCATTTTCACAATGTTGATTCTTCCAATCCAAGGACATGGTATATCTCTCCATCTGTTTGTATCATCTTTAATTTCTTTCATCATTGTCATAGTTTTCTGCATACAGGTCTTTTGTCTCCCTAGGTTAGTTTATTCCTAGGTATTTTATTCTTTTTGTTGTAATGGTAAATGGGAGTGTTTCCTTAATTTCTCTTTCAGATTTTTCATCATTAGTGTATAGGAATGCAAGAGATTTCTGTGCATTAATTTTGTATCCTGCAACTTTACCAAATTCATTGATTAGCTCCAGTAGTTTTCTGTTGGCATCTTTATGATTCTCTATGTATACTATCATGTCATCTGCAAACAGTGACAAGTTTACTTCTTCTTTTCCAATTTGTATTGATTTTATTTCTTTTTCTTCTCTGATGGCCATGGCTAGGACTTCCAAAACTATGTTGAATAATAGTGGTGAGAGTGGACAGCCTTGTCTTGTTCCTGATCTTAGAGGTAATGCCTTCAGCTTTTCACCATTGAGAATGATGTTTGCTGTGGGTTTGCCGTATGTGGCCTTTATTATGTTGAAGTAGTTTCCCTCTATGCCCACTTTCTGGAGAGTTTTTATCGTAAATGCTGTTGAATTTTGTCAAAAGCTTTTTCTGCATCTATTGAGATGATCATATGGTTTTTATTCTTCGAGTTGTTAATATGGTGTATCACATTGATTGATTTGTGTATATTGAAGAATCCTTGCATCCCTGGGATAAATCCCATTTGATCATGGTGTATGATCCTTTTAATGTGTTGTTGGATTCTGTTTGCTAGTATTTTGTTGAGGATTTTTGCATGTATATTCATCAGTGATATTGGTCTGTACTTTTCTTTTTTTGTAGTATCTTTGTTTGCTTTTGGTATCAGGGTGATGGTGGTCTCATAGAATGACTTTGGGAGTTGTCCTTCCTCTGCAAGTTTTTGGAAGAGTTTGAGAAGGATGGATGTTAGCTCTTCTCTAAATGTTTGATAGAATTCACCTATGAAGCCATCTGGTCATGGACTTTTGTTTGTTGGAAGATTTTTAATCACAGTTTGAATTTCATTACTTGTGAGTGGTCTGTTCATATTTTCTATTTCCTCCTGGTTCAGTCTTGGAAGGCTATACCTTTCTAAGAATTTGTCCATTTCTTCCAGGGTGTCCATTTTATAGGCATAGAGTTGCTTGTAGTATTCTCTTAGGATGCTTTGTATATCTGCGGTTTCTGTTGTAACTTCTCCTTTTTCATTTCTAATTTTATTGATTTGAGTCCTCTCCCTCTTTTTCTTGATGAGTCTGGCTAATGGTTTATTGATTTTGTTTATCTTCTCAAAGAACCAGCTTTTAGTGTTATTGATCTTTGCTATTGTTTTCTTTGTTTTAACTTCATTTATTTCTGCTCTGATCTTTATGATTTCTTTCCTTCTGCTAACTTTGGGTTTTGTTTGTGCTTCTTTCTCTAGTTCCTTTAGGTGTAATATTAGATTGTTTATTTGAGACTTTTCTTTTTTCTTGAGGTAGGCTTGTAGAGCTATAAACTTCCCTCTTACAACTGCTTTTGCTGCATCCCATAGGTTTTGGATCATCATGTTTTCATTGTCATTTTTCTCTAGGTATTTTTTGATTTCCTCTTTGATATCCTTAGTGATCTCTGGTTATTTAATAACATATTGTTTAGCCTCCACGTGTTTGTATTTTTTACAGAATTTTTCCTGTAATTGATTTCTAATCTCATAGCATTGTGGTCCGAAAAGATGCTTGATATGATTTCAGTTTTCTTAAATTCACTGAGTCTTGATTTGTGACCCAAGATGTGATCTATCCTGGAGCATGTTCCATGTGCAGTTGAGAAGAAAGTGTAATCTGCTGTTTTTGGATGGAATGTACTATAAATATCAATTAAATCTACCTGGTGTATTGTACTATTTAAAGCTTATGTTTCCTTATTAATTTATTGTTTGGATGATCTGTCCATTGGTGTTAGTGAGGTGTTAAAATTCCCCACTATTATTGTGTTACTGTGAATTTCCTCTTTTAGAGCTGTTAGCAGTTGCCTTATGTTGTGAGGTGCTCCTATGTTGGGTGCATATATATTTATAATTGTTTTATGTTCTTCTTGGATTGATCCCTTGATCATTATGTAGTGTCCTTCCTTGTCTCTTGTAACATTCTTTATTTTAAAGTCTATTTTATCTGATATGAGTATTGCTACTCCAGCTTTCCTTTGATTTCCATTTGCATGGAATATCTTTTTCCATTCCCTCACTTTCAGTCTGTATGTGTCCCTAGGTCTGAAGTGGGTCTCTTGTAGATAGCATATATATGGGTCTTGTTTTTGTATCCATTCAGCGAGCCTGTTTCTTTTGGTGGGAGCATTTAATCCATTTACATTTAAGGTAATTATTGATGTGTATGTTCCTATGACCATTTTCTTAATTGTTTTGGGTTTGATTTTGTAGGTCCTTTTCTTCTCTTGTGTTTCCCACTTACAGAAGTTCCTTTAGCATTTGTTGTAGAGCTGGTTTGGTGGTGCTGATTTCTCTTAGCTTTTGCTTGTCTGTAAAGCTTTTGATTTCTCCATCAAATCTGAATGAGATCCTTGCCGGGTAGAGTAATCTTGGTTGTAGGTTCTTCCCTTTCATCACTTTAAGTATATCATGCCACTCCCTTGTGGCTTGTAGAGTTTCTGCTGAGAAATCAGCTGTTAACCTTATGGGAGTTCCCTTGCATGTTATTTGTCATTTTTCCCTTGCTCTTTTTAATAATTTTTCTTTGTCTTTAATTTTTGCCAATTTTATTATTTGTGTCTCGGCATGTTTCTCCTTGGGTTTATCCTGTATGTGACTCTCTGCACTTCCTGGACTTGCGTGGCTATTTCCTTTCCCATGTTAGGGAAGTTTTCGACTATAATCTCTTCAAATATTTTCTCGAGTCCTTTGTCTCTCTCTTCTCCTTCTGGGACCCCTATAATGCAAATGTTGTTGCATTTAATGTTGTCCCACAGGTCTCTTAGGCTGTCTTCATTTCTTTTCATTCTTTTTTCTTTATTATGTTTCACAGCAGTGAATTCCATCATTCTGTCTTCCAGGTCACTTATTCGTTCTTCTGCCTCAGTTATTCTGCTATTGATTCCTTCTAGTGTAGTTTTCATTTCAGTTATTGTATTGTTCATCTCTGTTTGTTTGTTCTTTAATTCTTCCACATCTTTGTTAAACATTTCTTGCATCTTCTCAATCTTTGCCTCCATTCTTCTTCCGAGGTCCTGGATCATCTTCACTATCATTATTCTGAATTCTTTTTCTGGAAGATTGCCTATCTCCAATTCATTTAGTTTTTTTTGGGGGGGGGGTTTATCTTGTTCCTTCATCTGTTACATAGCTCTCTGCCTTTTCATCTTGTCTATCATTCTGTCAATGTGGTTTTTGTTCCACAGGCTGCAGGATTGTAGTTCTTCTTGCTTCTGCTGTCTGCCCTCTGGTGGATGAGGCTATCTAAGATGCTTGTGGAAGTTTCCTGATGGGAGGGACTGGTGGTGGGTAGACCTGGCTGTTGCTCTGGTGGGAAGAGCTCAGTAAAACTTTAATTCACTTGTCTGCTGATGGGTGGGGCTAGGTTCCCTCCTTGTTGGTTGTTTGGTCTGAGGCGACCCGACAGTGGAGCCTACCCGGGCTCTTTGGTGGGGCTAATGGTGGACTGTGGGAGGGCTCACACCAAGGAGTACTTCCCAGAACTTCTGCTGCCAGTGTCCTTGTCCCCACAGTGAGCCACAGCCACACCCCACCTCTGCAGGAGACCCCCCAACTCTAGCAGGTAAGTCTGGTTCAGTCTCCCCTGGGGTCACTGCTCCTTCCCCTGAGTCCCGATGCACACACTACTTTGTATGTGCCCTCCAAGAGTGGAGTCTCTGTTTCGCCCAGTCCTGCTGAAGTCCTGTAATCAAATCCCATTGGCCTTCAAAGTCTGATTCTCTATGAATTCCTCCTCCTGTTGCCGGACCCCCAAGTTGGGAAGCCTGACGTGGGGCTCAGAACCTTCACTCCAGTGGGTGGACTTCTCTGGTATAAGTGTTCTCCACTTTGTGAGTCACCCACCCAGCAGTTATGGGATTTGATTTTATTGTGATAACGTCCCTGCTACCATCTCATTGTGGCTTCTCCTTTGTCTTTGCATGTGGGGTATCTTTTTTGGTGAGTTCCAGTGTCTTCCTGTCAGTGATTATTCAGCAGTTATTTGTGATTCCAGTGTTCTCAAAAGAGGGAGTGAGAGCATGTCCTTCTATTCCTCCATCTTGAACAAATCTCCCCAGGCATTTCTTTTAATCCTATATCTTCCACACTTGGGAGAGTGCTGGCATATAGTGGGGACTCAGTGAATATGGGTTGAGTTAATTGGTGGATCCACAATGTCAGTTCAATATATTTCACACAGTGAGGATGTGGTATTTAAAAAAATTATTAACTAAATAAAGTATCATCTAAAAAGCATAAAATACCTCAATGAGATGCAATACCCCAAAATTTGTCAGACACTGTAGACGTGTTACAATAGTTTAGTCTGAATTTTTGTGTTGTGTTTTATTCATTATATCTTGCTACATAACATATCACTATTACCACAAACTTAGTGGCCTAAAACAACACATGTTTATTATCCCACAGTTTCTGTGAGTTAGAAGCCTGGCATGACTTATCTGAATCCTCTGCTTATGAGTCTCAGGAGGCAGCAGTCATGGTGTCAGCTAGGACTGTATTCTCTCTCTGATTCCATCAGGTTGCAAATGCTTCGCTACTCGCACCATTGTTGGTAGCATTGATTCCTTGAATGTTGGACTGAGAGCTACTTTGCAGGCTATTGCCACACTCTCAGATCCCAGAGGCCACCTACAGTTCCTTGTTATGTGGGGTTTCCCAACATAGTTGCTTGCTTCCTTCTGACCAGCATGAGAGAGAGATTCCAGGAAGACCAGTGATGCAATCTCGTGTAATATAAGGCAATATGCAATATGTGTAATATAATGACATACACATAATCCAAATATTCTGCTGGTTAGTAGTAAGTCACAGATCTTGCCTATGATCAAGGGGAAGGAATCATACGAGTCTAACACTATGAGGCAAGGAACATCGAGGCCACCTTAAATGTTTGCTTGTCACATGTATGTAGGGGAAGACCTAGACGTATTCACAAATACATTTCTGCCATAATGAAAGTTAGAAGAGGAAGAATAGGAGGAAATGATCATATCTATTTTAGAAGTTATAGCTTAAAGTATATAGGATAAAAGAAAAAGAATGTTTTGATAGTTGATGTGGAATTGTTAGAAAATTTCAAAATAATTTTTGAAACGCCAAAAAGTATAAGTAGCCCAGAAAATTACCAACTGAAAAATAACTTCTTTACATCCTCCAGCCCCAGTTCACCCATTGCTCACAGGGGTGAAAGGATTGTTTCCCTTAAAGATGTCCACTGAGAATACCAAAATTAATTAGTAAGGAGTGATTACTAAAAATGAGAAAAAGTACATTAAGGTGCACAGTGAAGATGTTAAGACTTAGCCAAGCCTTAAATTTTAAATCACAGGGAAAAAATATTTAAGAGAATAGAGAGAACTTAGTCTGCATTGATAAAGTACAAAGAGATATGCTTTAAAAAAAAAAAAAAAAGATTGCAATTAGAACCTTAGGTAACCTCCTCAAATGTGCAGAACTCAGAATATAGTTAATGGAGCCTAAAGACCTAATAAAGGAAAGTAAGTCCCCCTGTTGAGAGAGAAAGTGTTGGTCCACAGCTGATATGTGCTCTCACATGAGGGCTTCTTTTAGCTGTATAGTCAGAAAGGTAACTGACTGTGCGTTCAAGACTGTTTAAGGATTCACAAGGATTATGTTGATCAAATCAAGTGATTAAAAATTCTTACAAACAAAAAAAAGATTTTGAATTTGAAAGCAATTTAAGCTGTTGGGAAGTGTTTATTTAAACTGACATTATAAGTGGGATGAATCACTAATCTAAGGCTTCTTAAAAGTAGTTACATATTCATGGACTTATAAATAGAATACAATTTATAAACTGAACATTATATTTTAAGGAAGAGCTAAGATTTTAAATTTGTAAATTTAATAAATTTGATATTGGATACCAGCCATAAAATTCAAAGTAGTCTTTTTCTAAAGTAATAGTAGCTACCAATTTTTAAAATAAAAAGCAGGTGATTGAAGCCATTTAAAAATTAGTCTATTTAGGTCTTCTGAAAAGATATACAGATTGCCAACAAACACCTGAAAGAATGCTCAACATCACTAATCATTAGAGAAATGCAAATCAAAACTACATTGAGGTATCACCTCACATCGGTCAGAATGGCCATCATCAGAAAATCTGCAAACAATAAATGCTGGAGAGGGTGTGGAGAAAAGGGAACCCTCTTGCACTGTTGGTGGGAATGTAAATTGATACAGCCACTATGGAGAACAGTATGGAGGTTCCTTAAAAAACTAAAAATAGAACTACCATATGACCCAGCAATCCCACTACTGGGTATATACCCTGAGAAAACCATAATTCAAAAATAGTCATGTACCAGAATGTTCATTGCAGCTCTATTTACAATAGCTAGGACATGGAAGCAACCTAAGTGTCCATCATTGGATAAATGGATAAAGAAGATGTGGTACATATATACAATGGAATATTACTCAGTCATAAGAGGAAACGAAATGGAGTTATTTGTAGTGAGGTGGATGGAGTTAGAGTCTGTCATACAGAGTGAATTATGTCAGAAAGAGAAAAACAAATACAGTATGTTAACACATATATATGGAATCTAAGGAAAAAAAAAAAAAAGTCATGAAGAACCTAGTGGTAAGACAGGAATAAAGACACAGACCTACTAGAGAATGGACTTGAGGATATGGGGAGGGGGAAGGGTAAGCTGGGACAAAGTGAGAGAGTGGCATGGACATATATACACTACCAAACGTAAAATAGATAGCTAGTGGGAAGCAACCGCATAGCACAGGGAGATCAGCTCGGTGCTTTGTGACCACCTAGAGGGGTGGGATAGGGAGGGTGGGAGGGAGGGAGATGCAAGAGGGAAGAGATATGGGGATATATGTATATGTATAGCTGATTCACTTTGTTATAAAGCAGAAACTAACACACCATTGTAAAGCAATTATATTCCAATAAAGATGTTAAAAAATAAATAAATACATAAATAAATAAAAATTAGTCTAAAAGGAGCAGTTCTCTCCCTGGATTAAGCCTTGATTACAAAAGACTTTTGTTTAGAATAAAGAATCCTAGCATAGTAGGAAGAATTGGATAGATACCGAAAGGTAAATATATGTGACTTTATCTGGAGGGAATCATTCACACTGTTCTCTCCCTTCCTAGACATCGGATGCCCCATGCACTAGGCCTTCTAGCTTATCTCCCATAACTTTAGAGGAGGAACACCATGGTAACAACTGCCGGGTGTGATGCCATCAGTCAACAACTAAAATATGGCTTCAGAATCATGGAAAACATTCTTTCATATTAACATTGGGTAACCATAGTGTGAACAGATATTTTTCCTCAAATACATTAATCATCAGATCAGAAGCATCACTCCCTCAGTGCCAGAATATTGGAACTGGGCTGCTGATCACAGTTGCCCCATTAAATAATTAAAAGAAGTCCAACATCAACTGCAGTGAGCTGTCAAACTTACTCAAGTCTGGTATATAAGTAGGTTAATTAATACTTATGTAGCATTAACTTCAAAAAATATGCAAAAGCCAGGCACATGGATTCCAGTCTCTCTTTTAATTAATTAAGAAAGGGTGGGGTTCTTAACATCAGTTTTCTACATCTCAGTTACACTTTGGAGTACCAAAAGACATATATATTTCAATAATGGAAAATCTTCAAAGCTCATTTATGTCAAGATTCATGAAATCATTCCCCTGATTCCCCATACATGTTATGCATTCCCCTTCCAAAAAAAGAAAAAAAATGTGAAAGCACTGACTAAATTGGATTTCTCCCCATCACTGTTAAAGTGTCACTGGAAATATCAATACAATAGCAGCATTTCAAACAACCTTAAGAGAGATCATCCTATGAAGGCCCTCAGAAGCAAAATTGAAATGCTGAAATAGCATCACTAGAACTCCACTAAGATGTGACTGCAGCAGTGGCAGTGGATCACACAGCCCTGCTTTCGTGGCTAGTCCTTTCAGTCTTTGCTCAAGTGTTACCTGCTCAATGGGGTCTTCACTGACCCATGCTGTTTTAAAATGTACTCGACACTTAACATTCCAATCGCCTTTATCATGCTCTTTATCTTTCCAATTTCTTTTCTATTTCTTTCCAGTACTTTCCAATTTCTAGCATAATATAAGCTTTAATTATGTAAGTATTAAGTTTGTTGTCTACTGTCTATATCCACCCGCCCCCCCCCCCCAATAGAATGTAAGTAAGCTCCGCTCAGAGAGATTTTTGTTTTGTTCATTAACATCCCAAGTGCCTAGAACAGTGCCTGGCACAAGATAAGTGCCCAATGTTTGCTGAACAAATGAATAAAAGCCCAGAAATCCAGTTAGCAGATATCCTCAATATTTATGGGCAAATTGTTTTTAAATAGGTTTGAAAAATATAGTGAACTATGGCTGCTAATGATCTCAAATCGTGAACACCTCCAATTTTCTGGATATAAATATTAATGGAAGACCACTTTAATAAACACTCACATTTATGTAAAACAAGGAAGGGGTAAACTCTTTCTGTGGCCACTGATCTATACATCTTTATCAGTGGAGTGAGAGCCCACCTCCCCGTCCCAGACAGGAGCTAGAGGTAAAGAGATCTAGGAACTGGGGGGAGAAATTTCACTTTTTAAAAATTGACCTGTATTTTCACATCTCAAAGTGATTTTGGCAAGGACTTCCTTCCCAGACTCTTCACCGATAAAATATCCCACTTACTTTTGGAGTGGTTTGGAGGCCTAAGAATTGCCCAGGGGTTTGGAATATCACCAGCTACTCTTTTTCCTATTTTTGGTGTTTTCCCTTCTGTAATTAAACCTAAATGGGTTGACAATCACTTTACATACTTTAGACTTCATGTTTCAGTAAGGAAGATTATAGAAAGGATAATGTGCAAGTCATGGCTCTTGACTTCGAATTCCAGCCTTAAGATTTTTGTCTCTGAACTGAATGGTGAATGCTCTGTCTATCCTCCTAACAGTTTATCTGCTTCTTGGATTCTGTTTCTGAGGAGCCATGGAAATAGGGCAGGATAATCTGCTCCTTGCTTTCAGACTCCTAATTTCTCACCATGTGGGCAATTTTCTCTGTTTTGATAGGAAAGGCATGGCATTCCTCTAGTTTAGAGGTTGGCAGATGTTTTTTAAAGGACCAGATAGTAAACATTTTTGGATGTAGGGCCATATGATCTCTGTCACAACTGCTCAAGTCTACCATGAGAGCACCAAAGCAGCCATGGATGACGTGGAAAGAATAGGCGTGGATGTGTTCCAATAAAACTTTACTCACAAAATTAGGTGGCTAGCTGGATTTGATCCCCTGCTCAAACAGTCTTTAGTGTAAAATAGAGAATTTGGCTTCACCCATTCTGCTCAATGCACAGTTATTTCCATCTCATGCATTCTGGAATGTGAACAGCAGGCAAAAAAGCCACCATGGCTTTCAGAATGACCCTTACAAGCCTCTCTTTGTTCTAGGAAAATATAAGACTCTAATTACAATTTGTCCTTTTAAGAATGAAGGATGAAATATACTGTTTGTCCCAGCCTGATAGGAGGTGAAAGAAGTGAACACATTCTTTGTTTCCTTTGGTTTATTTGTACTAAAATCATAGTTCCTCAATTTATTGACACCCAGTCAAAGCTGATAAACAAGAGTAAATATATAAATTAATGATGATTTAAAATTAATATCAAATGATATAAAACTTTCAGCTGTTAGCTTACCAATATTTTCTTAAATTTACACTGTTTCCCAAATTTCAATTTATGTTTTGTAAGATAGTCAATTTACTTGTTCATCTTCCTGAAACTAGAATTATTG
Source organism: Balaenoptera acutorostrata (assembly GCF_949987535.1). NCBI lineage: Eukaryota > Metazoa > Chordata > Mammalia > Artiodactyla > Balaenopteridae > Balaenoptera > Balaenoptera acutorostrata. Next base: position 18,443,332 of record NC_080065.1, on the reverse strand, counting down.
TAAATAAAAGTAAGTCTTGGTGTTCCTGAATATGAAGTACATCAAAAAAGCTATTTATGAGTGATTTACTTTGACATCCTTCTTGTATTGAAGCATGTCCCTTTACTGCAGGATTTAACTGCAGAATGAAGTAGGCAAAATTTACAAAATCCTGAAACTTTTCTACCTTGTTTCTTAAAGTTCTAGCCTTGGTAAACAACATGGCCTGAATCAGGACTTATTTAAATCAATTACTTTGTCACTAAGTAACAGGAATTAATAACTTCCTAGGTAGAAATTGGAAATTTATTAGTATCCCACACTTATACTTGACTCAGAAAATTCCATACATTCTAGACTATCATTAATAGTGCATGCCCCTTCCATCGCCCACCCCTGGCAAAAACAAAACAAATAAGCAAACCAACCAAACATAAATAAATAACAAAAACAAAAACGAAAGAAACCAAACACTTCCACCTACCAATTTCTGTGTTCATTGGGATTCTTTAACTGCAATTGAATGAATGGAGCCTAATTCAAGTTAAGTTAAGCAAAATAGGAATTGGGGGCCTCATTAAACTGAAAAGCCCAGGGATAAAGCTGATTTTGTATACAGTCAGATACAGGGTTTTGATGATGTCAGTAACACTCTGTCTCACTCTATATTTCATATAGTCCTTCAATCATACATAAAGACTCTCAGGTACAAGTAAAAGCATATTCGTCCTTCAATAGTTCAACACATAACATAAGACATTTCATGTGAAAAGAAGGCCAAAGGTAAGAAACCACTGGCATTGGTTCGGTAGCTTAAAAATGTCAGGACCATTGATCTTTTCCTCATGACACCAAGATGGGAGCCAAGCTCTAGATTTTACATCTATATTTTAGGAATAAAGAATGGAAGGGAAAAAGTGTCCAGTGACATGACGACTTCTGTTTAATAAAAACGTAAAAACTCTCCCAGAAGCCCCCCAGCAATTATACATTAACATCTGGTTGGCTAGAACCACATCACATACACTTACATAATGATAAGAGACATCATGAAAGCATGTATTTCTTAGCCTTTTTAAAGGAAAAGTGTCTTCGGAAGGGGTGTTCAATTAGCCAGCCAACACTGTACGTCAACAGGCTCTAAGAATATGGAAGATAGACCCTATGGATATTTATAGCTAACAGTCACATCATACTAGATTGGGTGGGGAGAGAAATTTCTCCTTACAAAGGCTGACAGAAAAGGTGAAGGATGCTGATTGGTCAATCTTGGTTCATTTATCTCTGAACATGTCATTATACTCATAGGGATGGGGTGTGTTTCTAGGGATCAACTTAAGATCAGCTCCAACTGAATCATACAAAATGATTTCCATATTGGAAAGTGGAATCCTGTTTTCCAAAGTAAGAGGAGGGGCAGAGAGTGTATTAGTTTTCTGTTACTGCATAACAAATTACCAAAAGTTTGACAGTTTAAAACAGCCCTATTTTCACGGGTTAGGAGCTCAGGAGCAGCTTAATCGAGTCCTCTGTACAGGGTCTCAAACAGCTGCCATCAAGGTATTGCCTGGGGCAGCTTTCTCATCTGAGGCCCAGGGGCTTCTCCTGAACTCAAAGGGTGGGTAACTAAATTCACTCATGGGCAGCTGTAGAACTCATGGTGGATTGCTTCTTCAAGGCTAGGATGACAAAGATGTCTCTGATCCTAGACCCAGGATAATCTCCCCTTTGATTAACTTTAAAATCTACTGATTAGAGACTTTAATTTCACCTCAAAAGTTTTATCACCTTGGCCATATTATGTTACTGATGTGGGAGTGATTTCTACCATTTTCACAGTACCAGTTCACACTCGAATGGAGGGGAGGGGTTATAAGACATGTATACCAGGGCATGGGAGTCCTAGAGACCTTCTTATAATGCCACCTATCACAGAGGTTCTCCCTGTGAAAATGAACACATCACTAGAGTAATATGAATGAAAAAGATTGACCCTATATATTCATCAGGTTAAATAAGGGGAACAAAAAATTGAAAATTTGAGTTTATATGGTAATCTACTTCAAGTCATCATGCTTAAATGGCATAGAAAAACTCTAACAAAATTAGAGCATAATTTTTCCAAAATGATTTGTTTATTTAGTGTGAGCATAATGGAAAAAGTAAAAGAGAAGTTAGTTGATTTTTGCTTGGTGTCTTCTGTATAACTGATATTTCTAATGTTGATTAAACAGATTTTATATCATAATTAGTAACAGTCTATTTGTGCCTAAAGGAAAGTGAAATTGCAACAGGGTATAAATTTCAACGTAAGAAAAAAAACAAGCTACAAGGATTAAATATGATATTTTCTCTTACTGGGAATGAGCTCAGAAGTAATCTATATAGTGGAAAATATTAAAATCTAAAAAGAAAGACATTTTTAAATTTAACCATCTTAGTGAAAAAAATATACCTTTCCTAACTTTATTTTTTTTTAAATCACTGTAGAGCAAAGAAGTCTGTAAAAAGCAAATATTTATTGAACAACTGTTCATAATAACCTACCATATTACAAAAATACTGAAAAAATATATGTATACTATATAGAGACAGAATATTTAAGTAAAGCTTTAGGCCCACAGGAATTTGGTGAGGGAAATAAAATGTTACAATTACTCAGAAAATAGATTTTGCATCCTATCAAAGTGTTTAAAATGTCCCAATTAATATATATAGTTCTTCTGTAATGTAAGTCAAACAGTTAAAAAAATATATCACGGTAGATCTTATTTTAATAACCGTAGCTACAATCCCCTCATATTGGTAAGAAGTCATCTCTGACACTCCAGTAGCAATTTGCATATGATTAGAAGCAATGTTTTTGCATTTAATTCTGAACACTTATTTTTAACTTGTCAAAGACTGCGGTAACAGAGTGGTCCTGCATATTACTGAGGATTCAGAGCGATGCTGTCACAGCAAAAGAAATCGATTGGCCTGAATATGACCAGTTCATTCTAGAGCACAGGTCACAAAGGATGTTTTAATGTATGGAACAAATAAGCAAAAGACAAAGTTATAGAAGTGTTAGAAATGTCTAATTGATAACATTCCTATAAAAGGAAGTTTTTAAAGGTAGTCTGATCCCTTGAAAACAAAAAGAAAAATAGACTTCCTCCTATATATAAGGTTTAGCAGACTTCATAATGAGATCTTAATCCTTTTTGCTGTGTTAGACAATTTACTCACTTTCAAGTCATATTTCTTTAACTGATGCAGAATTTACATATGTCTCCTCATTCAAATGTGTCATTAAGATGCAGGCTATGTTACAGGGTTTGGAAATTTTCAGACATCTGTCTCTGGAACGCTTAAGGAGCTTGCTACTCCAGATTGACCCTGGACACTTATCGGAATATGTCCCTGATGCTCAGATAACTTAAAAGCAGAATTTTATCATTGTTTGGGTAAGGTCAGCTCTGTCAAGTATATGTAAGCAATGGAATACACATCTACAACTCTAGGGAACAATGTTTCTATTTTCATTGTAATACTTACCAAGAAACACATAGCGCGTTCTGGAAAAGAAAGAGACAGATGGAATTTTGATCTAAAAAGCTAAAATCCTGATGCAGGAAGATTTCATTTAGGTCCAATTTATCGTATACTTACTGGCCTGAACTAGCTGTGTGTGGGAACGGGAACCATAGAGGAAGCAGGATTTAACATTTATGGAAATTTTATTTTTGAAAAATTATCTGTAATATCAAACAGAGGACATCACTTGTGAGTTACAGACACAAAGGAATCTGTGAGTTTGTGTGCCTGAATTACTGATGAGAAATATGGAGAAAGCTAACACATTTCCCTAAAGTAAATTGATGATTAAACACCCTGAGCTTCTTGTGATCTCTCATATCAGTTTTCTACCACTGCTGTAGCAAATTATCACAAACTTCATAGTTTACAACATTTATCACAGCTCTGTAGGTCCAATGTCTGGGTGGCCTTGACTGGGTTCTCAGCTTAGGGCCTTATAAGGCCAAAATCACTATGTGAGCTGGGCTGGGCTCATACCCTGGAGGCTCTGGGGAAAAAAAAAATCTGCTTCCAATCTCATGCAAATTTTTGACAAATGTCAGCTCATCGCTATTGTAGGACTAAGCTTCTTATTTCCTTGCTGGCTGTCAGCTAGCAGACTCTCTGTAAGACTGCCACCATTCCTTCTCTTGTGGCCCTATCTTCAAAGCTAGCAAGGGCACATCAAGTCCTTCTCCAGCTTCAATTCTCCCCGTCATCAGAAGCTGCTTTTAAGGGCCCATGTGATCAGATCAGGTCCATTCAGATTATCTTCCTGTCTTAGACTCAGTTGTGTCATATAACATAATCATGGGCGTGATATCTGTTCATATCCATAGGTTCTTAGGATTAGGACTGGACATTTCTAGCAGACCATTTTAGTTAGAAAGTCTACCTATTGCATCTCTTTTCAAGGTTCAGTGATATCCAGCAACAGCTACCCTATTCCATAGTCCTTATAGTTACATTTTTCCTCCTTAGTCTCCAGTGCCAGAGATATTACACCAGCTAAAGCATCTCCTTCTATCAGTATCCCATCCCAGTTCTCTACTGGTGAAAGTTTTAACAATTGCATAATTACAACATGTAGTGCAACTTTCCAGCATCCCTCTGCTATCAGTGATGAGATCCCCATTGCTGGTTGGATAGTGAGTGTTGCATCAGTAAAATCCCAATTTATGGTTGTCTCCTTAGAACCATTTCTGGTATCAACTGTCTTAGAAGGGCTTCCCTGGAAACAGCTTGTGAGAAGGAGATTTTATTGGGGATTGCTTTCAAGAGATACGTCTGCCAGGAAGGTAGAACTGTATGGAGGGAGGAGCTTCTCAGTGCAGGGGTAAATGAGGTCTCAGTTGATCCTAGAGCAAGTTCTGGAGCTGGAATGGCCCTTTAAAGCATGGCTGGGCCTTTGTGCCCTCACATCAGCCAGTCCTGGGAGGTACTTTCCTGCAGCAGCTAGCAATTCCCAGTAAGGTGTCAGCTGGGAGTCACCAGGGGCTGATAAGGCAGAATACTACAGAATCTTCTACCACTACAACATTACTACCACTACAGTATCTACTAACAATACTATACTACTATCACCACAGTATCTACTAAAAATATTATGCTACTATCACTACTGTATCTACTATCACTACAGTATCTACTATCACTACAGTATCTACTAAAACTACCGTATCTACTAACACTACTGTATCTGCTAACAATACTGTATCTATTAATAATACTGTATCTACCAACACTACAGTAACTACTAACACTAAAATATCTACCAAGACTACAGTATCCAACACTATGGTATCTGCTAACACTACAATATTACTATCTGCTAACACTACAGTATCTACTAGCACTACAATATTACTAACAGCACCAAAACTACTAAGACCACCATTGTATCTACTAACAAACACTACAATATCTACCAATATTTACCAATATCTACAGTATTTACTAACATTGTAGCATCTATACAATTGAAAGGGAGAAATTATCTTTTTTTGCTCAAGTGGAAGTTTCCTGAATTCCATTCCAAATTAGACAAAATATTCTTGATTTTAGAATGCTTGCTTTATAACTACATCATGCTTGATTGCCATCAGGATAGACAAAAGTAAAAAAATGATAGACATCATAATTTTAAAATGCTACATCCTTTCAGATAAGAATCTAGGAATTTAAATATTCTCTCTTTTATTAAAAAAAATTTAAATGGTAAAATTCTTCTTCCATCTAATCCCACCTACTAAGCTAAATAAGCATCACTTTTCAACTAAGTTGTGCTTGTTTCATATTTAAACTTAGTGGGAGCCAAATACATTAGTAGAGGGAAGACTCTCAGTGCTAGAGACCTAAATTTTAGCCCTTTCTCTTCAGTGTAGCCTTGAAGAGGTCATTTAACTTCATCCTTCACTCTAATTTTTGAAATGAAAGTATTGAAATATTTAATATTTAATGTTCTTTCCAAGCCAGAAACCATAAGCTGCATATTTGATTTTATTCCCCTTATGAAAAATTCTTCTCTCTTGAGCTTAGATTTCACAATCTGTTGTCCCCATTTGTCATCTTCACCACTTGAGCAGCCTTGACTTGAAATGTGAGGCCACCCCCATACAAGATGTTCAATCTGCCAAGCTGTCCACTCTCCACCCCACGGTTGAGTGTGTGAATGAGTGTGCGTGTGTGTGCGTGTGAGATTTATATATCCTGGCAATAGAAATTCATAGCACTCTTGCATTTAAAACATTTCCTGTATGTGAGCTAGCACCTCAAGTAGCCATGGGAGAATTTAGAAGCTCCAAAAGGAGAAAGTTTCCGACAACAATTACAAAGGATGCTTTTGCATTAAATGGGCAAAGTTTTTCTTTTCTAAAGTGATTTGCTGGGATCCTAAGAATTTGACTGATATCTGTGACTCTGGCTAATTTGTAGGGAACTTTTACTGACTCCCAAGGGAAAGTCTTGCCTTGGGTCTGCATGCCAGCATTCCAGCACTAGGGCTGGTCACACACCTCCAGGCCTTACTCCTTTCCCACTAGCTTCCCTTTCAATTATTTGTTGCTTCCTCTTATGTTTGGAAAAACACACTGATAAAGAAGAAATACTCTCACCACCTAGCGGTGAACACTGGTAACGTGTCAATGTGCTTTTAATGTTATGATGCTTTATCATGCACTGGGTTTTTAGATTTTGTGTCATCAAATATCTGAGCTTTTTCAAATATCACTCCTTTAATTTGGAATTATTTTTATTGTTTCAAGAAAAAAATAGTTTTGTGAAAAATTAGATTGAGGAATGTAATATTAAGATGGCTAGAATATATCACTGTCTTCCAGGGTACTTGATAGAGACTGTCGCACTATTTTATTTATTTCAGAGGCAGAGTATTATAATTGGTAAGACTTCAAAGTTTGGCATAGGATAATATTGGCTTTAAATTCTGGCTTTGCCACTTAAAAGATGTCTGACTTCTGGCAAATTGCTTAAGTTTGCTAAGTAATTTCTACATTGATGAAAAGAAGATGTATATTTCATAGAATTTTTATCATGACATTTAGAAAGCTTATATTATAGAGCCTGAGAATGAAAATGTGCTTAGCATTTATTTTTATCAAAGCAATAATTATAAGAAACAGTAATACTAATCTAACACTTGTTGGGTCCCAGACACTGTTCTAAGCACTTTACATATGTTACCTCTTATTATAATAATTCTCACAACATTTTTATGAGGCACGTACAATTATAAATGAGCCTCATTTTACGATCTAGAGAAGTGAAGAACAGAGAAGTCAAGTAACTTGCCCAGGATCACACAGCTGGTAGGTGATAAAGTCTGGATTTGGATATAGTCTGTGCCTTTACCCAATAGTCCAAATTACAGAAACTGCTTAATCAATTTTATCAGCTTTATATTTGAATAAAGTTTCATATATTAATCATAACTTATTTCAGGTACAAAGGATTGCCTAGAAAGGTGGTTTAAGTTTAACCAGTTCGATGAATAAATAAGATTGATGCATAGATTTATTTGTGACTGGCTAATCATTTTTATCATCTGCTTTAAGAATGTTTAAAATAATGTAAATATTTAAGTAATGTGTACCTTTAACTGAAATTATTGCTATGCTATTAATGTGTACTTTCGCAGACAATGTATCTGTATTACCATCAATTCTATATTATTAAAGTTAGTATTATTAAAGGGTAGAGAGCCAAATTCTAACTTCAGGCTACATATTCAGTGCAGTGGACATCTGTGAGTTTGGGTAGTGGTCCAAGATTCATCCACTTCCTTCTGGTAGCAACATCTTGACTTTCCTTTAGGGAACAGCTTTCCCCTTACCCTGAGCACATGTGCTTTAGGCAGGTCAAGCCTACCTTCTGGACACAGAAATAGACCTGTGACCATAGAATGGGTGACAGCATATCCTCTTCTATGTCTCTTTTTGCCATATCCTACGCGACTCACACAGCAATAGACTAAGTGGTGGACCCGTGACCTAAGCCAGGCAGTGAGACACGATGCCCAGACATGTTGAAATCCTTCAGAGAGATGCATTTTTTTTCTCTCTGGGCTTGCCAAACTGAAAAGATGTGAGCTGGGAGCTTTGGGACCCCAATATTTGGAGAAGAAAGCAGAGGTAAAAAATGGAATAAGAGGAACTGAATCTGGTGATCCAGCGTGCATGTAATAAATGATTTTTTAAATGAATATATGAGGAAATAATTAAATATAGAAAATCCTGAGCCTTTGGGTTTTGTTCTCACAGCTGAGTAGAGCAAGATCAGGCAGGAACAGAGGACTCTGCTGTCCGGGTGCATCAGGAGCTAATATAAAGAAATCCTGTTTTCATACTTGCAGTGAAGTATACAATCTTGTACGCTTAGATTATTGTATACTAGACACTCACAAAAAGATATATCCCAATCTCTCTTGGTAATTAATTGAAGAAATTTTGTTTTATTTATTTATTGTCACATAGACACATACCTACACACATTTTTAAACTTTATTTTACCTAAGAAAATGCTGTTTTAATACATTTTCTAATACTTTACAAATATAATTAAAATTATAACTTAAATCACAATATTGTGATATTCATAATATAATGACAACAGGTATATAATGATGAGTAGTAGAAAGATAATTTTGCTCATTTCCGAATGAAAGACAATAAAAATGGAATTAAAATAATTCTAAATCTGTTATCACATTAATCTACGTGGCAATTTACCGAAGTTTTAGAGAAAGAGAGCAAGAACTTCTTAAAATAAAATTAAAATTTCACATAATTAAGACTTTTAGCACTGCAACGATTTTCACATTAGAGTAATATTTTTAAATGAAACCTTGCTGTGTACGCAGGTTGTGGGAAAATACCAGCACTAAAATAGAATGTTTTTTCTATTTCAAAGAGAAAAAAATCACTACCTCATCAAAGGCTTGCCTTACCCTATACTCCGGACAACTGAGTTGCTTGAACTTCATGCCCACCTTAAGCTTCCAGCCACTCCTGCTTGGAGAATGACAGCAGTGGTACAGCTGGATTAGGAGACCTAGCATCTGTCCACACTGCTGCTGTGTCTGGTCTAACCTGGCATCCAATGGCAGATCCTATCCTCTCTCTAGCTTGCAACAAACTTCCACTTTGAACCATCCGTCACACTAATTCCAGTCACTTGGCCCTGCCTTATGGCCTGTTAACATTTCTCTGACTTAATAAGCTATTGAATAACCTCATTCTCTAAAGACCAGTTCCCTGATTTGGTTTTTTTTTCTTTTATAGTATATATTTTATTTTATTTTTTTAACATTTTTATTGGAGTATAATTCCTTTACAATGGTGTGTTAGTTTCTGCTTTATAACAAAGTGAATCAGTTATACATATACATATATCCCCATATCTCTTCCCTCTTGCGTCTCCCTCCCTCCCACCCTCCCTATCCCACCCTTCTAGTTGGTCACACAGCATCGAGCTGATCTCTCTGTGCTATGCGACTGTTTCCCACTAGCTAGCTATTTTACATTTGGTAGTGTTTATATGTCCATATATACACTACCACTCTCTCACTTTGTCCCAGCTTACCTGTCCCCCTCCCTGTGTCCTCAAGTCCATTCTCTAGTAGGTCTGCATCTTTATCCCCGTCTTGCCCCTAGGTTCTTCATGACCTTTTTTTTTTTTTTTTTTTTTTTAGATTCCATATATATGTGTTAGCATACTGTATTTGTTTTTCTCTTTCTGACTTACTTCACTCTGTATGACAGACTCTAGGTCCATCCACCTCACTACAAATAACTCAATTTTGTTTCTTTTTATGGCTGAGTAATATTCCATTGTATATATGTGCCACATCTTCTTTATCCAGTCATCTGTTGATGGACACTTAGGTTGCTTCCAAGTCTTGGCTATTGCAAATAGAGCTGCAATGAACATTGTGGTACATGACTCTTTTTGAATTATGGTTTTCTCAGGGTATATGCCCAGTAGTGGGATTGCTGGGTCATATGGTAGCTCTATTTTTAGTTTTTTAAGGAACCTCCATACTGTTCTCCATAGTGGCTGTATCAATTTACATTCCCACCAACAGTGTATGAGGGTTCCCTTTTCTCCACACCCTCTCCAGCATTTATTGTTTGTAGATTTTTTAATGATGGCCATTCTGACCTGTGTGAAATGATATCGCATTGTAGTTTTGATTTGCATTTCTCTAATGATTACTGATGCATTAGTGAGCATTCTTTCATGTGTTTGTTGACAATCTGTATATCTTTGTTGGAGAAATGTCTCTTTAGGTCTTCTGCCCATTTTTGGATTGGGTTGTTTGTTTTTTTGATATTGAACTGCATGAGCTGCTTGTAAATTGTGGAGATTAATCCTTTGTCAGTTGCTTCATTTGCAAATATTTTCTCACATTCTGAAGGTTGTCTTTTCATCTTGTTTATGGTTTCCTTTCCTGTGCAAAAGATTTTAAGTTTCATTAGGTCCCATTTGTTTATTTTTGTTTTTATTTCCATTTCTCTAGGAGGTGGGTCAAAAGGATCTTGCTGTGATTTATGTCATAGATTGTTCTGCCTATGTTTTCCTCTAAGAGTTTGATCGTGTCTGGCCTTACATTTAGGTCTTTAATCCATTTTGAGTTTATTTTTGTGAATGTTAGGGAGTGTTCTAATTTCATTCTTTTACATGTAGCTGTCCAGTTTTCCCAGCACCACTTATTGAAGAGGCTGTCTTTTCTCCATTGTATATTCTTGCCTCCTTTATCAAAGATAAGGTGACCATATGTGCATGGGTTTATCTCTGGGAATTGTTTCAGTGCTTTGTAGAAACCAGTAACTATGCCAAATAGTAGGGATATTAAATAAAATAAAAGTAGATGATTTCTGATGTCAGGAAGCTCATTATCTAATGGAGAAAAAGACATGCTGCAAAATGAAAATTCTTATACTGTGAAAAGTACAGTGAGAAGTGTCCAGTGTGCATCTGTCTTCTATGCTTAATCTATACATTGATTCAATAAGTTGACAACCACAGAAGGCTATAGCTGTATGACAAAGTATTTTAAAGCTTAACAATGTAAAAATAATAGTACAGGAGACAGGAGTTGGAAGAAGGGGAAAAGGAAGTGACACACAAATACTTCATCTCACATAGGGACAAGTCATGATATAAAGTCTAATGTCAATGAATAAAGAAAATAAAGAATCAAGTACATCATTTAACCAAGAGAAGAACTAAAATAAATATGTTAACTTGATGAATCATGAAATAGACACATAAGCATATCATTTACACTTAGAAAGAGAACCACTAGAAAAAAATATGACAGAAATGTTTAAAATTGAAATCCCTTGAGGACTGGGATTGGAACTGAGCTTGAGCAAAGGAAAGGAGAGTTTTATTTTTTATTCGATATCCTCCTCCACTACTTTTGTTATCAAATTTATGTATACTTTATTTTTTAATGTATTTTATTTTTGTCAATATTGTTGAAGTATAACATGCAAAAAAGTATGCAAATTTTAATCGTACAGCTGAATATATTTTCACATAGTGAATGCACTGCTGTGATAAATTAAATGATAAAGTAATCATGAAATTAAATTATGGAAATAATTTAGGAGCACAACTATCTAAATTTGAAACAAGCTGCTTTGAGAAGGAACGATATCAATCTCTGATATAGATATTCTCGTTATTCACATTTTACAATTTGAAAAAGAGAGACTCAGCGATTTTATGCAAATTGTCCAAAGTTTAAGTGGTAACAGGGAGGCTTGCAGTCAGTCCTATCTGAATTCAAAATCTGTGTTCCCAGTCCAAGCCTCTTGCTTCCAAAATGTGCACTTTTCCCACTAACTTCTGTACCACCCACCAAAGGTCCTAGCACTGTGACTTCACCCATTTAGAGTTTTTGGTTAATGCTTTGGGGACAATTTCATTATTGAATTATTTATTTAATATATGATACTCATGATCCATCTTACCATTAAATTTATTTCACCTTAAGAATATTTATTGAATGCCATCTATGACTAAGCATTTGTTAGATTTTGAAATAGAATATAAAAATTAAAAAGATACTACCCCTACAACTCAGAACAGTAGACTATGCCGTGTAGGCAAAGGCACACACCACAGAAGGAAAAATCAGCAGGGTGTATTGTTCATTTTCTTACGTGGCTTCTTCTGGAAATATGAACTAACTTCAAAGTCCAAAAGTCCAAAAATACTAAAAAGTTATGAAAATAATTTTGGTCCTCAAAGAGGTAAAAATACTATTAAGGCTCTAATCACACTTGAAATTTATGTCCAAATATTTTCAAAACATTTCCAGTATTTGAACATATTCTTTAATATGATATATTTCCTTGGCCATTGAAAACTGTTCAGCAGTTTAAATCTATCAATCATTTTGCTGAGAATAAAATCTCTCTGTTTTTGTCAAGTTAAATGATTCCCAAGTTTTCTCAGTAGACATCAATTTGTGAGTCACTTTTTAATTTTTATTGTTTCATCACTCTGTGATTTTCATAAAATAATAAAGGGAATATGATAAAACAATATTCCAACTTTTTAGTAGAACACATTCTTCAATCCAGACATGATCTGGAGAGACAATGTGTACTATGGATATAAATGGAACCTCTGTCATCTTCTCTCTGTGACTCCCTTGGATGTCCTTGAGGAACTTTGCAGAAACACTAGGCTGCAGAGAAACCTGTAAGAAATGACTGCAATGAAATATTGAAATATGGGCTTACAGAAAGCTCACTATTCCAAGATGGCAGAACTTCTAAATGGAACTATGAATTGTTAGAGCAGGTCCCCAAAGGATAAATCAAGATAGTCTGAATAGGCATATTAAAAACACTTTGAGTGACAATATTTAATATCTTAACATTCAGGCTGTTTGAAGGTCAAAAGTATAAAATTCAAGGGCCACCTATATGCGGGAAACTAGACATACCCACTGGCAATGGGCAGCACCCCTAGAAGATTCAAACATAGGCTGGTGGACCAAGACCAGAGAAATAGCATCTCTGCATTTTTTGGTTTTTTCCATTTTTCTTCCTTAATCATTATTTTCATCTTTTTTCATTTTTTGGCCATATTTTCCTTCCTTTGCTATACTATCTTGTATTTCTTTGTTTTTATAGTAGCAATGGCTAAACTTTTATTTATATCCAGGGTCAAAAAAAGAGAACTTATGTTCCCATCAGTGAACAAGGAATTATTCTCCTGCTTTTGAGCCATTAATTATTTTCAAAATTACTTACCACAATATTTAACCTCTAGTCTTATCCTTATTCCAGATAATTTAAGTTAAAAGGGTCTAGGTACCACTATATGGATGCCTACTGTTTGAAATTATTCTGTGTAATAGCCACTAAATACAAACAGAATTAAGAATTCATCAATCTTTACCTACATTGCCATTTGCTTTGATAGAAGCAGTGTGGTATATTGGAAAAAATATATAGGGAAGCAAAGGAATATGGGGCCTATCTTTAGGTACCTAACGTATTTATTCATTCATTTATTTATGAATCAGGAATTTTCCCTAGTTTGTTACATAGCTTATCTCATTTAAGTTCACAACATTATGAGATGCTTTATTCCCCAGGATTTTGATTAAAAGCAACAGCTGCAGACACCATTTAAGGTTACCCAGCAGTTTTCTGAATTGCTGGGAAAGCTGGAGAGCAGACTCAGGGCCTAAGCTTTCAAGAATAGTTGCCTAAACCATGAGCAGAACTCATTGATGAAGAAATAACTGTTGTAGCCAAGTATTAGAAGCTACAATTATACATCAGCAGCTTCAGTATTTTGGCAACTTCTACCCATATCTTCATACAAGTTCTTCCCTTCTGTGCCAGGAACTCTACCTTGTGTTTCACCCGCAACACATGTCCTATCCCAGAGTGAGCTCTCCAATTCCCTTCCACATTACTATCTGTGCAGTCAACATCTGGAATAGGTAAATTGATCAGAAGATTATAGATTAGATACCTCTGGTCCAGCTGAAAAGGAGATTGAGTGAGTGGGAAAACAAAAGTCTAGCATTTCCAGCTACTATATGGAAAGATAGTCTTTGCTCCCCAAGGAGACTTCTATAACCAGAGAATTTCTTCATCATAAAAAGAAGTGAAGATTTCAGTTTTCGTTTTCATTTTTGTTTTTGTTTTTTTATCTTGGGGAATAGAGCTAGGGTCTGATCCAGGTGGGTGGAGCGTGGGGTTTCACAGGAAGGCAAACAGAGTCCAGTTGGGGGCCCCAAGGGTGCACTATGTGATTTTGGGTGTGTGTGGGGAGTTAGTGTGGGTCCTGACGGAAGGGCAAGGAGAGGATGGTCTGGGATGTGCTGAGCATCAGGGGTGCCTCAGAGGAAAACGGAATCAGGTCCCAGGTGCTGGGTGGTGCACCAACCACTGTTCCTAGAGGAAGCCTGATCTCCCAGGATCTTGGGGTCTCGACATGCTGGAGGGGAGTCCTGGAATGAGACACGCCCGAGTGCCCCCATATCGCAGACTCCTCAGCAAGGAGTCTGGCTCACACCACCTATCAGGCAAACCCCTATGCTCCTGGATACCTCCAGCCTTCAGATAGCCAATCATTATGCTGTATACCTGAAACTAATACAATGTTATATGCCTATTACATCTCTATTAATAAAAATCAGAAGCCAAATACATGACTTACGTCCATAACACATAGATTTTAACACTCATCTAATTTGCAAATCAGAATCTTAGAGAAATTTACCCACATTCACACAATTATTAAGACATAGGGCTGGTATTTAAATCCAAGTTTATATTCTTAACCAACATTTTTACTCTGCATGTGATTTTGATTAATCACTTGACGAGCAGTTCTCAAACCCCTGAAGTTTCTCAAGATATGTCCAAAATCAAAACTCTTCCATAGCAATATTATGTGTTATTTCCCTATTTCATTGAATTGGTATTTGCACCAATCATGCAAAAACATTGGTGGGTATAACTTCTGGCACCTTAATCACAAAACAAAATGGAAGAACAAAATCTAAACTAATGGTCATTGTATTCTCCACTGTTACAGAGGAACTAATAACATTGGGTTGGCCAAAAAGTTCCTTATAATATATAATTATATAATCCTTATATAATAACAATATTAATAATAATAATAATAATAATAATGTTTCACTTAAGTATTGATGCAGCAGAAAAGTTACTGATTTGATTAAATCTCTACACATTAGTACACATAGTTCTAACATTCTGTGTGAAGAAATAGGGAAGTATGTTTAAAGCCCTTCTGCATCCTGAATGTACACGGTTGGCTGGAGGAAAATTATTTGGACAACTGTTTGCATTGTGGGCTGAACTGGCTGCTTTTTTTCACAGCATACTATTTTCCTTGAAAGGACAAGCAACAAACTATGGTTATTCATACTCATATATTTTCACAGCAGACATTTTGTCAAAAATTAATGAAAAGAGAGTTTGTCATTTCAAGGAAAACTGACATTTTCTGTTGGCAATGATAACAATCAACTTTTCAAGAAAAAATTGTTTTCTGAAAACTTGTACCGACCATATAAGCTTTTTACTTCCCAATGCGTGCTTACAATATTTCTCTGTTGAGATATTCTGATAATGGGTAACAAAATATGTCAACATTTGGAAAATGTATATATCTTAGTGAATCAATATTTGCAAAATGGTCAGTTCGTGATGGTACAAAATCATGCATGGGTAAAACCATTCAAAATGCAAGATAAACAACTGATTTTAATTTAACAAAAGAAATAAAAGGTTAATGGATGAGGCTTTAGATTCCACATTTCAGTTAAACTTTAAAAAGTGACCATCAAGTTTTGGTGTAGTATCAAAACAAGAACACCCACAATAATTTGAAAAGGACTATGAAATAGTCATCTCTTTTCCAATCACATATTTGTGTCGGCTGGATTTTCTTCATATACTTCAAAAAACCAACATATTGCAATAAATTGAATGCAGAGTATAACTGTCTTATATTGTCAGGTAACTAGTCCCTACTAACCTAGTATCTACTAAGGGCTTTGTAAGGGTTTCCTAATTTTGATTAATGCTATCATTATTAATATTTGCTTTATTAGTAAAGAGCATTTATTTACACAAATATGTCAAACCATAAATAAATCAAGTTGGCATTCACTTGTATTTTCACGATGTATATTTGAAACAAGACTAAGGTTGTGTAATTGAGTTTTTTTATGAAGTCGATTTTCATTCATCCATACAATAAGCATTTCTTAAGCTCCCAGTTTCAGCTAAGCATTCCCCTGGACATTGAGGAAACAAAGATTTATAAGACATAGTCCCTACAAGTAAGGATTTCAATTTAGTCAAGGGAGACAAGAAGGAATTGAACAATTACCATGTAATGTAGTGATTGCAAATATAAGTACACAAAATGCAAAGGCAACACCTACATGAGGAGGTGAGATAAAGGCTGTATTTTTCTTTTTCATAAATACCTAAATCAAAAACAAAGACCTCAGTCGTCATATTGCTAATTTAGTTATTATGGTAAGGAGCTAATGATAAACTGAGCCATTATACGTATCTAAATAGTAAAATAATTTTACAGTCAAGATCTGGCATTACAAGAAGGAATTAGCTTTGATAAATGAAATCCACGGTTAATACAAAGGCTATTTTACCCACTAATTTCAATATTCTCCACACTCAGTGCTATTTACCATAGCTCCCTGTGCAGCAAAAATTATAAATTTGAATTTTATTTATTATCCTGTAGGATATTTACACAGAAATGGAGGTGTCAACTTCCACAAGACAGACAAAAGAGTGAAGTTAAACAAATGAATGAAGTTGATAATTAAAACCATTGAAAATTTAAAAATCTTAGAGGTAATTTAGTACAAATCTTTAATGTTAGAGATGAAGGCATAGGGGTCCCATGTGGGCTTGGATTAATGTCACTCAGCTAGTTGGCTACAGAGCAGGAACTATACCCAGGTGTCTAAACAGCAATGTTCATTAATTTCTGCTAAAGAAATTGACAGCTGTGCAGCATTTCAGAAGCATAAGCCTTTCTCTTATTCACAAATGCATTCCACAGTTCAAGGTCAATAATTAAAGGAAAGCCTTTCCACCAATGTATTCATTCCTGGAGAAAATAACATAGAAGGCTCGGGGGCGGGGAGGGAGAATGGTAAAAAACCCAAGGGGTTAGGAATTGGTTGTACAATATTCAGAGGACTAGCAAGCACAGATTTTAAATTAAGCTAAGGCAATAGCAATGGCCTAAGACTTAAAAGAAAGAACTAGGGGAAAGGATTGTTTCAAATAATGGATATATTTTCAGAGTTGATACATTAATTTTTATTGAAATCAATTCACAGTTTAATAGTGAAGAGTATTGAATGCCTATAAAATTATACAAATACTAGTGTCTACAAATTCATAGATTTTTGTCTTTTTTACAAATGGACAAAAGTTAAATTTTCAAGCAAAAATAATTTGTCTTTGATGCTCACATTAAAGGGTTATTTTCTTAAAATATAAAACCTAATATACTTTGTTTAAACTCATACAAAAATATGATGAATGGGTTTTTCCTGGTGGTAGTCATTTTCTTATGTATGAGTTGGGTAAGTATCTCTTTCACCCTTTTCTTGCCAGTTTTTAGGTTACTTCACATTTACGTTTTACAAAATTGAAAAAGTAGTAGGCATTTACAATATGTTATGTATTTGAGGATCTGACTCTCTGTTTAAAACAGTAGGATGATGAAACATCACCTAGTTTTTGTAGTCAATGCCACTTCCAAAATTTAGCTTTGTGATTGTGATGTTCTTCATGAAAATTGCACGACTCCTTTTTATTTCATGAGTAGTTGATTGATGGGTAGTTCTTCGCACATGATTGGTAGTTTCTAGGAAAGTCTCTATAAGTAATATGCTATATTAAATTTGTGGTTTTATACTACCAGTTTTATAACATTAGACTAAGAATTAAGCTCATTTTAAAAGGAAGTAACAACCAAAAAAAAAAAAGATCAAGCATAAAGACAAAGTTGGAGTTATCCCAGGAATTCAAGGTAAGATTTACAGATTTACATCTTAGCCAATTCAACATATAAACTAAATTAAAGAAGAAGAAAAACATCATGATCAACTAATAAATGGACAAGTCTTTCAATTATATTCAGCAACAATTTGTGATACGACTCTTAAGAATCATATAGCAAATTAGGAATACAAATATTTCATGGAACATATGGTGAAATAATAGCTTTGCTTTCTTAGTAAATATAATAATAAATTTACTTTGTGTTCTGGAAGATACTTGGTCTTAGCTTTGGTCATTTTTAAAAACATATTAAGCTTTCAGAGGCAATAGTTATCAATAAAAACATATCAATTAATTATATTACAGCTTTTTATACATCTAACAATTTCTATCATGATCTTATCCTGCTATTTAACCAAGTAATTTGAAGTACATACTGTTGCTTGATTTTCTTTCCAGCTTCATGAGTTCCATTAAGTTGTCGCACTTTTACGTAAAAGTCACTGGATTCTACAGAAGAAAAGTGCCCCAATAGTCACTGTTTTATACTTTCAGTAATGAACATTTTATCTTGAACTGTTTCTCATATCTCTATTTGTCTCAGACACCAATTTCTCTCTTTATTTCCTTTTTATCCATTCTTCCCACTGCCCTCTATTTTGACTTCATTCATGTATTCATCCATTTTTTCCAACTAACATCCATTCAATTTTTTAATAAATAAATTGCAAACTGTGGTAAATGCCACAAATGACAAAAAGCAAAGCTGAGGGATTGCAGTTACTTATTGGAAACTGTATAATGAATAGAGTGTGGTCAGTAATAATTTTTTCTTTGCCAGTGATGTTGAAGAGTAAAAGATGAGCAAAAATAATGGGGATAGCAGAGCAAACCATTTATAAACCTACAAACTTACTTCTGCATTGATGTTGGCACTTAAATTTTGCAATGCTACCTTGGATGGCCTTACATAAGGCCCCTTTTTAGTTCATCTGAAGCTCCAGCAACTTTATATGGCCCCGGGTGGCTCTAAGCCTCACCTCATATGGTCTGTACTTAAGGGTAGGATTTAAATAAATAGCTCTTTTTTGCAGGCTTTTTTCCTCTCATATCATTAGTTTTATTCTGCTATTAACAGTCATGAAAATTCTTTGTAGAAAACAAGAAATATAGCAGGTCAATAAAAACTGTATGAATACAAATCACTTTATCCACCAAGGAAAACCACCATTGATATTTTGTATATATCTTTCACAAAAGTTTCCTATCAGCTTATAAACAAAATGGATGATGTTGTTATAACTGTATTTTCATTTAAAAATAGCTGTTTCCATTAAAATATATATACACATCATTTTATTTGCTGCAAGTGGATGTAGCTTTCTTTTTACCTATTTATATTGTCATATTTGTCTCCATTTGTCCACCATTATTAATAAGGCTGCAAATAAATACTTGTACATACATACTTACACAACTCTCTGCTTATTTTCTCATTAAAAATTCTTAGATTTGGAATTTTGGATCAAGTAATAGAGTAAGCTAATTTTTAAATAGTAACAAATTGAATTTCAGAGACTGGAATTTTTTTAAAATGAAATTTTAAAATTTGTAAGTTTAAATATCTCTGGTTTCCTGTTGGTATCATTGTAAGAATTAACATAAATACTAATTATTTTCTTAAGACTTTTATTCACTTTTAGACAATTCTGAAATCTTCCCAGAATTTATTTTGAAATTAAGTGTGAACAAGGGAAATAATTTCATCTATTTTTTCTTTGAATAGTTAATTGTCTTAACACACAATCAATGTATCTAGCCCCAAAGATCAAAATACTAACCTAATTATGTATAAAATTTATGTGTGTGTGTATAAACACACACATATATGTTATAAAATATACAAATATATACTCATATATTTTATTATGCATATAAAATATTTTCTACTGACTTGCCTGTCTATTCTTATCACTACAATAATATTTAACAATTAATGATTTAAACATGATTTTCAGCCGGATTAGTTAAATTTATTCCTTTTTTTCTTCATTTTTTTAAAACTATTTAATGGCTTATCTCACATATTTAGGCTGGTAGTATAATTTTAGGATAGCATTTATATGATTCCTTTTTTCACAAAAGGATGTTGTTTCTCAGAACTGTGTTAAATATATAGAACTATAGATAGAATTTCCACCTTTACAAAACTGAGTCTTCCAATACATGTATATGGCATGTCATCATTTGCTATTTACTCAAATTATCTTTTAAAGTTCCTCTATACTGGTGAGCATGATGTGTGCGCAGGGAAAACTTAGTGTATGTAGATTTATCACATATCTTCTTAAAATTATTCAAATTAACATATTTTATTCCTATTATAAATAGCTTATATTTTTTCATTCTATTACCCACCTGGCTATTAATCTAAAAGGAAAGCTATTGATTGAAATATGTGTTTTGTATTCAGTTACCTATGCAGTCTATATTAATTAACAGCAGTTGCTGAGTTGATTCTCCTGAGTTTTGTAGCTCGACAGTTAAATAATTTAGCATTTGATGATACTCTTGCTATTGCCTTTCCACCTCTCAGATTATTGCCTTTGTGAATTTATTGTCCTGCACAGTTAAATAATAGTACTGATACTAGGCCCTCTGGGCTTGTATTCACTTTACCAGGGATTTCCCTGTCTCTTTTATCAATAAACTTAATATTGACAATATTTTGAGCTTTTATGATAAGTTGGAAACACTTTACCTAAAGAATGGCTGTTGAAATAAAATCCAAATATCTTGTAATCATATATTAAGATGGTTACATGTTTTATTTTCTCTAATGACTAATATCCATAACAAAATGCATTGGTAGATTTCTTAATATTAAATAATATATACATCTAGGGGGAAAAGTTTTTGTGGTAAGGATGGAATTCATTTTCAAAAACTTTATGTAACCTTTCTGAACCTGTGTTAGTAAGGTGGAATTGTTCACAAGTGGTGACTAATAAAGGCTATATTTTCAGATTTTGGTCCCAAAATTATAATAGCTATATAAAATAATTGTGAATATTTTCTTCTTTCTTTAAGATCTATAGACCTTGAGTTCAACTAAAGCACTCTTCCTAATTACTAACATTTTTGTAAAAATATATATGTGTGTGTGTGTGTAAGGAAATTGGAATACTTTCTGAAAATCTAAAATTTCTCAAATAGCAGCTCTTTTAAAATACTGCCCAATGTTTTTGTTTATTATCTACTGTCTGATGGGAGGCAAAGTTATTAATTCCTTTTACTTATTCTAAGAATATCATATAGAGAAGAAGGAAAAGTGGAATCTGTACATTTCTGTCTTTATCTGTTACCTGAAGTCTTCTCTCTCTGATTAATCTTTTTTGATTTCCTTGATTCATTATTTGAATAAGTTATTTTCAGCTTGTATTAAATACAACACAATAAATATTAAGCCATTCAAAATATGTAAATAAAAGGAGGTAAAACAGTACAGACACAATAAAATTCAATAAGGTGAAGAGGTGATTCAATAAGGTGAACAAATACTATGGAAAATGTTACTATAAAACATTATGAAGATAAAATAAATTTTATGTCAACATGTTAGTGCTTTTTTGTCCCAACAGATCTGAAATTGTTGCACCAAGCAGACTATTTTTCATATTGAGTAGACACTAGTGTTTGCTGATTAAGTCATGAAATCAATGACACTTGAGACTAGTTATGGCAGCTTTTTGTGTAAAGCCGAACTTTGGTTTATCTGAGGCAAATTTTCTAAAATTACATTTCAGTCATTGATTTATTAATTTATTTATTCACAATTAGACCTTCTTTCAACACGCATTTTCTGAGATTTACTATGTATTCTGCATTTTTCTAGAATCAAGACTCCAAATAATTAAGACACAATCTTTGCACTAAGACATTTTATAAGCTGGCAGCAGAGATGGACATAAATATAAATAAATATTATAAAGGGTGGTATTAATACATTAAGTAAATTAATGATATTAGAAGTGCATACAAGGTACAATGCTGACATAATATGGAATGAGTTTGAAAACAAGCGCAGGCATACTTGGAGATATTGCAGGTTCAGTCCCAGACCACTGCAATAAAGAGAAGGGTAATCCTCATCCCATGACCTCCAGCTGCTGCACAGATCTATTAGTACTATTCCCATATCTGCTTTCATACCCTCAATATTTCCTCTCTGGTGTGTTCCACTTCCAAAAGCTGGCACCTGCCTCTCTTTATTGGAAAGTTGTCCTTCAATCTCACTTTTCCTAGATGAACATAGAAGTCCAATGACTGGGAATGTGTGCCCTCCCCCTGCCAGCATATTTTCTATCAAATACCGGGAAATGTGGTGGGCTAGGAACTCTAGATATCTTCTACTCATCTAGACATTTCTGATTTGTGATTTTCATCCAGAGTTCTCCAGTGAGACTGAGCCAAAACTTCCCTCTGTGGGACTCAACTTGAAAGTGCTCCCTTCTTTGACTTCCTTCCATTTCTGGTTCCACTTTCCTACTTCCCTATTGTTTTCTTCTGTAAATTACTTTCGCATAAATCCTTGTCTAGGGCCTGCTTGAAGGAAACCCAACCTACGACAATTGCCTTGGAAGATAGTATGCAGCCTCTGCTATAAGTCTATTGCCAGTAGAATTCCCGTCCTCCAAAGGGATCAATTCAGAAGATGTACTGAGCATCTTATAGGGCAAGATATGAGATTAAGTTAGTTAAATCTGAACTAATAGCCCTTCTACACCACCATCTTTGTATTGACAGTTTTGTTTACTGTGTAAGCAAATATGCATATGCATTTTTTCTAAATTTTATTTTGTATTTTGTTCCATTTTACAGAACTCATACCATTATCAAGTTAAAAGAAAATCAAATTAACTTCGTCAAATATAGTAAGGTCTGGGAAAATTTTGAGGGCTCTTTTTTTCATGAATTGCCTAATTTCTGCCCAGAATACTAAAAAAAAGAGACACGTGTTGGCAGGAACTGACTACTTACCTAACAGGCAATTCGCTCTTCTCTAATAACCAAACTCTGAATTTGTCCATGAATTAGGCAGCAATCAGAAGGTGAGATGAGTCTGACTTCTGTTATAGGTATTGAATATGTGATTAAGGTTTGATCAATTTGATGTAAGAAATCTAAGTCTTTTGCTCTCTAATTATAAACAAAACAATTATAAACAAAACCAAAACCAGAAATGGGTGAACTGTTTTTGTTTCTTTTTTAGCTTAAATAAATTGATTTTTTTTAAAAAGTTAAAAAAAAAAAAAAAACTAACAGTGTGTGACAAAAACTTGCTGATGCTACTCTTTCCTAATATAGCTTCTGGAAATGCTACTGAGATATCTGGAATGGCAGGAGCTTTCTTGTTACTATGAGGCACAAGCAGGAGGACAGAAAGCCAACACACTTAGGATAATGTAGCAGAGTATAAAAAGAAATTAGATCCTGTTGGCACTGCTAAGCTGCTGAATCAACCCAGAACTATCTACTGCAAAATTTTTGTTAAGTGAGATAATTAAATGTCATTAATGTTTAATGTCATATCTTCAGTTAAAATCATTATTGATTGATACAAAGTGTATCATGAAAGGATTTTAGCAGCTAGTAGTATTTGAAATCAAGTTCAGGAAGTGGTTTCAGAAATGGTGAGTATAACCCTATAAAAGTAGGAAATTACCTGCACATATAACACTGGGGAATATGCAGAGAAAGAATGAACTGTTTTGGACTCTGGAAAACTATCTGTAGAAGAGAACTAATGTTCAGCATTATTTAAGCTGCATGTGTCATACTTTGCAGAGGTCTTAAGTCAAATGCTCCAATAATTTGAAAACAAAAACACTTAAACATAGCATATATGCAAGAAGTATATCACCTTTAAGTTTTAAAAAATTACATTAGAATTTTTCCATATATACATTTACTTTGATGGGGAAATAATTTAATCAAATGGTCTTCTGTTTTAAAATTAACTGTTTAAGATTATAACAGTTTCCTATATTTAGTTTGATTGCAGTTTATATTGTAACAAATCTGATTTAGAATGATACAAATATGATACTTCAAACTTACGTTCACGATTTATCCTGAAAAGTTAAATATTCAGCTACTTATCTGACCTTGTGTTTAATATGTACCTATACTTACTCTATTTTCATTTCATAATGAAAATCAACCAACCATTGAGAGTTGTTTTAAACACAAAAATTTCCTGAAGTTTTTCCAATGCAGGTAGATTTTTCCTACACATTATCAGTTAATAAACTAATCTTATTTTGTTTCTTTTCACACTATTTAATAAAATATTAAATTGATTGAAGGACAGAATTCAATATAATAAAATATACAGGATAAAGTTACCAAATCTAATACATGTGTGTTATGTGAGTATATGTACACACATTTATAATAACCAATGAGACGTTATGATCAAATATGTTATTTACAATAGTACTACATAAATAGATTAAAATATTTTAGCATAATGATTACAAGAAATGAGTGCAACAAAATAAGATAAAACTATGAAATCTTTCTGATATATAAAAGGAGTCTTGCCTAGTTGAATAGATATTCATGAATTTAAATCAGAAATTGAATAATGTAATATATTATATTCCCAAGCTAATAATAGCTAATGAATTTATAAGCAAAATCCAGTATTTTTAAATGTCTTAAAATATCCAAGGTTCAATTAAAGAGGAAGCACTTTATGAAAATGAAATGTTGTGGTAGTAGGCCTGCTCTAGAAAATATTGATACATATTTTTTTAAAAAAACACATTAATTAGCATGTTACAGATGAGACAAAAAAAATAAATATATCAGAATTGATAGCTCAGATAGAGACCATGTTTCTATTTAGTAAATGTAAGAGAAATTTAATGATGTCAGTGGTATTCGATTGATTAATCAAGCAATTTTATAGGAAAAATTGATTAGAAGTTTAGGTCAACATCTATTTTGATTATGTCTACATTTACATCAAAATTAATCTAAGAAAAAAAATTACCTGATATCTGGATGTATAATGATTTGCTACATTTAAGTCTACTTGAAGGCATTTGACTACCTAAATAAAATTTTAACATACAACATTAGTAGGTAATTTGATATGTATTTTTTATATGAAGTTTGTGAAATATTTAAAATAACTAATTTAAATGTGAAATTTAATCATCAGATCTTTATTCTTACTAGATTTTTTCCCCCCTAAATATCAGCAGTTAGGATCAAGTGAGGAACGAAAGGCATCATAAGGTTGAGAAATGGATCCTTGTAAGCCATTTAGTTAACATAATTGGAGGAAAAACAAAGGATTGAAGGCAAAAAGAAAACAAGGGATAAAAAGTATATTAGAAATTTTTTAATTTCTGGAAAGTAAAGCTAGTTGAAAATGATGGATTGCTATGAAAATTCTTTGCCTTACATCTCAGGTAGAGGAAAGGCATTATCTAGCAAGTTTAATCTTATATTTTTGAATTAGAATACTAATCTGAGTTAGATGTATTAAAACTTTCAATTTCCCTTTTCATTATTGAACTTCTATTTAAATATATTTTTGGCTTTCCTTTTTAAAAATTTTTCTTCCAGTTTTATTGAGATATAATTGACAGCACTGTATAAGTTTAAGGTGTACAGCATAACGATTTGACTTACATACATTATGAAATGATTACTACAATAAATTTAGTGAACATCCATCATCTCATATAGATACAAAATAAAAGAAAAAGAAAAAATATATGTTTTCCTTATTTGCTTGTTGGTTTTGAAGTATAATTGAACTACAACACTGTGTTAGTTCCTGTTACACAACATAATGATTCAACATTTGTATACATTTCAAAATGATCACTATATGTCTAGTTACAATGTCGCCATAAAAGATACTAGATAGTTTGTGACTATATTCCGGTGATGTACATTTCATTCCTGGGACTCATTTGTTTTGTAACTGGAAGTTCATACTTCTTCATCTCCTTCACCTTTTTCTTTCCTCCCCTTACGACCCTTCCCCTCTGGCAATAGTTTGTTTGTTCTCTGTATCTATGGCTCTGTTTCTATTTTGTTATATTTTTTCATTTGTTTTGATGTTAGATTCCACATATAAGTGAAATTATAAGGTATTTTTCTTTGAGTTATCTCATTTAGCATAATACCCTTTAGGTCCATCCACGTTGTATCAAATGGCAAAATTTCATTCTTTTTTATAGCTGAGTAATATTCCATTATACATTATACAATTATATATATATGTGTATGTGTGTGCATGTATAGTATATATATGTAATATATATATTGCATATTCTTTATCCATTCATCTATGGATGGGCATTTAGGTTGCTTCCATATCTTGGTTATTATGAATAATGCTGCAATGAACATAGGGGTGGGAAGAGGCTGTCTTTTCACTGTTGTATATTCTTGCCTTCTTTTTCATAGATTAATTGACCATATAAGTGTGGATTCATTTCTCTATTCTGTTCCATTGATCTGTGTGTCTGTTTTTGTGCAAGTACCATACTGTTTTGATTACTATAGCTTTGTAGTCTAGTTTGGAATCAGGGAACATGATACCTCTAGCTTTGTTCTTATTTCTCAAGATTGTTTTGGCTATTAGGGGTATTTTGTATGTAAATACAAATTTTAGAATTATTTTTCCTAGTTGTGTGAAAAATGGCATTGGTATTTTGATAAGGATTTCATTGAATTTGTAGATTGCCTTGGGGAGTACAGTCATTTTAATAATATTAATTCCTCCAATTCACGAGTACAGTATATCTTTCCACTTGTTAGTGTTGTCTTCAGATTTTTTCATCAATGAATTATAGCTTTCTGTACAGTTTTAGGTACAATTTTATAGGGAAGACCTCTGTGCATTTCTAAACCATATTTGTAGCAAGAGAATTTTTGTATCTGTAAGCATTCTGCATTTAAACATAGGAAGAAAATAAGCAATAATTTTCCTTTGGTCCAGTCTAGAACTATTATATACTTTAATAATAATAATAATAATAATAATAATAATATTTTATACATATATCATGCACACATACACATATACATACTTACAAATATATGTGTATGTGTATGGGTCTATTTTCTTATGTGTAATACATATACATATAGAGAATTCTTGATGCAATTAACCTACTTATAATTGGGCCTCAGATCATCAAGAAAGGTATGGACTTTTATCTGTATCTATACTTATACCTTGAATGCTTTGTATACAGAAAGTTTATTTGGTTAAAGTATAACAAAGGTGGAAAATCTTCTCAGCATCATTAATACTAAACACATCTCAAAGCCATACTTCCTATACTAGCTATATAGAATGATACATCAGTGCCCTCACCTAAAAAATGTACAGAATAGAGCTAAATTACATGTACTAAGTTCAATAAAGAGTGAAAATTGTTCTTACATTCATTCATGTATTCATTTAACAAACAATTTTTTCAAAGATTATTATGAATCAGACATTGTGCTGGGAAGGAGAAGATAAGTGGAATTAGAAACAATATCTACATCTGTATATCTAGTGACAAGATAACTGGAGAAGTGTTGAATAGACCCACTTTATGAGTAAGCAAAGATTGAGTAATAGATAAAAGTAAAACATTTCTGATTATATATCAAAGAGACAAATGTCTCACTTACTGCTGACATAAGAAACCTATTACTACTATCCTGAGGTATCAAGCAGTACAAATTTATAAAAAGTTTAATTTCTTATTGCTCACCAATGGCAATGCTGCTATTCTCATAGCTTCGTCTACTTCTGTGAATCATTTATTAGAATTATATGTGAAGTCCATGCTAAGGAAATCGTGTTTTGTTTGGTAGGCACTGGAAATATTTTAAATGTTCTTTGATCTAGGAAGTAAAATCATTATAAAATATAGTACCTAGGGATATTATTCAGAGAAAGATTTAAAGAGTGGAATTAAAGACAAAAAGACTGAAACCCCAGGCACAGTCAACAGGCTATTTCTGTACTATAAATGCTAGATATTAGAGCACATCCATTGTGGCAAATAAAAGCCAAATAGGAAAGGATAAGATGCCTCCAAAGTTTTGAATCTGCATTACCTGGAGAATGATAGCCAAATTTTAAAATTATATAAATGTAAGAGAAAAGCTGTGTTTGGCTTTTATTGTTTTTTCATTTGTTTTTAAGAAAACTAAATAAAAAACTTATTTCAAGGTTGGGTGTCAAATGATAAAGAAAAGAACACCCAAGTACTTCTGATGATGATAATTAATATTTTTAACTACTAACTAGGTTCAAGGCACTAATCTAAGTGCTCGTTTGCTGCTTGTCACAAACCCATTTTTCAAATGAGGCAACTGGAGCCCAAAGACATAAAGTGTCCAGTGTTAGTTAGCTCATCACTGGTAGCACCTGGACTTGAACACAGACATTCTGCTATAAAAAACTGTGCTCTTAACCAATTTACCATCCACAAATAAATGTCTTAAGTCATGTTTAAGGAAAGAGTGGGAGCTGATAAATGCATAGATTTTGGAAAGAGGAAAAGAATAGTTGAGTAAGAGAATACGGAGCAGTTTTTCTTAACAGTGTCCAACTGTACAGCTTTATAATCAGATCCATAGGTCCAAACACTGAGGATCTTCAATCAGTAGGTTTTGAGTAGAAACTGACAGGTCTATTTAAAAGAAGATCCATAGTGATTCTGATTCACAGGTAGGGTGAGAATCACAAATGTAGGGGTGGGGGCGTATAGAGAGCAGGAATGTAAACCTTGAGAAACATCCACATGCTATAGGAATACTATTTATTTTACATCATTAATTCTGTACACCATCCCTACATCTCAAGTTTATCAGGGAGTTACCGAGTTTAAGCTGCATCCACGGACACACAATTTCTAAATGTAGAGACAGGGATCCAAAGTCTGACTTTAAAGTCCATTATTTTCCCCATTAGACTAGAGTTTCTTTGAGATTATGTATTCAGAGCCCTAGAGATTTAAAGAGCTTTCTTGGGGCCACCTTGGTGGAGGGAAGCAGAGTGGATAAAGGGATGCAGAACAAGAGCTCAGAGGCCTGCATTCCACTGTCTTCTTATATTTCCAGTCACAGAATCTTTGCTCTTATATAGTGGGATTCTAATATTAATTGTAAAAGCGGCTTCAATGACTAAAAAGAGTGTGAAAGTTACTGAACTAACCCAAGAAGACAAAGTAGGAGTAAAAAAGCAGATAGGGGTGTTCAGAAGATAGCATTATATGTACAGGAAAGCTCTATTTTAACCAACTTATGCAAATCATGAAAAACTGAAAAATTCGTAAATGCTATCAACCATAAGAATATTTGAATAAAATCATCCCCAACAAAGCAATGCTATTGATACTACTTCCCCTTATTAGAAAATCACATTTCTTACATTAACTAAAATTTTTTTACAATATACTTCCATTTTAGGATGAGATTTTGGCTAACCTGTCATCATGTATCACACGCTTTGGAGAGACTTTAATACAAGGGATTCCAAACTGGTACCCAGATCGAAATGGGTTCCCCTGCTATGCTGTGTTTGCAGGATGGCCATGTGATCCGTAGTCTAAACCCAGATGCATTTGAAAGGGACAATAGGCATGAAACTTGACAGTCCCAGGTATACGGGATATATGGGCATACTACCCTTTTAGCTACTATAAAGTTGAAAAACATCAGTCTGAACACTTTTATATGAATGAGGTTTTCCAGTTCACCAAAGTCCTCAGTACTCTTTAGTGTTCTCTTTTGTTACCTATCTGATACCTATTTTATGCAAATAAAAAATATGAATATAAAATCATCCCCTTTCTAAGAAAAGGCCTTATATGTATATATTGTGTGCATGCATGTACATACATGATTTTTAAATCTATTCATACCTTGGTTCTCCCACATAATGGATAATCTTTACTCTGCCTCTCATTAGAAGGATTCTCATTCATTCTCCCCCATTATCCCAGCTTAGTCTTTTATTTGTTCCTGAAGAAGCTGAATTCCACCTGACAATAGTTTCAATGTAGTTAATGTTATGATTTCCATTATTCTCTTTTACTGGGCATAATAAAAACCAACAACATACCTGTAGCTGATGAACAATGAGAACAATGTATCAGCAGATGTTTTAATACTTGGCCAAAATTTCTCCCATCTGACCTATATTATACTAAGTGAAGTCTAATTAAATGCTAGCTTTGTTGAATATATTCATCATAAAATAAATGGAGTATTGTTAGCAAAATAGCCAGTTTAGAGCTCCAGTAGTATACAGAACTGTTTTGCTATACAACCAAAACCACTTATTTTGGAGTACTTGAACCTAAGCACAAAGTCGAAAACAAGAGAATGAGAATGAGAATAATAAATTATGGAAATCAGAACTAATTGTACTTCCAGGGGTTTGATAGATTATTCTTTTAAAAGAGGAGAGAAGAGCAGGTTTTTTATTATTGCAATGCTGAGATGAATTACCCACGACCTTATGTAAACTGAAAGCCTGTATTGACCTGTTGAAATGGGAAAGCTTGTAACCATGGCAACGGAGGACAAGTAAAATTGGTTTTTTCTGCAGTTATAAATAAGGTGGAGAAACCCTGGGCTTTTCTTCCCTCAATCTGTGACAAAGACAACACAGAAAATAAAAACCACCATTTTTCTCTCTATGGTTTTGCCAGTCATAAAATGCAAGTCAATTTACATGAAAATCTCCACAGAGGCAGACTGTTATCTACAAGGTGTGAAGGAAGAGAAGGTAGGTAGTGGGGATGGGGGAAATAAAGAACCAGAAAGATATAGAAGCTCATAGGCAATGCCACTGATTAAAAAATTATTTCTTAGATGCATGCCACATACAATTTCAGTGTTGTACATTTCAAGGTATCTAAACATACTTGAGCCAAAGTGCAGGAGAAAACCCTCAAGCCATTCCAAATTGTTATGCTGTATCTCTCTTTTATCTAGAATAAAAAGGGTATTAAGCACAGTATATTTGTAACTATATCTACTCTTTCTATGTTCTGAAATAAATGAATGATGATATATGAGGCTTTGAAATGTGATTCTGTATGGGCTTAGTGGCCATTATGGTTAATTCTGTTAATCCTTTTAAGTCTGAATTTTTATCAAGTGTTTTTCAAAAATTTAACCTCTTTCACCCAACACTTGGTGGCACTACTACTTCATAAGGCAAGTCCCTGAAAATGATTCCCAAAACTTCTGTATTAAGGCTTTGGAAAATATCTTGTCTGCCAGACTAGACTGTAACCCTTCAGCTCTAATGCTTTGAATATGATGCTTGAGACATTAATAAATCTTCTGTCCCTCCCATGACAAATAGGGAAAAAAAATTGTTACAAGCACTAATTTTTATCACACTAGGTTAATAGGGATGAAAAGTGGAAGAAAGGCACTTTCATAGAATATTTATTAGGCTAATGCTTTAGAGTCTACACTGTCTAAGGGAACTTTCTGAAATGATAGAAGGGTTCTTTGGAACACTAGGATGATGGAGGTTGGCTTGTCTAAGATGCAGCTACTAACCACGTGTGGCTATTGGACACTTAAAGTTTAGCCAGTGCAACGGAGAAACTGAAATTTTCTTTAGAAATGTTTTTAATTAAATCAGCTTAAATTTCAGTAATCACAAGTGGGCAGAGGCTACCATGTTGAACCACAAAGCTTGGACCTTGCTATAGATGAATCCAAGGTGTTGGCTCAAGAGAGTTGACTAAAGAGGACAGGAAGGGATGCAAAGTACGGTAAGAAAAGTGATGACACCACCTGCTCCCCAATCTGTGGGGGAAAATTAGATTAAATTAAATAAACCAGTCTCTAATATAATAAAAGCAGCTCACTATCTTCTCCATTGTCACTTAGGAAGTAGTGGAGTGTTTTCTTTGCAATAATATATGTACTGATTGGGTTTCCCTTCTAAACATTTCTCTTTTTGGTATATTTTTTTCCTCTTTATAATAGTTAAGGGACCAGAAACACATTCAGTGGCAGTCACTTTGAATTGTGCTACCCTAAGGATGGTCACATGGAGCTTTTCATCACTCAGTCCCATCCCCCGTGACCTGGACTGAAGGGCAGAATAAGGCTTTCCAAATGTGTTCTTTCTTATCCCACTGAATGCAGCAGGTTACCTTCAACAACAGTGAGTTGCAACAGTGAGAGGGATGATTCAAAGAGCCTTCTTATCCCCAGGCCTGAAACCATATTTGGAAAGACAATGAGAATGATCAGTCATTAGTGTATCCTGGACCACTCTTACTTCTAGCACTAATTTCTCCCTTTAATTTCTTATGCGGCTTATTCAAGTTTTGTTAAACTTGATTCTGTCTCCCTTACTTGGAATCGGGCTCTCAGAGGAAAGGGGCTAGATTTTGGTTTTCACTTTTTTGCAACCTCTGGCCCCTAACCCTATACATCTATGGTGACCCTTTTCTACTGTCAGAAGAAAATGAAGGAATTAGGAGAATTGAGATATCACAAATGGGAATTCCTCTGTTATAAAAGCAATGTGCTGATAGCCACCTCCTAATAGTGACAATGCAATTTACTGACAGTTATGGATGTGCAGGAATTACTGCCAGAATATTGTAAGAAATCCATTTTGGGTTCTAAATTTGAACAACTGTATTGCTGCGATAAATTCTGTGGCATATCAAGAGTGACTCCACAGGTAACTGGTTATTTTAAAAACTTTTCCTCTGCAGTTCTATTACATGCACTTATAACATAATCTTTCTGAAAGATGTTTTTTCACTCATCTGCTTCCTGTTGCCTTCAGCTGGTCAAAATCCGTACTCTATGCCTATGGACCATATGCCAGGACTACTCCCCCCACTTCCATCACATAAAAACTTTCCTTTTTCTCTTCTACTTCCCTACAAATAATGCCTTCTGTTCTTAATCCATTTCCAGTTCAAAATAGGTACAGAATGGTCTTGATGATTGTTTTACATCTTCACATATTATTTCTTATATTTTCACTAATATTTTCATTGATCATTTTCTGTCTTTATTATGCCCCCAATCATATATCCTTAAGAATCACTGAATTCTAGAAAAGACACAGATTCAGAGATCCACTGATGAAGCACATCTTAACCTAGGGTAAATTAACCTTCTGAAAATTGAAGAAAAATTTTCTTGTTTTTGTGAAAATATTTATCAGCCAGAGCCTATTTGACTGAAAACACACCAGCTACCTGAATGGAAAGAATTAAGGAATTGTTAACTAAGTATAAAGGGTGAGAGCAAAATGCTAGGGCATTTATCATGAAGGTAACAACTATAAAAAACAAACCACCACAAGCCCAAATGCTCAGGAAACAATGGGGTAGTGGCAACAACCTAGAAACTTAAAGGAGGGGCCTCTGGGAGCCGAAAACCAGACTTCTCAGGAGGGACTAAACATGTGTCCCTGGGTGGAAGGCAAGATGTAGCTGATTCTGCAACTGCTGGCAGAATTGCTGACTGCATTCAGCTGCTGCTACAAAAATAGCTGCTGCTTCCAGGGTGAGAAGACGTAGCAGTGACGCTCACAGGAAGTACAAGCAGACAGGAAGCCCATGTAAGGCAGAGAGGAAGGAACAAGTCTCTTCCTCGTCCAGACTTGCAAGCTTCCTCTGATACCTTTATTGGCAGAGCTAAACAGAGAGACAGTTTTGACAGAGCAGAAATGCAGTGGTCCGAGTTCCAGCTCCTCAATCAGTAAGTAGGGTATAGAGAATAGGGTTGAAGCTGAGAGAAAATGGTTTAATAATTGCCACAGACTATATATATTTATATATAATTTTTTTTTAATGGGGAGAGAGCCTATATTTTCATTAGCTTCTCAAAGCGATACGTAACTTCCAAATCATTAAGAATTATTGAATAAGCAGAAAAGATAAAAGAACCTCATGATAACAAACCTGATGTCCTTTCCACTATTTTACTCTGTGTCTTCCATTCCTTGGTTAATTACGTTCTCACTAACAAGAAGGCATCTTAATGCAAATTTCAAAACATCGTTAGTGCTCAGAACACATTGTTAGGAGGTGTTAACCAAAAAACAAAACAAACACACACATATCCAAAAAAACTTTCTCACAACCTATTTGAGGTCTATGTCTATAAGATTTACAAATTTCCCAAAAGTCAAATCATTATTTTAAGTACAACAAAGTCTACAACTTGTTTGTTTTCAAGAATTATTATTTTATTCATAAACTAAGAGTACATTGAACATATAAATTATTTAACATAGCTTACTCTATTAGAATGAATTTTAAATGAATTTTAAATTAGTAATTAATTTTTTCCCTACCTGATAATGGTTGAAACAGTTCCTTTGGATTGTTACTTGTTACTTGTTATTCATGCATATACAGCTGCTTGGGTATGTTGGAAACTCAGAGGCAGATCAGAGGAAAAGGAAAAAAAGTCAAGAAAATAGTCTGGGTTAGGACTGTTCAACTGTTTGCATCATGACCAATACATCATAATAGTGTCCTACAATGTGTGGTGACCTTGTACTTAATATTTAAATGGGTCCAATAAATTATGTGACATTCTAATGGAAACAATATATTATGGAGTGTTAAACAGACCTTTCTAGAAATAGAGATGCTTAGGTTAAGTTGAAAATGCTGTTTTATTTTGGAATGATTCCATAATTTTAGGAATAAAGCAAATGCTGAGAGTTCTGGGAATAAGGTTGTCATGAAGGAGAGAGCTGGAAAGAGAAAGTCTATCTAGACATAAGCAAATGGATGCCTCATAAAGGAGGTCTCTAGTCCCAAAGAAGAAACTGTAGAGGGAAGAGGAAACTCCCTCTTCACAGAAGTGCTGTCACATGGACCAAAATAATTCAGGAGGGGATTAAAACAAAAGACTGCAGCTTTGCTTATACTCAGCTTCCCAGGGTACTGGATATGGATTTTGGCACAGCAAGATTAACCTATCCATCACTGGTGAAAGGGGGGTTTCTAGGACACCACTGAGCTTTATTCACAAATTAGACTGAGTGTGAGGTGACACTGAACACACCTGGAGGAACAAGGGACTGATGGTCATATCCTCAGATCCTTGGAAAAATAATAGCTAGACCAATAGGTATGAATGTAAAGCAGAGCATTTCATTAACTGAACTGAGAGGTGAAATACCCCAGTGATTAGAATTAGAGTATTACTTGTGCTGCATGAAGTAAACTTCTCTGATAACATTTCCTTACCACACAAAGTAAATCTACACAGACATCTTTTCATCTATTATGTCTGAACCTTAAATTTTCTCATATTATAGATACAGTGCCTATTTTGTTTGCCGTGGCAGTCTCAGTTACAAGATTATGAAATGCCCCAGGGCAGGGCATATGCTTCCTTCATCTTGGAATCATTATTACCTGGCACCCAGCCTGGTACGCAGCAGGCATCCAAACAGTTGAGTGAATTTGTTGAATTTCAATCTGTTTTTAAAACAGAATCAATTGAATCAAACAAGTGAAAATGTTCCCTTGATCTCAGTGATTTCTGGTCACTCTCAGACAATAGATACAATTCATCAAATGCTGTATTTCAAGGTTTGAAAGGACCTGAAAAGTTATCTATTTTACCTGCCTTTGAAATCCTGAATCTTATTTCTTCATATATATGTGTGTGTGCAATCCATGTAGACACGTACATTTTACGCTCACATGTATCTGTCTTTAAATTTGCATTTTGAGGGAGTTTTTCCCTGAAGCTTCAATAATTTGTTTTATTCATTTGTTTAACACAGAAGGCCTGTGCTCAAATTCATGTTTAAGAAGTCATAAAAAGTGAAAAGAAACATTGATACTCATTAGGCTTTAAGCAAATATCATAAACACCTAATTGCTTTTAGAGAAAGAGCAAGGTAATACACAGTATTTATTGGATTTTCAACCTAGTATATGATGCATCTTTTTATACTCTGTACCCATTTGTAAGTGCTGTTGACCACAGTATTACTGAGGATCCAATAAATGAATGACTGACAGAATAGCATATTAATAAAAATGATCCTTTTAAAGTAAAATGCCAAATATCCTGAGGGCAAAAATAAATGTAAATGTAAATAATAGTAACAAGTTTGGCATTTATTTAATTTTAACTTTTTAAAAAAGAAAAATTAGAAATTTAAGCTGGAAAGTGATTAATCATTTTGAAAATGCTTTCCTTAACAGTCCACAGTATGATCCATTGCCTTACAACAAATGTTCATTCATTCAAGAAATATTGATTCGACCATCTACCAAACAATTTGTTAGGCTCTAAAAATAAAGTGTAAGTAAGAACTAGTGAGGTTCCTGCACTCAATGAGCTTACATTTTAATGTGGAAAATGAACAATAAATGTTAGCTTCATATGAATTAAGCTTCATGTGAATTAAGTTCTGAAAATTATAGGCACTATGAAGGAAATAAGTAGGTGCTATAATACTGGACAAGAGCTTGTATAACTCTAGGCCCAGGGAGCAGCAAAAGGTTTGAGGTAGGAAAGAATTTGGAAGTATTTGGAAAGCTTGGGTATGACTGAAGCTTAGAGCGAACCATGGAAGATGCTATGAAGTGAAGTTTGAGAGAGATTGAACAGAGCATGGTAGGCATTGAAATGGGCTTTGAATTTTTTTCTAATGGTAAACCAATGGAAACTTTTAAGCCAAAAAAAAAAAAAAAAAGGCATGGTCTGATGGATATTTAAAAGTCTGAGTGGAGACATTTGGTAAAGAAGAGATTATAGGAGGATTGGGGTGGATCTAAGGAGATCACATAGAAGAAGGGTATTTCAGGAGTCCTGGTGAAAGTTAATTAGGCTTTCAGTGATGTTCTGGCAGTGGAGATAGAAGCAAGTAGTGGAATTAAGATGTATTTCGGAAGTCAAACTAAGAAATGGTTAATTCAGTATGTAGTTTAAAAAAATGAGGAAGCCAGATTAATTCTTGACTGTTAACTTGAGTGTCTGGGTAAGATGATGTCTACTGTGAGATAAATAGGTTAGATATTGGTAAAATAAAATGGACAGACATTGTGTAAGAAGTTGTACATAAAAAGTCAGAAGTGTGAAAGTCTGGGATGAGAGACACATTTAAGGTTTTTTGGTGCATTAAAGAATGGGCAAGAAGGTAGATATAAAAGATGATGTGATCCTAAACCCAGTGCTAGCAATCCCAACATGTAGAAGCCAAGTAGTATGAGACACTCTATCGTAGGAATTTGAGAAGGGAGAGGATCATTAAATTAGTAGTTATAACAATGATCTAAGGTGTTAAAAAAATTCACGGTGGTAGAGTGTTTTAAGAAAGATAAAGGTTGGGATGAAGGTGAGAGATCACATCATATGAGGAATTGGGACCACTTAGGTCATATGACCTTTTGATAGGGCAATGAGAAGAAGCTAGACCTTGTGGGTTGAAAAGTGGATGAGAACTAAAAAAGTGGAGAGAGGGAGTATAAAACACTTTCCTGAGAATATTTTTGATGTACATAAAGTGAAACTGTACAGGAGTTGGAGGGGAGTGTGTGGAGACAAAAGGTATACTGACTCATTGCCTAGCACAAAGTTCGCTCTTTTTGCTATAAGCTCACATTTCACCTCCAGGCTGTATATTTCAATATTTCCTCACCCAGTTCTCTACAGGGCCCCAAGTACTGTGTCAGAGTTTTTTCTACTTCTGTGCCTATTTAATTATCTAGTTTCACTTCTTGTTCTGTATTTTGAAAATACTCTCCCACCTCTTATTTGCCTGTCCTACTCCAAAACTCAGCTCTCATCTCCTGCTCCCCATTGAATGCTTCCCTGTGATTCCCTTCAGCATTGAGTGTCTTAAATCTCTGACCACTTACTTCCTGTTCATCCTAGAGGTTAAAGACCAAGAGAGAACTGTGGCCATGTTTCTAGGAATCTCCAAGTCCTACACTGACAAAAATAGAGAGAAAGAAGGAGATTATGAAAGAGAGAGAGAACCAGCTTTCCTTGGGAAATCCTAACTTGTTGTACTACCCAGAGGAGGTAGAAAACAGAAAGAGAGACATCACTTTTTTAGGTATCTTTGTGACATGGGGGAACAGAAAATGTGAGAAATCATTATAGAAAAGAAAAAAGTAGGAGAATAGAGAGATCATGTCCTTTGGAGCACAGAAGTAGATTATTTCTACTTGTAATCTCTTTAAAATCCATTTCTCCATCTCTGGCCAAGAATATTAGCAAGTCCTTCTCTCTTACATAACAATCAAGCCACAGTGGGACTGGTGTGAATGAAGAGAGAAACATTCCCCTTTCCTGGTCTTTCTTTGGAATTTACCAACAGGTCTTGTGGAAGCATATTTAATATGACAACTTCTCATGTGTTTATCTTTTCCTAAAAACAATATAAACGTATTATGAGCAAGAAAATATCATCTGTCTGTGTAAATACTTTTGCTTATGTATTTTTATTTCTATAGTGTTCTATAAATTGAGTATTGGTGTGATTTATAAACAGATTTAAAATTATAAATGTAATCGCTGTGATTGACAACCAAAAACACACTTATTGGTAGGAATAATTTCCACTATATTGTTGTATGACTTTCTACTATATATAATCCAAAGCCATACCATTAGACTGCAGTTTTCCTTGAAACTCCTTGAGAAGCAAGTTATTCAAGCACCCTTTATTTCTGTGATCTAGTAACTCAGCCAATCAGCATATATGTATGGATTAATGGATGGATGGATTAAACCACTCCTTGAAGTAGTTTGGATCTCCTGAGAGAGAAATATATAAAAATATGAGACATTCTAATATCTTCCTCACCTGTGTTCATCATCTTTCTGGGTATTTATCTAGTTGAAGTAAGAATGGATAATTAAGAGTTGCAGTTGTAGTTAATATAGTAACTGAACACACTAAAAATGAGATTTAGAAAACATTTCCCAAATTATAATTCCTGGAGATGTGAGGCGTTCCATGAAAAAACAGAAGATTACTAAAAAAAAAGCATGTGTTAATAGACGTTCAATGTGCAGTACCATAGCAGGTGATCTGAGAAGAAACAGAGTAAGAAGCATTGAGTTAGAAATTGTCATAATCAGTAAAGTAAGTCAGACAGATGAAGACAAATATCATATGATATCGCTTATATGTGGAATCTAAATATATGGTATAAATGAACTTATTTACAAAACAGAAATAGAGCCACAGATGTAGAAAACAAACTTATGGTTACCAAGGGGGAAAGTGGGGGGAAGGGATAAATTGGGAGATTGGAATTCACATATGCACACTACTATATATAAAATAGATAAATAATAAGAACCTACTGTATAGCACAGGGAACTCGACTCAGTACTCTGTAATGACCTATATGGGAAAAGAATCTAAAAAGGAGTGGATATATGTATATGTATAACTGATTCATTTTGCTGTACAGCAGAAACTAACACAACATTGTAAAGCAACTACACTCCAATAAAAATTAATTTAAAAACAAGAAAAGAAAAATCTCTTTCACTGATTTTTAGAAAAGGGCTACTTGTTCATTCTAAGTTTGGTGCCTCTTTTCATGTTGTTCTCTGCATCTGGTCCTTCCTTTCACTCTCTCTGTGTTTTTGAAGACCAGTTAGACTATGTCAGTGACAACACCATAGTCCCCCTGCCAAAGGAGGTGACTCTCCAGGATAACTCTCCTTCCTGCATCATTCCATGGCAGCAACTACCAGGCAACTCAATTATTTCTCTCTTGCTGTTTGGTCATTGGACCACTGAGACCTCCATTTTTTGCCATGACGTTGGAAGAAAAATACCTGGAGAATTGCTTGGAGACTTTCAAGTGCCTTAGCTTAGAAGAATCACACATCCCCACTTCTCACTTTTCTTTGGACAGAATTAATCATGTAGCAATTCCTAACTGCAAGGAGGCTGAAAGTATATTTTCTCATATGATCAAAAAGGAAGGGTATTTGTGAGGACTAGAAATGTCTACTGCACTCTAAAACTTTTACCCAGCTTTCTGTGATTAAGTCACCTGTATGTGCAACTTATAGAGTAGGTATTCCAGAAGCATCTTTGCCATGATGAAATAAGTTTCAACCACTGCTATAGAACTGATTATATTCATTCTCCTCCAACTGAGGATTGAACTATCAGACCTCACATTCTTAGTATTTCAGTAGCTGCCCTAAGGGTAGCCTCTCCATTCATCCCATCATCATTCCCAGTGTTATCCTCTTTTGGTAGTGTATACTCCCAGATGAAAGCCAGTCTTTCACTTTTTGGGGACAGATGGACTTGCAGCTCAGAATCTGATGTCAGATGGCTTGATTTTGTATCATGGCACCAATACTTACTAGATATGTGACCTTGGGAAGGTTATTCAACATTTTAGTGCTACGAGTTCCTCACTTGTAAAATAGAGAGAATCAGAGCTTCTACCTTGTTGGGTGACTATGATAATTAAATCAGAAAATAAATGTAAATATTAACTATTATTAGTAAAGGTCCTTATACCTTCGACCCCATATTATCTTCACCATTTTTGTATGCTAACTGAAAACTGACTTTCACTGTGTGAATCTGAGTTGTTTGATTTGTTTTATGTCCTTTAATGATACAAGGACAGAAAATGTGGAAAGTGTTCTCCTTGCTCAGTTGCCTCCTCTAAGCAATTCCTTCCTCTTTTTCCTCCTCTAGGGCAACAACAAGAAAAAGACCTGCCTCTTTGAGCGACATGCTTTCAAGAATACTATCCTTCTTCCTTAATACTGCTATATATACCAACATTCTTGCCATCTCTTCATGTTAAAGGCTCTAACTCCTGACTCCTAGTGTTTCTTGGTGAGTCCAAAATCCATGTGGGTATCTCTTAATAACAAACCTCTTCTCCATCCTGTACCTCTGGAGGTCAAGTAACTTTTACTTCCACTCAGTTCCAGGTTCTACTTCCATAATTATAATTTACATACTTTTATTACCCAAAATATCTTAATTTGAAATATCCAATTTCTCTGTCATCTCTTATCTTTCTAACTTGCTTATTATATTCACATATCAACAATATTGTCACCTCATCAAAATACCCAATGCATCGATTCTATCAATTTCTTATTATCAATAGCCTTATCCTATTTGCATGTCTCTCCTTTCCCAGGTTACATTTCATGCTCAGTTATTATAGTTGCTCCACTGAAAACCTTTAATTCCTTACCTCCTTCTTGTTCCTCTACACTCCAGTAAAAAAAAAAAAAAAAAAAAAAAAAAAAATCAACCCTAGATGACACCAAATAACATCCTTTTCCTTTAGTGCATGAGAACATCTTAACATTCCTAAAGAAGATCATACAACTATCTGAGCAATTTCACTTTAAATGCTTGATCAAAACATCAAAAGAATTTCAACAGTTTTTGGAAATGCCTTGTTGTTTCTTAAGTATCCCCTTCTTCTTATTCTCCTTAAAAATCCTTTATTTACCCCATCACCCCCTCAACACACACACATTCAGTTAGCAACCTTATTTATTTCTGGTACCTCCAATTACAAAAGTGTGCATCTATTCTCGTAAGCTTGGTTGATAATCCCTTTTGGGATCTGGGTCCCATCTTCTATAACTTTCTCAAGGATTTCACTCTCTTGAAGGTGTCTCTTTTTTGACCTACATCGTTAACTTCTTTCTTTTTCTGGATTATTCATACTAGAACCAAGTGTGCTCTACTATGTCTTATTCTAAGAATACCTTCTCATGACACTATATCTTCTTTCCAGCATCTCTTGCACTCAAAACTGGTTTGAACAAAAGAGTTGTCCATACACAAAAGCTTCAATTTCTCACTTCCCATTCACTCTGAAATATAACTCCCACACAAATTCTTACAATAAAAGCACAGGATAGTGAATCAAGATCTCTAGACATCTCTGTGATCTGCATGTCCCATATCCAGGAGAATTTGGTTGTTGTCCTCACTTCCTTTTACTTCTCAGTAACCTTTGATACCACTGATCACTTCTTCTTGGAATCTTCTCTTTTGACTTTCATGATGTCATGTTTTCCTAGTTTTTCTTCTGCCTCACTGTCCCTTTCTCAGTGTTTTATTCCTTGCTTCTCACTCTTGGTCCAACATCTAAATTTGGAGTTCCTCAGCAGTTAGTCTTATGCTTTCTTATAATTTGTCTCACATGCTCTCCTGTATGATCCCATTCATTCACATGACATCAGCTATCATTTATATCTTTATGACTCTTAAATTTAATGTCCCCAACCTAGACATGTCATGGAAATTCAGATTCATATACCCAACACCTTTTGTCATTTCTACCAAACCGTCTTACAGACACTTCCACCTCATTATGTCCAAAACAAAGCCCTGATTTCCCCCTTAAATCCTAGTGATGTCCCACCTTTTACCACCTGGTTTATAGGATGTGACTATTCAGGAAGTTACTCAACCCACAAGCCTTAGAGTCGTCTTGTTCCTCCCTTTCCTTACGCCAGTATCTCCTCTATCAGCCCTATTATTTCTTTCTCTGCAATATATCTAGAATCTCCACTTATTCATGGCTCCACTATCATCTTCCCAGCTCAAAGTCCCACCTCTCCTCAGCCCTGCAATAACCTCCTTAATGTGCTTGGTTCCATTCTCATTCCCCTTCTAATCCATTTTCCTCTCAATAGCAAAGTGATGTTTTGAACATAGATATTGCTGTTCCAATATTAAAAAGCCTTCTTTAACTTATTCATCCTTTAGGATCAAATTAAAATTGTTTTATAAGACCCTGCTTAAACTGCATCCAGCTTATATCCTAGCTTATCCGGTAGTATTATCCACCCAGCTCACTTTACTCCCAATGTCCTGGCTTTTTATCAGCTTCATATCAATGATCAATTCTTTCCCAACTCAGGACCTCTGCTTAAATCTCCTAATCCTTTCTTTTCCCTTGTTTAGAAGAAACAAGAAAAATTCATTTGTCATCTGTTGCTAAACGTCCATGCAATCATCCAGTTGGAACGACCATTGAC
The DNA here is from genome assembly GCF_949987535.1 of Balaenoptera acutorostrata. NCBI lineage: Eukaryota > Metazoa > Chordata > Mammalia > Artiodactyla > Balaenopteridae > Balaenoptera > Balaenoptera acutorostrata. Next base: position 18,400,139 of record NC_080065.1, on the reverse strand, counting down.
CTGAATAGGAAATAGATTACTTAGCTCAAATTGTTTTGTTTTTGGCATATTCATCAATGCTGTGCCTTAAGACTCAATATGCCAACTATGCTTCCTGCTAGAAGCTACTTGAAACCTCTGTTTGAGCAACTGTTTGGTAATATAATAATTTGAAACCCATTGCCAACATGAGCACTGGCAGAATTCATGTATGAGGCAGTTCTAAGTGAAATTATGTAATAGTAATCTGGATTATCTAGGTGACTGCCTTTTAACTCAATGCATAGAATTTGCAGACCTCTAGAAATATATCTCAGAATATGCTGATACTTTAAATTGTTATTTTTTTGTATGTCAGTAAAAGAATGGAAGAAAAATATGTGGCCAATAAATTTTTGCCTGATCATGGCAGATAAGATCTTCCTCAACATTTGGATCTTACATAATCAAGGCAAAGGAATCTTCTTTTATATGCACTAACTCAAAAACCACTATTTTCCACAGAATTTCAAATCTAAGGAAATATTTTCAAGGTGAGAGAATATCCTTGTCAGTATAAAGCATAATTTCAACATACCAGATTAAGAGAAAAGAAAGAAAGAAAGAAAGAAAGAGAGAGAGAGAAAGAAAGAAAGGGAGAGAGAGAGGGAGGGAGGGAAGGAAGAAGGAAGGAAGGAAGGAAGGGAGGAAGGAAGGAAGGGAGGAAGGAAGGAAGAGAGAAAGGGAAAGAAAAAGGAGTGAGAAACCCAGAGTCAGAAATGATGTTTATTTGAATGAGGGTTTTTTTCAATCTTTTAATTTCTGATAGTTAATCTCAAAATGTAGTGGCAGATGATGTGAGTAACGAATGCCACAGAGGGAAAGTAGAGCTGGTGTTTTAAGCATTTTATTAGGTGGGAAAGAAGAGAATAGGACAAAGTGATTCAGTAATTTTGACAGAGCTACTCAAAACCTGCCAATAACAACGCATTGCATGGGAAGGGATGGGGGTGGGAGGAGAAGCTGATGATGTAATAGAAACGCCAGATGAACTGTCATTCCAGTGTTCCTGGCAAGGGAAACAGAGTCAATTTAATTATAATATTTTAGAGAAACTGTCCAGCAAAAACAGGAGGATATGAACTTGACGGAGTTTTATTATTTACTACCTGAATTGCATGGCAATGTTAAGAGGTTGGATAGAAAAAAAATGTAATTATTAAAATGATCACTAAGGTGCCAAAGAAGTTCTAAATTAACATGCTGTTATCAGTTTCCATCCACTAACCTCTCTTCATCCTTTGGTTAGCTCCTATAGCAGCCTATATTTTATAATTTCAGAAGTGTGACATACATTGATTACCAAAGTGATAGCATTGCATATAAAATTTCATTAAAACCAAATATTTTAGATAACAAACATGGTGTGACAAAGGGGTCTGGGAGAGTCGAGGGAACAGCTGGATAAAAGAGAAACAACAGTTCAATAAAAATGAATTCAGCAGGAGATACTGTTTACTATTTTCATGTGAAATAGGGCCACAGAGATAAGCTAGAAATCAGAATGAAGACATTTTGCTACTATTTCATAATGAACAATGATAACCAGCTGCTGTTTAAAACATATTTGATTGTACTAAAATCAGTCAATTTGTCATTTCCTCTGACATTTATTTTAGCCTTTGCCTGTGGCAGCCTGGCACATGATGGCATATTGAGTTTCGTTTTGTTTATTCTGTGATTTGGTATCATTAAACATTTGAGTGTTAGATGTTATTCAGATGATAGTTATAGAATATTGCAATTAATTGTAAATGGATTTGGAAAGCAAAACTGCTTCACTACCATAGCTTCCTAAAATGGCATCTATAATAAATAACAATTTTCTCTGAATTGTAACTAATTACAAGAGTATCTAGTGTGTAGCAAGATGCTAAAATATTCAAATGGAAAAACACTAGCAAGATGTTAATTCTATAGCAAAATTGGTATTCATTTTTCATGTGTTTTACTGACTATTCCTTTGAACAGTTAATTTTTAAAAGCAATTGATGCCTAAAAGTGTGAACCTGTACTATACCCACTCAGATCCAGGCTACTTTTGGTTACCAAAGAAACCATTTCATGGACATTCACATAAATAAAACTGTAGACAGTGGGAGAAAACACATTAATATAGGAAAGGGTTCACTTGATTTTTTATATCTATGAGAAAAACTCTCCCTATAACCATACAAGCACTAAAAAAATATACAGACATGGGAGTGATCCCTTGTACGTGACAGATAGAAGTGGGATAATACTACGTTTACTCAGAATGTGAGAGTTAACAATGGTAAGGTCGCTACAATTGCCAAAGTTTTAAAAGTTAGGGAGATGAACACCAGGAAATCTTATTTTCACTGCGATTATAATGAAATTTTAATCTTAGACATTCCCCCAAACAAATAGAGTTCATTTTTTTTCTCTTGCAAGGCTTTGCAATATTACCTATCAAACAAAGATCAGGAATATCGTTAGGTTGTATCTTCAAATTTTTGCCTGAGTTGACTGTAAGTAGGCATCTCTGGCTTTATTAGATCCACAAGTATTTCTGAGTTTTAAAAATTATCAGACATCTAAATCTGACTCAAACAAAACAAAAATAAAATCAAAACCCCTCATTTTCAGGCATTATAATAGTAACTCTATGAATTGGTGTTTTAGTTCTCTTTTCAGTGATTTCTTCGCACTAGGTACAGACGTTGGCCTATTTAATCAATCAGCAGAATGGGTTCTTTTGTTTGGCTGGCTTGACACACTTTCCCCATCCTTTATGAATATGGTCCTCTGTCTTGTTTTCCAGCTCTTGCTCCCACATTCCAGGGCATCAGGCAGGACTGATCAATCACAATTCTCATGGGGTGTAGGAATGAGCCTCAATTCAGTCTGATTCTCTATTGGAGAAGCACAGAAGTTGGTTGGAACTCAATTCCTGCCTCAAAATTTCCTGATATTGCCATATTATCTGTCCTAGCCAAGGTCTGGTTTTTCAGGGTTTCCTTTAATTTGATCAGCTCCTCACCATTCTTCTAATATATCTACCTTTTTTCCTTAAATTCACTAGAGTAGGTTTCATTTGAGTTGAGCCAAAGTACTCCAAAAGATAACCCAATATTCTGCCTCTGACTACTGCAGCAAAAAATATATTTTGTTATAATACCAATTACCCTAGTTTGTCAATAATAATCAACATAAAAAAATCCTATATTCACTAAACTCTCTTAAATGACTTCACTCTAAATCAATGCATTATTTATATTCACCGTCTTATGCAGAACTAAATAGAATCCTTCATTTAAATTTTAAAGGCTAAACCCTAGTTCTAAAAGTCTAACTTTGGAATAAAAATTATATATAGAGTCTCTCTATTTCCTTTATTATATTAAAAGTTAAAATTTTATTCACTCTCAGTAGTGAACAGAATGATTGGCACAATACAAACTTCAATGTGAGCGCCAGGTAGATTTCAGTGAATGGAAAACAATACCTATATTTAAAAGCATTTATAAAGCTAGGAAAAGAAAATACAAATTTGTGAGTTATGTAGTAGCTATATGATATATTCGGAGAGAATTTACAATAAGGTGATGCTTAAAGCTCTTTATAATTTTAACAAAAAAAGATGGCATTTTATAAATATCAACTATGGTCTTATTCACACATTCACCAAGTATTTATCGAGTGTCATTACTGGCCAGGTGTTGCTTTGGTGCTGAAAATAGAACAATGAACAAAAGGGACAAAAATCCCTGCCCTCATGAAGATTATATTCTGGTTAGAAATACAAACACTTAACAACATCACAAGAAAAGTAATTGCAAGTTTGAACACTAAAGGGGAAAAGGCAAGAAAGGAGATACGTGTCACACAGAAGGCAAGGAAGACCTCAGTGAAAAGGACTTTCGGTTAAAGATCTGAACTAAGGGAGGGAAAGCCTTGGAGATATTTAAAGGAATAATAAAAAGCATTCATTTTGCCACTGCCTGTTTTGTTAAAATCTTTTCCTAGTGTTGACCATCACAACTATTTAAAAGAACACTTGGGAGATAAATCCTGAGAAACAAGAGCAAGTGCAAAGGCCCTGAGGTCATGAAGAGCTTAATGTATTTGAGTGTAAAAAGGGTCCAGGTGGGAGCTTAGTGAGGATGGCATTTTAATGAAGCAGAAGAGAGGGTAGAGTGAGGTTAAGTTGAAAAGGAAGGAAGTTCCAGTTAACAATGGTCCTTGGAGGTCTTGTTGGAATACTGTATTCTAGATGAGAAATCATACAAAGATTTTTAAAGCAGGGAAGTGATATAATCTAATTAATATATTCAAAATATCACTTTTTGTCTTTCAAGAATTGGAAATGAGTAGGTGAAGAAGCAGCAAAACTGGTTAGAAACTCTCCTGTTTCAAGCCAGGTTTTCTAAAATTCGTGTTGGGAAGGTAGTTTTGAGTAAAACTAGTAGATGCAAACTGCTTCTCTGAGAAATAGCTGATCTTAATTCAGCTTAAGTGTGACAGAGAGAACTTTAACCATGACATCTAAAAGTCCCCAGCCCAATGCCAAACCATAGTCTATCGAGAGAGAGTGCATACTTTCCTCAATCCTCATTTATCAACATCTGCATTCATTTTTTTTATTCATTGTTTACCTCCCTTCGCCATAATGCAGGTGCCATGAGGGTGGGAACTGGTTTTATTCATTTTTTTTAGTTATTAGATTTTACTTTTTAGAGCAGTTTTAGGTTTACAGAAAAATGGAGCATAGTACAGAATGTTCCCCTATGTCCTCCTGTACACATCTTGCATTAGGGCAAGACATCTTGCATTTGTGTGGTACATTTGTTACAGTGATGAACCAGTATTGAATCATAACTATTATCTAAAGTCCAAAGTTTACATTAGGACTCACTCTTTGTGTTGTACATTCTATGGGTTTTAACATATGTTGAGTGACATGTATCCACCGTTGCAGTATAACACAGAATCATTATATTATACTGTGTCCAACCTAGCCATCTCTATTCTTCCCCCAAGTCCCCTAGCAACCACTGTGCTTTTTACAGTTTTCATAGTTTTGCTTTCCTCCAGAATGTCAAAGTTGAAATCATACAGGATGTGGATTTTTCAAATCAACTTCTTTCACTTACCAATATACATTTATATCTTGTTTCTTGTATCTTTTCATAACTTGATAGCTCATTTATTTTTATCACTGAAAAACATTGTACTGTATGAATGTACCACAGTTTGTTTACCCCTTCATCTTTTGAAGGACATCTTAGTTGTGTCCAAGTTTTGGTAATTGTTAATAAAGCTGCTATACACATTTGTGTGCAGTTTTTGTGTGAACATAAGTTTTCAGCTTACTTGAGTAAAAACCAAGGACTGAAATTGGTGGATAATATGATGAAGGTATGTTTAGTTTTGCAATAAACTACCAAATGTCTTCCAGAGTTGTTTTGCATTCCTACCAGCACTGAATGAATGTACCTGCTACTCCACATCCTTGCCAGTTTTGTGTTGTCCTATTTTTAATTTTAACTATTCTAATAGTAGTAAAGGTGTCTCATCCTTATTTCTATTTCTATATTTACTTTTAAATTCCCTGTATCTAGAATAATGCCTGACAGAGATAGGTGTGTGTGTGTGCGTGTGTGTGACAAATACACGGGGCAGGGGGGAGAATGAGAACATTAATCTAAAAACTATCAGAATCAATAATGAGAAAATTCAGATATGTTGCACACAAATCAATAGGTTTAGTGTAAACAGCAGGGTACAGTAAATCTTATTAACAAGTATTTGGACACAAGCAACATAATTGTACTGAGGAGAATAAAATAATATTTGAATACATGGACAAGCATGTAGAGTTATTACATAAGACAACATTTTAGCGAATTCTCCAAATAAATTTAAAAGATAAACTTTAATAAAAATTCCCCAAAGTTGACTTAGTGATTAGAATCTGCTGGAGGAATATATCAAAGAAAGAGTATCCTAATGAATACTGCAAATCTGGTGCTCCGTATCAAGCAATATTGCCTTCCTTGAAGGGAAAATATCTTAATCTCATCTCTCTGATTACTTTTTCCACCAATACTTGAATGATATTCTCTGCCTCTTCCACACCATTTAAATAAAATCTCACATCCTACTCATTTTTAAAGCACCTTGTTGGCATTAAAATTATTTTGCCCAAATATCTTTTATTGAAGTTAGAATTATTTAGCTCCATCCAGTTCTACTTTTAAATAGCTCCTTTTCATGAGTAACACTCCTAATATAAGACACTTGTCTGGTAATTTACACTTATGGATGAGTATCTTCCTTAGCAGATGAGAAGAGAAACACACTACCAGAGACCATTTTGAACCTTCTTTGTGTCAGGTACAGAGCTGAATCTTTTGCCCCCATTATCTGATTTAATCTTTACAATAATCCATTATCTCAGTTAATCTCTGTAATAATGCTAGGTTTTCATACCTCTGTTTTATGTATAAGATCCCTGCTCTTAGAGTTTTATTTTATTTATTTATTTATAACTTTGGGTTTATTTATTTATTTATTTATGGCTGTGTTGGGTCTTCGTTTCCGTGCGAGGGCTTTCTCTAGTTGCGGCAAGTGGGGGCCACTCTTCATCGCGGTGCGCGGGCCTCTCACTATCGTGGCCTCTCTTGTTGCGGAGCACAGGCTCCAGACGCGCAGGCTCAGTAGGTGTGGCTCATGGGCCTAGTTGCTCCGCGGCATGTGGGATCCTCCCAGACCAGGGCTCGAACCCGTGTCCCCTACCTTGGCGGGCAGATTCTCAACCACTGCGCCGCCAGGAAAGCCCTCTTAGAGTTTTAAGTTGCACAGAGCCCGCACATACTGTAAAGTATTACAGTCAAAATCTGAGATCAGGTCTGTGACCAATACTGACATCTTTCGGGAAAACAATACATTAAGAGGTGCAATGAAATTCACAGAAAAGCATTTGGACATGAGCCTTATTCTCATGAACTTCCCCAGTGCTGCCCCATGTATAGTCTGTTTTATTAATCAAGGAAAGAAAATCCACTTGTAGAAATCATCTATCAAGAAGTTAGATATTAGGATTATTTGCCTTCCAGGGATCCTTTCATACAATTCCAACAAGAGGAAAATGTCATACTGCCAAAGCCTTGACTGGGCCGGGCAAACCCAAGAGCAGCTTCTTCTATTCTCTTGTTTCACATCTGTGTCTAATAATCCATGCTTGACTTTGATGTAGTCATTGGCAAGTTAACATTTCTCCAAATCCAGGGTTTAACCCAGGAATAAAGTTTCAGGCTTTGTATTTTTAAGAACTTAACCCATTTTCTCCACTTAAACCCCCCATATCTCATTTGATGCAACTACATATGACTCAGCACACCCCTCGTACTGATGTGTATTATTTGTTCAGGTAATTCATATGCCTTCTATCCTATATTTGTTCCATTTGCTCCTGAACATTAAAAGATAGTTATAAATTTAAGTTATTCTTATAACACTTTATCCTGTTAGATCTATTCTAATAGGTAATATTTCATGACTTTGTTCTTTTATCAAAACTACCCTCTTTTAAACTTTATATCATTTATAAATGGGATATTATCTCATTCACTTATTCATTCAGAAAACATCTATTGAAAGCCTAGAACTTTCCAGACATTATAAGGCACTAGAGATAAAAAAGTAAATGAATCTTATTCCTAAATCCATGTCATGGGGAAGAAGAAAATATTAATTAATAATGATGATAATAATCATAAATTAAAACAATAACCATCATTTCTTGCATTACTATGTCTCAGATATGTGGTAGAGGCTAGAATTTCAACTGTAATTTTCCAGCATCCAAAAGTGGTTCCTCAAATCCTCCAGGCTTTGTTTACCACTCAGTCAACGGTGAGAAAGTGAAAGTTGCCAGTGTATAGGACACCTGGGAGGGGGCTATCGAGAGAAGGACATGGAAAGAATGAGGCCTTTATGGGAAGATTCACATATGTGCAGAGTATATTTTAGATCTGTCTTTCCTAGCAACTTCTGCACATTCATTTTAATCTATCTCAGTTATGTTTTTATTGCATTGCACTTTTCTTTTCCAACATAAAATACAATGTTATACATTTTAAAAAGCACTATAAAATATTGACTAAAACAAGGTCATCAAAATGACACTACAAATCTCTCTATTGTTGCTATTTAGAAATTATTTTCTTTAATTACAATTATTGAATATTACCCCCAACTGTACAGCAACTTAGTCTTTATTTCTCTGCTTTATATACAAGATATATGATATGTATAAGAAATGTTGTCAAATCATTTGCTTTCAACTCTGACATTTTGCTGGTCTATTGGTTTCATGAAAGAAAATTTGAGACCTCAGTGATTATTATCTTCTTATTTTACTCCCATACAAATATTTCTTCACTAATGCTTATAATTCAAGCCCTGTGAGGTTTTTTTCTGTTTGATTCAATGCTGCAATCTCATACTTAGGAGAGTGTCTGGCACAAGGTAGGTGCTCACCTAATGTTTGTTGGAATAAATGAAGCAATGATTCCCTGCATTAAATTTATTCCAGGGCAAAAATAGTAGCTGATATAATGGCACTGAAATACACCTTCTGGTTCATTTTGAAAATTAGAATTCCTTTTGTTCTAGAAGGCTCTGATTCAGAAAAATCAAAGAGGTAAACTCAGACTTGAATTGTATTATATCAATAGATGATATAAAAGCATAGTAGGCAATACAAGCCCCGGTGAGGAACGGTAGACAAGTCAAGGAAATCCAGAAGTTTCTTCTTGCCACTAGCTGTGAGCCCAATCCCAGTAGCAAAAATAGACCCCCTTCTTCCCTAATTTACCCACGTAAGCAGATCAAATCTGGACCCTTAACCTCTAAACATTTCAAGCAAAGCTCTTCACTGGGGTGAAGTGAAAAAGAAAGCAGTGGGAACCAAAAGCCCCACCTGCAATCAACTTTTTCCTGAGTTTTTGATGCCGGTTATTGTGATGTCTAGGTATACTGTTTGTGTCTGATACTAGACCACACGTCATAGCTTCTCTTAGATCTTGCTTCATCTACTTTTTAAGGAAAGTCAGAGAGTGAGTTGTCTTAAATCATCATCCAAATAAGGAATACATGCATTCAGCCACTCCAATCTGTAACAAGGGCTCAACTTTTGCACTGCCTCATCAGAAGCAGAGGTGTATATCTCACTAACACATTGCTCTAAAAGTTCCTGCCACAAAAGGAAGTCCTCCTCTCTTTTTAGTAAAACTGACTCTGGTAACATTGGACGCTAACACACTTTGCAGATAATATTGTGGACAAAACAAGAATATTATTTTCCTAAGACAATACTTAGGGAAATGATGTTAGCTCTCTAGCTTATTTCTAATGGAGGATAATCTCATAAATAAATCTGTCTATATTTGTCCACTTGCAAGTGTCCTTTGATTTTGCACAGTCTTTAAGAGCATGGCTAGTAGTTGGCACTCATATTTTCAAATCCTTTCTGGAACAAAAGATAACCTTGGCCAGTAGAACAAATTAAGTTCTCACACAATCTCTTCAAGGCTTCCAGGCTTTGGTTCAGACTAACAAATATCTAAACTTCCTTTTTAAACCTGAAAATCCTTTTCCTTCGGAAAGAAGATGAAGGACAATATGAGCTAAAGATTTCCTCTCTCTCTCGAGCAGCATGTCATAATATTGGTTTGGAATGTCTATTTTAAAATCCTTCAAAATACTTTTTTGCAGCAGCCTTTAAAATTCTTTTTCATCCCAAGTAATTTTTAAAACATCAGATCATTTTAAAATTTAGTGTTCCTAAAACACTTTTGTAGATACATACCATGATATTATTTTTTGCTTGTCTTGGAGTCCAACTTTTTATATTATAGATGGAAGCATCTGACTATGAATTAGTTTATCTCAGTCCCTGGAAGGTTTCAGGAGACTCCTCTCCCATCTCAGTGAACTTTTCACTCCTAAATTGTCACCATAAACTGTAGTGATTCTAACCCCTTCCAGGAAATGAATTCTGACAGTCTGCCCCAGGCTCTGAGAGTGTAAACATTATTAGTCAATATCTTGTTTGAAATATTGTCATTTGGAAAAGACAATAAGTTAATGAAGTCAGAGAAAAAAGTAATAATTATTATTGTAAATTATATAAATCATATAACCAAAACAGCTGTTTAAAAAAATTTTTTTAAAGGTTGCAAACATTTGATTTATTTTTTAATACATACTCTTAGCCTCTTTGCATGGTTACAAATGTAGTTTTGTAAATTATACTATAAACTCAGAGGGTCACCTTGACAGAGTTGAGAGTTAGCTTTGATGTAATTTAATGAAACATTTTGATATGAGAATTTCTGATTTAATTATCAGCCCTACTACTTGCTTACCTGTCTCCAAGCAATACAGTTCTCTGAACTTCATTTTCTTTACCTATAAAATATACCTCACAAAGTATCCCTAAACATAGAAATTAACACTTTTAAGTATCAGAGTGTCTTTTCTTATGTTCAACTTCACTTAACAATTGGATGTTTTTCCTTTTTTTCTTTCCTTATACATTTTAGAATTGATGAAATAAAATTCATATCTCAAGGCAAGATAAGAAAAAATATATATTTTTTTCTCTGCTCCTTTGAGCCTCTTCCCTCCCCCTCTAGTGTGCATTGGGCATCTGTATTATGCATTAACCAGACCTCCTCAATGGCAGAAATACCTGTTCAACCATAAAGATTGATTTTCTTCTTCTGACACCAGCATGTAACTCCTTAAAAGATAACATCCGTTTCTCAAACCTGTAAGGGGTCATGATGACCCACCACTTGCCTTGTACATGCAGACATCTTTGGTGAACTTTATGTACAATACCAATATATCATTTCCCTTAAAGATAGTGATTGGTGCAGAACAGACTGGGTTAGATGACCTGGGGAGATATTGGGCTGCCTGCACCTAATGGAAGTTCTTAACTTAAATACTTACTTATGACCTTATTAATGTTATTAGCTGTATTACTTGTAATCTGCCTGTTTTACAAGATTATTGTTTCTTGCACTACTAAATGTGTGACTGAGCCTCCAATAAAAATAATTATGTCGAGGCAACTTGAAGCGATCGACCAAATACATAGTTCTATAAAATCCATGATTGAAATAGTATAAGTCTAGATATGGGAAGAAGCAGCAAGAGGGAATCATTTCCTGGACCATAACAGACTAGGAAGACAGACAGTCTGGAGGCTTTTGGCTGCTGTTAACAGGGCCTCATCCAGTAATAATGCATTGAGGGGTCCATCAACAAAATCCTTGCCTGACCTGGGAATGAGCATTTCTAGGGCCATGGGACAAATTTGTCACAAAAAGCCTCCTAAACCTTGGTCAAAATTAAGACCGAAAGGGAGGGGATTGTAAAGTAAAGAAGGTTGCCCACCATTCAGTTCTACAAGAATCAAGTCAATAGCCACTGCCGTTGCTTAATATGCAGTATGAAGATCAGGATGAGGCACTTGGTGCTCTGAGAAAACTGGCAGAACAGACCTTCAGATAGTTAGATCTTTTCAGGAGAAAACTATATGAACCCAGTTTCTTGCAACATCCCATACCTAGAAAAACACTAAAACCATTAACTAAGATATCTGTTCCTTGTTAATAGCAGTAAACTTCTACCGAGATGTGTGCTTGATTGCATGTATTCCTTTGCCAAAATGACATATACACTGGCCTTCCCCTTTACCTCTGTGGAACAGTCCTCAGAGCTTTCTAAAAGACTGTCTCCTGGGTTATAATCTTCAGATTAGTTCAAATAAAAGTTTCCATTTCTTTCTTAAATTGACAATGGATTAATTTTTTCATAGGCTGAATCATCTTGTCAATCTATACAAAAAGAATCTTGAGTAGTTTCAAGTGCAATTGTGTTGAACCAATAGATCAGTTCAATTTCAGAGGAATTGACATTTAACAATATTGAGCTTCCATATTGCTTAAGTGTGGTATCTCCATTTATTACATCTTCTCTAATTTATTTCAACAGCATTTTGTTACTTGCATCACATATACAGATCTTGAATATATTTTGGAAGATTTATCCATATTTCATGTATTAGTACTTTTGGTAATCTTACTTTTTACTTTATTTTAATTTCTTAGTATTCATCACTAGCATATAGAAATATAATTGGCTTTGAATATTAACTCTGTAACTGACCATCTTGCTAAACTCACTTTTTACCTGTAGTATCTTTTGGTATATTCTTAGGATTACCTGTATAGACAATTTTTAAAAAGTCTCAACTGTTACTCTTGTCTTTCTGGGTTTCCAATGACATGTATTTCAGATGATTTAATTTTGTATCACATTTCTTTGATGTTCTGCATTTCTTTTTTTTACAATTTTCTGTGTGTTTCAGTTTGTGTAATTTCAATCTGACTTATCTTCAAGTTCACTGATATTTTCTCGCCTGTCAAAGGTATTCTTCATCTTTGTTAATGTGTTTTTCCATTTGATTCTTTCTTACAATGTCTGTGTATCTGCTGAAGTTACCCAGTGGACCATACATATAAAAAGTCTTTTGTGTACAAGAGACTACCATATTCATTAGAATTATTTTAAATCCCATGTCTGATGTCATATCTGTTCCTGATTCTTGATATGTGCTGTTTTTACTTAGTTTTTTCTATCTCTCATAATTTTTTTTTTTTGTGGAAAGCAGGAATCTTGCCTTGATCAGTATAGACTGAAGCAAATTAATTGTTATGACTACAGTGGACACCTTTTCCTTCTGCTACAATTTTGGTGTGGGAGATGGAGTCAATCTAGTCAGAAGTTGGTTTTTTTTTTCCCCTTTTTTTATTTCTTCTTGCTATAGTTACCCTCAAGAACCAAATACGTCAAATTCCTCTCACATTACCTTATCTTTAGAGGTGAGACTGGTTTTTAGGAGGGTTCCTCCCTCACAAGGCCCATTCCACATCGGTTTGGGTCTTCTTTGCATCATGCCTTGGAGTGTCCTTCTCCATGCTCTTTCCCTTCTGCAAGCAACGTTGGTAATACTTGTTACCTCATGTTCGTTAGCCTGGTGGTGGTTTTGGAGGAGAAGGAGAAGAAGCCCTTCCTATCATTCTGCTTACTCTTCAATCTTAAGCAGACACTGAGTCCCTGGGTCACAGGGATGGGGCTTCCTCAGTTATCAGACCTGGCCCCTGGCTGTGGCTCTGGGCCCAACCTCTTTGCTTTCTCCCCCCAACTAGTAGGGTTTTAATTTTTTTAAATTTAATTTCCCCAGATGCAATAGGTTTTCACCTGTGCTCTAAAAGCAGCAAGTTCTGGGTTTTTTTCCCGAAGTGTTTTATTGGGTTGGCCAAAATGTTTGTTCGGTTTTTTCCGTAAGATGGCTCTAGTAGCACTAAGTTGTCTTTAGCTCCATTCGAAACGATTTTGTTAGATTGTAAGTGACAGCTGTCATATCGATGTGCATTTAAAAAAAGACATATCAAAATCAGTGAATTTTTGTGTAGCCATTTTAATATTGAAGATGGAAGAAAAAAAAGCAACATTTTCAGCATATTATGCTTTATTATTTCAAGAAAGGTAAAAACACAACTGAAACACACAAAAAAAGATTTGTGCAGTGTATGGAGAAGGTGTTGTGTCTGTTCGAATGTGTTAAAAAGTGGTTTGGGAAGTTTTGTGCTGGAGATTTCTCGCTCACATTCCAAAAACCAAACAAAATAAGCAAATAAGCAAATGAACAATGCGTTTTTGATCTAATAGTCCTTCCAGATGCAGGTTCATTTCTTTTCTCTCCTTTACAACCAAATATTTTAAGAGAGTTAACTATTCTCACTGCCTCTACTTCATGTCACACATGCACACACATCAATACAATTCAGTTTGTTATCTGTTCAGTTTTGTCACTGAAATAATTGACATTGTCACTATTAAATTCACTGCATTCTGTGAACGTTCTTCATTCTCATCTTACTTATGACACTCTTTAATTATTTCCTTATTTACAAAACTCTTTCTTCCCTTAGCTTCATGACCCCAGTCTCCAAGTTTTCCACCTATGTCTCATTGCTATTTCTGAGTCTCTTTTGCAGGCTAATATTCTTCCTCCAAGACAGTAAATATTGGAGTCCCTCCCTGTTGAGTCTGCAGTCCCTCAACAGACTGGAATCAAAGTCGTGTTATTCTCATTCATTTACTCCTATAGCTTCAATTGCTCTCTCTACACAAAGGATGTCCAAATTTATATACTCAATATAGACTTCTATTTATAACTCTCATTCACTTTCCCCCATCTTTATTGAGGTATAATTGACAAATAAAATTGTGAGGTGTAAGGTATTTAAAATGTAACTGCAAACTTGATGATTTATGTATACATTTTGAAAGGACTTCCCCACTGAGTTAAATTAACATATCTCTCACCTCACATATTTAATTTTTTTGGTAAGAACATTTAAATTCTACTCTCTTAACAAATTTCAATTATATAATACAGTGCTATCAACTAGAGTCACCATGTTATACATTAGATCCTCAGATCTTACCTGTCTTATAGTTGAAAGTTTGCTCTCTTCTACCAACCTCTCCCTATTTTCTTCACCACCCCCTCCCTCAGTCCCTGCAACCAGTTTTCTACTCTCTGTTTCTTTCATAGCTCTCATTCTAATCAACATTCCTATCTGGATGAACTTAAAGCATCTGAAACTTAAAGCATTCTTAACTGAACTCATGCTCCTTTATCCTTGCTCACTAATGAGTCCCTATTGAGCTGTCTCTACAAGCTAGCTTCTCTGGAGTTACCCTTGGCACATTGATGGATGATCAGATAGAGGTCTGGGCCACCTGTTTGGTAGTTTACTCATGCCCTCTGGTCCTGCTCATGCTCAGTCCCAAGTGTAGCCCTTTCCTTTGCAGTAATCTTTTGGTAGGGCTACCCATCTTTAGAACTTAGTGGGTCTGACAGAATCTATCTTTGGCCACAAAATCATTTGATATTACACAGTCAAATAAGCCATCTCTATCCTACCCACTAGGACACCAAGAGCTGCTTTTCAAATAGTGTATACTTATATGTTACTGATGATATGCTTTGTCTGAGAATCCTAGGTGTTCTATGTTGTGATCTTTCTATTGGGGTGGGGCTGGCTTAAAATTCACACAAGCATCTTTTCCACCATGGTTATCTCTAATGCTAGAATGCCCGCCTGATTTTATGGCTCCAGCAGCCATTCTTATTGTCCCACAGCCTGGATTTGCTGCAGAATTATTTCTCTATCTGGATCCAATTCACAGCAGGCAGATCTTCATGTCACTAAGTGAATGGGCTGGAGAAGTGCACAATATGCTGTCTCCTGAACTAAGAGCTGCTTACCAAGCATCAGACTTCTTTCTTGGTGGCAGAAGTGTTGCAATGCAATAATGTGTCCTTTATTAGGAGATGATGTTCCATCATACTTCAGCCCACTGGACCCCAGGGTACTTAACTTATATGGTAGGGCTTAAATCTTGGTAGGATTTACTTCTCACCTTCTCAGATGTCTTCACTGGGGCTTCCTGTACACTGGTCATGTCTTGCTCATCTGGGGCAATTCACATGATGGCAGCAATAGAGTGGATCAGTGTGCTGTTCTGCAGAATATCCAGATGGTTCAGGTGCCTTTGAACTATGATATGACAGAGGAAGGGAGAGTAGTATAGCCCATAGCCCATGTCAATTCAGAGCCAGTGTTGAGCAGTCCTTGAAAAGTTTTTCCCCAATGCATAATTACATGACTAAAAGGCGATAGATCCTTTCAGGGTGAGACTGGGAGGATCACTCCATAGTGCATTTGCTGTCACGTTGCAAGGTCCTTTCTCATAGACTTTCAGTCTATCCTTCAATAAGTGGGTGAGTTCTGAGTGTGAAAACTTACATAGAACCATATATTAAATGATGATTTTTGGTTTGATCGTATACATTACCTGTAAATGGAGTGTCTTCGGATCTGCTCTTGGAACAGGGTCAGCTGGTAAGTCTTCTAGCCATGCATAAGATACACACTCTGGCATGCCCATTTTTGACCTATTTCTCTACCATATGGCACTTATACTTAGTGTGAGCAATTGCTTTTACGAAATTTCAAAGAGCCATCCTAGCAGCCTATTAGTAACATGTATGGCTGAACCATACTGACTCCATTTTGTCGGCTCCATCTAAGGCCCATAGTCCTACCCCCTCCCCTCTCTGCATGACTGAGCTTTCGCCTACTAACAAAGAATGCACCCAAGTCAGATAAGTTCCCTCTCAACTTTAACCCTTGCCTTCATTGGATATGAAATCTGGAAGAGTACCTTTTGTTGATGCAGATGGTTAATAGTCATGAGACCCTGAGGGAGGAAAAAGTCCCAGTTCCATTCTGTGTGGACATGCTTCTCACTTGGTAGTCAGATTCTATTTTTAACTTTGGCCCCTTTAAATTTCCCTTGTACCCCTTTCAGTGATGCAAGTACAGCTGTGAATGCTTCTGGATCATCCACCTGCCCAATCCTTCCTGCCTGTATGTAAGTTACTCACAATAAACTTCATAATTGCATTTGATAGAGTTGCCCACTTCATTTCTTGGTCTTGGGGTTCTTTCTCAGTTTGGCGGATATTATACAATTTCTCTGCCACCCAACATAATATCATCGGGGTCCTTGCCAACGTGTTATTGTATTGCAGGACTACCCCAATGTCTATTAACTCTCTCTTATCTAACTTAATATCCTGCATCCCTTTGAAAACACCTCAGGATTTCTTCCCATGTCCTCTGCCCCAGACCTTGCTGGCACATATTAGAAATTCTGCAGCCCCTTCCATGTATAATCCTCCCATTCCCTTAGAAAGCTCAGCGTCTTATCATCCACGTTATCTTGAGATCCAACCTTTGTTCTTGGTCTGGTTGACAGAAGAGAGGTAGGGTACCTTCTGAGAGGTATAAACTTTGTCTTGAAAGACACCTGCTTGATTTAAGTATTTTTCATAATCTTCAAACACGAAAGAAGGGCCAGGACTAGGGGGAGACAAGTAAGGTAGCTAGAGGAGCTCGGGGTCCTAGGAGACCCTGCATTTGCACAACATTGAGAGTGAGAGCCTCCTCAGATGTTGCTCTCTACATACTTCACTTGCCTCGCCCTAGTCCCACTCATGCAGGAGGAGAAGCGCTATCTAGCCGATGTGTGTGTGTCACTTCTGCCGGCCTAGTGGTTTCAGTGGAACCTCACTGGATCAAACAGCTCAAGTTCATCTGCTCAAATACCCCCTTCTCAATCTTCATAGACCCAGTCGCTTCCTGTTAAGCCCTTGACTTTGGTGTAAGAGAAATGCTAGGGCTGAGAGCTCAACCTCTGTGTAGCTCTGCTATTTTATGATTAAATCCTGAGCCAAATACTTCATTTTATTTGTCCTCCGGCTGCAAGAAATTAAGGTTTCCTTAAATATTTCCAAAAAGACTCTCTGCTTTCATTTTCTCTTGAAATAGTGATTTATCACCCACATCCTGTCATTTTCTCTCTTTAATGATTCAATGGTACTCAGCAAGAGTCACCCGATGTCATTGTCTGTAAATACAATTTCTCTCATATTTCTCATATGCCAGAGATGTTGTATCAACAAATACGATTCTTTCCACTTGTGTACCATCTAAGTTTACCATCAAAATATAGTTCAACAATTTTACTGCTTTAATATGCCAGGTGGTATCCATATCCCACTTACCATCAGCAGTGGAGTCCTCAGTGCCAGCTGAAGGGTGAATAATGCAGCTCTAAGATTCTACTTTCTTGTGTCCCCTCTTGGTAGAAACTATCTCAGGTCAAGTTCCCCAGAAACAGACACTAAGGTGAATGACGTCATGCAGCAGTTATCTCAGAGTGCTCTTGCGAGATACATCATTTAAGAAAGTGAAGAACTCAAGATTGGGCACAAGGAGAAATCGATAGATGCAAGTTAATACTGGTAAGGATGTAACCTGATGTGAGGCAGTTTCCTAAGGCAGAAGGTAAATACTAGTGAGAAACAGAGATATGAGCCATCCAAAACAAATATTCCCGGCAACATCTGAGGATGTCTGTGTTGGTCATGAAGAAGGGATATGGACAGACTACTCCAGTTTTCACTAGAGTATATGTCCTTTTATTAAGATGACTGTCAAATCCAGAACGGACTACAACAAAATCACATTTTAAATAATTTTGTATTTGTTCTGGAGAAAAAGTGGGTTTATATTCAAAGGCAATAGCTGAAATGCTCTATGGATTTTGAGACAAATATATGGGCAATAGAAAAGCATGTTCAAATGTCAAGTGATACAACTTTTGGTCTAACAAGATGACTTTGGATACAAGATGGTTGTTATACTTGTACCTTTGAGTAGATTTTGAACTTTGAACTTATTTTAAATGATCATGCCACACTGTGCTCTAACCTACTAGAATATGTGCATGGAATGTGAAACAACAGTTCAGTGTTGGTCTTCCTCTAACATGACACATCTTTATATTATTGAATAGATAAATAAATGGATAGATAGATAGATAGACAGATAGACCTCTAACTAATTTCTAGTTTTGCTGAAACAAATTTCTTTCAGTCTTGCACTAAGCACATAAGGCTACACTTTGTTATAGCCATAGAATGGCTACACTTCTATGAGAATAGTGGTCACAGTATTGGATAAAGTCAAAGCATCCTGTCTTGAGTTTTCCATCCCCAAATCCAAGGATTACTATCACCAATATATCAGACTGTTTTGAAAAACATAGATCATAGTTGTTGAAAATGGTGTGTTGCTTTTGAATAAAAACAACAACAGCAACAAATCTTTGGTTTCCTTGATTGTTTGGAAACCTCTTTTAACCATTCATCTATGAGAAAGAATGCTTAAGTAATCCTAGTGCTAAAGTTAGAAATCTTGTCTGTGAAATCCATTCTTAACAAGATTAAAAGAAATTACATCAAATTGAATACTGATATACAGTTCTAGCATGTACAAAGGGATTAATAAGTAGAGCAAGATAGATATTTGTTGTCTAAATGATGTGGTAACTAATGGGTAGTTCCTAACAGTTATTCCAAATTGGGATGGAAATTTCTGAGGTTAAATCACAGCCCATCTTTCCAAGAATTGAGAATCAATAAAAAAGAAAATTAGAAAGAGGCATTAGATGGGTATCAAAATATCAGCTTTACTGAGAGACTGATGATTTAGGGATGCATCTTCAATCAGTGCCCAGGTGCTCTTCCTGAAACTCCATCCTTGACTGGGATTCAAGTGCCGCCTAGTTTCAAGGAAGAGAGGCCTTGCTCTAGTCACCTGATAGCAGGGACCTGGAACAGAACAGACCCATTCTGGAGGCAGGAATTCCCAATGAAAGGAAGCCACAGGTCATAAGGGTTCAGCAAACATCACATTTTCTCCTTGACTAAGAGGAACTGCACCAATAAAATACTGGACTCCTGCCAGCATGACAATCAAATTAACGATCTGATTTCCTTCCAGAGAGGAAGAAAGTATACATAATTTAAAACGACAAGATGTTACCCCAGTATTGTGTCCTCCTGGAAAAGAATACTTTGTTCATGAAAACAATAAGAGGGTAATTAAGGTTTTCATTTAAAAATGATTGTGAAAATGGAGCTGCTATTTGTCTCTAATACTGAGCCATGATATCTCTGAACATTCATGCAATAATATTACAGAGGTATTCCAAAATAGATAATAAATAGCAAGTGGATGAAAGGTAAAATTTTAACATAGGAAAACTAATGATCTATGGTCATTCTAATTGCTATGCTATCTGTGACATTTTTTACATGATTTGTATTTTTGAAAATATTTCCAAGAAAATCATTGCTCCAAATTTAACATTAAGTAAAAGTTGCAGATGCATATTTAAATACTGTTCTATTGGGAAAACAACAATTAAAAAAAACGTATACAGTGCATGATGGCAAACTATAAATATATTCTTTTTTTTAACATCTTTATTGGAGTATAATTGCTTTACATTGTTGTGTTAGTTTCTGCTGTATAACAAAGTGAATCAGCTATATGTATACATATATCCCCATATACCCTCCCTCTTGCATCTCCCTCCCACCCTCCCTATCCCAACCCTCCCTATCCCAACCCTCTAGGTGTACAAAAAAACACTGAGCTGGTCTCCCTGTTCTATGCGGTTGCTTCCCACTACCTATCTATTTTACGTTTGGTAGTGTATATATGTCAATGCAACTCTCTTACTTCATCCCAGTTTACCCTTCCCCCTCCCTGTGTCCTCAAGTCCATTCTCTACGTCTGTGTCTTTATTCCTGTCCTGTGCCTAGGTTCTTCAAAACCATTTTTTTTTTTTTTTAGATTCCATATATATGTGTTACCATAAGGTATTTGTTTTTCTCTTTCTGACTTACTTCACTCTGTATGACAGTCTCTAGATCCATCCACCTCACTACAAATAATTTAATGTCGTTTCTTTATATGGCTGAGTAATATTCCATTGTATATATGTGCTACATCTTCTTTATCCATTCATCTGTTGATGGACATTTAGGTTGCTTCCATGTCCTGGCTATTGTAAATAGGGTTGCAATGAACATTGTGGTACATGACTCTTTTTGAATTATGGTGTTCTCAGGGTATATGCTCAGTAGTGGGATTGCTAGGTAGTATGGTAGTTCTATTTTTAGTTTTTTAAGGAACCTCCATACTGTTCTCCATAGTGGCTGTATCAATTTACATTCTCACCAACAGAGCAAGAGGGTTCCCATTTCTCCACACCCTCTCCAGCATTTATTGTTTGTAGATTTTTTGATGATGGCCATTCTGACGGGTGTGAGGTGACACCTCATTGTAGTTTTGCTTTGCATTTCTCTTATGATTAGCGATGTTGAGCATCCTTTCATGTGTTTGATGGAAATCTGTATATCTTCTTTGGAGAAATGTCTGTTTAGGTCTTCTACCCATTTTTGGATTGGGTTGTTTGGTTTTTTTTGTTATTGAGCTGCATGAGCAGCTTGTATATTTTGGAGATTAGTCCTTTGTCAGTTGCTTCAATTGCAACTATTTTCTCCCTTTCTGAGGGTTGTCTTTTCGTTTTGTTTATGGTTTCCTTTGCTGTGCAAAAGCTTTTAAGTTTCATTAGGTCCCATTTGTTTATTTTTGTTTTTATTACCATTTCTCTAGGAGGTGGGTCAAAAAGAATCTTGCTGTGATTTATGTCATAGAGTGTTCTGCCTATGTTGTCCTCTAAGAGTTTTAAAGTGTCTGGCCTTACATTTAGGTCTTTAATCTAATTTGAGTTTATTTTTGTGTATGGTATTAGGGAGTGTTCTAATTTCATTCTTTTACATGTAGCTGTCCAGTTTTCCCAGCACCACTTATTGAAGATGGTGTCTTTTCTCCATTGTATACTCTTGCCTCCTTTATCAAAGATAAGATGACCATATGTGCATGGGTTTATCTCTGGGCTTTCTATCCTGTTCTATTGATTTATATTTCTGTTTTTGTGCCAGTACCATACTGTTTTGATTACTGTAGATTTATAGTATAGTCTGAAGTCCAGGAGCCTGATTCCTCCAGCTCCGTTTTTCTTTCTCATGATTGCTTTGGCTATTCGGGGTCTTTTGTGTTTCCATACAAATTGTGAAATTTTTTGTTCTAGTTCAGTGAAAAATGCCACTGGTAGTTTGATAGGGATTTCATTGAATCTGCAGATTGCTTTGGGTAGTATAGTCATTTTCACAATGTTGATTCTTCCAATCCAAGAACATGGTATATCTCTCCATCTGTTTGTATCATCTTTAATTTCTTTCATCAGTGTCTTCTAGTTTTCTGCATACAGGTCTTTTGTCTCCTTAGGTAGGTTTATTCCTAGGTATTTTATTCTTTTTGTTGCAGTGGTAAATGGGAGTGTTTCCTTAATTTCTCTTTCAGATTTTTCATCATTACTGTGTAGGAATGCAAGAGATTTCTGTGCATTAATTTTGTATCCTGCTACTCTACCAAATTCATTAATTAGCTCTAGTAATTTTCTGGTAGCATCTTTAGGATTCTCTATGTATATTATCATGTCATCTGCAAACAGTGACAGTTTTACTTCTTCTTTTCCTGTTTGGATTCCTTTTATTTCTTTTTCTCCTCTGATTGCTGTGGTTAAAACTTCCAAAACTGTGTTGAATAATAGTGGTGAGAGTGGAAAACCTTGCCTTATTCTTGATCTTAATGGAAATGGTCTCACTTTTTCACCATTGAGAAAGATGTTGGCTGTGTGTTTTTCATATATGGACTATATTATGTTGAGGTAAGTTCCCTCCATGACTACTTTCTGGAGAGTTTTTATCATAAATGGGTGTTGAATTTTGTCAAAAGCTTTTTCTGCATCTATTGAGATGATCATATGGTGTTTATCCTTCAATTTGTTAATATGGTGTATCACATTGATTGATTTGCATATATTGAGGAATCCTTGCATTCCTGAGATATACCCCATTTGATCATGGTGTATGATCCTTTTAATGTGCTGCTGGATTCTGTTTGCTAGTATTTTGTTGAGGAGTTTTGCATCTATGTTCATCAGTGATATTGGCCTGTAGTTTTCTTTTCTTGTGACATCTTTGTCTGGTTTTGGTATCAGGGTGATGGTGGCCTTGTAGAATGAGTTTGGGAGTGTTCTTCTCTCTGCTATATTTTGGAAGAGTTTGAGATCGATAGGTGTTAGCTCTTCTCTAAATGTTTGATAGAATTCGACTGTGAAGCCATCTGGTACTGGGCTTTTGTTTCTTGGAAGTTTTTAAATCACAGTTTCAATTGAAGTGCTTGTGATTGGGCTGTTTATATTTTCTATTTCTTCCTGATTCAGTCTCGTTAGGTTGTGCTTTTCTAAGAATTTGTCCATTTCTTCCAGATTGTCCATTTTTTTGTCATGTAGTTGGTTGTAGTCATTCCTCATGATTCTTTGTATTTATGCAGGGTCAGTTGTTACTTCTCCTTTTTCATTTCTAATTCTGTTGATTTGAGTCTTCTCCCTTTTCTTCTTGATGAGTCTGGCTAATGGTTTATCAATTGTGTTTATCTTCCTAAAGAACCAGCTTTTAGTTTTATTCATCTTTGCTATTGTTTCCTTCATTTCTTTTTCATTTATTTCTGATCTTTCTTTCTTTTCTTCTTCTAACTTTGGGGATTTTTTTGTTCTTTTTTCTCTAATTGCTTTAGGTGTAAGTTTAGGTTGTTTGAGATATTTCTTGTTTCTTGAGGTAGGATTGTATTGCTATAAACTTCCCTCTTAGAACTGCTTTTGCTGCAGCCCATAGGTTTGGGGTTATCATGTTTTCATTGTCATTTGTTTCTAGGTATTTTTTGATTTCCTCTTTGATTTCTTCAGTGATCTCCTGGTTATTTAGTAGCTTATTGTTTAGCCTCCATGTGTTTTTTTTTTTTTTTTTTTACAGTTTTTATTTTACTGTAATTGATATCTAGTCTCATAACGTTGTGGTTGGAAAAGATACATGATACAATTTCAATTTTCTTAAATTTACCAGGGCTTGATTTGTGACCCATGATATGATCTATCCTGGAGAATGTTCCATGAGCCCTTGAGAAGAAAGTGTATTCTGTTGTTTTTGGATGGAATGCCCTATAAATATCAACTAAGTCCATCTTATTTAATGTGTCATTTAAAGCTTGTGTCTCCTTATTTACTTTCATTTTGGTTGATCTGTCCATTAGTGAAAGTGGGGTATTAATGTCCCCTACTATGATTGCTTACTATCGATTTCCCATTTAATGGCTGTTAGCATTTGCCTTATGTGTTGAGGTGCTCCTATGTTGGGTGCATATATATTTACAATTGTTATATCTCCTTGGATTGATCCCTTGATTATTATGCAGTGTCCTTCTTTGTCTCTTGTAATAGTCTTTGCTTTAAAGTCTATTTTGTCTGATATGAGAATTGCTACTCCAGCTTTCTTTTGATTTCCATTTGCATGGAATATCTTTTTCCATCCCCTCACTTTCAGTCTGTATGTGTCCCTAGGTCTGAAGTGGGCCTCTCGTAGACAGCATATATACGGTTCTTGTTTTTGTATCCATTCAGCCAGTGTACGTCTTTTGGTTGGTGCATTTAATCCATTTACATTTAAGGTAATTATTGATATGTATGTTCCTATTCCCATTTTCTTAATTGTTTTGGGTTTGTTATTGTAGGTCTTTTCCTTCTCTTGTGTTTCCTGCCTAGAGAAATTCCTTTAGCATTTGTTGTAGAGCTGGTTTGGTGGTGCTGAGTTCTCTTAGCTTTTGCTTGTCTGTAAAGGTTTTGATTTCTCCATCAAATCTGAGTGAGATCCTTGCTGGGTAGAGTAATCTTGGTTGTAGGTTTTTCCCTTTCATCACTTTAAATATGTCCTGCCACTCCCTTCTGGCTTGCAGAGTTTTTGCTGAAAGATCAGCTGTTAACATTATGGGGATTCCCTTGTATGTTATTTGTTGTTTTTCCCTTGATGCTTTTAATATGTTTTCTTTGCATTTAATTTTTGATAGTTTGATTAATACGTGTCTTGGCGTGTTTCTCCTTGGATTTATCCTGTATGGGACTCTCTGTGCTTCCTGCACTTGATTGAGTATTTTCTTTCCCATATTAGGGAAATTTTCAACTATAATCTCTTCAAATAGTTTCTCAGTTCCTTTCTTTTTCTCTCCTTCTGGGACCCCTAAAATTCGAATGTTGGTGCATTTAATGTTGTCCCAGAGGGCTCTAAGACTGTCCTCAATTCTTTTCATTCTTTTTTCTTTATTCTGCTCTGCAGTAGTTATTTCCACTACTTTATCTTCCAGGTCACTTATCCATTCTTCTGCCTTAGGTATTCTGCTATTGATTCCTTCTAGAGAATTTTTAATTTCATTTATTGTGTTGTTCATCATTGTTTGTTTGCTCTTTAGTTCTGCTAGGTCCTTGTTAAACATTTCTTTTATTTTCTCCATTCTATTTCCAAGAGTTTGGATCATCTTTACTATCATTACTCTGAATTCTTTTTCAGGTAGACTGCCTATTTCCTCTTCACCTGTTTGGTCTGGTGGATTTTTACCTTTCTCCTTCATCTGCTGTGTGTTTCTCTGTATTCTCATTTTCCTTCACTTACTGTGTTTGGGGTGTCCTTTTCGCAGGCTGCAGGTTCATAGTTCCCATTGTTTTTGGTGTCTGCCCCTAGTGGATAAGGTTGGTTCAGTGTGTTGTGTAGGCCTCCTGGTGGAGGGGACTAGTGCCTGTGTTCTGGTGGATGAGGCTGGATCTTGTCTTTCTGGTGGGCAGGTCCACGTCTGGTGGTGTGTTTTGGGGTGAATGTGACCTTATTATGATTGTAGGCAGCCTCTCTGCTAATGGGTGGGGTTGTGTTCATGTCTTGCTGGTTGTTTGGCATAGGGTGTCCAGCACTGTAGCTTGCTGGTTGTTGAGTGGAGCTGGGTCTTAGTGTTGCGATGGAGATCTCTGGGAGATCTCTCACCAATTGTTATTACGTGGGGCTGGGAGGTCTCTGGCAGTCCAATATCCTGAACTTGGCTCTCCCACCTCAGAGGCTTAGGTCTGACACTCAGCCAGAGCACCAAGACCCTGTCAGCCACATGGCATTTCCTCGTAAACAAGAAGGGAAGATCCTTGAGAACAGAGAATATCCTTGTTTCTCTAGTGCCTATTACAATGCCTGGTCCATTGCAGAAATTCAGTGTGTAATTGGGAACAACAAATCTGACTCCTTACTGGATCAGTTTCTTTTACTTTAACCTTTGTATTCAATTGCTTTTGCTTTGTCATATTAGCTCAAGCAGGCCTGAAACTGAGCAGGACCCTGTGGGGCCCTCCCAAGTACAAATTCTTCCTGTGTCCCTCATTTCCATAAATATATTCTTGACTCAGAATTGTAAGTTAGAAAATTCCATAGTTTATTGAAAAAAGTGTCAATATATTTGAATAGACATATTAGAATAAAACTATGAATCATGGTGTGAATTAGAATAAAATTGAATAATTTCAAATAATAAAATATTTATTTCAAGCTCTCTTTAAAAAATCAAATATTTCATAATAACAATAACTTGGATGCTGCTTTACAGATGTAGTTAAATGAGTTTTAGCCAAATTTGCAGTGGGACATAAGAAGGAAAAGATATCAACAACGACCATATGTAAAAAAGCATGCATTCCTCTTGGGGAGGTCAGGATTTCAATGTGGATTTTGGGAGAGAAGTTAGAAGAAGTATGTTAATTACTGAAGCAGAAAGATTCAAATTTACTGCCCAAAATGAAAGAGAAGGTAAATTGTGACTGTTAAGTTGAACCTAACTCAGGATATCCATCTTCTAAAAATTTTTCATCTGCAACTGTGTAGACAGTTGGTTCTTTATTTATTAAACATTAGTTTACTAAATTAGAATTCCAAATGTAAAATGTAGCCGTGAAACAGGAACGCTCATTTATTGCTGGTAGGAATGCAAAATGGTACAGCCACTTAGGAAGACAGTTCGGCACTTTCTTACAAAGCTAAACATATTCTTACCATACTCTCCAGCAGTCTCACTCCCAGGTATTTATCCAAATAAGTTGAAAACTTATGCCTACACAAAAACCTGCACATGAATGTTTATAGCAGCTTTATTCATAACTTCCCAAAACTGAAAGCAACCAAGATGTCCTTTAGTAGATGAATGGATAAACAAACTGTGGTAAATGCTTACAGTGGAACATTATTCAGCTATAAAAAGAAATGAGCTATCAACCCATGAAAAGACATGGAAGAACCTTAAATACATATTGCCAAATGAAAGAAGTCAATCTGTAAAGGTGATGTACTGTATGATTCTAAGTATATGACATTCTGGAATAAGCAAAAACTATATATTCGGTAAAAATATCAGTGGTTTCCAGGGATTTAGAGGAAGAAAAGAAGAGATAAATAGGAGGAGCATGAGATTTTTAAGGCAATGAAACTATTCTGTATGATATTGTAATAATGGATACATGTCATTTTATGTTTGACAAAACCCATGGAATGCACGGCACAAAGAGTGGACCCTAAACTTTGGACTTTAGTTAATAATAAAATATCAATATTGGCTTATCAATTGTAACAATTGTAATTGTAGCATTAGTGCTACACTAATGGAGGATGTTAGTAATAGAAAAAAATGTGTGTGGCAAAGAGAGGGTTTATGGGAAGTCTCTTTACTATCTGCCCATTTTTTTTTCCCTGTAAACCTAAAACCACCCTAAAGAATAAAGTCTGTTAAAAAAAAAAAATAGTAGCTGTGGACATATTCCATGACAGTTTGTTGTTTTCCTTGATCAAAGAATCAGGGGTAACCTTTCACATCTTTTAGGTATATTATCTTGTTCAAACATTATTGCCGTTTATTAAATTCAAGTTGTGATTTTTCTTGCTTTCACATTTATAAGTATAAATAAAACGAGTATAGTAAGGTGTACAATTAGAAAATAATCTATTATTTGTCTCCAGCCAAAAGCTGTTAGCTGCTCTCTGTAAAGATAAAGGAGGTTTCTAGAGCTGTTCTTGAGTAACTCTTCCATTTAGCAGATAAAATATGTATAATGGTCAGTCAGGAAGTTCAGCACAACTGGGTTATGAAGTGCTTTGGGGAGGGCATGGACCAGTTTACATATGGGGGCAGTGAGTGTAGTAGACATCAAGATTCCCAACGCTTTTTCTCAGAGATTCACAACTGTGAAAATCAAAGTGAAGGGAATGTGATTGCTTTCCCTAAGGCAAGTGAAAAGAAGTGCAAGGAGTCCTTTGTAAGAACATCCACATCATTGTCCAAAAGTATGGCAGTCTGGAATGAATCCTGGCATTCAACAAGAAAGGAGGAAGGGAGGCAGTGATCTCAGTTCATGATGTGCTTGATGCTGGAATTGGTCCTTTTATAACCTTGGGATTGGTTCTATGTGAGACTTGAAGAAGCTAATTAGTAAAGGTGTCATATCTGGTGCTCAAGCCAACTAGGGTATTGATTCCCATAAACTAAAAATTACATGGGGATTGTTCTCACTTGATTGACTCCAGCATCTGGAAGAGAGAGTAGCTAAACAGTGGTCTTTCTTTACAGTAGCCGGATTCCCTGCCATCAACACATGCTGTCGTGATCTGGTACTAAGTGTGGCTGACTGAGATATAGGCCTTGACCTTGAGGGCATTCACCAATTTAGCATGAAGTTCATTTTTCACTGGGACACAAAACTGAAAAATTAATGCCTGTGGAAAAGTACTGCAAACATGGCAATATTTTTCATAGATACCATGGCATTTTCCAGAAAATGAAATTCATCTAAAACTTCAAATCGAGGTTCATTGAGAACTACTACTTAGCAAATAATATCCCCCAGCTGTCATGGGAGTAGGACCAAACGGACTGGACCCCACCCCTCTTCAGAGGCTAAGAAACCAGAGACCTGAGCATTTAAGAGGAGGAAACTTGGGGTCTTGAAAGCGTCCTAAATGGACTCTTGAGTCCTGCAGCTGGTGAAAACTCAAGGATTGATCTGGATTGGACTGGGGCACGTTATTTACCCCCCAAAAAACACTAAAAAAAGATGACCCATCATGTGCATGAATGGAAATAGGTCCAGGGTGTATTGTTGGCACAAATTTAAGACAAAAATCCATGTATCAAACAGATTTTCTATTTATGGTCACTAATTATGCAGAATACTAAATCAGGGACACTGTTTTAAGAAGATTTTAGTTTAAAATTTCCTATTGTCTATGATTGCATCTTTCCGTCAATCCATATAGAAGAAAAATATATCCTGATAGATCAAATAAACTAAATGTCTCTCCAAAATATAGACCCAGGTTAAAAAAAAAATAAGCCTGTAAGGAAGAAAAAAGATCAAAAAGTCCTGTGTGACCTAAAGGCACCAAGGTAGAAATTAGGATGTGGAGATACATGCCTGTGAATGAAGCCTGGTACAGACACCTGTGCTGAGAAGTCCTCAGAAGAAATAAAGTTGATTAATGCAAATTTTCAATATTTCACTCTCATTCTAAGGACATTTAACTACATTTATCCACAATTATTCACAGGACTCCAAAAAATTTTAAATCCTCAACCTATCAGGCTCTCATTAGCATGCTATTTAGAATAATCTACATAGATACAGGATGGTACTGTAAAGGGTGAAAAATAAACATCTTTATAAAACTAACTTCTCACTTGTGGCCACTCACTTTCCCACCTCTGACCTGAGGCTGCCAGCAACGTCACACTAGGTACTGATGCTGCAGGTGTTCTTGGACTTTAAACCAGGACAGTAATAGATTGGGGTCTTTGGGAAAGCAGGGATACTTACAAATCTATCTGAGTCCTGCAGATAGAATAAAACAGAGCTGTGCTTGGCTAGCTGGGAATCCTCAAGCATGGTATTAATTCTCTCTGGGTTTCAGGTTCCTTATCTATTACATGAAAGGATTGGATTGGATAATGATTTGTAAGATAACTTCCGGTTTTAGCGTTCTATGATATTTTGAATATAATCCAGGCCTTTGATTCTGCCAGGAGCCAATTTGTCTTTTAAAACTTTGAAATATAGCCAGATTTGTCATTCCTCTCTTTCCAAATCTGCTCCCAAATCATTTTATTTTTCTTTGCAGGCTGAGCTTCTGAGGAGATACAGCATATGCACAATTTGCTTTTGGAGACAATTACTCACATTTTCCAATAGAAATCTCATATTTCAATATTTTAAGAGTATTGAGTAGCAACACTCCAGATACTAATGGAAAGCTGACAGACTGTGGATACAGAAATTAAAAGGACTGCAAAGAAAAAGTTATTTAACCTATCCATAAAACATTTTTGTTATGTATTTAGATTCAAAGATGTCATATACTACCCCAAAATGTGAATCAGTTAGTCATGATTATTATTTAATGAACATAAATAAAGCACAAATTATGTTGAAGTCCAATGCTTACTCTAATAAAAAGGACAAAAAGCTATAACTAAAAAAAAATTCAGATATTCAGATTGTGAAATTATTAATTACACATGAATTATCTTTGGGATTTTCAGTCCCAAATTATGTTTATCTAATTTTGAGCAATTGATTTTTAAAGAATTAGAGTAGGGTGTTCCTTCTGATAGATTCAGTGATTAACAGAACTAAAACTCCTCTGAGCTAGATTCAGGCAATGCAAAACATGATTCTAATCCTCAATAAGAAATTCGCTATCACTTTTGGCCTAGTTTCCATAGAGAACATGATGCAATTTCCATTAAACTCCTTCCTCAAAATACCCAGATCATCTTTGCTTCCTCCAGTTTTAGGTATGTGTGTTTTACCTTGGTTTGGAAAGATTTCAAACCTCGGGCCAAGTTCAGTGGCTCATGATCTAGAGATGAATAGTTAATTAAAGCTTCATATTACTGTTTATAAAACAATTTATAAAATGCCATGAACTTATTAAACTATATACCTATGTACTGGATTGAATAGTATCCCTCCAAAATTCATGTGACCCAGAAACTCAGAACATGACCTTATGTATTTGGAAATAGCCTCTTTGCAGGTGTAATAAATTAAGATGAAGTCATACTAGGTTAGAAGGCACCCTAAAACTAATACGACTGCTGTTCTTATAAGAAGATGAGACTTTGGACTCAGAAACAGACATAGAAGGAAGAAAACCGTGTGAAGACACAGGCAGTGATGCAGCTGTGAGCCACGGAATACCCAGGATTGCTGGCAACCACCGGAAGCTAGGAAAAGGCAAGAAAAGATTCTCCCCTAGAGCCTTCAGGAAGAGCATGGACCTGCCAACACCTTGATTTTGAATCTGTAACCTTCAGAATTGTAAGTGGAAAATTTTCTGTTGTTTTAACCACCACAGTTTTTGGTACTTTCTAAAAGTAGCCCCAGGGCTTCCCTGGTGGCGCAGTGGTTGAGAATCTGCCTGCCAATGCAGGGTACACGGGTTCGAGCCCTGGTCTGGGAAGATCCCACATGCCGCGGAGCAACTAGGCCCGTGAGCCACAACTACTGAGCCTGCGCGTCTGGAGCCTGTGCTCCGCAACAAGAGAGGCCGCGATAGTGAGAGGCCCGTGCACCGCAATGAAGAGTGGGCCCCACTCACCGCAACTAGAGAAAGCCCTCGCACAGAAACGAAGACCCAACACAGCTAAAAATAAATAAATAAATTAATTAATTAAAAAAAAAAATTAAAAGTAGCCCCAGGAAACCAATACCCCTCCCCAACTAGTAAATTAGTAAATTTCTAAATATCCAGTTAAGAATAATTTTCTTTATTTAAAAAAATGTGAACTATTCACAAAGAGAGCATATATAACACAAAGCAAATACAAAACACATGTGAAGAAAAACTATGGACAAGAAATATAAATACGAGAGAAATCACCTCCAAGATTTAAAAGAAAATAGAATATTGCCTGCATGTGGAAATTTCTCAAAGGTTTCTTCTCAGTCACACCTCTTTCCCTCCAGATATAACCACTTTCCTGAGTTTGATATCAATAATTTCTGTGGTATTCTTTAGTTGAGTACCTTAGTATGTGTTGCTATGCAGCATGCTTTTGTTTTGACTTCTTTTTGATATCATATAATTGAAATTCTGATATATATGCACATATATAAATATGATTTTTTTTGCATAGTTATAATATTAGTTTACATGAATGCACCCTAATTTTCTTATCTATTGTATTGTTGATGAACACTTGGTTTGTTTCCAGATTGGAGCTACTTTGAGTAATACTTGCGTTGAACATTCTTGTAATTATATCCTCATATATGTAGTAGCAATATGCTACTCTATACTATTATGCCTAAAGTTGAACTGCTCAGAGGGTGTTTGAAACTTTAAATTATTTATCAATACTCTTGTACCAATTTTCATTCCTATAGCAGTAGATGAGTTTGCATTGCTGCACAACCTTTCAGACACTTCATATTCCAAGTTAATTAATTTTGGCCAATCTAGTGGGTATGTAATGATATTTCCTATGATTTAATGATAATGGTTTTCATTTTTATTACTCTGATTATTAATGATAGCAAGCATATATATAATTTCATTGGCCTTTTAGATTTTTTTCCTTTATGATTTGCCTTTGCAAGATTTTTGCTCATGTTTTTCTATTGTGCTTTGTGTGTTGCCCTTAATAACACTGGAGTTGTCTCCATGGTCTAAGTATCCATTCTTTGTTGGTTATATGTACAGTAACTATCCTCTCCCACAATATGAATATCACCCCATATACATTGTGATACCAAGCATCAGGGCATGAGGCCAAGGAGGTAAATGGTAGCTGAAACACACTGTGTTTCATTCACAGAATCATGTTCTTTATGTGGCTATAACATCCAGGGAAGCTGTTTTTTCTAATATAGAGTCCCCTTACCTTATAGCTTGTCCTTTCTCCCTTAGGTATTTTAAGAACAAAAGTTCTTAATACTAATGTAGTAAATTTTATCAGCATTTTTCTGTATGTTTAGAACTATTTATAGATAGTTTAAGATGTTCTTTCATAACTTAAGCACTCACATGACTTCCAGATTATCTAATTTTTTAAAATTTTACTTTTAGGTCTTTAATAATCTGAAACTTTATTTTAATTGGAGATTCAATTTTCCCAGAGCCATTTAATGGGAAAAAATTAAAAACCAAAGTTTTGGTTTCTTCGTTACTCATGATGACATATTTGCTGTAGTCAAATATATGATACTTTCTATTCCCATCCATTGGTCTGTTTGCTTCTGTACCAATTCCAAACCAGTTTTATTACTATTGCTTTACAATATGTTTTGATCTTTCACAACAAGTTCTCCCAAAAGTGTTATGATCATATTTGATCCAATATATATATATGATTGATAGGTTATACAAACACACATGCACACACACATTCACAAACCAAATTGAATTTTGATTGGTATGGTATTAAATCCAAACATCAATTTGGAGAAAATTGAGATAATTCAAATTCCACTTTTTCCACTCTATGAACTTAGTATATACTTTCACTTATGTGAATGATTTTATGACTGTTTTCTTCAGAACCATGAGCTTGGAGAAGTAGGAGGAGAGGAGGGTTTACTTCTGGTTCATGCTTACTCTGAAGAGATCTATGATTTTAAAGTAAATGTGGGGAGGATTTCTTACAAGAATCCCCACCTTGATAGTCCTGGGCCTAGATAGTCCTGGGTCTCTAGCTCTTAATTAGCTAAAACCAATTACAAGGTATCAGATAATGGTTTTAGGACAAAAGCAGCTGTGGTGCTCTGGTATTCTTTTTACCTCTCTGAGATCATAACTTTCTACTAAAATTATCATGGCTGTTCCCCACTCTTTTCAAACTCTTCAATCCCATTAAGGAAATTAAAGAAAATATATCGAGCATTTATAAAAGAGAATTGATTCTAAAAAATTAGCTCACTATTACAGGAAATAGAAGTCAAGTATACATTTTATAAAGGCCTATAGTAAGCATTTATTTCAAAATGATAGCCTATGGAGGGCATGTGACATAACTGGAGGATTCATAAGAAGTTCAAATTACCTATATTAATATTTTAATATTATTTTTATTTTATATTATATGTCAATAAATTAATAACTTAATGATAGAAAGCACAGGCTTCAAAAAGAAAAAGTTAATCTCTCAAAACATGGTTCAAATGTTTTGCTTTGGGCCTCTTAATTTCTTTGAAGATACTTCAAGGGTTGCTATGTGGGAATAGAGGAAGGGCAAATAAGTTTGACCAAAGGCATTCAAATTTCCCTTTAACAAGTATAATTCTCTGCTGTTTTTTCTTATTAAATTGGGATTCCTCACACACATTTATTTCAAAGAACAATTTCCACAGATAAGAAATATTTGCAAACCACTGGCCTCCAAAAGGAGATGAGATTCTCAAATATGCTGACCAAACAGTGTCTCGGCTATATTGCAAGGTCTGAGCACTGTACTTCGTGAACTGTATTCAGTGGAAAATTATTTTAGTTAATTCTAAAGAAATCTAAACCACATTATATAAGATACTGTTATTCAGCAAGTATTCACTGGGTTTTGGCTAACCCACTGGGCATTGCTGATGGAAGAGTGACGAAAAAGAGACATGTTTCCTTGGGTGATGAAACTGACATTTCAATATGTGAGAGAGAAAAATATATATAACAAAATAATGGTAAATATAGGGCCTGTTAACCAATTATATTATTCAAACTGATGAGCTAAGAAAATGTCCCCAAAAGGGGGATGAAATTTCTAAACTATAAATGCAGTATAACTGTATCTGGATGTACAGAAAACTGATCAGCTAATTTTTACTTTAATTTAACAAGTACATAAAATTTACTTAGGAAGTGATAGTTAAATTTGCAATTGAATCAGAAGTTAATATTGGTGACTGGTAATGGAAGGGATTTTTCATCTCTACCTTCTGTCTTTACCTTTATATTCACACATCTTTTTAAATGCCTTTTCCTTATTTTTCTACTCCTATTACCTTTGGATTGTTTACATTTTTCTCTCTATAATGACCTTAAATGTTAGGAAGAAAAAGAAAAGAAGAAGAAGAATAGATGAGAGGGTAGGGGTCAAGAACTTATCAAAATAAGCCACTCTTTTTTCTTTTCATTTTTCAATTTGCATAGCACAAGGACATCCTTTGTGAAATATAACACTTCTGTTTCCTTCAGTTTATTAGATCTTGCCTCCGGACAGCAATAAAAGTAGATGACACTGGAGAAACCCTAAAAGACTTCTCCATGGCAAAGTCAATAAGCTCATTCCCAAGCTGGGAATAGCATGTCAGGACAAGCTGGCAGTGGCATCTGTTGCTGTATTGATTGTCAGGGTTTGTTCAAAAGCTCCAGCCAGTTAAATGGGTGTCTCCTTTCTCCTCATCTATCTATATGTGTTCCCCTAAGGCTACAGTCCAGCCGAGGACACAGGAGGTCCGAAATTAAAGTAGCACCATTCTTCAATGCCCGGACATTATAAGCAAGCTTTCTTGCTATCATAACTGCTGGAATAACCAAACATCAGTCAGTTTAGTGAGGCTTCTGTCCAGAAGGAAAGAAATATATCAGATAGTAATGCACTAAAGGGAACAGTCTGTTTCCTTTAAATTAATTTAAATTTGAGAGAGTGTTTTGCTTTTTTATTTCAATTTTTATGATGAATAAATGAGTAGAAATAGATTATTTTTCCCTTTTTACCTCTCTTACTCTTTTACCTCTCATTTTATGTCAGAGATTAAAAGTATTTTATGAAATTGTAAAAACTTTGTGTGTGTATAAAATACCACAAACACTTTACAGTATTAACAAATACATTGTGACTAAGAAAGTCATGATTAGATGTAGTAATATTGATTCCATAAATAAATATTTGAAACATAAGATGTACATACACAAATATAACCCATATAATCTGAGCTGTGGTATTTTCCCACATCAATTGCATTTTTCTATTTATAAAAGTATACTTTTATATAGCATCTGGGATATTTTATCACTCAAAGTTTTAATTCTGTTACTTAAATACAACTATCTTTAGGCTAAAATTTTTTGGAAAAAAAATGGTATTGTATGTCCTATGTAAGTTTACATTTTAAATGGTATTTTAACAGTCTTACAGTATGCTTTTTAAAAAGCTTTGACCACAAATTGTGCTATTGAACAACTTATATTTTTAAAATATATTTATTTCTTTTTTATTTATTATAAGGTAAACAAGTAGTTCTTAAAGACATCAATATAAAAGTACTCTGTGATAGACCATTTAATCCTATGAGATTATCTTTTGTTCACTGTTATAGTAAGTATGTTACTGATGAAACCTTTTATCATTGTATATATCCATACACACACATACACATATGTATACATACATGTATCCATTTGCAGATGGAAACTAAGGTTCAGGAAAAATATGCAGCTAGCTGAGACGGGAAACCAAATCTCCAGACACCCAGCCTTGCATGTTATTGCACTGTGCAGGATGGACTGGTCCAGAAGGTTCTGAGGAGTGTATTTGACAATTGAAATGGCTCCTTCAGTCCCTTTTAAGTTGGAATTAATTCGGTGAACTTTCCTTGGCCAATTCTTTCAGATTTATAGCATTCTTCTGGTGCCTAAATTTTGTAAATTACTTCACTTCAACTTATACTTTTTGAGCATGTAATATGCTCAAATCGATGTGTCTGGAACTATGAAATAGAAGAGTATCATTGCAAAACTCTTTTCCTGAACCATGGACTCTACCGAGAGAGAAATAAAATACATAAACTGGTAATAACAAAGGACCATATGCCAAACATAAAATCTACCATTTTCATTCGCTCTGAATGTAAGATTCCAGGCTTCGCATTTTGGTTTTGCTTTTGATTTTGCTAATAGCCCTTGTCATGCTGTCTAACAGGTAGATTCAGCTACCTCCACTATCGTAATAGTCTCTGTGCTACAAACTGACTTAAATGAGGGGGAATACTGGATATTGGAGCGAATTAGGTCTGAATTTAAAGCTTTGTTTCTTACTAGTTGTGTACAAGCAAAAGAAGCAAATCAAGTGCAGTCTAAATTTTTGTAGTTATAGGCATTATCCCTGAAAAAGAGAATTCCTTTCTCAAGATTATTTTTCCTAAGATTTATTTTAGTTTTAAAAAATCAAACGGCACAGAAAGCTTTATAATAAACAAGGAAAATCTCTTTCCTAATCCTCACCACAAACTTACCCTCTCCAGAGACCTCTTCTCATAGCTTCTACTTTTAGTTTTTTGCTGGTTGTTGTCTTTATTCTAAATACCCCAAAATCTTACATGTGACTGAGATCGTGAAGAAACAGCAGTTATCATACATTGATGATACAAATTTTAATTATTACAGAATTATTGGAAGGCAATTTGGCAATTTCAAATGATAAACTCCTTGATTCCTTTTTTTGCATATTTACTTTACCTATTTTCACAAGTGCAAACACGTGTATATTTGCACATTAATTATGGAAATATTTTCAATATCAAGATAAAGCTAAAAATTATTTATAAAAATTATTTAAAAGAGATCTAATTCAACAAAATAAGCACAAACAATGGAATAATTTATAGCCATTAGGAAAAAAAAAAAGAGCTTAATTGTGCCTAATGTAAAAATTTAGTGAAAACAAGGTTATAAAACAAATTAGTGTTCCACATTTTATGAAGGATACTAGCGCATATATATACACACACATATATATGACAAATACAAATATCTATTTTCAATTTATATGTACAGAAAATATATATAATTGAAACTCTTAATAGTGACTTCTTTTAGATATGAATTACATAACAATAGAAAAAAAAGTGTAAATTTTTATATACCATGAATGATTTTAAGTGCTTCAAGTATCATTTGCGATATTAAAAATAAAGTACAACATTTTAAAAAGGAAAAAGGACTTTACGGTGACATAGGAGATATCTCATCTAGCATGATAAACAGAGAGCTCTGGAAGCACAGAAGAGGAACATCCTGCCTGGAGAAGGAGTCCATCATGGAAGGCTTCGTGAAGGAGGCTGTCTGAATTGGTTTCATGGACAAAAAGTACTTACTCATGCAAATAAAGAATGTCCCAATAAGATCTGGGTTTTAAACAATGGCTCTGATTGAATGTGAAAATAAGGTTAGATTGGAGTTAGGTATTTCAGTGGTCATTTGTGGTAATAAAGTCCGAAATAAGTAATTCATTACCCAAGATTTATGACAATGGGAATAGAAAGGACCTGTTACTCGAACCAATCACTTGAGGCATGAGAAATATGGATAGTGTGTTAGTTTTCACTTGTTACTGTAACACATGACCATGAATTCAGTGGCTTACACCACACCATTCGTTATCTCACAGTTCTGTAGGTCTGAAATTCTGGTGCAGCTTGGCTCAGATGGGTCCTCTGCTTAGTCCCACATGGCCAAAATCAAAGTGTTAGAATTCCTTTCTGGAGATTCTGGGCTTGAATCTGCTTCCAAGCTCAGTCAGGCTGAGCTGACAGAATTTAGTTCCTTGCAGTTGTAGAAATGAAGTCCCAGTTTCCTTGACAACCATCAGCCAGGGGCTAGTCTTTGACCCTAGAGCCTCCTGCATTCCTTCCCATGCTTTCTCTGTGCCCCTTCTCTAGCCACAGAGGGTCTAGCCCTTCCTTTGCTTAGCATCTCTCCAATTTTTCCTTCCACTTCATGTTTTTGATTCCAGCCAGAGAAAGTTCTGTGATTTTAAGAGCTCATGTGATTAGATTTTACCCATAAAATAATCCATGATTATCTCTCTATTTTAAGGTCCAAACTTTAATTACATCTGCAAAGTCTCTTTTGTAACATGATACATGTGATGTAACATGATATATTCACAAGATTCAGGCATTAAATGTAGACATTTTTGGGTGGCCATTACTCAGTCTACCACAGATGTAATGTTCTTGGAACACAGTAAATAATTTATAAATATATGATAAAGCCAATCACTTTTCACTACCTCCACTGCTACCATTCTAGTCTACATCACTATCGTCTTTTACCTAGACTAATTCAATAGCCTCTAAACTGATTTCTGTTTTCACTCTTGTCTTCCTAGCTTTCATTCTTCACAAGGCAGCAAGAAAGATTTTTCTAAAACACAAATACTAATCTCAGCTTAAAACCACCTACTAGCATCCCCCTGCAATAAGAAGAAAATCTAATCTTATTGTTATGGTGTATATGATTTGACTACTTCTGTCTAACATCATTTGGTTCTACTCCCCCTGCAGTCACTAAGTTTCAAATCATAGCTTTCTTTTTACTTCTTTTGTTTTGTTTGTTTTTGTGTTTTTGGGGAGGAATTTAAAATTCTTTATTTTTAAAAAATTTTTATTGGAGTATAGTTGATTTACAGTGTGGTGTTAGTTTCAGGTGTACAGCAAAGCGAGTCAGTTATACATATACATATATCCACTCTTTTTTAGATTCTTTTCCCATATAGGCCATTACAGAGTATTGAGTAGAGTTCCCTGTGCTACACAGTAGGTCCTTATTATTTATCTATTTTATATATAGTAGTGTGTATATGTCAATCCCAATCTCCCAATTTATTTTTTTTACTTTTTACCCCACAAATATTAAAGAATTTGAATTGCTTCTTCCTTTTACCTAGAATGCTTCTCTAGCAGAACTTTCTTCATTTAGGTCTCAGTTTAAATCTTTCCTTCTCAATGAAGGCTTCCCCAGACATATTATCTAAGCAAGGGAGCTTTCATCTCATTTCTGCTAAGTCATTCTGTGTCCTATTTTCTGCTGTGTTTCTCTCACAATACTTAACACTATCAAGAATCTCCCCACTCATCTACTTGTTTATATGTTCATTGTAGATGTCCCATAATTAGAATATAGGTTTTGAAAGAGCAAGGGCCTGG
Organism: Balaenoptera acutorostrata; assembly: GCF_949987535.1. Classification (NCBI taxonomy): domain Eukaryota; kingdom Metazoa; phylum Chordata; class Mammalia; order Artiodactyla; family Balaenopteridae; genus Balaenoptera; species Balaenoptera acutorostrata. The sequence goes on along the minus strand of NC_080065.1, from coordinate 18,360,635 downwards.
TCCATCTTGTTCACAACTTTCCACCAACATCTAAAATAGTACCTGACACAAATTAGATGCTGGATAAATATATCTTGCATTAGTGAATAAATAGATGAATAAATTATTCTTTAAGTTCCCCTTCTTCTTTAAAGAAGAATTAAGAAACTAAAGTAACTAAGGGATTTAGGGACTGTTGTGGGTTGAATTGTGTCCTCACAAAATATACGTTCAAGTGCTAAGTCCTGGTACCTGTGAATGTGACCTTATTTGAAAATAGGGATTTTTCAGATATAATTAAGTTAATGTGAGTTCATACTGGAGTAGGGTGAGCCCTTAAGCCCATATGACTGATGTTCTTATAAGAAGAGGAGGAGATACATAGAGGTAGAGACACACAGGAAGAACATCATGTAACAGCTGAGGCAGAGATTGGAGTGATGCATCTGTAAGCCAAGGAAGACCAAGGATTGCTGGCAACACCAGAAACTAAGAGGAAGGTACAGAAGAGATTTCATTCTAGAGCCTTCAGAGAGACCAGGGTTCTGTCCACAGCTTAATGTAGGACTTCCAGACTCCAGAACTCCCAAAGAATAAATTTCTGTTGTATAAAGCCACCCAGTTTGTGGTATTTTGTTATGGAAGCCCTAAGAAATGAATACAAGGGCTATTCATCAAGACGCATGTTGGCAGGTCTGAAATGATTGCTTCAATTGTAATGTGTTAGCTTTTAGATACTCGCAGGACCACTTGAAATACCATAAAATGTTGACTTGTCAAAGCAGACTCATGCAAATCATAGATGTTATTCAACACTAAATTTTACTAATGATTCTCAATGGATAGAAGAAAACCCAAGAACAGATGCAACATTTCTTTCTGGAGGAGTCTTGAACCTGTCAGATTCAGGTCTCTAATGTCCTTTGCTTGCATGGACCTCCTTTGGTATTGGAGTAACAGAAGGGCACTGACAATATGTCCGTGAGGCACATGCTGGCCCAGAGAACACTGTTTGAGTTCAGCGTTTCTTTGTTTTACTTTGCATATTAATTTGCTAGGGCTGTCATAACAAAATATCAGAGACTGGGAGACTTCAAGAGTCTTCAATTCAAGAGTAGAAATTTATTTTCTCATAGTTTTGGAAGCTAGAAATCCAAGATCAAGGTGTTAGCAGGTCTGGTTTCTCCACTGGCCTCTCTCCTTGGCTCCCTTCTTATGGTCTTTCCTGTGTGTGTGCATCCCTGGTCTCTCTTCCTCTTTTTATAAGGACACCAGTCCTACTGGATTAAGGCCCCACCCTTATGACCTCATTTAACCTTAATTACCTCCTTAAAGGCAATTGTTTGAATTGTTTTCAAATATAGTCAGAATGGCAGTTAGACCTTCAACATATGAACTTTGAGGAGACACAATTATATGCATCTGTATATATATAATAATAATGTATTTATATACATTAAAATACACAGTTTCCATTTAATCATTTTTAAGTCTAGTAGTCTAAGTCTAGTCTAGTAGTTTCTTTCAATTATTATTTTTCAGGATTTTTTAAACAGAATTTATTTTTCAGAATGTCATTTAATTCAACCAGTATATGATTTTTTTAAATTTATTGAGGTATAATTGACAAATAAAATTGTGATATACTTAAAATATATATTGTGGTGACAATTTGATATACGTATATATTGTGAAAGAATTCTCTTCATTGATTTCATTAATAAATCTATCACTTCACCTATTTCCTTTTCTTTCTTCCTCTTTTTTTTTTTTTTTTTTGATGAGAACATTTAAGTGCTACTCTCTTAGCAAATTTCAGATATGCAATACAGTGTTATCAATTATAGTCACCATATTATACCTTAAAACTTCAGACCTTATTCATCTTATAACTGAAAGTCTATACCGTTTTACCAACTTCACCCTATTTCCCCACCTTCCCCCAACTCCTGGAAACCACTTTTTTTACTCCCTGTTTCTATGAGTATGACTTTTTAAAAAATTTCCCATGTAAGTGATACCACGTAGTATTGTCTCTCTGTCTGACATATTTCACTCATTGCAAAATGCCCTCCAGGTTCATCCACATTGTCACAAATGACAGGATTCTCTTCTCTTTTAATGCTGAATAATATTCTATTGTATAAACATACACATTTTCTCGATCTATTCATCCATTGATGGACACCAGTATGTCAATGACTAATGCAGAAAGACATTTCCTATTATTATCATATACAAAAAATAAAGTGAGACAAGCCATTTTTTCAAGGAGTCAGGCTGTGAAATGAAAGAAAGCATATAATAACTAATTCAGTAGAAGTGCCATAAAGGTATAAAGCAATGCATAAATTTAAAACAAACAAACAAACAAACAAAAAACACTCATCCAGTAGTTTGGAATTAGCCAGAGCTTTAGGGGAGGATCAGGAGAAATCTTGGAAACAGGGAAGATGTAGGTAGCATTGGCGGAAAGAGTTACTGTGTGAAGGTCTTCAATCAGAATTAAAGTCATTTACATATTTAAAAAATAGAGTTTTAGACTACTTTACTACTAATAAATCTCATAGAGTTTTAGATTGCATAATTTTTAACCAAAGGTTAAAATGTTTTCAGGGTCTTATTTTTTTCAATTGTTCTAGTGTGGTAAACCCCATCAGGTCAATTTGTAAAGGAAATATCTAATTTTGTGAAGGCACAATTTGAAGTATTCACTACAGTCTCCTCAGGTTCCAAAATTTATTGTATTTCAAGGAAATGGAAGGGCAAAGAACTATCTTTATACTCAACTAATTCTAATAAAAAGCCCAATTTTTTCTATAGGTTAAACTACATGAAACTGTCACTCTCCGGACATTTTCTGATCTACCAAACCTAATCTCATATGGTTCAATGTGATAAGTAAAATTCCGTTTATAAATTATAGTTCCTCCTTCCAAATACTGCATTCAGGATATATTGTAAGTTCCATATGCACTTAACCTTGTCATCCAAATCAATGACAGAGCAACTATAATTTCAAAGAAAAGTTTTATAATTCTAATATGCTGAGATTAAAGTCATGTGGTAAATAATATGCTATGCATTTAATGCAAGATAATACTGACTTAGGTTTTTACTGTATTCTGAAGGATAGAATATAACAGAGGAAAAAAATGAGAAAACTGCATTTTGGGTAAATCGTAGGCTCGTCCAAAATTTTCATAGAAATAGCTTTCACTCTCTACCACTTCTTGTTATAACTTTTAGCTAGCTCATGTAACAACTGATGACATCTCAATAAAAATATCAAATATGGCATTAAAAGTGCATTCGTGTTGTGATGTTATAATATCAGTCTCTTTCTTGGGTGCACATTAGATTTTCAGGACCATGCAGTTGGCAAAGAATAAGATGCTATTATGAAACAGCTATTTAAATGTGAATTGCTCCTCAAACTAACACTGATAATAGCGGACTTAAAAGAAACTTTCTCCATTTCAGTGGGAGAGACATATTTTCAACAATCTCTGGGAAGACATATTTTCAAAGAGTCACTTAAGACATAGGGCACTTTATTTCATAAAAATTACCACACCTTCCAGAGCACATCACCCCAGGGAAGTATCCTTGAGCCTTTATATTCTCATAAACTTTATTAAACTTGCTGACTTCAAGAGCTATTCAAAACTTGAAACCTTACATTTAATTTCTAAACCTTAAAACAAAGTGATTTGTTTTTTTCTTCCCTCACACACTTAAGCCCAGGCACAGAAATATTACTAGATATAATAACCCTGGAAAGTGCATGAATTTTTACAGTCTCAACCTTTCACAACCTACAGAATAGGTCATTGTTAAAGGTGGTCAAATTCGATTACACATTCTCAAACCTGAAGATGTGACAAAAATAATACAATAGTATTTGAATGCCTCCGATTCACTTTCCACAGGAAAGAAAAAGTAAGTATGTAAAGAATACCCTGAATATTCATTTACATTAATTCTTCATTTAAATGAAATAAATATGCTATCATTATATTTTAACCATCTTTCTTTGGAAGCACCTTTTATTTTTATTTTATTTTTTTTACGTTTTTATTGGAGTATAATTGCTTTACAATGGTGTTTTAGTTTCTGCTTTATAACAAAGTGAATCAGTTATACATATATATATATATCCCCATATCTCCTCCCTCTTGAGTCTCCCTCCCTCCCATCCTCCCTATCCCACCTTTCTAGCTGGTCACAAAGCACCGAGCTGATCTCCCTGTTCTACGCGACTGCTTCCCACTAGCTCTCTATTTTACATTTGGTAGTGTATATATGTCCATACATACACTACCACTCTCTCACTTTGTCCCAGCTTACCCATCCCCCTCCCCGTGTCCTCAAGTCCATTCTCTAGTAGGTCTGCGTCTTTATTCCCATCTTGCCCCAGGTTCTTCATGACCTTTTTTTTTTTTTTTTTAGATTCCATATATATGTGTTAGCATACAGTATTTGTTTTTCTCTTTCTGACTTACTTCACTCTGTATGACGGACTCTAGGTCCATCCACCTCACTACAAATAACTCAATTTCGTTTCTTTTTATGGCTGAGTAATATTCCATTGCATATATGTGCCACATCTTCTTTATCCATTCATGGAAGCTCCTTTTATATAACCACGTATAAAACCATGGGCCTCTCTCTATATACAGCCATATAGTTACCCTGATCAAAATTTGCTGCTCTTATTTAAAAGGAAGAAACAATCATGATTAATTTATTTCTTATATGAATTATTTTCATCTTAAAATTGGACAGTAATTTCTTTTTTAATTTTAAAATACCCTTCAATGGTCGCTCCAGAAGACTGCCCAATATTTGCATCCTATGTTTGAAGAATCCCTTCTTTATTAGGCTGGGCAAGGGAGAGAATATAAGAAAATAATGTCTCTCCTATAAGTGTTGACATTCTAGATACTTGGTTTTCCAGACTTCTCTGTACTTGATATGTGTGCATGTGACTTAGGCTTCTTCAAGCAGATGCAACTTGCCTGACTTTGTGTCAGAAGCTAGTGACACACGTGGAAGGGGCTGTTGTAGTGTCAGATTCTCAATGTCTCTCTCTCTCTATTTTTCCATCTCCTAAAGATATCAGGTTTTCCTGGAGCAAAAGAAACATCTTAGGATTTGCCCAAAACTACAATATAATCGAGTTCAAAGTGCAGAAGAGAAAGCATTCTTTTTTTCTGGTTAGGTTAGTTTCTCTGTTTGTGAAATGTGCAATTATAGAGACCTTACATTTCTAAAAATATGTTCTTCTGCCTTTCCTATTGTTATTAAATGGACAGTTTAGCTGACAGGAGAAATCTATGTCCATTATTTTCCCTCAAAAGTTGAGAGTATCTAGTATCCAGCATTGCTAATAACAAATCTAATTCTTGATCCTTTATAGGTGATCCTTTTGATAGGTTGTTTCTCTATGGAAGGTTTTAGAATCTTCTCTTCTGTCATCATGCTCTGAAATTTTACAAAGATATGTCTAAGTGACAGTATTTTTATTCCATTTTGTTTTGATTTCTAATGCCCTTCCAATTTAAAAATGCATGTCTTATTTCAACTATCAAAATTTTCCTCCATTTAAACTTTCTCCCTCTTCCTTATTCTTTACATTCTTGTTATATTTTGGATTGCCTATATTGATACTCCATTCTCATATTTCGCATCTCTTTTTTCTCAATATTCTGAGAGATTTTTTTTCTAAATTTTCCTTCCAGTCATTCTATTTATTATGTTACCTCAGCATTTATATTTCTGATTTCAGAACTCTTTCTTGGGTTCACATTGTCTTTTTTCAAAGTTGCCATATTTGATTTATCATCTTGAACTTTTCTGTATGCTAAATAAGAGGAAGATAGATTTTGTGTTCCATGAAATATCTATTTAATTTGAACAACCTTGTCTCTACGTTTACCTTGAGGCTGAACTTTTAAACTACTAGTGTTTTTTCAAAAGTCTGGATATCCTGGCTGATTGTTCATCTATACAAATGAAGAATATTGCCCTTGGGTTGGTTTCCTTCCCTGTAATACTTCTCCCCTAAAAGAGAGGGTGAACTAAAGCTTTGTGTACAGGAAGGTGAGTCAATAGACAAGCTTTATGTCAGTGTGCAAAACAAGGCTCAAACCAGTAGGGGTGAGCTGTCCAAAAATATGGATTCAATGAAGGTCTTAGTTTGGAGCGCTAGCCACCATATTATGATTCCTATTCTTCCTAGAGTTTTGGTTAAATTTCTTTCTGTAGCAGTTCTCAAGCTATAATGGCAGGATGAATGCTGATGATAGACAATTACTTTTTACATTTGGAGGAGATTGTCACTCATGTTCACTAGAATATCCTTTAATTAAGTGTCCTGATTACTTGCTATAACCCCAAAATGCTCCCAGTCTCTCCCACACTAATACTGGAGTGATTCTATGATTCTGCCAACAAAAGTATCTGCATCTGTGTGGCCTTCTCTTTTGAATATTCTGGGCTGTGGTTGCCTTTTTTTTTCTGTTAGATTTAGTAATATCATCTCATTTGTCTTTTGCCTTCTAGAAATGTATCCACATGTTTGATCTTTTGATGGTCCCCTTCCTGCTCTATGTTGCAATAGTTCTTTTCAATTTTTAAGTCATTTAAATAGTCCTTGGTAAAAGAGGGAAGGTGAAAATTATGATTAGCTTGACATCTTGAATGGAAGGTAGTAAAGGTAGTTTTGTAAATCATGACAAAAGGTGAGTTTCCTAAGATAACTGGTACTTTGAAAAAGCAAGACTCCTATTGTGCAACAGAAAGCAGAGTGGGCTGTATTACAGAAGTGGAACCCTGAGCTTAGGGAACCCAAATCTTTTTTAATAGGCTACAAGAATTGTTGGCCATTACCTCAGAGGGACATACTGTCTTTCTTACATTGGACGGTAAAGAAACCTGCTCTTTGCCCCTAAGGTAGGCGCTATCTCTATCTTCCGAAGCTGTTCATCATGCCAACATCTTTGAACAGATGACAAAGGCACTCATGCCTCTGCTCTCAAGGCATGCAAAAACAAAAAGGATAATTGAGTCCTAGGGGCATCTTGACCTAACACTTGTATAGTTTTCTATTGAAATAGGTTAGAACACAAGTACCCACAGGGACTCTTTCCTGCAGCAAGAGGGTCTGGACTTAAAACCAACACAAACTCTAGCAACCTATTTGGACCCTTGACCCAGACCAAAGCTTTCATAGTTTTGTTATCGTTTACTACTTCAATAGGACAAAAAGTCATGTTCAATATAAAGCCTCCAAGAAAAAAAGAGGAGAACAAGGCTATTGCTGTAAAAGGCTTATTTACACCCTCCTATTAATGCTCCACCATCTTGAGCTTTCTCTGCACCTATGAACAGTTCTCTTCATGGAGTCCAGGGAAGTGTGAAAAGGAGAGAAAATTCCTCTAGAAACTAGACTCTTTTTTTTGCACTTTCCTTCAAGGATACATCAGTTTTGTCTTTGTATCTTGATTATCTGGACAAATGTCTTTTATCCTCTGATTTCTTAGCTTCTTAAAAACAGGAATTCCATCTATCAGAGGTGTGTCCTGAAAGACTGTTCAGAAATAATTTGTTAGAATTAATGTAAAGAAATGCATCTCAAAACAATAACTGGTCTATAATAAAAGAAATTTTTTTAAACTTGTACTGGCAATCAAATATACATTCACTTTCAATAGATATCACAAAATATGAAAAATAACGGTAAAATAATATTTTATTCTGCCTATGTAACAATTCCTTGCATTGAGATAAACACATCTTTGTTGAAGTTCCATTCTTCTTTATTTAAACATACAGAAAGTAAAATTTTATGGGAATTCCATAAACTTGGATACATCTCAGACTGCAGAAGATTGATTTTTATATTCATGTATTGCAAATAGTAAACATACTATGCTTTGGTGAATCATATTGAAAAATTTGAAACAGAATAATAAAATCAAATATAGTTTCCTGAAAAAACATTCAATAATTCAATGATACGATTAATACTTATGCACAAAAATAACTGACAACATTCATAGTTTTGTTCTGTTTTTTTCAAAAATAAAACTGTAAACCAACCCACAATAGAATTATAGGATTTTAGAAAAAGAGGAAGCACTTTAGTTTGCCTAATTTAGCCACATTGCTTTGAAAATTTGGGACAAAATGATCAGAGAGGCCAATTACTCAACCATTGTTACCATACAGGGATCTAGTAAAAATTAAGGCAATAACCCAGTTTCGTTTGACTCCTAGTGAATTCTCTTTCCATTACACCAAGAAATCTTTTTTCATAACTAGTGAATTTAAACAGTTTTGACTCCATTTTCAAAACAAGAAGGGTAAAGGGAAAGATTTTCAAAGTTACCAGTATTGTGAGGCCAAATAGTAAATAAGAGGAGCTATCAAAAGCAGGAACATAGGACACCATGTGCTTCTTGAAACAGTATATTAGGGTCCCAGGCAGAACCTCTGGAAAATACTGGGTTTCACAGTACACCCATTTTGCAAACAAAACATGAGAATTGTAGATAGACCTCCTTTAACTGCATTATTTATACAGACGTTTTAGTTTAAAGAGCACTTCTCTTTACTGTGATACAAACAGAAGTAGTGTTCCCCATATTAAAAATTAAGATGAGATTCAAAGAGATGAAAGGCCTACCAACATGCCCAGAACTAGTAAATGCATCGAAATCTTGATTTCAGGTCTCCTTCTGTGTAGGATTGTGGCCCTTCCTTTGCATTATGCTTCCTCAAATGGAAAGCCCATTCTTCCAAATAAAATCACTAAAATAACAAATAAAATAATTTGTACTATGAAAACACAATCATTCTTAAAATTTGTACTATAGAAATGCTTTTGAACAAATTAACTGTTAAAATAGATACGTTTTTATCTCCCTATATGTATATATCAATAGCTATTTAAATAACTACGATTTTACCTTATAAAAGTTATTGAACTTGCTTTTCTTTTACTGTATGCCCTCTCTTATATTTGGAACGTTCTTAGGTTTTCTTCATTAAAACCTTGTTCCAATCACAAGCACAACAATCTTTACCAATGTTTTTGAATAACAAATATAGTCTGGTCAGCAAATTTCAATTGTTAAAATGAAGCCCTCATAACTGATTCCCAATATTGACCCTGCCTTTAGTTACTGAAAGCCATGTGTCCTCCATCCTGTGTTGGTTTTGCTCTAGAGAAGCCTGTCTCCACGTGCACTGCACGTTAGCATAACCATGAAGCTTTAAAAAAAAAAAAAAAAAATCCATGCTAGAGCCTAAAGCCTGCAAAGTCAGATCTCTGAGAATATACCTTTGAGCCTCCTCATTTGATTTTGATGCACAGCGAGGGCTGAGAACCAGGGGACAGGAGGACTGCTAGGTGCTCTCTTCAAGAGAGAGGAAATACATTACTTCTTAATTTTCTGTCTTCTTAAGCATAAAGATGTCTCCGAGGAACACAACCTTAGATTTATTTTATCAAGCGTATTACTGTAATATTGCACAATATCCAGTCGATCCAGACCAAACACACTGCTGGCTCTACAGTTCCCATTCCCATGCCCTTCATTTCTATACTACAAACTAAATTTTCACTTTACACATACATACCAACCCCTACATTCAAAATCCCACATTTGAGGACAGGAACTTTGGAGTCAATGCTGACATTCTATAAAAAGAAACTTCAATATTTCCTAAAAGAGGAATGTGTATACCACTTATATGTTTTTGACTGGTGAAGGGTAGACATTCAGTAAATAAATATTGAATAAGGGGAGAAATAAACGTACTCATGATTTAAAAAAAAAAAAAAACATAAGAATATGTAAATCAATAAGGGGTCCAGACTATGACTCTAATTTGATGAAGAACATGAGATGTGGGACAGGATACAGTTCAGAAAAATGCCTTGAGGGAACAGCTTCATTAGCAAAGCATTTATTAGATTGCACCATAAGAAATCAATGATATTTGACTATCTTGAACTACAAAAAAAGGCAGTTTCATGTACAACCTAATAATTTCTTACTGATAGCTCATGAGTATCTTGTACTATTCATCATTTTTACTTATTTGATCACTGATTGTTTTTCTTAATTGTATTTGTCAAAATCCTATGAAAATCCCACAAAGGAATGGAACTTAAAACACAGAGATAAAATTGTTTATTGTAAAATTTAAAACATTTCTATACGTGCAATACTACAGTAATACGCTTGATAGAATAAATCTAAGGTTGTGTTCCTCAAGGCTAAATCTCAGCTTATTCTTAATATATGGTAGTGACATGGTCTCAGGATACTTTAGTATCACATTTTTCTATGATTACATGAATTTCCCAAGCTCAATAGCTGCAATAGTCTAATTACACCTTTGAATAATTAGAAAAAAAGTGGCTCTTCCTTTGGAGGACACAGCTTTACAAGGTCAAATGGCTTGAAGAGCAAACCCCAGGATGACTATTAGTCCCCACTTGCCTCTTGTCCAAGTGCACATGTGCAGTGAACAACCTGCACAACCATACATGAAGAACCAGGACATGGTATGAGGTATTTGTCTAAATCAGAGGTGATTTATTTTTCCTAGCTGTTATAAATTCAGTGTCTGACTACAAGTAATGAGGCAGATATTACAGGGCAAGAATATACCTAAAAACCAGTCAAAAGTGTACTAGTCATTTATTTTATAAAATTATACTAAATAACATTCAGATAGTAACACAATGGATTTAGTTGAAAAAATTGCTTTTTTCATCATTATGTCCAAACATGTCTAGAAACATGTCTCACTTTTGATATGTGTGGTATGGCTAGGTAGAGAAGGCTTTACCTAAAATTTGGTCAATTTCAAAGAAACCCCCTTTATAACCTCTCTTAGGAAAAAAATTAATTGACAATAATGAGATCCAATAATTACCCCACTTGACGCCAATAAACTGGGCAAGTCCCTACATACAATTTAGCAGAAATAGTGAAAAAATCTAGGCAGCTATTTTTTTTTTTTTTTTTATTTATGGCTGTGTTGGGTCTTCGTTTCTGTGCGAGGGCTTTCTCTAGTTGCGGCAAGCAGGGGCCACTCTTCATCGCGGTGAGCGGGCCTCTCACTATCGCGGCCTCTCTTGTTGCGGAGCACAGGCTTCAGACGCGCAGGCTCAGTAGTTGTGGCTCACGGGCCTAGCTGCTCCGCGGCATGTGAGATCTTCCCAGACCAGGGCTCGAACCCGTGTCCCCTGCATTGGCAGGCAGATTCTCAACCGCTGCGCCACCAGGGAAGCCCTAGGCAGCTATTTTTTGACCAGCTAAGACTCAACAGAAATTCTGTGATAATTGCATAAAATCTATTTTTTGAGAGAGGGGTACAGAGATTTTAGTGCCACATGCTTGAGGGCAATAGTAAATGAGTACAATTTGTTACTCCCAAGTTATCTCCAAGAGAAGAAAAATAAATAAATAATTATATAATAAGTATGCAGGAGCTTCAGGCATAAAAAAAAGAGGGGTTGGGAAGCAGCTGAACCACCGTAAAACAAGGGTTCACATCCATGGCCTTGAATGTTGAAGGAATTCTAATTTTGGGAGTCCTAATGTGTTTTGAAAATTAATTCTTTCAATTTTATTAAAAGGAATATATCATTCAGAAGCTATAAACACTTGCCTCCTGATATCAGTGTTAATTTATTTTCTTTTTTTTTTTTTTTTTTTATTTATTTATTTTATTTTTGGCTGTGTTGGGTCTTCGGTTCGTGCGAGGGCTTTCTCCAGTTGCGGCAAGCGGGGGCCACTCTTCATCGCGGTGCGGGGACCGCTCTTCATCGCGGTGCGCGGGCCTTTCTCTATCACGGCCCCTCCCGTCGCGGGGCACAGGCTCAAGACGCGCAGGCTCAGTAGCTGTGGCTCACGGGCCCAGCTGCTCCGCGGCACGCGGGATCCTCCCAGACCAGGGCTCGAACCCGTGTCCCCTGCATTAGCAGGCAGACTCTCAACCACTGCACCACCAGGGAAGCCCTTAATTTATTTTCTTAATGATACTTAATAGTCCAATATCTCATCCAGCTAAATGAGCTCTATAAACTGTAATGTTTTAAAAAAAGGGATTATGCTATTTAAAGAAATGCTAACTATCCAGAGGAAAAGCCACAATCCCAGAAATCCTCTGTAATTTTAATATGAGTATAATATTGTCATACACATTTATAGTAGACAAATTGATTTCTAGGGGGAAACTGCAATCTTAAATTTATTTTTAGGCCTGACAGAATGCACCTGCTCTTCTGCAAGGGAAAACAATGCAGTCCTGTGTTAATCCTGAAGGTTTTTCTATGTTTAAATTATCTTTTCATTACAAATCACAACATTTCAGGATGCTAAGTAGTAAATAGCTTTGCAATAAAAAAGTATATGTAGGGGAAAACTGATTTCAATTGCCTTTGAGTAGGGACGTCTGGTTATTAAATTTTAGGCTTTCTAGAAGGCTTACAGACCACTTATTAAAATTCTGGTAAAAAGTAACTTAAATAGTTGGACTAGCTTTGTTCTTTCCTGAAACCATTTATTAAGGGACTAACTATCAGTCTAGGAAAAGTTTTAGGAAGCTAAGTGATGGATGGCAGTTCTAATATATAGTGTTGGAAACATAATCATGCCTAAGAGATGATTTTAAATTTTTACTAAAGCAAAACAGTTTATTTAAATATTTATATTTCTATATCAAGGTCACTAAAACAAGGAGGAAGCCCCAAATAATTACAATACATGTAAGCTAAAAAAAAATATTTATAAAACTGCATATGGAGAGAGGGAATCTGATCTCTATAGTAGCTCATGTGTTGTGTAACTGGCATTGGTATTTTTTTTTCTTCAGAAGAAGAAAACATTTGGTTCTCATGTTAACTATTCATAAAACTTTTAAGACCTAATTTTAACTTTTCTCATAATAAAGTATCCAGGTTTGAGGCCAAATATTTATGAAATAGATATAATATGTCTAGTCCCTAAAAGAAAAAAAGCAAGGTTTAGTATTGTTTTATAATTATTTGTATACAATGATTTATGTATATACATGTTATTGAGCTTATGTACTAGTATGTTCTTTAAATAAAATTAATAAAAGAATGAAAAATTAAAGGTTTATAGAACAAGATTTTAAATATATTCCAATATATGTTACTAAAATTGATTGAATAGAGAAATAAAACGTTATTAGACCAATAAATCATAGTGATTTTTTTTTTCAATGTGCCTGGCAAAGACAGTTTTAAGAGTCAGCTATATCAAACCTTCGTGGAAGAAAATATTTCATTTCTGTTGATAGAATTCCAATTCATAAGAATAAAATGCTTCAAAACTATTTTACAGAGCTTTAATATTACAGTTTATATAACTAATATCAAAATCCAATGAAAGCCCCAAACACAAACTTAAACCTTACTTATGACTAGAGATGAAAAAGTCATAAATAAAAAATATTCTAAAAGTATACTGGAAGATAAATACTCCATAATCCAAAAGGATACGTTCTAGAAATGCAAAAATGAAGTGATATTAGAAAATCTAACCATATAATCCGTCATTTCTCTAGATTTTAAATTCTTAATAGTATTTAAAAATATAATAAAAGGCAACTAAAACTTGAACATACATTTCTAATTAAAATTTTTAGAACACTGTATGTAGAAAGATGCTTCATTTTTATTATAAAAGCTGAGGATATTCATAAAGATGAAACTCCAATTAATTACAAGCATTTTTAGCAACGGAACCACCACCACCGGAAAAAAAAAAAAAAAACTTAGAGCAAAATCCAATTTTACAAAAATGAAACAAACAGTGCTTTTTGGAGTAATAGGAGAAAGAACACAAAGAGAGTCACTACTACCACCTTATCCCACTTCCCACCAAGCTATCCCTGCTCATAAGATGACCCTGAGCGGTCAACAGGTAATTCCATTCCCCACCCCTGGATGATTCAGAAATGTGGTCCCAAGTCATAAGCTCATCCAAAGAGGGTGATTCAGGAAGAAGACTATCACTGCCCTGTCACACTGTCATTTACACCAGGGGTACATGAATTTAGCTTATTGAGAGCATCTGAGTAAAGTCTCCAGAAACTAAAGACCAAACCCCAGGAAGGAGCAACTTCTTTATTCTCCTTCTGGATGCTACTGTCTGTGCCTTGCTGCCCTGAAGCCTTGTAGCCACTGTCTGAAGATAACTCGACTCACAAAACTCAGAGCTGCAGCATTAGGACAAAGCTGAAGCCCTTCTCCTCCCAGTCACGCAGTTGTTTCAGCCGAGAAGACAGTTTTCGCTGGGTTTTTTTCCTTATAATCTATAGCAGGAGTCAGCAAACTTCAGAAAAGGGCCTGAGAGTAAGTACGTTAGGATCTGTGGACAATATGATGTCTGTTACTCAAGTCTGCTGTTTTATTGCAAAGGCAACCTGAGGCAATAATAAGCAGAGACACGGTTGTGCTCCGGTACACCTTTATTTACCAAAATATCTCATGAAGATACTCACTTATATTTTCTTCTCTAACTTTTGTAGTTTTAAGATTTATATGAAGGTCTTTGATCCATTTTGAATTAATATTGGTGTACAAAGCAAAAATGGTTATGTTCCAGCACTGTTATTCCTTGAAAAATCTATCCTTCCTCTGCTGAATTGCCTGTGCATCTTTGTCAAAAATCCATTCACCATATATGTATAGGTCTATCTCTGGACTCTATTCTTTTCCATTGATCTATGTGTCTATCAAAACCACACTGCTCATTACTCTAACTTAAAAATAAATCTGGAAATCAGGCAGCATAAGTCTTCCAACTTTGCTTTCTCTTTCAATGGTGTTTATTCATTTTGATATGAATTTTAGGATCAGCTAGTTAATCTCTACAAAAAAGACTGTGAGAATTTTGATTGGAATTGTGTTGAATTTAGAGGTCATTTTGGGGAGAATTGACATATTTTCACTATTGAGTTTTCTGTTTCAGGATCATGGTAACCATTTATTTGGGTCTTTAAATTCTCTCAGCAGTGTTTTGCAGTTTTCAGTATATGAGTCTGACACAGCTTTTATTAAAGGTATCCCTATGTACATAATATTTTGAAACTAGTATAAATGGTATTTTTAATTTAAATTTCTGTGTGTGTGTGTGTGTGTGTGTGTGTGTGTGTGTGTGTATGTATGTGTGTGAATGAGGTTGTTCAATACTGCCAGGAATATTTACTGTTTGTCCAGCTGAAATCTGACAAGATATTCTAAAGTATTTTTTTAAGTAGCTCTATGGTCAAAAGTTAGCCAAATTGGAAGCTGCTATTGAGCTGACAGTGACTGTTTTTAGGCCTTCTTCCTCAAGCTAAAATGAAACTATGTATCCAGAGGGAAAGAAAACCATTCTGAAGCCTTCCAGGATATACTAAAACATTCCAGGGAAACACAGTTCTAAATCTAGAACATAGGAATCTTTTGATTTCCATCTTAGTTGAAGATTTTTTTCCTTGATATAAAGAGGCAAATCAAAGATAATGTAGTCAAATGGCAGGGTCTTGACATCACTCAGGTTGCAACCCAGTTCTTTGAGGAAATAAAAACAAAAGCACTTGTCTTACAAATCCAGTCTTTACTATAACAGATATATGGCTCTAGAAATATTTTAAGCCCACATATCCTTTTACCAATCCCAAAACATCCCCTAATCATGTCAAAAGTTTCCTGGATATTGTAAAAGATCTGGATTTAGGAAACAAAAGCCCTTCTTGGAGAAACATATCCTTTCTCAATGCCTGTGAGATGTAACCATCCTATCAGTTCTTGATCTCCTCCAGGAACACAGAGTCATCTCTTGAAATGCGAATTTCATGGAGAGACTTCATATCAGAAAAAAAAAAAAAAAGAAGCTAATTTAGAAATTAGGTGAATACAAAATTTTAAAAGTCTTTCTTACAAATATCAGTCAAAGCTTTAGCCATCTGAGTGGATAATCTTAACTTATTCTATTTGGCAGAAACACAATTTGGATCCAGTTGGTCTTTTATAAACTAGTGGTTTATAAAACTATAACACTATATCTGCATTATATCATACCTCTCTCAGGGTTAAAATTTTTAAATGAAAGCTATAATGTCTCTGCATCTATCTACTAACTAAAAAAATATATTCACAACCTAAATTTGAGAGTTACGTTTTATTCCGTGGGTATTTTTAGGACTTCAAGCCCGGGAGGCAGAATCTCAAGTAACCCTGAGAGAACTGCTTTGAGGAGGTGAGGGGAGAGCCAGGATATACAGGAGTTTTGCAGCAAAGCGCAGGTAGTCTGAACATCAAAAGATTATCGTTAATTAAAGAAAACCAGATATGTCAAGTTAAGGAATTTAGCACTTTTTTATGTATGGGAAGATGCAAGAGTCTGGGCTCACTGAAATCATTCCTTTGACATGCACATCAGTTATCTGAGGCCAGTATCCTCGTGTTTTCATATCCTGAGTTTCCTCAGGGCTCGCTATGGGGAGGGCTGCAGTCTGATTGCTACTAGATGGCAGGTATTCTTTCCTTCCTGAGTTCTCTCAGGGCTCACCAGCTCACTGTCTGGTGGTGGCTGCAATCACAAATGACTGTGACATCCTTTGTTTACTGATGACTGTGACATCCTTTGTTTACTGATATGGCAGGCAATATTCCATTTATCATATCTGTATGTTTATGTATATCTATGTATGTATGTATATTATAGATGTGTGATATTTTTCCACCTCTGGAAGGTATGACCAAAATTAATTTGTAAAGAGTGCAATTTAAGTGGCTTAAAGGCAAACAAGCATTTATATAAATCAAGTATACTCTCAGAACTATAGAAACTAACCCAAATGTTTTTTTAAGTTTACAAGATCCAGAATAATCTTTGGTAAATCAAAGCTAATTTAAGTTAAATTTCTGATTGTCTATTTCTAGTATATAGATTTTTGTATGTTGATCTTGTGTCCTGTGACCTTGCCAAACTCACTTTTTAGTTTTGGTAGCATTTTTATAGATTTCATAGAATTTTCTACATAAATAGTCAATAATGTCATCTGTGAATAAAGACTGTTTTAATTTTTATTCTACAATCTGAATTGTTTTCATATCTTTTTTTTTTAACCTTTCTAAACTGTCTAGGAGTTTCAAGACAGTATTGAATTGATTTCCCATAATCGCTCTTATTTTCACACTTTTCAAAGTACTTCAAAAGAACACTAGATTTGGAATTTAGAATTAAGGTTTCTATTACTGGATCTGACCAGTATTAATTAGAGAATTTTAAAATGAAGAAACTAATGTTCACCTGGTCTGAAACTTCATATATTATTATCTGGAAAATTTGAGTCAAAGAAATATATATTTGTGTACAAAGAGAGAGACTTATCGCACATATATATTGTAAAAATGTGCCTATGAAAGTATTGTATATGTGTCTCTGTGTGTGTGTATGTGTGTTAATACCCTATCTATCTATCTATCTATCTATCTGGGAGTGCACAGAAAAATGTCTGCAAAGACACACTGTAAATTGCTAACAGTGTTTACTTGAAGAGACTGGGCATAGGGAAAAAACTAAGATTTTACTACATGTAATTTGTAACATCTCATCTTTGACTTTATATAATGAGCTTGTAGTACTCACACACTTTAACACAGACTTTTAAAAAATAAAGGCAACAAAATAGATAAAATATAAACAAAGATTGTAAAAGTGGCTCTATCAGGAAGGTTTTATTATAGTGTTTCTCATATTCTTCCATGTGCTTGTCTGAATTTCCTTTTTATTATTATAAACATGAATTATGTAAAGAAAAATGTTGTAGTCTTAAAAATGTGCCCATGAGAAAGTGTTAATACATTGAAAATACTATGAAATCTAAGCAATTTCCTCACAACAATCAGCATGAGCTGACTGAAGAATGAGAAATTAAATTCTAGGTTATTCAAATAAAGGGCCAGAATCTATTTTCAAAACCAGAAATAGTTTCTCTGGAATTCAAAGTCACAAAAATGTCATCTTAGATTCTTACCAGGATTTAATTTTAATAAAACCATTAGTCAACATCTGTTCTTAGCACTGATGCTTTTATGAAGGTTTTAGAATCATGGTATCAAAAATAACTAAGCAGAATTATCATTTGCTACTCATATACTTCGAGTAAGGTTGCTCATGTCTTCTAAATGTATAATTTAATTCTCATAATATATATGATATTTATTGTCATTTATCCCCGGTAAAATGACAAGTCAATACAAAAATAAAGGTTCTACTTTTCATTATAAGGTTGTTCTTTAAATTTTTGTATTTAAATGTCAATGCATACATGCACACACATTTGCACACACACACACATACACACATTCATTTTTTTTTTAACATCTTTATTGGAGTACAATTGCTTTATAATGGTGTGTTAGTTTCTGCTGTATAACAAAGTGAATCAGCTATACATATACATATATCCCCATATTTCTTCCCTCTTGCATCTCCCTCCCGCCCTCCCTATCCCACCCCTTTAGGTGGACACAAAACACCGAGCTGATCTCCCTGTGCTATGCAGCTGCTTCCCTCTAGCTATCTATTTTACATTTGGTAGTGTATACATATCCATGCCACTCTCTCACTTCGTCCCAGCTTACCCTTCCCCATCCCCGTGCCCTCAAGTCCATTCTCTACATCTGCGCTTTTATTCCTGTCCTGCCCCTATGTTCTTCAGAACTTTTTTTTTTTTTTTAGATTCCATATATATGTGTTAGCATACGGTATTTGTTTTTCTCTTTCTGACTTACTTCACTCTGTATGACAGACTCTAGGTCCATCCACCTCACTACAAATAACTCAATTTCATTTCTTTTTATGGCTGAGTAATATTCCATTGTGTATATGTGCCACATCTTCTTTATCCATTCATGTGTCGATGGACACTTAGGTTGCTTCCATGTCCTGGCTATTGTAAATAGAGCTGCAATGAACATTGTGGTACATGACTCTTTTTGAATTATGGTTTTCTCAGAGTATATGCCCAGCAGTGGGATTGCTGGGTCATATGGTAGTTCAATTTTTAGTTTTTTAAGGAACCTCCATACTGTTCTCCATAGTGGCTGTATCAATTTACATTCCCACCAACAGAGCAAGAGGGTTCCCATTTCTCCACACACTTTCCAACATTTATTGTTTGTAGATTTTTTGATGATGACCATTCTGACTGCTGTGAGGTTATACCTAATTGTAGTTTTGCTTTGCATTTCTCTAATGATTAGTGATGTTGAGCATCCTTTCATGTGTTTGTTGGCAATCTGTATATATTCTTTGGAGAAATATCTGTTTAGGTCTTCTGCTCATTTTTGGATTGGGTTGTTTGTTCTTTTGATATTGAGCTGCATGTGCTCCTTGTATATTTGGAGATTAGTCCTTTGTCAGTTGCTTCATTTCCAAATATTTTCTCCCATTCTGAGAGTTGTCTTTTCATCTTGTTTATGGTTTTCTTTGCTGTGCAAAAGCTTTTAAGTTTCATTAGGTCCCATTTGTTTATTTTTATTTTTATTTCCATTTCTCTAGGAGGTGGGTCCAAAAGGATCTTGCTGTGATTTATGTCATAGAGTGTTCTGCCTATGTTTTCCTCTAAGAGGTTTATAGTGTCTGGCCTTACATTTAGGTCTTTAATCCATTTTGAGTTTATTTTTGTGTATGGTGTTAGGGGGTGTTCTAATTTCATTCTTTTACATGTAGGTGTCCAGTTTTCCCAGCACCACTTATTGAAGATGGTGTCTTTTCTCCATTGTATACTCTTGCCTCCATTATCAAAGATAAGGTAACCATATGTGCATGGGTTTATCTCTGGGCTTTCCATCCTATTCCATTGATCTATATTTCTGTTTTTGTGCCAGTACCATACTGTTTTGATTACTGTAGGTCTGTAGTATAGTCTGAAGTCCAGGATCCTGATTCCTCCTGCTCCGTTTTTCTTTCTCACGATTGCTTTGGCTATTCAGGGTCTTTTGTGTTTCCATACAAATTGTGAAATTTTTAGTTCTCGTTGTGTGAAAAATGCCAGTGGTAGTTTGATAGGGATTGCATTGAATCTGTAGATTGCTTTGGGTAATATAGTCATTTTCACAGTATTGATTCTTCCAATCCAAGAACATGGAATATCTCTCTATCTGTTTGTATTTTCTTTAATTTCTTTCATCAGTGTCTTATAGTTTTCTGCATACAGGTTTTTTGTCTCTTTTTTTTTTTTTTTTTTTTTTTGGATATTTGTCCATTTAAATGCTTTTTTTTTTTTTTTTTTTAATAGCTACTTTTTATTTATTTATTTATTTATTTTTGGCTGTGTTGGGTCTTCGGTTCGTGCGAGGGCTTTCTCTGGTTACGGCAAGTGGGGGCCACTCTTCATCGCGGTGCGGGGACCGCTCTTCATCGCGATGCGCGGGCCTTTCACTGTCGCGGCCCCTCCCGTTGCGGGGCACAGGCTCCAGACGCGCAGGCTCAGTAGTTGTGGCTCACGGGCCCAGCTGCTCCGTGGCATGTGGGATCTTCCCAGACCAGGGCTCGAACCCGTGTCCCCTGCATTAGCAGGCAGATTCCCAACCACTGCGCCACCAGGGAAGCCCCTTTTTGTCTCTTTAGGTAGGTTTATTCCTAGGTATTTTATTCTTTTTGTTGCAATGGTAAATGAGAGTGTTTCCTTAATTTCTCTTTCAGATTTTTCGTCATTAGTGTATAGGAATGCAAGAGATTCTGTGCATTAAGTTTGTATCCTGCTACTCTACCAAATTCATTGATTAGCTCTAGTAGTTTTCTTGTAGCATCTTTAGGATTCTCTATGTATAGTATCATGCCATCTACAAACAGTGACAGATTTACTTCTCCTTTTCTGATTTGGATTCCTTTCATTTCTTTTTCTTCTCTGATTCCTGTGGCTAAATCTTCCAAAACTATGTTGAATAATAGTGGTCAGAGTGGGCAACCTTGTCTTGTTTAAAACTTGTTTAGAACAATCAAAATTGTCCTCAGGCAGTAATAACGCAAACTGACATGTTATCTATTTTTGCACATCTTATCAATGCTCTAAAACCCTTAGCAATGTCGCTCTTTCAGTGCTATATCTTTAAACTACACATTTCTCAAACTTGATGTTTAGTAGTATTGTGTTCTAATGTTTCAAATGACATAGGACCAACTCAAGGAAGGCATTGTTTCTGAGTCATTCTGTATCCTGTTCTTGGCATCCCAGGCTAACATCTCTTCTATACTATGCACCCTTAACATTGGTTCTTGTGCATTTAATTTTTAAATTAAAAATATTGGAGGTGAAGAATAATGTGAAAGGCAAGTTAAAACTGTGAATCTCTTTAATAAAAAAGCCCAGGTGTATCTGGGCTAGTTGCTGGTGTGGTAGCTCTTATTTATGAAGTCCTCAGGAATTATGGCTCCTTCCAGCCACCACATCATCATTTCCAAGATTGGCTCATTTTCTGAGGATCTAATTTGGCTGCTTCTGCAATCCAAACAGCCAGAGTTGAGAACAGAATGATGAAAGAACGGGGCAAAACGTTTCCTAAACTGCCATGTGACATTTCCTCTCCCCACCCACTAGCCATAGTTCAGTCACATGACCGCATCTAGATGCAAGGAAGATTGAGAAATATAACTTTAAGTTTTATTGTTTATCTGCTTAGCTAAAAATTCTATTAAAATGAAATGTGGGGAGAATTAGTGTTAAGGGAAATTATCAACCTGCCTCATTGACCCACTTTTATTTCCAGGACTTAAAATGTTAGGTCAACCTAATTATTTAGTGATTCAGCCTGACCTATTTCATGGTGTCTCATTTATTTCAGTTTGATGGGGGCTGACATGTGTGGTTGCCTCTGTACCAGACCTTTTAAGGATTTATTATTACATTATTATTGTTGTTTTTGTTGTTGCTAAGCTTCTTGAATCTCATCCCCATTCCGTTGAATCAGAATTTCTTGGGATGGGGCCTCATTTTGCATTTTTAATGGTAACAAAAATGATTCTTAGGGGGCTTGCCTGGCATTTGTGCATATTATAAACACTGATCTAGACTCCACATAGTTAGGCCTGGCTTGATGAAAAAAATATTACCACAAACATATCACAACTGTAAAGAAAATAAAATCTCACATTACCATCTTTGCATCAGTAAATGACTACCTTGTGCCAAAATGTATTTCCTAAGCTCCCTTGTTTTATTCTGTCTCTATGGGCTTCTCACTCTCCTACTTTCAAATCAAAACCTGAACACAAGGAATTTTGTTATGTCCATGTGAATTACTTCTCCAAGGACATCACTTTCTAAGATTTCCCTTTAGTTAGCAAGTGATCCACGGTTGGCCTCACTCCAAGTTATTGCAGGTACTGTTTCAAACACAGAGAAGCACTGACATCTGAGCTATCCTGGGGACCCTAAAATCCTATCGGAAAGGATGATTGCAATTATGTGAAGGTGGAGAGCATTTTGAGGACTCTCTCCTCGAAGTCCACTAGATCATGCATGTAGATGTTTTAATTTGGGAGCTCCCAACACAAGGAAATATCATTAGATGAAAGTCAACTGTTTATTTTAAAGTGAGACTGAGTCCTGCTGAGCAGTCCTAATTCATCTCCTCCCAAAATTCAGGCAAAAAGAAATGGTTTCTGGAAGATGGACTAGATTTTCACTAAGATATTCACCATGAATAATTCAATCTGAAGACAAATAAATGTACATGAAGGGCAGATACCCTCTGCTATGCTACTACCACAGTCAAAATAAGGAATTTAGTATACTTTTATGTGATCTCTTATATTGAGCTGGATTACATTGTTCTTCTCACATCCAAGTGAGAAACAGCTCATGCAAAATTTTATGCAAAATTGGTATTAAATTTTACCAACCTACTGCTCCTACTGAGTTATACTAACTCCTTGATTGAGAAAGCTGTAGGAATAAAGAAAAAGTTTGAAAATACTTGTCTTAAATAAGTCAAGGAAGACATTTTCTTCATTTTATTTATATCCCATGCTGGGGTTTACTTAAAATCTTTTGTGGTCCTCCTGTTATTTTATAATTTTCAGGAAAAAAAGCAGCAGGGAATCATCTTCAGACTTTATTTCTGTTTATTTGAATTTTTTAAAAGGTTTTCTTCAGTGAATTGCTTCAGGGCCCAAATACTTAGCTAAGTAACAAACTATTAAAAATACGTATTTTTAAATAATGATTTTTAATAGCAATAATAAGGAGGAGATCACTTTTATTTAAATTGATAACCAAACTCTTCATTGATATTCTTTCCTCTACCCAATACATTTTTTCTTCTATATCTAATTTTTCCATGTCCTACTTTCAGATTTTCCTTCTTCCATGACGCACCCATCTCTGATTTTCAAAAAAAAAATGGACTATTTAAAACAAAGAAGTTTAAATAATGTAGCAAGAGACTGTAGGTAAGGCATAAAACTTGAATATTTACAAAATGGATTGTGCAATCCAGAAGGACTCAGATAATTGGGAAAAAAAATAAAGTCTGAGATCCAGTACATTTGGGAAACACAGTATACTATGTTCTATTATTGGAGACCATCAGTGAGTGTTGGGTAGTGAGGAGAGGTGATATATATTTCCTGGTAATTCAGAATCCAGACTTCCACTTTGGTCTGCTTTGGTCCATACAACTTCTTTAGCAGTTACTGCCCATATAAATCCAGGCGAATTGTTTGACCTAAGTCTAAATATCTTTAGCCCTCAAATGGGGATAATAATAATAATACTTACCACAGAAGACTGTTGCAAAGATCATATGCAGATTTTTATCATGGTGACCTGACCCAGAGCAAGCTCTCAATAATGTTAGTTATTATTTATTATATTAAAAGCACTGAGAAGTCTCCCAGTTTTAAAAAAAGTCTTTGTTTAACCTAATATTTTCCAAATTTACAAATAACAATGCCCCTCCTTTTTTCATAGGGCATTTACTATTAACTTTGGAGTCTATAGATTAACTTAACTCCTGAATATCTGGGGAAGTCATTTACTATAATCTGAGAAATATATTTCTCTAAAAGAAAATAATTTCAATCCCTTGACTCTTAGCAGTTCCAGAGGATTTATATATTTTTCTCCTCTAAATACCATGTATCAGAGGTATGTTGTTGTCAGAAGAAAAAATCCCATTTATATCTTTTAATCTATATTTGACATTTGAGCATCCACACTATCTAGACAGCAGTATATGCAAACTTGATTGAATACCACATATTTTTCTCTTTCTTTTTTTAAACCAGATATTACATAGTTGAGTTATGAGTTTTTACTAATGAAACCTGAGTCTTCAGAAATACATATTTTCTTATCTGAGAAAAACAATCTAGTCCTTAGTTAATCCTAGTATACTTCCTAAAAAGTTAACTTAAAACATGTAAAGGTCATTTCTCATTGCCACAAAATTTATACATGCAAATTCTTGACAAGAGCAGAATTAGATATTTCTCTAAGTTACAGCAACCAAGTGGGTCAGCATACTACATCTGTTCTAATATATATAAGTTTACCTTATTCTGCTTAACATACTCTCAGAGCATAAAAGATATTTCTCAGAAATGTCGAAGAAGGAAGAAAATAACTTTGTAGCCATAGAGGCCAAAATTGGCAGAATGATAGAATGGTATATGCAATATTTTATTCCTTTCCAACAAAATTAGCATTAGAATATTTGCATACTTTCTAGTATTTATTATGCAAAGCTGTATGTATGAAGATACAAATATGGATGTGTATATACATACATATAATATACAGATGTGTGAATACACAGATTTATGCATGTATATACATGCAAATACATGTAAGTATATATATGATATATATAAATGTATGTATATATGTATATAATTATATTTTCTTTACACAAGTTTGTGTCCCTCATTAAAGCACTGTCACAACCATTTTCTCACTGTTTTGAAATTTACAAAACCAACATTTTAAGGATATAGCATATTTCCTCATATAATTTATATATACCCTATCTCTAGGGATCTAGGTTATATTTAGTGTGTAACATTATATATATATATATATATATATATATATATATATATATATATACACATAGCACAATGATGAACATCTCAGTGTAAAAATGTTTATTGTAGTTTGTATTCTCAGTAAGTTTCCTAAAACAGAAATTATCATCTAAAATTACTTAACAAAAGGAAGTTAAAAAAAATAAATAAATATAAATAAATAAATAAATAAATAAATAAAATAAAATAAAATAAAAAATAAAAAAAGGAAGTTAAATTTAATGCATTTGATGAGCAATTACTTTCAAGCAATGATAAAATTATACCTTGATTATCATGGAGAAAGTAACTTTTGTCATCTTTATAAATAATGAGTAAAATACCTATTATTAATCATTTAAGAGTTTAAAGAAAAAAACTGTCATTATCCCTTTGATTTTCATTTTCTGCTGCCACTACCGTTGAATACTTTTGCAAGTTTATTGGTAGTGTTTCTTTTGCAAATTTTTGTTTATGTCCTTTGTCTTTTTTGGAAAGTGGAGGAAATTTTAGCTTTTCTTTCTCATTTCTATGAGCTCTTGTTCACATAAAAATTTGGAGTCATTGTAATTGCATATATTTACCCAGCTATTATATTGCCTTGTTTAAACATGACGCGATGGTGTGGCAATTCTATCGTTCCTTTGTTTTACCTTTAATAGAGTTTTTACTGCCTTTTACTATTGTCTTCTTTTATTTCAGTCTTGCCATCTACCTCATATAGCATCTCTGATATGTTCCTACTTAACGGTATAAATGAATCCTGATGATCAATAGCTCAAAGTTGCCCCAGAATAGAGGACAATGCAAATCCCAGTTTAGATAAGCCTAAATTTTGCACTAAGATACCCCAAACACCTAAATAAAAAGTTACTCTTTGCATTCTGATTCCAGCAATTGGTTTCTAAATGAGAGTCCAAAACCCCTTGTCTGGGCACAAAATGTAAATTGCAGAGAAATTAATCTCAGATTTAGAAAAAGTTATGGATTCAGTATCTGTTATAAAATATCTTAAGTCCAGACCTCTATCCCCAGTCTCCTCTATCTGAGTCACATGTGATTCATGCTGACTAAAGGGCAGGTCTTAGGATGACCAGCAAAAACATTGTAACTTGAACAACCAATTTCCCATTGTCATATCTGAATACTGAGAGCAAACCAAACCAGTTAACCTAATAGAAATGACCTCAGCCTTTCATGTCTTTATTTTTTTTTTATATTTGTATAAATGAGGCTTATTTATTTAGCTCTTCAACTGATTTTTAAAGCCTTTATTGTATTTCATTCCATTTGGTTAGTGCCCCTGTGGATGTATTCTCTATCCATTTTTACCCTACATTCTGTTCCAAGAAGTTGTACTTTGGAATTGCATCCCCTGGGCCACAACACTCCCAGGTTCCAGTTGTGTTTGGCCAATGGAAGTCACCAGCAGCAAATCAGAAGCAGGTGGAGAGAGAACTTGGGGTACTTCTCTGATGGGTTCCTTCCACAGTGGGCCATGATTTGCCAGAGACTGTGCCCCTTTACTGCTGGCTGCAGCTGCTCTTCTACAACTTCAGTCCTGAACAAGGTGAGAACCACTTCTTCCCTTGGCTTCTTCCCCTGCCTTCTTTAGGCTTCCAGGTGATAGTACATTAGTAGATAGTAGATAGAAGATTTCCTGCTGCTGCTGGCCCTGGGATGCTGACTTATGATGTTTCCCATTAATCATTCAAACAACCTTTGATGGTTCCCATTAATCCTGTCCAAGCCGTTGCAAATATCCTTTCATTAAATTCTCTTCAATAACACTTTAGAGGTGCCACCTGTTTTTTCTCTGGCTTCTGATACAATACAGTGTATTCTGATATAAAACAGCCTATTTTGATATAATACAGAATTATATCAGAATACACTGATACATCTAATGTTAGATGTATCTAATTTTAGTTTTAAGTGCTTGAATTTATTGTCAAGGATGAAAAAGTGTATCTATTGAATACCCCTAAAAAGAAGTAAATCTAGCAAGGTTTTATGTTCATCTAACCTTCTTCCCATCATTTTTTTTTTATTATTGATGTCATCTGGCATTATCTATTATTATGTTATATTATAATATATAATATTATGTATGGTTATTATATATCACATATTCTTATTAACTTAAAAGTTATTTTACTAAGTAATTTGAGAAT
Source organism: Balaenoptera acutorostrata (assembly GCF_949987535.1). Classification (NCBI taxonomy): domain Eukaryota; kingdom Metazoa; phylum Chordata; class Mammalia; order Artiodactyla; family Balaenopteridae; genus Balaenoptera; species Balaenoptera acutorostrata. The sequence goes on along the minus strand of NC_080065.1, from coordinate 18,333,364 downwards.
TGTGTATAATATTTCAACTCAATTGACATTTGTAAATGATAGTTATTATTTAGGTCAAACAAGATATTTATTGTGACTTCCTTGAAGCATTATTTCCTCATTCTTGAGTTTCTGCTTTCGTTTGCACACTTGATAGATTTCAGTCATATTTTTGAGGGGTAGGATATATGAATGGTATGTGGTATAAACCTTTATAAACCAGAAAAAAAAACCCCAAAAACAGTCACTTGCTTCCTTATGTGATCTTCATAGCTTTCTATACAATACTTGTATCAAAGATTTTTCTTCTCAAATTGCTCTAGACATTGTGCCCTAGTTCTAATATGTTGGTGTTATGACAGAAAAAAATATGAGATCATTTTTATTTGTTTTCATAGGAATGATATTCTACTTGAATTATTTTAAATTTGAAAATATGATATACAAAAATTTTTACCAGAATATGTTTAACAAAAGTCAGGTTTTGCTTCTTTAGACTAGTAACATATGGTAGGCCATTTGATACTGACCATTTTAATCTATAATTAAAATTTTATCTCATAAATTTTATGATTAAATATATATTTGAAATTATTGCTTCTATTCTCTTATACATGTTCTCACTCTTTCTCAAAACTTATCTTCTGATTTCCTGTGTTCTATCCCACTTCTGTAGCATCACTTAATCTATTGTACTCTTTAACAATGCAAATGTAATATACAATACTACCTTATTATGGTTTACCTATGCTACTATATTATTTCATATAGTATTTTCATCTCAGTCTGAAAATCTGTCATACGATATAAAATTATATGTTAATATTTTTTTCATGTAGTCGACTTTTCCAGTTTTTGAAATCTCAAACGTCAGTGATTTCTAAAGTATACTTCCCCAAATAACCTTTTTCAAAAGTGTTCTGTGTTTATATTTACTACCTCTCCTGCGTTGTAATATTATTTGGTCCTATATGGCCTGTTTCCATTTACTTAATTGGAACCAACTCATTCTCTTCTACAACCTCTAGTTTCTGAAGGTGGATACTTTTCACAGCCAGAGTTCTAGCTAGTCATGTGTGTCTTTCTGATGCAAAACAATAGATTCAATGGAGGATGCTTTTATCTAATCTTGGAAGACTATTTTTACATGTCAAAAGTTACTTACCCCAGGAAAAAGTATGTTTGGGTCAGAATGAATGTCTCCAGAAGAGTCAAGGGGCACCAACCACAATGGCCTTATTTGACTGGCTGACAAGGCAAAAAAAAAAAAAAAGAAGAAGTTACGCTTTCACTTTTCTCCTTTTGATGTCTGGCATTAACTGTATTCTCAAATTCCTAAACTCTGTCTATATTTGTCTCTAGAGTATGTTTCTCTTTAGATTTTTTCCAGATTTATTGAGATATAACTGACATTTAACATTGTGCAAGTTTAAGATGATGATTCAATGTGATGATTTGATACTGTGTGTATTGAAAAATGATCACCAGAGTGGGGTTAGCTAACACCACCATAGCCTCACATAATTACCATTTCTTTTCTTTTTTTTTTTTTTTTTTGGTGAGAAAATTCATGATCTACTCTCTTAATAACTTTCAAGTGTATAGGATAGTACTGTTAACTAGAGTCACTCTGCTGTACATTCCATCCCCAGAACTTACTCATCCCATAACTGGTAGTCTGTACCCTTTACAGACATGTCCTCATTTCCCTGACTCACAGCCCCTACTAACCACCATTCTACTCCCTGTTTCTATGAGTTTGGCTTTTTTAGATTCTACATATAAAGGATATCACACAGTATTTCTCTTTTAGATTATGTTTTAAAAATATGTTTAAAAAATTGTTCAAAGACAAGGAAGAAGATGTTGCTCATGGTGTCTGATGAGTAGTGGTGAGTACTTCCTTGAGTCATTTTATGTAACAGTAATGTTGAAGGATAAAAGAAATATAGAAAATTGTTTATTAGACAGGTGTCCACAGTAATCAAATTTTCAGCAAATAATTTACATTTGTGTAGCTGAATAATACAGAGATTCATCTGTTTAAAGTGGAAAGTTGTACAGAAAAATAATGAATTAATGTTGGAAAGGTATAGGGCCAACATATGGCAAGTTATGAGTCCAGTTTAGGGAGGTTGGACTTTATTTTTCCAGGAGAAAATATGTTTGTTTTTTCTTCCCTTGGAATTATCAAGATGTAATTATCAAGATACAGGGGGTTGAAAATGAGGCAACCAGATGCATGGAGAAAAGTTAGAAGAATGGACAATATGGGGCTGCATAGAAAGGAAGTGACATTGGTTGAAACTGGGAAAATATAATCTGTAAATTGATGAGAAATTACAATAGCATACCATTCTGATAGAAGGTTTATGTTCTTCTCTGATGTTTTTTCAAAGAATTTGAAAGCTTACATTTCTCTTGTGGCATTTAGTTTAAGTATTAATTGTTCTATTTGGGTTCAAATGATCACTTTATAAGAAAATAAGCTCCCTGTGAAGCAAGACTATATCTGAATCATCTTTATATCTTATAAATGTAACAGTATGACATAAAACTCTCTAAAAATGTGATAGATTTATACAATTTTAGAAATGGAATTAGGAGTTTCTAATCCCTTTCTACTAAGATTAAAAAATTGAAACTCGGAGACTGTTAATGTCTTATTCAAGGTCACAGAACAAAAATAGTTACTGAGCTGGAGTTTGATATCAAGTTTTCTAATTCCTAGGAGAAATCAATTTCCATTATAGCATGCTGGATAATTAACTGAGAGAATAATAAAGAAATTGACAAATAAAATCAAAAAATGTTGAGTAAAATTATAAAACATTTTCTAAAGTCTTGATGTTTGACTAAAACAAATAAGCGTATAAACTAATTGTAACATTAAAATAGCTTCAAATAGTACAGCTATGGGAGATCCCAATTCACGTTAATGCAAATTCATTTATAGGTTAAAAACTTACCTATGGTGAAAAATAATTCCACAATTAAAGATGGGAAAATGTCCAAGTTGAAAATCCAGTAGGCAGAATTATCTAAGAAAAAATACCAGTGCTGTTTTCACATTTATCCATTTATTTTTTTTAAATGGCATATAATCTAGACCATTATAGGGGAAAATAGAAATATTAGAAATATATATATTAGTTACCTTCCTGGGATATTACTCATTTAAAAAAAAAAGGTTTTCTTAGGACTTATCCATTCAATAAACATAATTCTATAAATATGATTTGAATATCAAGTTATATTTCATCATTTTAAAATCTCCTTCAAACTTAGTAATTAATGCCAATAGTGTTTAATGTTTAGTTTAATGTTCATTTTTAAAGCCACATTTTTATAGTAAAAGTGCAAATGCTATAAATCAACAAATGCATTTGTGAGGTCACAGTTATTATATCTGACTTATTTATGAGGAATGCTACAGAGGGATGGTGGCAGGAATCTAAATACCGTATTTTAAAGTTCAAGAACATTTAACAGTTCCTGTAACCCCCTAAAGGATATAAATACTTTAAAATGGTCAAGCTAGGTGGAAATATTAATCCCATGGAGCTGCAGACAGAAAGATTTGAATATGTGCGCCATAGCTTTCTTATTAAATATACTCATAAAGTGGATATTTTACCACATTGTAATTTTATATGTCAATTACACATGTCTACATTTTAATTGCAAAGCAGTTTTGAAGACTATATATTTTAAAACAATTTTGAATAGAGAATAAGAATTATAACTAGACATAGTAAAATCAACCTGCTATTTCTCAAACGGGAAGATAGGAGGATGCCAATTGCTGCCCCAAACTCATTCTCCTTAAGGAATTACTTGTCTCCCTTTTCACTCTTTCTTCTCCTGAAAGCCAGAACGTGGAAAAGAGAAAAGACCCTAGGGCATGAAAGAGCAGCAAGAGAGAAGGAGCCTGGGTTACTGAATGATCATGTCGAATATAGCTGCCTACCCACCCTGGGCCACTGATCTGTTTTGAACTATTACATAAGAGAAAACTAACCGTCTACCTTATTTGAGATTCTACATGGTGGTCTTCCTATTACTGTAGCTTGGTCTCTACACTAAGTAATACAAACAACACATAAAATTGAAAATGTCGGCAAGTTTGGCAAAGAGAGTATGGGATAACTGACATCATAAAAGACTTAAAATATATCTATTACCTTGTGAGCAGGTAATAGATCATAAATATCCAGACCATGTTTATTAAACATCAGTCATATGTTTCAAGTCGGTTAGCAAACATTTGGTCCTGTCCAGAACATCCTTAAGACATTTGGTCCGCACCACAAGGTCCTTGAGATTTGGACCTGTCCAAAATCACTTGGCATAGACCTAATATACTCACAAACATTTTAGATAGGACCAAATCTCAAAGGCCTTTTGGCACGGACCAAAGTCCTATGGACCAAATGTCTTAACAGATGTTTTGGAGAGGACCAAAGTGTCCTGCAAGGTTCACATCAAGTCATCCATTTTAAGACTTCTTCACAAGTAAGAATACTCAAGTTGAATATACTTAAACTGAGCAAAACAAAAATTTTATTCTCATGATGATGGATTTCACTGCTGCAAAATTCAAGGCAGACCCAAATGTGAACACCATTAAAAGCTACATAGTAGCAAGGTAAGTGACTAAGTGAAATTCATTTTTTCTTCCCTGAGCTACAGTAACAAGTGATGGGAGAGAAAAGGTCAAACTTTCATAATGAGTATAGTCAGAGCAAACTTTTCAGAAAAAATTTTGAATCATTTGCAAATCCCTAGTTTTATATTAATGTGACAAGCAAAAATATGCACCATAAAAGTGTAACAATGTATTCATTAGTCTTTTTTATTAGTTTGAACATATATTTTGAGAAACTATATGTAATCTTATTGCCTATAAATTAAGATGCACTCTGCTTAAAAGCCATTCTTTTGCAGAAAATTTATTATAATAAAATTAGAAAAGCATGAAAACAATTCAACATGTGCTCCCACAAGGCTAACAGGTTCTAACTAATCCATTTAGTTAAACAATTAGTTTCAGTTTGTAAAAAACATAGTGGTTAATCAATTTTTTGCCAATGTGTCATTTTAGACATGCAAAGATGCATTAATAGTGCCATAAAACATGCATAACTAACATCTCCATGGAATGCTTTATGATCTTCTAATTTGCATAAGGTATAAACAGAATGTATGAGGAGAATGGATATAATAAATGTTAGCTCTGGAGGACTGAGGTTACCTAAAGTACAGCGAATAAAAAATGGTTTGTGGGCTTCCCTGGTGGCGCAGTGGTTGAGAAGCTGCCTGCTAATGCAGGGGACACGGGTTCGAGCCCTGGTCTGGGAAGATCCCACATGCCACGGAGCAGCTGGGCCCGTGAGCCACAACTACTGAGCCTGCGCGTCTGGAGCCTGTGCCCCGCAACAGGAGGGGCCGCGATAGTGAAAGGCCCGCGCACCGCGATGAAGAGCGGTCCCTGCACCGCGATGAAGAGTGGACCCCACTTGCCGTAACTAGAGAAAGCCCTCGCACGAACTGAAGACCCAACACAGCCAAAAATAAAGAAATAAATAAAATAAAGTAGCTATAAAAAATGGTTTGTTTCATATCCAAGTTTCAACTCTTCTCACTTGGGTTATTAATTATATTGTAAGCCATTAAAAAAATAAAATGAGGATGTTAAGGAATGCATGCTCATAAAGTAGAAAGCTAAGTAAGGTATGGTAACACTTGTTTTCTGTTTATTATATGAATATTTTTTGAATGTTTATTATGTGAATATTACATAGGACAATGGATATACGTAGTGTGCATAAAATTGGATGGAAATTGCTTAAGTAGTGATATACTTGAGCTGGGGCAGCCCAGAGGATCATTACAAGGTGTCATTGTCCCAGCGTTTCTTCTCAGTAAAAGCTCTGGTTTCACCCTTCTCAGGGGTTATCATCTTATCCTTGCTACCAAAGAATTAGCACAACAAAACATTTCCACTCAACAGCTTGGCAGGCACCTAAAATGTGTGTAAGGGAGAGACAGAAAGCTGTCAATCCAAAAAAAAATAAGAGAGATATAAGCTACTTCCAAGTTTTAAGTCTTTAGAAGTAGGCTATTGAGACACTTTGGAGAATTTCCTTGGGAATTTTTGCTTAAAGACCCAGTATTTATAGTAGATATTGAACAACTGCAAAAAAAATATTAAAATTGCTGTGAGTGCCTTAATAAGAGTGTCTGTACGCTCCTCATCGGTATGTTAGATGTTTTATCTAGACTGGAAGCCAGAGCTGGTTGCTTTTATGGTTTGTGCACTCTGTGTTTTGATAAACAAAAGAAATATGGTTCAAATGAGAGGTAGACCAAAAAGCAAAAACCGATTTCTAAGCAATGGCACAAAAATCACAGAGTTCTTAGCTTTGGAGGATTGAGAGGAGAGAGTTTGAAAGTGTCCCCTGAGGTATTGAAACATAAAAGCAGGCAGAGCTTTATCAGGCATCTAACAAGTCACTGCCCGGATGGAGATTTCATGGTGCCTAGTCAGTTCAGACAATAAAGGCACACAATAGCTCTTGCTTCATGGAATAACAATGGAGCAGGATACAAAAAGATTAGCAAAACTTGAACTATCAAAATATAAGAATTAAAGAGGAAGAGGAATCAAATCATACCAAAAATGGTGGAAGTCTGAAATTTCTTTGCTAGTGAACCCTTAAAATGATCTGTAGACAAAAAAGAGCATCATGGAAAGTTCTACCCACTGAATGAAAGAACCTAGAATCTAGAAAATGCAAGCCAGATAAGCAGTATCTTCTATGCAGTGGTTCTTAAAGTGTGGTTCCCAGGAGGAACACTAGTTTTAGCATCGCTGGGAACTAGTTAGAAATGCAAATCTCAGCCGAACTCAGCACCTGCTAAGTCAGAAACTGGGGGTATGGCCCAGTAATCTGTATTTTAATAAGGCTTACAGGTAATTCTGATGCACACAAAAATTTAAGGCCCATTGCTCTATGGAATACTGCCTTACTCTTTCTGGGTTTGCAGCAAATTAAAATGCACAAATTATTTCCTTTCAGTGCTCTGTTAAAGGCTTTTTGTTCTCATTAAAATGCAATGTTTATCTAATAAAATAAAATAAAAATTCAGATTGAAATGAAATGGATATAATATGATTTCCAGTAACTTCCATAATTTCCCAGAAACACTGAAATTCTTTAATGAACCTAGGGACCCCCATCATGAGATTATTGACACTTTGGCCTCATGGTGATGACTTGGAGAAATACTGGCCAGTTTAGGACTTACTTAGCAAACACTGTGGACCTTAACCTACTAAAGCTGGTCTAGTACTGCCCCTGCTGAAAAACCAACCTACCAGTCACAGAGACCAGAGCTGGGTCCCCATTATGATGGGGCCATACTTGAAGGAGAACAATCAGCCAGTTGGTGGCCAGTTAGGAGGCAACACTGTGTAAGGATAGGATGCCATTCTTCAGGGTCGAACATGTGCACTCAGAGACCTCTGTATGGCATTATCTCCCCACTAGTAAGAATTCAAGAGTCCACAAACCAATGGGTAAATGTAGGAGTGGCCACTTAGTGTCTGTACGCACTTAGCATTGCTGGGGGAATTTGTGTTTCCCATTCATGCAATGCTTGGATCCTAATACTGAATGGGACAGAGAGACACAGCAAAAGTTCCATTTATTAAAATCTATAGCTGCCACATGGGCATTTTAAGCTCCTTATGTTCAGGGAACAGCAGGCAAGAATGGAGTTGCTATCTTGCCAGCGCTAACAGATCCTGAGCATTGGGAGGAGAATGTACATGATGGAGGCAGAGAGGAAAACGTTTAGAACCAGATGACTTGCTTGGTGCTGCTTTGAACACCCTCGTCTAATTGCAACTGTAAATGACAGGTACAATAACCACAGCCTCAGGAGGATATGGTGATCAGGGTTGAGATTCCTTATGGATGAGGTTGTAGGTGAGACCATGAAGACAGAAAGCATTAAGGAAGTGTGAAAAGACATGAGACATAAGACAAAGAGGCTTAAGGAAATAACAGAGGAGGCACATGTAGTAAAATTGGAAAGAAATCTAGGACAATATTTCATACATAATGAAAGCTTATAACAAATTGATAAATTCCTAAATAAATCAAGAGTGATTCAAGAAGAAACAGAAAATAAGAATCCATCTAAAAGCATTAAAGAAATAGAAATATTAAACAATTAAAAAATTATAAGATTCAATTCAACAAATATGTTCTATGAAACATTCACAGAAATGTTAGCATTTAATTTATGTGCACACTATTTTCAGATATAGAAAAAGAAAGTGCCTCTATTTCTTTAATTCATTTAATGAAGCATTCAAACCAAAGATGGTACGAGAAAATTTCAGCCAATTTCACTTATGAGCAAAGATGTTATCCATTAATAAAATAAGAGTAAATTAAATTCAGCAATGTATTTTTAATAGGGTTTTTTAAATGTTTGTTTAATAGCAGGAATGCAAGGATATTTTACTATAGTAAAACATTAATATAATATATAATATTAATCAATTAAAAGAGAAATACAAAAATAAATCAGATATGATAATAAAGAATATGATAAAATCAAATACACATGCATAATTTTAAACTTTGAGAAAAATAGGAATATGAGGAAATTTTTAAATTTGAAAAAGGGTATATATCAAACACATACGGCAAAAAACTCTACGAAACTTAAGAATAAACAAAACAAGAATGACTACCATCATCATTACTCTTCATAATCTTATGAAAGTTTGAGGCAGTGCAATAAGACAAGATAAATAGATAAAAGCATAAAGGTTTGAAACAAAGAAACAAAATTATAAATATCTGTAATTATTATTTTTGTCAACACAGAAATTAAAGGGGCTCTATAGACTATTAAAAGTAAATAAATTTAGAAAGTTTACCTGATATAGATCAATATACAAAGTCAGTAACATTACTATACACAGCCAAAAACATATTGATAATGTAATTAAAAATGTAATATCAATCAGAGTAAAAACAAATGCCATAAGCTTCTTGAATTTAGTCTAACAACAACAATAATAACAACAAAAAAAAACCTTTAGAGAAAAAAAAATAGTTATTGTCTTAGTCCGTTTGGACTGTTGTAACAAAATACCATTGACTGGGTGGCTTATAAACAACAGTTTATTTCTCACAGTTCTGGAGGCTGGAAGTCTGAGATCACGGTGCCAGCGTGGTTGAATGAGAGCCCACTTCCATGCTGCAGACTTGTCCTTGTATTCTTACATGGCAGATGGGGCTAGGGAGCTGTATGGGACCTGTTACAAGAGCACTAATCCCATTCAGGAGGGCTCCCTCAGGTCTAATCACCCCAAAGGCCCTACCTCCTAAAACTATCACCTTTAGTAGGTTAAGATTTTAACCTATTTTGGAAAGACACAAACACTGAGATCATAGCAGCTGTCAAAAATCATAAAATATCATATGATATCACAAAATATCATATGATATCACAAAATACCATATGATATATGTAGAATCTAAAAAAATGATACAAATGAACTTATTTACAAAACAGAAATAGACTCACAGACGTAGAAAACAAACTTATGGTTACCAAAGGAGAAGGGGGTGGGGGAAGGACAAATTAGGAGTTTGGGATTAACAGATACACACTCTACTATATATAAAATAGATAAACAACAAGGGCCTACTATATAACACAAGGAACTATATTAAATATCTTATAAAAACCTATAATGGAAAAGAACCTGAAAAAGAATATATATTTTATATGTATATATATATGAATGATTTGCTGTACATCTGAAACTAACACAGCATTGTAAATCAACTATACTTCAATTAAAAAAATAGAAAATCAAAAAACAACAAAAAAACATGAAAGAAAACCCACATGGAGAACAATTTTTTTTTAGGCTTATGAAGATGATAGCTCTTGGTCATATGAACTACAAATGCAATACAGTATTTAAAATTCCTAAAGGTTCTTTACAAAATTTAGCCGAATGATCCTAAAATATACAAGTATGAGTAAATGTGGAAAGAATAACCAAGGAAAACTTAAGATTAATAAGGAAGGATTTTCCTTCCAGTTAATAAGATTTACTATAGTCAATAATTATATATTATTATGAGAGTAATCATAAAGCACAGAGTCAAGAATCAGAAACTATGCAAATTTTGTATATGATGATTTGACATCATTACCAAAATAGACATTGGTACTATTAGTGCTGTGGCAAATTTTTTTAAAGATAAAATTATACACATCTCTAATGCCATATGTATTAATATCAATTTCAAATCATTTAAAGACACCGGAAATAAAAGGATAAAGAGGATGCTGAAAAACTTTTGGAAGATAATATAGATGAATGTCCTTATAATATTAGGAAAAATGATTGCTAAATTTGACCACATTAAAATTTGAAATTTTTGACTATTTTAAGACATCATAGGACTTCCCTGGCAGCGCAGTGGTTAAGAATCTGCCTACCAATTGACACAGGTTCGAGCCCTAGTCCGGGAAGATCCCACATGCCACGGAGCAACTAAGCCCCTGCGCCACAACTACTGAGCCCGCGTGCCGCAACTACTGAGCCCACATGCCGCAACTACTGAGCCCGTGTGCTGCAACTACCAAAGCCCACATGCCTAGAGCCCGTGCTCCGCAACAAGAGAAGCCACCGCAATGAGAAGACTGCAAACCGCAAGGAAGAGTAGCCCCCACTTCCTGCAACCAGAGAAAGCCCATGCGCAGCAACGAAGACCCAACACAGCCAAAAAAAATACATCACAAACTCATTTAAAAGTTAAGGTATAATTTTAGAATATTCCAATGCACGTACTTATAAATATTATTAGTCACAATATATAATAAGCCACAACAAATTAATAAGAAAAGATAAATGATCCAATAAGGAATTGGAAAAAGTATATGAATAGGCAATTCAAATCACGAGAAACCAATATGGGTGATTAACATAGAAAATATGCTAATTTTCAATAGTAATCAGCAAAAGGCAAATTAAAAGAACTGTGGTAGGTAGAATAATGACCCCCTAAGATACAAAGGCCCTGATCCCTAGAAACACTTGGCATTACATGGCAAAAAGGACTTAAGCAGATGTGATTAAGGGTATAGGCCTCACCATAGGGACAGTAGCCTGGATTATCTAGGTGAGCTCAACCTGTTCAAATGAGCCCTCGAAGCAGAGAACTTCTCTAGCTGGAATGAGAGAAATAAGGCATAGGAAGAAGTCTAAGAAATTCCAAGGTGATGGGACTGGGCCCACTGTTGCTGGAAGGGAACCACATGGGGAGATTGAGAAGGAAGGCAGGCAGCCTCTCAGAGCAAAGCCTGGTCCTTGGCCCACAGCCAGTAAGGAAAAAGGGACCTGAATTCGGCCAAAAACCTGATTGAGTTTGGAAGTGGAATCATCCAAAGAATCTAGAAAAAACACAGACCTGTAAATGCCTCGATTTTTCCCTTGTGAGATTCTAAACACAGAACCAGCTGAGATACAGTATTCCTAGATTTCTTATCTACAGAACTGTGACATAATAAATGGTTGTTATTTTAAGCCACTAGATTTGTGGTAATTTGTTATGGTAGCAATAAAAATCTAATACAGGACCAATGAAGTATTTCCTACCCATCAGCATGGCCAAGATTATACCAAGTCTTGATGAAGATGTGAGAAACAGGAATATGTACACAACTAGTGTGTTGGTAGGAGGGTAAGTTGATATCGTGATCTCATAGAAAGCAATTAGTCTCTATCTGGTTAGATTGAACATATGCCTATCTTTGGACCCACAGATTCTACTTCTAGGTATCTGTCCTAGAGATGAGTGCTCATGGAGACATGTATTAGAATGCTTTTTTATTTTGTAATAATTTTAAAGGTTAAAAAATGGACAAAAACCTAATGATCACTCATTAAAATGTAATGAAAGAGCAAATGGTTTATTCATTTAATGGAATGCTAGGCAACAGTTGTGACTGTTTCACATCTCATATAATAATAATAATTCTAAGAAGATAAAAATATTTAACAGGCTTCTTACTCCATAGAAGGCAGTATTCTAGATACCTAACATATATTAACTCTTTGAATCTTCACAGCTATTTGATGTAGGAGCAATAGTTATCCTAATTAAAAGATGAGAAAAGCAGACTAGTAGAGATCATCAACAAAAAGGACTCCAGGTTTGACCATTTATATTATAATTTATGTGAGTGATGTCCCATAGATATGAGCAGTATGTAAGATGTGACGTGCTATGTGGAGGTCTTGAAGGTAAATACGGTTTATCAATATTAGAACTTGGACTCCATCCCAAGCAGTGTGACTCCAGGATTCATGCTCTTAACTACCACACTACAACTGTTTTCAATACCCAGTTATTAAGCCCCTACTACTATATTCCAGGCACTGTGTGAATACCTAACAACATCACAGATAGTGGATCAATAAGGACTTCGTCATGTTGAAATATGCAGTCTAGGGATAAGGGTGGGAATAAATATGCTGTCATAGCATAATGTGATGAAGTTCAGAAAGGGATGCACTGGGTATAATGGCAACGCATGGTAGGGGACCCCAATTTAGGCTCAGGTAGAGGGGCTGAAGAGGGCCTAAAACAAAAGACATTGACAACAGTTTCAATAAAAAGGTAGGTTCACAGTAGATGAAGAAATGCACAGGAAGTGCCCATTCTCAGAGAGAGAAAGAGAGAGAGAGAACCATGAAGGTGTTCCTTATAGAATGCTTTATATACATCCAATGCCTTCATTAAAATAAAAAAGGCCCATCAGATCCTTGCCTACAGATGTCACAGTGAAAGGCACAGAATATTAAAAGGAGATACGTGACATTCAAACAGTCAGTCTCAAAGTTGGCCATTACTGAGGCTCTTTTTTTATTATTAGAAGTGTTTTAAACCAAACCTCATTGCTTTATCCACCACTGGCGTTGAAATAATGTGTGAGTGTGGAGGTGAGGGGTGGTAATTTCACAAAGAAACAAAGGTCTCTGTCTCCTGATTCACAGGAAAGAGAGCCTATGTAGAGGAAAATGTGTCATGTGTGATAAGTACTCTGAGGGGTCATCTAAGCCCACTCCCACATATACGCCTCAGCAAAATTACAGAGGAATATAGGCAATCATCAATATCACTCATGAAAAATTAAGGTCCCAAATATTAAACCTATTTAATAGGTTTAAATGCCAAAAGACTACTGAACATGATTTTGGCCTTTTAGAAGAAAACTGTGTTGTTCTAAAAATAATAATAAATAAAAGATATGGAATTGTTTCACAAGAAACACAGGAGAAAAGTAGAAGCAAAATTTCACATTTTTTAATTCTGGGAAATTAATTTTTTATTGCTTAAGATAGGTATTAACGTTTAACAACATTCCAAAAATAATTATGCAAAATTATATCACGGCATATATTTGTTTCAGGGGGAATTTTGTTTGTTTGTTTTAATAATGGATGTTGGAAAAAGACAATCTATAGCTTTAGGGCTGTGATTTTCTTCCATTGCCTAGCAACATGTACAAATATAGATCTGCAGAAGCAAAATTAGTGACCTTTCTTTTGTGCTTGCCTCTAACATCTATAAAGAATCTTTGATTATTTTAGTATTACTCATAAATTTGGAGGGCACTCTGGACCCAGACGTTGTATTGTCTTGTTTTTCAGTGTATATTTTACATGAGCCAATGGCCTGCTGTATCTCAGGAAAAAAAATTGAAAACAAAAACAACACCAAAAATGTAGTAACATCCTTAATTATTATTTTAGTAATATTTCTGATTTTAAGAATGTGGTTATTACACTATGCAATGTGAGAGGCTCATCTATCATATGCATTCTTAAGAAAAAAAATGTTAGTAATATTCTATTATGCTATGAGACTGTGTTAGTAAAGAGCTTTCCCAGAAGAATGAAGTATCACAGAGAAGTCTTGGTTACAAGACAATCTGAAAATTAGTTCTCCACCTGAGAAAGTCAGCTGCTATTTTATACACAGGTCGTAGTAAAGAGGATTAACCCCTATGGGAACCATTTAGCACTATTTGGCAAAGTTAGACACATACAACCTACAACTTAGCAAATGCAGCCCTCAGTACATAACCCAGAGGCACACTCATGCAAGTGTACAAGGAAATCTATAGCAAAACTTTTGTAGCTGCTGTATTAGTGTTCTATTTTTGGGTAACAAGTTACCACAAACTTAGTGGCTTAAGTTAGTACAAATTGATTATCATGCAGTGTCCATGAGTCAGGAGCTAGGTCCTTTGCTCAGGGTCTCCCAAGGCTCAAATCCATGTCAACCAGGGCTGGGATCTCATCTGAGGCTGGAGATCCTCTTCCAAGCTTATTTAGATTGATGGCAGAAAGTAGTTCCTTGTGACTGTAAGCCTGGACCTCAGTTCCTAGAGGTTGCCCCTCTCCACAGGCAGTTCACACCATGGGCACTTGCTTATTTAAGGCCAGCACAAGTATATTTTTCATGTTTTGAATCTCTTCCTTTAGGTAAAGTCTGGCGCCTCTTAAGGGCTTACAGATTAGGTCAAGCCCACCTAGCACTATCTCCCATTTGATTAACTCAAAGTCAATTGATTTTCAACTTTAAGTTCATTTCCAAACCTCTTCAGCTTTGGCTTAGAATGTTACCTAATTATCGGAGTGAAATCTATCATATGCACAGTCTTGCCCACAATTGCTAGTAGGGAATTATACACAGTGTATACACCAGAGGTTAAACATCTCGGGGGCCATCTCAGATTTCTGCCTACCACACAGCTTTATTAAAAATAGAAAAAATATATGAGATCAACATGAGAGTTAATTATAAATTATGTTAGTATCAAACAATGGAATAGTATTCAATAGTGAAAATGAATAAAATAAAGCTACGTTTGTCAACATGGATGGATCCCATAAAATAAAATGATTGAAAACAGAAAGATGCAGAGAAAAAAAAAAGTGAAAAAACCACATGGCAATAAACTATATAAAGTTTAAATTCAGTAAAACTATGTAGTATATTGTTGGAAATATACACAGGGGCATGATAATCTCCAAATTCAGTTTAATAGTCACCTCTGGGAGGAAGGACAAGGCTAAGATCTAAAAGGGTACATAGAGGTCTCAACCCATAACTGTGGCATTTTTCTGTTTTAAAATAGGTGGTGGGTACATTGAGGTTTATTATAGTATTTTTATTCATATTTACTCCTTAAATATATTTTTCAATAAATATTAAAAATATAGAATTAGACAAGGAAACCTTTCTTGATCTACATCCATAACACTCAGGCAGAATCAGTGGCTTCTCTCTGGGTGATCTTGAAACAGTGGTGTTTAATTCTTGTTATCTATTGAATCCTTTCTCTAAACACACTGAAAATAGAATTTGAAAGTATAAACAGTTAAAAAGCACAATCTACTCTGACTGAACCAGTAAAAAGAGGATGTGGGAGAGAGGACAGAGGGGGTGAAGACCTCAGACTTCCATTCTTTTGCCCCTTCCACAAAGAGCATCTGAGTGTGCGATTCACAATCCACAGAATGCAAATCACTGCTCCATAACTTTATATATCACTTTACATGTGTCTCCATTATGACATTAACCATCCTGAGAATTAGTTCCCATATGTCTGTCTGCCCTGCTGGACTTTGAACATCGTTCCGCCTCTACAACTAGTTTTTTTTCTTTCTTTATTTTTTGGCCATACTTGGTATCAATTAATGTTTCTTAAATGTGTTACTGATAGCTTCTGGGTGAAATTCAGATTCAAGACACACAAAACACCTTGAATAGTTCAATAGGAAAAGAAGTAATACCTTTTATTAATTTAACATTCTTAGCGCTTTTTAGCCATGGTTGGGTGGGGTGGAGAGTGTGATGCAAGAACTCCAAATGATGTTTGAAGGGAGGACTTTAGAAAGTCTTGCCCATTAGAATGGTTATTTAAGTGAACATATGTCCTACAAAACTCCATCTCATAACACTTTATAGCCCACTTTTAGTGTCGTAGTTTCTCACCTGAATCCTTCCTCTCTTCAATTCAGCTCCTTCATTTTAATGGTATTGGGTCACCTTCTCTGTTCCTCCCAGGATTTGATGCCATCTACTTCATCACCCTTCTCCCTTTCCAATTTTTAACTATATTGATTTAAAACATCTGCTTATATTTAACTACCATCTAAAAAATGAAGAAATGAAAGTGGTATATTCAGATAAGAGACCCTTAAGTTAAATGGCTTGAAGAACACACTCTACCATTATGATGACTTCAGCATGGTAGACCCAAGAGCAACCTCTGGGGAGATATCAAAATTTAGGGAGTGAAATTTTAAAATATTAGAAAAACAACACATATCTTAAAATTCACACAGGAAAGTACACTTTCACATGAATCAATAAGAAAGGGTATGTGTATCTTGTCAACATTATGGGATACTAATAGCAATCAGTAAAGATGAGGACTGGAAAAAGATATTCCTTACTTCAAAATGCTGACTTAGTTGCTCCTTCATCCCTGCTCGTATGGCAATTTGTTCATCCCTTTATCATAGCATTTACAATGTTGTATTTTAAATATTAGGTTTTTTCCTGAGCTCATGTCTCTCCAGACACTCTATACTAGCGTTCTTCCAGCTTGTGACTTAGTTCTGGATAATGAAATGAGAGCAACAGTCAGATCAAATCTCTCTTGTCCACGGACTGTGCCATGATGTGGTTCTGGAAAGCTCTCTTCACCCATGGGCCCAAGACCAAGGGACATATCCCAAAGGATGCTCAGACTCTGATTAAATCACCCACCTTCCCTGACTGTTTCTGGAGTACCTGGGGCTAGAACAGCTTCATGTCTGCTGTCAGCAAAACAGATTCTAAAATCCTTTCCTTTCCTTTCTTTCTCCTCTTTCCTTTACGAGCTTTGCTAAGGTTACTGTAAGTCAGGGCATAAATATCAGAAATAGTATTTGGAAGCTAAAATTGCAGAAACAGTTTCGAAGATAATCAGAAAATATTAATAATTTAGAGTCAAACACTGTGCCGAAACTATGTACAGCATGCTGCGTATCACTTGAAACAACACTATCAAGTTGATACTCTTGTCCTGATTTTTATGGGAAATAAAAACAGACTCCAACAACTTATGTCCTTGAAGTTACAGAATATAAAAAATCCTGGAGACACTATTTGGAAGAAGAAACTATGACTTTAAAATTCCAAAAAGCATGTACTTTTCCACTCTATGACTTGTCATCCTCTCCTAACAATAGATGTTTACAGA
Organism: Balaenoptera acutorostrata; assembly: GCF_949987535.1. NCBI lineage: Eukaryota > Metazoa > Chordata > Mammalia > Artiodactyla > Balaenopteridae > Balaenoptera > Balaenoptera acutorostrata. Next base: position 18,316,018 of record NC_080065.1, on the reverse strand, counting down.
GAAATATACTTGTCTACTCTTACCTTTTTCCCAGTTGCCCTTATTAGGTGGTCTCACAGGAGATCTCTTGAATTCTCAAAACTCGAATCAGCTGTTTCACAACCTCTGTGCGGGCAGCTCAATCATGATATTGACAAATTACTCTTGAGTTATATTCGGTTTATCAAAGCTGAATGACAGAATGAGGTCCATGGTATCTTTCAAATTTTGACATCAATTTACTCTTTAGGTATGGGTTCCTGAGTAACATTTTGATCCTTTGGGAGGCAAAATCACTTATACTCCCAATCCAATGATATTAGGTCTTTGTTGTTTTGGTTCCCTCTAATTATCCTTTGTTGGTTCCTTTACCCATTCTGAAAGTTTGAAAATTCTGACACCTGAAAAGCCCATCTTTACTTTTGGTCCATTTCATGAAGGCAGTAAAGAAACAGAGACAGGAACCTCTGGAGTCAGGATCTTTGTTCAACTGGATCTACCAGTTACTTTCTGTGTGACTTTGAGCAAGTTATTTAATTTCTATGTGACTCAACTTCCTCATCTGTAAAATGGGGTTATTGAAACATACCTACCTCTTCATATTAGTAAGAATGAAACTGATTAATCATTTACAATATTTTGAAGACTGCCTGACACATAGTCAACACCAATCCTTGTTACTGCATTAGCTCTCTTTAACAGCAGACTCCATGCTCCTCTTTTTTCCAAAAACATGTTTCTGTTGTATATCATATTCTCAGCTCGTTTTTATGTTTCAATCATTTTCCTCCTATTATTGGCAGATTTTTGTCATTCCTCATTTCTCTGTGATATTCCCTTCATTTTTATATCCTTCCAGAAAGAATAGTCAATTACAATTTCAAACCACCAAATACACAGAAGAAATGAGAACTATAATTTCCACCTCAAGAAGCAGGGTCATTCTCTAATACATGTATTTTAACAGATCTCAAATAATCAGCTTTGCTTGCTTTGCCTGGGTTCTTACTTTCTTTCCAAACTAGTATTGCTAGAAAGGGAAGGCAGGGAATTAAAAGGTAAGTGTTTATCTCACCTTGTAGCCTTCTTATGACCCCAAGAGTTTCACATCGCTACCTGAAACCAGCTGTCTTTATATTCTAATGGCAAAAGGTTTTACCTGGTCTGCAACAGTGCTTGAAAGTGAGTTTCAAATTAATCTCAAGTATAAAGTTCAAGTATTTGATTGGTTGTTATCTTCTTGGTTTCTTTGGACTCACCAAAGAAATATAATACCATATATTAATGTTACCATACTCTGAGGTATGCAGAGATCATTTTTAAAATTCTTATGCATTCACAGAATTTTAAATACCCAGAAGCTAACTCAATCTTTTATGACCTATAATTATCAAAAAGACAGTTATACCAAACATATTTATCCCACACAAAAAAAGACAGTGTAAACACTATGAATTTATAGTAATTGACATCTTAGGGAAATCAAAACTGTCAAGAAGCTCAACTTATGATTTAACATGCAATATATAATTAGAACTACTGGGTTTTGTTTTTCTTTTCTTAAAAGGAAGATACCCCTATAACTCAGAATCAAAACATGTTGCTATTTTTGAATGTCAGTAAATCATATATGTGGTTATTCTGGTTTTTTTTCATAATACTCAGTTGGTTAAATATCACATATTATCAATGGAAAATAAACATTGAGATTTCTCATCATTAGTTTCTTCAGAGTTTACTCTACCTTCATATATTATAGTGTTAATAGTAGCACATTTATATACTATAATCATTGCAAGAAAAGCCATCAAAAATGACATGTTTTATTGTCTTGGTACATTCAGGCTGCTATAACAAAAATACCACAGACTGGCTTATAAACAACAGGTATTTATTTCTCACAGTTCTAGAGGCTGCGAAGACCAAGATCAAGACACTGGCAGGTTCAGTGAGGGCTCATTCACTGGTTCATAGATGACTGTCTTCTCATTGTGTCTCCACATGGTGGAAGGGACAGGGGAGCTCCCTGGGGCCTCCTTTATAAGGGCACTAATCCCATTGATGAGGGCTAATTACCTCCCAAAAAACCAAGCTCCAAATTCTATCACATTGGGGATTAGGATTTCAATATATGAATTTAGGAGGTATACAAACATTCCGTCCATATCATATATCAACAACAACAACAACAACAAAATGTCTAAAACACATGCATTACTTATATTTTAGTAAATATATGTATTTAAATTACCCAATATGATCATAGTAGTTTCCCAATTTTGAATGTCAAAATTTTTCTTGTAAATTTGAGATCAGTCTAAGAAAACGCAAACTGACTAACTATAAATGATACATAGATATGTGGTTTTAGATTACTTATTACTAATGAGTTTGACTGGTAATTGTCAACTTATAGCCATTCTCCATAATAGTGGGCTCCAATTTTACCTAAAAATATGACTTCCTAAAATGAAAAATGTATATCTACCCTCCCATGTACGTGGATACAACCAAATGACTAAGTTCTGGCCATTGAGAGTAGTATAAATGATGTGCCCAGCTTATAAAAAAAGTTCGTAAAAGAGTGTGTGTGCCTTCTTCTTTTTATCTTTCCCAATGCCCAGAATGTAGCTGTCATGGCTGGAGCATAAGAAATCATCTGGGGCTTCCCTGGTGGCGCAGTGGTTGAGAATCTGCCCGCCAATGCAGGGTACACGGGTTCGAGCCCTGGTCTGGGAAGATCCCACATGCCGCGGAGCGACTGGGCCCGTGCGCCACAACTACTGAGCCTGCGCATCTGGAGCCTGTGCTCCGCATCAGGAGAGGCCGCGATAGTGAGAGGCCCGCGCACCGCGATGAAGAGTGGCCCCCACTTGCCACAACTGGAGAAAGCCCTCGCACAGAAATGAAGACCCAACACAGCTAAAATAAATAAATAAATTTAAAAAAAAAAAAAGAATAGTCTGCTAGCGTACTTTGCTTTAAAAAAAAAAAAAAAAAAAGAAAGAAATCATCTGAGACTATGAGGTAAACTTGGGAAAGAAAATAGTATATAGCAAAGCAACAAGAAAGAAACCAGCATCCCTGATTTGGAATGCCACACTAGCTAACTCTGGAGTTATTTATATTTCCATTATCAATAGGATATGTAAACTAATTCTGGCATATTCATAGAATGAAATCCTACATAACAATAAAAATGAATGAACTACAACTATATGTAAACGTGAACTTTATTCACTGACATAAAGTTGAACAAAAAAACCAAAAATACAGTATAATATAATATGAGTTAATTTCATATATAATTTCTAGAACATATAAAATAAAAAAGAAATAGGATTGCTAACATATAGAATAAACATAAAAGAACAGAGTAAGATGGTAATTACAAAAAAAAATTTGGAAAGAGGAAGGATTTTCATTTCTAAGTAAAATATAGTAAGTAACAAAAAGCCTGGTGCAACTATTAAAAAGAAATAGATAAATTTTGTAAAATCATATTTTACAGATCTCAGAGACTTGTGGAGGCAAGAAGAATGAAATTAAAATTCCAGACACAGGAAAGCCCTTCATAAGTAAGCGGATGTTCACAGGACATTTTCATGCCTTGCAGCCTTAATCACTTTGGTACACAGATGAGGATCAAGCTTAGCCCTGGCAGACAGCCTCTAACAGGGCAAAAGAGAAACCAACTATTCGTTGTCTCTTGGGGCTAATATGACACACTGGAAACTAAAAGAACTCTAAACAAATCGCCAGTTTTCCCTATAGGGCATGTGGTATTGCTCAGGAAAATACGAGACTAGGGAAGAGGTGAACGGTTTTTAAAAGGCAGAAATATCCCACATTCCCACAGCGTGTAGGAGACAGTTTGCACAGAGGGTAGAAGGCCACCCTAAATATATAACCAATATTCTTTTAATATGTAAGCTATCATTTGAAGATGGATGGGAAGGAAGACTAAAGAACTAAGCTGATAACCCACAAAGGGCAGAACCTACTCTTCTGCAGACATTCAGGACTGAGAAGAAAGAGACCAGCCAAACTTTCAGTCAAAATCTGGATGGCCACAGCTGAGAAGGGAATCAGAGAAAAGAGAAGAGTTGTCTTACTGAAGGCGTAACAAAACAAAAACCTAACCCAATCTGTGATGCCCTCCATTGTTCTTTTAAATATTATCTAACAAACAATCGAAGTGTTCTAGCCTTATAAAGGGCAAGAAAATGTGGCCAATAATTTTGTTTTTAAAAATGAATAATATAAACAGATTTGTAGATGACCCAGATAGTGGATAATGAAAAGTTTAATATAATTATTATTGATATATGCAAGACAATGAGAAAAAGAGAAAATTGATGAATAGATGGCAATTTTTAACAGACATCCATATGAAAGAATCAAATGGACATTCTAAATGTTTGAGGCAAACGCAAGATCCTCTGTATACTCCAATTAAAAGGTAAACATCATTAATATGAATGAAATAAATAAAACCCAATTATGTGCTTTAAATATACACTTTAAATGCAAGGACAAAGATAGTTTAAAAATAAAATTATGGAAAATGTTGTACCATGTAATTATATAAAAAATAACAACAACAAAAAGGACTGACTTGGCTATATTCGTATCAGGCAAAATAAATTTAAAGCCGGGGTATTACAAAAAATAATGATGAATAAGATCAGTCCTCCAGGAGGGCATAACAACCGAAATGTATATGCACCTAATAATATAACTTCCAAATTCATGAAGCAGAAACTGGCAAATCTAAAAAGGGAAATATACAAAGTCAAAAAATTGGAGATTCTAACACTCCTTCTTTAACACGAAACACATTACATTGATTTAATAGACACATATCAAATCCTGCATCTAACATGTGAGAACACACATATGTTTTTCAAATGAAGAAAGAGCATTTACTAAAATAGAACACATTTTGAATAACCTCCAGATATTTAGAAATTAAGCAAAGCCCTTCTAAAAATCCATATGTCACAGAGGGTATCACAAAGAAAATTAAAAACTAGGTTGAACTTAATGATATTGAAATATATCATATCCAAAGTTGGAGAACGTAGTTAAGTAGTAATGGAAATACGTTTTAAGCTTTAAACGTATATATTACAAAAGAAGAAAAGTTGAATGATACATACTTTATTTTAAGAAACCACAAAATTCCAGAAAATTATCTTTAAAGACCTTAGAATGAAGGAAATTATCAAGCAGAAATCAATAAAATATAAAGTAGACATACTGTAAAGAAAATCAACAAAGCCAAATACTGGTTCTGATAAGCCACTAGCAAGACTAGTCATAGAGGAAAAAAAGAAAGGAAACACAGAATAACAGCATTAGGAATGAAAAATAGGATATCACTAGGGACCCTTTGTTAAAAAGATAAGAGGATAGTATGTCCAAAAATTTATTAAAAAATTATAGGATAGTGTGCTCATAAATTTGACAACTTAGATAATAAAGATAAATTTTTTGAAAAACATGATTTACCAAGCTGAATGCAGGAAGAAATACACATACACATGGACATAATATTTTTTGCTCAAACATTTGAAAATAAGATGTAGACATCATGACACTTCACCTCTAAATATTAGCATACATCTCCTAGATTGGAAATTATTCTAAATAACCGCCATAATATCATCACACTTAACAATGCTGTGGAGTGAATGTTGTTGAATATTTTAGGTAGTGTTATGTTTAAATCAGCTCACAATCAAACATTTTCATTTATCACAAAATTTCTCCTGTTCAGCTTTTTCTCTCACCAAGACCCAAACAAGGATTACAAATTGCATTTAGTTTTTATCCTGAATCTCCTTTGATGTAGAATAGATTGCCTCACTCTGTTTTCATTTTACATGACTTTTATTTTCAAGTGCTCAGGCAATCTTTCTTGTAGAATAAAACATTCTGGAATCTTTCCACATAAATTGACTCAGGTTATATATTTTGGGCATGCTATTACATGGGTGACAGTACTCAACATCATACTTCACATTGCCTCACTCTATGAGGCATACATGTCAGCAGGTCATATATTGTGAGGCTAAGTTTGGTGACTTAAATTTAACCTGCCAGATTTCTCTTTTGCAGACGTCCCTTTCACTTTGAAATCATTAAATATTCTGTGAGGTGATGTTTGCAGGCTTTGTGAATATCCTGTTCTTTATCAACTTTTCACCCAATGGTTTTAGCATCCACTGATCAACCTTGCCTGAGTCAATTAATAAATACAAAGGTGTTTGCAAGATGGTAATTTTTTTAAAAAATATTATTTCTTCTACACATATTAGCTAGCTTTCTCAGCAAACTCTCTTTTTGATTAGCATGTAGGATGTATGGATTGTTTGTTATTTGATGCGTTATAATTCATTCCCATTATTTTTCTTTTTTATACTCAAATTAGATGCTCAGTGCGGACGCATATTCACACCAAATCTGTCGTTGTTTTTGACAGGTACCCATCATTCTTTGAATATCACTTGTTTTCTGGTATGGTAAGATATCCTGGGCTCACCTCATCATTTATATGTTTTGTACTGGAATCAGGTATTTCTCTAAAGTGACTGGTTCCTGTTAGCGGGACCAGGTTTTTAGAAAACATGATCTGCTCTAGATACGCTTATGTGGTTATCGCTTATAGCCTTTTTCAGTAAACTGAGATGAGAAATGTACTGTTCTAAAACTCATGCATTCACATGGATATCTCCAACTGAAATCCAGCACCACAGGGTTCTTCAGCCTCACCCACTCTCTATTAATACACCCTTCTCCCACAGTAAAAATCTGATTTCAAACATCAAAATATGTATTCATTCTCCCCAGCTACATTATACACAAACTTCTGTAGTTTCTACATGAATACCACCAACACCTCAAACCTGTTAATAGTGGAAGAACTCTTTGCATTTGTCCTTAGATTATATTCTAATAAAGGTGTAAAATTAGACTTACATGATCAAATGTAATATAAAAATTTAATTTTCTGTGTGCTTCTATTACCTATTTGATATAATGCTAGGATGGATATATTGAATGAGAGAGAAATAATCTTTTGTGTTTAGGTCACTATTGTTTGGAGGTTTTCTCTTAGAGCTAAACTTAAGCCTAAACAGTTCACACTAGTTATACTTACCAAATAATTACACAATTTATACAATTTATAGTGTAATATGTGTTACTATAAATCTGTGTAACTAATTTTTAATATAAACAACAAAAAGTGGCATTTTTACTTTTGTTTTCCTGGAAATTAGCTAATAGAATATTGTCTTTGAATATCTTCTTAATTTCATAAAGTCTTCAGAGGAAATATGTGTGCTTTAAACAATATCTGTTTCCCATTTATTTTGATTCACCTATAAGAGAATTAAAGCCAAATACCATTTTTAACAACCTATAGAGATAGCTTCCTTAAAATGAAGAAGTAATAAATAGAATCAGAGAAATCGGGGATCTAACATGAGAAAAAAAAAAATGAAGAGAATTTCCAGAATGGCATCCTGTAGCAGACCTTGAAAGCAGTCAGTGCTAGCATAGAATCAAAGCATGAAGATAAAGGATATATGGGGAGATACTGCGAGGCAATAAAAAGGATCAGATATGTTGTCAGACAAGTTATTGGAAAAAATTTTTTTTGGAGAATCAGATTATAAGGGGTGATAGAAAGTATAGAAAGACTTATCCAAAGATTCAAGGAAATTGAGAAGCTTCATAACGTAAAGTTCTAAAGGAAAGAATATATACAATCATACTACTTTCACCTAATCATAGTAATGAAAAAATTTGAACAATCTTCTAACATTAAACGGGCATACAAGTGTATTGGGAAAAAGTAGTTTAATTGCTTAAAACCCTTATCAACCATTAGAAAAAGTCAATAATGTTCACAACTTATAAAGCTTTATATTGTGCTATACATGTAGTATTTTGAAAAATGAAGTTAAATATGGGGGAAAATTCCTAAATGTGTTTGAAGGTCTTTCCATGAGAATCAGGATGTAGACTGCTCTGTATGACCACTTTAAAAACCATGCCTCCATCTTGATAAAATTTAAACTAATTTTTTTAAATGAGATTCTTTATCTCTCTTCTGTATGCTATTTCTTGTCTCTTTCTTGTTTTGTTGTAGTTGTAATTCAGTGGCATGGTCACTGTGCTATTTATGGTTATTTCAAGCATCATTCACATGAACATTGTTCTCAGGTGCCACACACATGAACTATTTTTGACATACTTTTTACATGATATGTAACCTACTTGTCTTATACTTTGAGCTAAAGGCTGTGATTGGTTTCTGGAGATGTTCTTGCCATTGTGAACCCAACAGTGCAAGGGGAGGAAGAGTGGGTAGCTAAGTTGGGTAGCTGTAAGCCTTTATGGGGTATTGGGTCCACACTCATTTCTGAAATTTTGTAAAATGTTCTCATCCCTCTTAGTCAGGGTCCTTAGGTTTCTGCCATACTGGAATATATTTGGACTTCAAATTGTTCCCACAAATCTGTAGAAAGTGCTGGAAAATTATGTTCCCCCTAGCAGTTCTTTCTTCTCTTGGAGGATTTTGATGCTGGTTATAAACTTGTACTGTAAAAAATTTCACTAGTCTACTCCCTTGGCTGCCTCTTTCGACCTTCATTTTGCTTTGTTCAAATTAGAAGGTTTGAGAAACAACAGTAGGGATTTTGTTAATTCACTGACTATCTACTTTCATGTCTAGAAGGTAGAGATGGAATGAGAACTTATGCCATATCATTCTTTAATCTTCTGGGTTTTTTTTTTTCCCTTTGGTTGCTACTTTTAGAGTGTATGGCCTGATGACTGAGGATGTGTCCTGTCTCTTATTTTTATTGCTGCTTGTGCTTTTTCTTTTCCTTTCTATTTCTAGATTTAACTATTCACTGTTGTTTTTCTTCTATTAAGTCCAGAAATAAATTCATCATCACTCTTCAAACTTTCTGTAGAAATCAAACATATGTTTAAGAATTTAAACTACTAAAAAATTATTGAAGTATCTAGAAGTCAACACAGATGATGGTTGGTTATTGTATATTTGTTAAAACTGGAAGGAATTTTCTCTCTAGCTAAGGTGTGAGTTAGGGTTGGTTCAGCTCAGTTTTAGTTGGGGTGATTGTTTGGTTTATTCAAATTTAGATACACTTGATAATTAATAAACACACTGGAACAATACATGAGAACGAGTATTGTCCAGGGCACAACAAGGTATATAATCAATCGAGGTATAGTGGAATATATGGAGGGGGTTTGCAGTTAACTCTATGTATGCCTAAGTAATTGCTGGTCATCCCAAAGGAAGCATGATTTACAGTAACACTCTTACTGCTCATTGTGCCAAATTACCCATAATCATGACCTGAAAGTGCAGGGCCAGAGGTCACAATGCATTGTGACATGTCTAATTCAGTGTTTTTAGTTTTGTAGTTTCTTTTTCAGTAAGTGGACCTCAAAATTCTCTCAGCTTTAGATTTTGCAAAACAAGGAACTGTCCTTAAGTGTGGCCTAATTGTTTTGGGTTCAGTCTTAATTGCAAATCCAATTCTGCAATATATTGCCCATAGAAACCTGAGCAAAATATTTAACTCACCTAAGATTCAATTTTCTCATCTACGAAATGAAGATCAAATTAACTACCATATGGGTTAAAGATACTTTTAATGTTTAGAGCAATGCCTTGCAATATCAAGCAACTTAAAATTACAGTTATTTTAACTATTACTAAGCAAATAAAGACAATGCTAGTATATATGATGACTGATCCTAAGCTTGTCTACATTCACTAGCACTTCCTACCTGCATTCTGTATTAGGAATGCAAAGAAAGGGGAGATGTTAACAGACCAGTCAAATCCTTCAGCTCTTATCATTCTTCCTTGCTGCTGTTTAGTTTCTCCTGTTATGCTATGATTTCTTCAAAACTTTGAAACTAGCTATCCACATCCCTGTGCACTAAAGTTCAATCACTTCTGTTCAGAGCTAGACTAAGAAAAGTGAGTAATAGTGTCAGGAAAATACTTTAGAGCCCCACATGATACAGAACAAGGATAAACCTTGTTGCCCTGGATATGTTAAAAATGTCATCTATCCCAAATAGTCTTCTTAGGCTATTTGTTCTACTTTAGTTAGTGAGTCTAGAAAGAAAGTTCATTTTATTAATAAAATTGGCATACAGAGAAGTACATTTGCTCATTCGTTTTCCCTGGCTGAGACAGCATCAAAGATCGGAAAAGTAGTCTCTTATAATCCTCTATTTCTGTGGTGTCAGTTGTAATTTCTCCATTTTCATTTCTAATTTTATTGGTTTGCGTCCTCTCCTATTTTTTCTTGATGAGTCTGGCTAAGGGTTTATCAATTTTTTTATCTTCTCAAATAACCAGTTTTTAGTTTTATTTGCTATTGTTTTCTTCATGTCTATTTCATTTATTTCTGCTCTGAGTTTTATGATTTCTTTCCTTCTTCTGACTTTGGGTTTTCTTTGTTCTTCTTTCTCGTTGTTTTAAGTGTAGGGTTAGATTGTTTATTTACTATACCACAAAGCTACAGTAAGCAAGACAGTATGGTACTGGCACAAAAACAGAAATCTAGATCAATGGTATAGGATAGAATGCCCAGAGATAAACCCATGCACATATGGTTACCTTATCTTTGATAAAGGAGGCAAGAGTATACAATGGAGAAAAGACACCATCTTCAATAAGTGGCGCTGGGAAAACTGGACACCTAAATGTAAAAGAATGAAATTAGAACACCCCCTAACACCATACACAAAAATAAACTCAAAATGGATTAAAGACCTAAATGTAAGGCCAGACGCTATAAACCTCTTAGAGGAAAACATAGGCAGAACACTCTTTGACATAAATCACAGCAAGATCCTTTTTGACCCACCTCTTAGAGTAACAGAAATTAAAACAAAAATAAACTAATGGGACTTAATTAAACTTAAAAGCTTTTGCACAACAAAGGAAACCATAAACAAGACAAAAAGACAATCCTCAGAATGGGAGAAAATGTTTGCAAATGAAGAAACTGTCAAAGGATTAATCTCCAAAATTTATAAGCAGCGGATGCAGCTCAATATCAAAAAAACAAACAACCCAATCAAAAAATGGGCAGAAGACCTAAACAGACATTTCTCCAAAGAAGATATACAGATTGCCAACAAACACATGAAAGAATGCTCAACATCACTAATCATTAGAGAAATGCAAATCAAAACTACAATGAGGTATCACCTCACGCTGGTCAGAATGACCACTATCAAAAAATCTAGAAACAATAAATGCTGGAAAGGGTGTGGTGAAAAGGGAACCCTCTTGCACTGTTGGTGGGAATGTAAATTGATAGAGCCACTATGGAAATCAGTATGGAGGTTCCTTTAAAAACTAAAAATAGGACTACCATATGACCCAGCAACCCCACTGCTGGACATATACCCTGAGAACACCATAATTCCAAAAGAGACATGTACCACAATGTTCATTGCAACACTATTTACAATAGCCAGGACATGGAAGCAACCTAAGTGTCCATCGACAGATGAATGGATAAAGAAGATGTGGCACATATATACAATGGAATATTACTCAGCCATAAAAAGAAACGAAATTGAGTTATTTGTAGTGAGGTGGATGGACCTAGAGTCTGTCATACAGAGTGAAGTAAATCAGAAAGAAAAAAACAAATACCATATGCTAACGCATATATATGGAATCTAAAAAAAAACCAAAAATTGTACTGATGAACCAGCTGCAGAGCAGGAATAAAAGATGTAGACATAGAGAATGGACTTGAGGACCTGGGGTGGGAGGGGGAAGCTGGGGTGAAGTGAGAGTAGCATCGACGTATATACACTACCAAATGTAAAATAGCTAGTGGGAGGCAGCAGCATAGCACAGGGAGATCAGCTCCGTGCTTAGCGATGACCTAGAGGGGTGGGATCAGGACGATGGAAGAGAGGCTCAAGAGGGAGGGGATATGGGGACATAGGTATGCATATGGCTGATTCACTTCAGTGTACAACAGACACTAACACAGTATTGTGAAGCAATTATACTACAATAAAGATCTATTTTTTAAAAAATCGGAAAAGAACTAAAAAATTATTTTCTATCCTTTTGCACTATTTATCCTCTCTTCAGTGTTAGTAATTTTGCAATTTAAAAAACCAAATATTGCAGAAGTCTACTAGTCTATTAAAGACTTTGAAATTCTAGCTATAAAATAAATCATTCATTTACTGTGAGTGGACTACTCAGCACATCGTTGGCTTTTAAAATTTTACTTACATGTAGAATGTTTATTTGTTTATTTTCTCTTTCAGTGAGGCCAATTTGCATTTTGGCAATTATATGAGAATTTCCATGCTGAAACCTGGCAAGAGCTAGTTCAAAATATTTGTTGAATGAATGGATGATTTAATGACTAGAAGAATAAATACATGGAATAAGTTGTTTTAGATATGTTTTCCATTTAATTATGTAAAATGAAATTTTAACTCTCCCACACTGCTGTGTCAAATATTTGGTTCAGATGTGCTTTTCTGCTTCCATTTTACAAAGTATTTCAGACCTATTTTCACTCTAAAACAAAATTATGCAAATCACATTTAATCACTCTATAAAACAGTTCTGAATGAAGTGTTTCCAGTTATTCACAATTAGTTTGATAGCTAAGGTTATTAAACCAGTTTCCATGCTTATTTGGTCTTGTTATTTAATTCATTCATTTGCAATTTTTGACATTTTCATAGTAATTGTAGGGGAGGAATATTACTTACAATATATTGATACTCATAGATAAAATAATTTCTTACTGCTGTCCATATTTGCCTCAAAACCATACATACAAATAAAACCTCTCTGGATAATTTTAATTAGTGTCTTTTGAGACACAGACAAATATCTAATTCAGAGAGGTTTGGTAAAAAAAAGGAAGAATAATTAGTCCTTTATTTTGTTAACCTTATGGCATTTTATGAGTTTAGCTATAAATCAGAGCACCTGGATCCCTATAATTGTCCTGTAACTGATGTAAGTTGAGATTTCCCACAATCTTTATAGAGAAAATGAAAATAAATAATTTTTACTCTTGGTAGGTAATGTTTCTGAGTATTCTGATGTTATTTCATCATTTTTCCCCATCACCATCCTCCCACATCAACACACACACATGCATGCACACATGTGCACACACACACACCCTCTGGAACTAAAAAACTCCCTTTCCCTGTTTTCAAAATTTAAATTTTCCAGTCATATGTGTACTTCCCGTAAGTAACTTTTCTTTCTTTATAAATCATTTATGCCTTGGTTCTGGGGTATTAACTTGCTTAGGTAATATATTTTATTTAAATACATTTCACCAGAATTTCTTAGAAGAGAAAGCCTCAATAAATATTTAAGTCATTCTGGGAGTGTCTCAGCCCTCAAAACATTTTAAATGTGTGCCAACTATATCTTCTCTCTTAAACCACACAGCTAAGAATGCTGGGAGAGTTGTCCCTCTGAAGTTTCAACAGAAACCTAAGGTAGAGAAGAGCTTTCCCCAGAGGAATTTGTTAGTGTTGTCTTTTGACAAATGAGTAAACTCAGAAATATTCAAGAGACTACAAGGTTTTTAAAAGAATTGTATTGGCTTGGATTGAAAAAAGCAGAAACATCCCAGATGAAAATAGGTCTTGGAACCCCAAACTTCTACACACAGAAAGCAGTCTAAGAAACCTACTGCTATAGACTAAGTGTTATGTCCCCCCAGAATTCATAAGTTGAAACCTAATTCTCAACATGATGGTATTTGAAGGTGAAACCTTTGGGAGGTGATTAGGTTATGAAGGCAAAGCTCTCATGAATGGGATTAGTGCCCTTATAAAAGAGACCCCAGGAAGTTCCCATGCCACTTCCACCATGTGAGGACACAGCAAAAAGATGGCCATCTATGAATCAGGAAGCAGGCCTTCACCAGACATTAAAGCTGACAACACCTTGCTCTTGGAATTCCCAGTCCCCAGGAGAGTGAAAAATAAATTTCTATTGTTGATAAGCCATGGCATGTTTATAGCCCATGGCATTCTGTTTTACATAGCAGCTCTAATGTACTAAGATGCTGATGAAATAAAATTCATATGTTAAGACAAGAAGAATTTAACCAGACATCCCCATGGCAGAAATACCTGCTCAACCATAAGGATTAATTTTTCTTCTGGCACCAGCCATGTGACTCCTTAGAAGATAACATTCTTTTCTCAATGCTGTAAGGGGTCACGATGACCTACCACTCGCTTTGTACATGCAGATATCTTTGGTGAACTTTATGTACAATGCCAATATATCATTTCCCTTAAAGACAGCAATTGGTACAGAACAGACTGGGTCAGATGACTCGGGAATGTACTGGGCTGCACCTAATAAAAGTTTTTAGCTTAAGTACTTACTTATGTGGTTATTAAAGTCACTAGATATGTTAATTGTAATCTACCTATTTTACAAGTTATTGTTTCTTGCGTTACCAAATGTATGACTGAGCCTCCAATAAAAATAGTGATGACTAGGTGACTTGAAACAATTGACCAAATGTATAATTCCATGAGATCAGTGATTGCAATAATGAAACTCTAGATATGGGAAGAAGCAACAACAGGGAGTGATTTCCTATACATACCACATGTAAGACATGTGGTCCAGAAGATTTTGGCTACTCTTAACTGGGTCTAATCCAGTAATAGCACATTGAGTGGCCTATCAAGGAAATCCTCACCTGACCTTGGAATGAGCATTTCTAGGGCCATGGGACAAATGCTTCCCAAATCTTGGTCAAAATTAAGAACAAAAGGGAGGGTATTGTAAAATAAAGAATATTACCCACCATCCAGTTCTACAAGAATGAAGTCGCTGGCCAATGCACTTGCTGACCTACAGTACACGCTGAAAGAAATTTGCGGCAACAATCAGAATGAGGCACTTTGTGCTCTGGGAAAACTGGCAGAACCTCAGATAGTAAATATATTCAGGAGAAAATTTTATGAACCCAGTTTCTCTCATCTTCCCATACTTAGAAAAGCACCCAAATGATTATGATACCTGTTCCTCAGAAATAACAATGGCCTTCTACTGAGATGTGTGATTGATTGAATGTACCCCCTTCTCCCAAATCACATATATACTGGCCTTTCCCCTTACCTCTTCAGAAGAGTCCTCAGAGCTTTCTTAAACACTTTCTCCTGGGTCATAATCCTTAGGTTGGGTAGAATAAAATTCTGTATTTCTTTCTTAGATTGACTATTAATTGTTTGTCTATTAATACCTACTCATTTGTAAATGTGGGATATCATTTATGGAAAAAAAAAAAACCCTAAGAGTTAAGAAGGTGGAACCCTAGAGAATGGAGCCAAGAGATATAGAGATCTATTACCAGAGAGTAGTAGGACTGAGTCCTAATCAAGGAAGTACCAAGATATGCCCAGCAGGTTTCAAAATTGCTATAGAAGAGCAACTCCTGTGTGCCTCTTGTGTTTCCCTTTTCTGAATGAAACTATTTATAATAAATGATTCTACTCTTGTTCTATAATGGTAGGACACTATGTTGGGTGCATGACACACAGGGAGGCAAATAATTTATCTTCTTAATTGACAAGTCTTTTTATCTTAAGGGGCTACACTTGAGAAACTATAAGGAACACACTTCCACACCTGGATTAGTTTAGACGGTGAGACCTTAGAGTTGGAGCTGCTGCTGTAATAAGATGGCTTTGGGAGTCTTGGATGAGGGTGAGAGTATTTTGCAGTCAAATGCTCTACCACTGAGCTATACATCCTCTATGGGTGAGAATATTTTGAACATGGGAAGAACGTAAATCATTGGAGCCCAGAAGGAAATCTATAATATTCTTTCTCCAAGAATAGACCAATAGACAACAATCCGAGTCTACTGATATTTACAAATGTGAGTGGTCTCCTCCTACATAGAATCATGGCTGGCTGCCCAATGTAAGTAACACAATAGACATGGACGTTATTAAGAGTACTGAAAAACATGCATAGGTAAATACAGTTATGTGTGATCAAGGCATAAAGGCTTCCATATTGGTTACTCTTGTTTCAGTCACTCTGGAAAAATCTGGCTTCTGTGTCCTGGTGAGGCTTGCATGGAGAAGCCATTTGTAAACCATATAAATTAGACTCTCCAGCATTAGTCAAGCCTTTAAATAATAGCAAACTCATAAGACACTCCAAACTAGAACTTCCCACACTGAATTATCGCTGAATTCATAACCCACACACACAGTGAGATATAATAAATGATCATTGTTGCTTTAAGTCACTAAGTATGGGATGATATATTAGGCAGCATTAGATAACTAACATAATTTCTTACTCTGATGTCATTTATATGACATTATAAACCATGCCAAAGGAAATTATAGGATTTAGGCTTTCATACTTAGGTGATGAGTACAAATTTTTAAGTAGCAAAAAAATACTTTACATATAAAATAATCTAGTGTTTTCTTTGTAAGCAGGGAGAATCTTGCATTTTAAAACATTATGGCACATAACTATATATTTCAATAAGAATTTTAAGTAACATAAATCAAAGGTAAATTGCAATACAGGATAATACATTTTATGCCTGATGTATTTTAGAAACTGAGGGAAATTTTGCTGGATGAGTAAGAGCCACATTTGGATCTTGAAAAAAATAAAAGTTAAACAATAAAAAGGAAGGAAAGAAAGAAAAAGAAAGAAAGAAAGAAAGAAAGAAAGAAAGAAAGAAAAGAAAAGAAAAAGAAGGAAAGAAAGGGAGTTGAATTAAGTAAAAAATGAAAGAAGGGTGTTATCTTCACAGGAAGCAGTAAGATTAAAGGCACAGAGCCAGAAGAGAGTTTGGATCTCTGTCCACAGTCACGTAAGAGTTATTAAACACTGGGGTGCATGTATCCTTTCAAACCATGGTTTCCTCCAGATATATGCCCAGGAATGGGATTGCTGGATCATATGGTAGCTCTATTTTTAGTTTTTCAAGGAGCATCCATACTGTTCTCCATAGTAGCTGTACCAATTTACATTTCCACAAACAGTGTAGGAGGTTGCCTTTTCTCCATACCCTCTCCAGCATTTATTGTTTGTAGACTTTTTGATGATGGCCACTCTGACTGGTGTGAGGTGATATCTCATTGTAGTTTTGATTTTCATTTCTCTAATAATTAGAGATGTTGAGCATCTTTTCATGTGTCTCTTGGCCATCTGTATGTCCTCTTTGGAGAAATGTCTGTTTAGGTGTTCTGCTCATTTTTTGATTGGGTTGTATCATATGATATAGTTTATGTGTGGAATCTAAAAAACAAAAAAACGATACAAATTAACTTATTTACAAACGGAAATAGACTTAGAAAACAAAATTATGGTTACCAAAGGAGAAAGGTATGGGGGAGGGATAAATTGGGAGATTGGGATTGGCATGTACACAAGACTGTATTTAAAATAGATAACCAACAGGGACCTACTGTACAGCACAGGGAACTCTGCTCAATAGTCTGTAATAACCTAAATGGGAAAAGAATATATATATATATATGTATATGCATAACTGAATCACTTTGCTGCACACCTGAAACTAACACAACCTTGTAAATCAACGATAGTCCAATATAAAATAAAAATTTTAAAAATGAAAAAAGTTATTGAAAGATTTCAAACATAGGCATGATAAGATCAGATGTGCTTTAGAAAGGAGAAAACTGGTGATGGGGTAGAGAGTAGTTTGGGAGATGTCAACAGTAGAATAGAGAGCGATGAGGAGATTGTTGTAACCTCCTGTTGAGAAATTACAAGGGCTTGAATTAAAAATATGGCAGTAGCCATGGAAAGTCTTGCCCATACCAGTTAATGGCAACTCTATTCTTCCAGTTTCTGAAACCAAAAACTTGAGTATTCTTGACTGCTTTCCCCTATTTTTTCACACATCACATCGAATACTTTGGCAAATTCAGTTGGCTTTCCTTTCAAAATATATATCTAATATCTAATACATTGCCTCTGCCTCGGGGACTTTGTGATTTTTCTTCTTCTCCTTTCAGTGCTGGTCTACCAAACATCTGTAAGTTTCACTCATTTTCCTCCTTCAGGTCTTTACTCAAATACAACATTTTCATAGAAGCCTTTCCTGGGCATCAAATATAAAATTACAGTCCTTCCAATCTTCTTTATCCTCCTTCCTACCCTATTATTGTTCCTACATATTACTCCATCTATTTTATTTAATTATGTTGCTTATAATCTGTTTCCCCACCTCCATCCATGGGAGCTGGGAATTTGTATACAAAGCATGTAGAATAAGGAGAGACACACGGTAGGTAATCAATAAATATTTGTGAATGGATGAATAGGTTAAAAAAATGCATTTTATTATAATTGGCAACATGATGAATGAGGACAGGGAAGAAGTCAGGAATAGCTCTCAAGTTTTGTCTGTGTTAGAACTATCCAGGACCTCTCTCCCCATATACAAACTCCTTTTAGTCATAGGTCCTGAAACGTCCAGTCAATTAATTCAGAAACAAATGTCTTAGGGGATGAAATCTTCACACAGTTTTCAGCTCCAACATTTAACAACAATTCCTTAAGTAGTTTTTAATAGTCACATCTTTCTCCAAACCCAACATATTAATCTTTTATAACTATTTGATGATAGAGAGAAAGAGTAAAAAGGGGAAACAATTTGGATTGAAATACCTGGGATTCTTATTCTATTTCTGCTATAATTTAGGAAACTTGCCTAAACTCCATTTTAAATTCTCCACATCTCAAAAAATAAAAAGGCAAACAAAAGTTAAATATATCTGCTCTAATTTGCAGATTACATTGCAAAGAAGAGAAAGAGAGTTGTATAATATACCCATTAAAAACTAGAAAGGTTATGCACTCTATGCACAAAAATTCTTTTAATATTATGTTTCCAAGAAGTCTAACCCACTAATATTCCAGATATATAATTATAAATGAAGAATTTCCAGGTAGTTGTTATAATAATGAAAAGTTCTCAGAAGTAAGTTCTTCATAGTAGGAGTCAAATGTGATAGCCAAAAACTTTTTTCCTTCTTATTATAAAACCATTTCTTAGTGGTCTACATTGATCATTAGCGTAAAATGCTTTGCTTGTGTTAGCTCACTATCTTCCCCTTAAAATCTCTGTAACCTTTAAAAGATTCCATCATCTCTATGTATTTGTCAAAAGTAAGAAATATGAAAGAAAAAATGTCCACATAGCCCAATTACAGATTACTGAAAAGGTCAGCAAGATGTCAATATTATGGAGCTGTCTGGAAAATCTCATGACAATTTTCAGCCGAGAGTTCAGTTAAATTGTTGGGTTTCTGACATAGAGGAATCAATCTCTCACAAGAATAAAGGGCAACAGATACTGTGTGGGTAAAGAACACTGGCTTGACTATTTTCCTGATGTACAGCAAAGCTAATGAGAAAGTGGCATCAACCAACACATTACATTACTTCTGGTGATTAAAGGTCATTTGCTCTCTTACGTTTTTTCCACACTATAATGTGCATTTGACTTGTAATTAATACATTCTGAAAAAAGTTTCTAGTTCATCTTAAAGATCTTATAGCTTCAAGAAATTCCAAAACTTAAAGATTCTTAAGAAATGATAATTAAAGTTGTTTTGAAAAGTTTGTTACCAGTACAAAAATCCAAGATGCACTTGTTTTGTTTTCCTCTTGTTATTTTCAATTTATTTTGTATTTAGAGCACAAAATACCAAGGTTTATAAGACTTTCAGAAAAATTTGAATAAATCAAATATATTGTTCAAAAAATATATAACAGATATAGCTGTGTGAAGAAGAACTCTAAAAACAAAAGCAAATGAGTCTACTTTAAAATTATGAGATGACATATAAAGTCTTAAGAATGCTTTTTGAACATCTAATAATATTCACTCTAGCAATTAGGTCAGAGGGCATTTTCATTGAAGTTATTATGTACTTTTCTGTGGTCTAGTCAAATATATCTAAAGATGTCTAGACCTTGAATATTCATATAAATTCTCTTATCTTTAAAAATTAAAATCATTTTTAGCAGTATATATCTAAATTTCGTATTGCTATTGTAAACTGAAACCTGGAACCATCATAAATTGCTTGTTAGAACCACTTGGGCAAATAATTTGGCAACTTATTTTAAAGGTGAACATTTACATACCACATGACCCAACAATGCTACTTCTAGATGTTTACTTAAGAGATACAAAAGCATTTCCACAAAACTTGTATAAGAATGTTTTATAGTAATTTTTTCATAATAGCTCCCAACTGAAAAAGCCCAAATGTTCATACATGAACAGGAAAATAAAAAGATCATTTGAGGTATTTTCACATAATAAAATACTACTTCACAATACAGGAACAACTTAGTGATACTCAAACAATATAGATGAATCTCAAAAATATTATTTTTAGTAAAAGAAGTCAGACACAAAGAACATACTACAGGATTCCGTATATCTGAAGCAGAACAAAAAAACCTTTTAATATGATAAAAATCAGAACAGTGGGGGCCATCATGGGTGGCTGTTGACTGAAGAAAGTGAGAGGAAACAGCCTGGGATGATGGAAATATCTATAACTTAATTGTGGTGGTATTTACAGGATGTATATACACTTATCCAAATTCACTGAATCACATACTTAAGATATGAACATTTCATTTTGTATACATTTGGTTTCAATGAAAAAGAAAATATATGTCAAGTGATGGACAGGTATGAAGACATACACTTTCTCATGCTTCACAAAAGCAATTGACATCAAAAGTCTTAAAATGTACATATTTCTTTTTCCTAAGTGAGTAATTGTGTGTGTGTGTGAAATACAAAGAGCTATATGCATTTATTAATTTAAACATTATTTATATATTAGTAAAAGTTGGAGCAAAATTAAGTAAACCCTCATTCATACATTGGAGTACTAAGCAGCCCTTAAAAATCTTTTTTCCTGAGTGTTTAATAACATATCAGTATATTAATATAAATTAACCTTATACGATAATAATGTATATTAATATTATATATTAATAATATAATAGTATTATTGTTAATACATATTATATACACATTAGATTATTAAGTGAAATAGGTACCTGTGCATGATAATGCCATGTAATTAAATATAGACTAGCCAGACACATGTGTGTTTAAATGAACCTGTCTGTATGTACATAGGAGTAGGAACCCACATCCATGAATAGTGAGCCCATATGGACGCATACTGAACATATTAATTTGTAATCTCATTTCTCAGTGCCACTGGAACATCTGTTATAGGGAGTATTTTATTTTACTGTATGTGCTGATTGCATTGTACAGTGTTTGGCAGAGCACGTACTCAAAATTTCCTTATTGCACAGAGTATTCTCAATAAATATGGCACTTCTCTATAGTTCTCCTCTGTGCTTAGGATTTGCAATGAGCCTGGCTTGCCTTTCGCTTGTAATATAATTGATACGGTGCTTCAACGACATACCTTCTTTTCATGTCCAGTGGGAAAGAGGAAGACATTCAAGCCTGGAATAAATGTCTTCTCTTTAGGATTTTTCTTCCAAATCTAACTGATTGGGCTATTCAAAGTCAAAACCAATCTCTGTACTACTAAGAGTTTCCAATGGAATGCTGTATCCCTATTGGTTTAAAACTGGGTCTGTGTTCCAATTTTTGGAAAATCCTTACTACAACTGGCTTAGAAAATTAGAGCACATCTTTGCAGCTGGAGTGGGCGTCCCCTACATTGACCCTAAATCTCCCTGGGTTAGAATCGCAGCTTTGTTACTTGCTACCTGTGAAACCATGGAAGATTACTTCAACCTTTCAGTATATGAGTGATAATTATAGTATCTCATAGAGTTTGTGAGGATTAACTAAATTTACAGTGCATAAAACTGACCTGGCATACATGAGAACTCCATAGCGTAGATATTACAGTTACATTTATTTTTACCATGAGATCTACAGGCTGTGTGGGGCAGGAGTAGGTCCCAAACAAAATTACACTTCTGTTAGGTAGAAAGAATTGTATGCTAGATAGTTAACCAACAGTGGCTGCTACAAATAATTACCTCCTAAGATAAACTATTTAAAAGTGATAGATTGATTTATTATTTTAAGAAATGGCTAAGGCAGTAATTAAATGTATAATTTATTAAAAATTATTTTGAAGGAACTGACAAGTGAATCCTTGGTTAGTCATTCAACTGTTTGGTCAAAACAGGACTCATATGTCTTTCTTTATTGTTCTTTATAAAAGGGCAAAATGGTAATGAGCAATTTTAAGCGTGAGTCACAAAAACTGATGAAATAAATTCCTACCATCCATCTGGATTCTTCAGTTGATCATTTTAGAGAACTAAATATAAAGTCTTTGGAAAAATAAAAGGAAATAGGGCTTTCAATATACATTCTGCTAAGTAGAATTACAGCTTAAAATGTCACTTAAATAAATTTATTACTTTTAAAAGCATAAAAAACTAAAAATATGGTTATGGATAACTTCTCAATCATTTATCTTGCACTCCTAAATTACACTCACTCGCATAAAGCTTTATTAGCTAGAAAAATTAGTATTTATCAAAGGATAATAGGACTGCCTTGTTGGCTTAAACCAACTTTAAATTGCTGGGAAATGGATACATGGATGGGGGAATACCAGCTTAAAACATCTGCCATGATGTATGTCTAAGTATATAAATAAATTAAAGCTTATTCCCCAGATATCACAAAATAAAACCAAATATTTATATACAATAAGAATATTTAACTAATGATCACTTATTGCCAACATATGGCATACTGCTTTGTATGCTTTTCCATAAGGTTA
This sequence comes from Balaenoptera acutorostrata, assembly GCF_949987535.1. Taxonomy (NCBI): domain Eukaryota; kingdom Metazoa; phylum Chordata; class Mammalia; order Artiodactyla; family Balaenopteridae; genus Balaenoptera; species Balaenoptera acutorostrata. The sequence continues at coordinate 18,293,116 of NC_080065.1, read as the reverse complement.
TTCTATAAATTTTCAACATTCTTCCTTATTGAAATGATCTCTTCATTTGTGTACTTGCTCATTTGGACTCAGTGGGAAATAAATAGATAATATTTTAAATGGTTCTATAGAATTATGCCACTCATTATTGAGCTTAGCAGTTGTGCTACCTTTTAGGAAAGGTCACATTTTATTCAGTGCCTGAAGATAGATTGCCTGGAAAAGGTCTGTGTTATAACCAGTAGGCTTTGGGAGAAGGAAATTCTTTGTGCTTAAGGGAAGTAAGAATTGCAAATTATTTAATGGACTGATGAATGTACGTTACTGATCCAAAAATTATGATTATTTCAAAACGGTTTTAGCTTGTTTAGCTAAACAGCTTGTTTAGCTGTTTTAGCTTGAATCAATTTATTAGATAAATGATTTTGTAATCATAGACACTTTTTATTTAACAAGATGCATGCCTTATTGCACATTAACGTTTTCTTTCAAAAATATAATTCATTTGAATAGTTACCTTGTCTAGCATGAGGTCGAATGAAACATTTGCATGTGGTAGCAGGCACTGTGGGTACAAGCTTTTTGTTTATTCAGAAATTGTGAATAAACTAGTTACTGTGAAGTCACTAAGAATACAAAAATCAAAAAAGTGCAAACCCTTATATAACTTTGAGTTCTGTGCTTAGAATTGTTAAGATTGCCCAACAAAATATCAAAATAAACTTTACAAAGAAGGCTTTCTTTTTGTTTTACTGTGTATGTAAAAGTGGGAGGGACCCGCACAATATTTTAAACATTTTTAAAGTAATATAAAAATTGAGGACTCAGAAAGATTTATTTCATGATGCTAACCTGGTAAGTTAATATTTAAAATGGATGGGAAAATATTATGTAATGAAACGGGGGCATTTTCTTCACCACATGCTTCAGACAGCACTACACTTTTGCAAGAACATAACCAAGGACCACAGAGACTGTTTCACAGGACAAATTTTGTCCTCCTAAATTATCTATTCTTTTGTGAATTGGAAATAATACAATTATTTGTTAATAATATCCCTTGAATCCCATTAGATTGAAAACTATTTTGGTCAAGAATTATATTTTATTCTATCTAGGCTTTGAACCTCAATGATGAAGACAAACTTGAGGCAGAGCCCTTCCACTGAATTTTGTCAGGATTCCTCGTCTACACTGATAGCTAACTTCATAAACCTAGATGTCTATCTTGACTTCATTATCTACTTCAAATGCTCACATTCAATCAGTTATCATATATAGCATACTTGCCTGTGTTTTCTTTTTCTCATACGACTGCAAATTTCTACATTCCCACCATCACTATTGTAGTTCTGAAATTTATCATTTCTCTCCTAGATGTCTGCTCCGGCTTTCTTTTCATGTCCATGGTCCCTATGTTGTCCAGTTCCCCATATACTGTACAGTCAGTTGAGGCATTTCTAGACATAAAGGTGATGTTACTTGAATTTTTTCAATTGATCTTAGACAATGTTCTCTTTCCCCAATGTTGCAGTCAAGAAACTTTATGATCAAGGCGCCTGCTTACTGCTCTTGTGAATCTCTGTCAAATCAAACCTTTTATCCCAAGTCAACTATTTGTAACTCTGACACTAGCTGGTGAGAGCCTTAAGATACTGTGTTTAGTACCTTTTTATTTTGTTTTGTTTCGTCCATGTGCTCCTGATGTCTAGAAAATGTGCTTTTAAATATTTTTACGTAAAAGTTTTTCTCTCTGGTAGAAAATTTAGGAGAACACAGTTACAGATAAAAGTGCACCTTTCAGCATGAATTAACAAATTTACAAATCAACAAAATTAACATTTTGCAATATTAGATATTTGATCTATGATTGAAGTCCTCTTTTATTTTCCTGTCTAACCCCATGCCTTTAACTTCCTTTCAAATTCAGTCACTACACTAAAGTTGCTATATCTTTTCCATGTACATCTTTATATTTTTCTAGATATTTATGTATCCACATAAGACCATAAAGGTACAAACTTCCAGATGTAAAATGAATAAATTCTGAAGGTCGAATGTACAACATGGTGATTATAGTTATTAATAAAGTGTATGTCCTTGCAAGATGCTAAGAGAGTATATCTTAAATGTTCTCATCACAAAAAAGAAGGTAATTTTGTAAGATGGTGGAAATGTTAGCCAACACTATAGTGGTAATCATTTTGCAATATATAAGTGTATCAAATCAACACATTGTACACCTTAACCTTACACAGATTATATGTTAATTATATCTCAGTAAAGCTTGGGGAGGGGGGGAAGAGATTGTAAGAAAGTATAACCCAGAAGAATAGAGACCCTTTTTGCTGTGTTCAATGTTGTATCCTAACACATAAAGTAGAGAAATACTAAAATACTTAAACAAATATATATACATATATATAGCTTTATATAATAAACATGTAAATACACATTAATATCTTTAATGACACCTAAAACTCATTCAGAAAAGTGCACAAATCATAGATACACACTTCAAAGGAGCATCAGTGAATGAATGTGTCTGTGTCATCTCCACTCAGATCAAGAAATTAAACAACAGCAGCACTGCAGAAGCTCCTCTCTTGCCTCTATCTTAAATATCGTGACTATACTGATTTCTAAAGCCATAGATTAGTTTTGCCTGATTTTGAGCTTAATATGAATCAAGTCATATTTTGGATTGTGTTTCTTTCTCTCAACAATTATAGTTGAGTATTTATCTATGTTGTTGAAGCTGTTTTTATTCTTTGACTACAGTAATTAATGTTGCTATCCTCGTTCATGATTTGTGGCGTATAGGTGTGGATGTCTATTGGGTAAATACCTATGAATGGGATTGCTGGGCTTTAAGGATTGTGTATATTCAACTCTAAGTGATGTCAGCTTTCCAATGCGACTTTACCAAAATAAATTCCCACAAGTTGTGTATGAGAGAGCTCCTGTAGACCCACATCTTTTCTGACACTCGATACTAACGTTCTTTGTACTTTTATCATTCTGATAGATAATTAACACCATTTATTAACAATGAAAAAGTTTTATTTTGCTTTTCCCTGATGAGCACTTTTTCACATATTTATTGGACACTTGGATATTCTCTTTTGCAAAACACGTATTAAAGTTTTCCTCTAATTCTCTCTTGAGTAATATTTTTCTAATTGACTTGAATGGGTGTTTTATATATTCCAGACAGGAGCCCTTTTTTGGTAATATATATTCAAAGTATTTTCTTCTAAGTTCTATACACTTAATGTTGTATTTTTTTTAAAATTATTTATTTATTTATTTATTTATGGCTGTGTTGGGTCTTCGTTTCTGTGCGAGGGCTTTCTCTAGTTGCGGCAAGCGGGGGCCACTCTTCATCGCGGTGCGCGGGCCTCTCACTATCGCGGCCTCTCTTGTTGCGGAGCACAGGCTCCAGACGCGCAGGCTCAGTAGTTGTGGCGCACGGGCTTAGTTGCTCCGCGGCATGTGGGATCTTCCCAGACCAGGGCTCGAACCCGTGTCCCCTGCATTGGCAGGCAGATTCTCAACCACTGCGCCACCAGGGAAGCCCCCTTAATGTTGTATTTTGATAAAATAAAATTTGTCAAGATCCTTTGTCTCATTCTTTTCCTTTTGTTTAGTGCTTCTACTGTCCTGTTTAAGAAATATTTTTGTACTCAACTTTTTCCATCTCAAGGTCGTAAATGTAGTCACAAGTACTATTTTATAGAAATGTAATTTTTCACTTTGAACATTCAGATCTAATAACATTCTAATCTAATGCAGCTAGAATTGGCTTTAATGTATAGTGTGAGGCTTTAATGTATAGAAGTCAAAGTTAACCTTTATCCCTATGGTTATTCAATTGGCACAGAATAATTTATTTAAAGAATTATTCTTTAAGGTATCACCTTTTAAATAAATGGAGTATGTAAAATGCTCAGATTGTAAAGCTAGTGATTCCTCAAAAATTGATCTTATTGACCAAAGCAATCTGAATAAATACTCCAGCAGGTTGTTTTGTGGAAATTGGCAATCTGAACCTAAAATTTCTATGAATATACAAAGAAGCAAAGTAGTCTAGACAATCTTATAAAAGAAGAGCAAATTTTGAAAACTGACATGACCACATAAAAAGACCCATAAAAGATTTATAGTAATAAAGGCAGGATGGTATTGGTGAAATGACAAATAGTCCATTAGGACCAAACAGGCAGTACAGAAAGAAATCCACACATATATGATTGTTCAGTTTATGACAAAGATGACACTGCAATGCAATGGAGAAACTTCTGTAGGTTTTTGTTTTTTGGTTTGTTTTTACCAATAAATTTAAATCAATTTCAGCTTTGTTGTGGATCTAAGTGTGAGAGGTTAAAACAATAAATCTCCTAGAAGAAAACAGGGTGGAAAAAAATCTTAAAGATTTTTTAAATAGAAGTAAAAAAGTGTCTGCCATGAATGAAAAGACCACATTATGAGAGTAAAAAGACAGGCATTCAAGTGGGAAGAAATATGAGCAAAACATGTGTTAGAGAAAAACAAATTTAGACTACAGAAACAGTACCAACAAAGCAATAAGACAAAGGCAGTCAGGTCAATAGAAAAATTGCAAATATTTCAACAGGAACTTCAAAAAAACATGAATGGCCAACACACATATGAAAAATTGCTTTATTAGTGATCAGGAAAATGAAAATTAAAGCTGCAATATGATACACTGTACATCCACTCAAATGGCTAAAATTAAAGTGTAGTCAAAAACTGCATGTTGGTGAGATGTGGAGCAATTGTAATTCTTGTACACCATTGATGGGAGTGTAAATTTGTCCAGCCACTGTGGAAAACAATATAGCAGTATCTACTAAGGTCAAACTTACCAACTCAATGACCCTAAAGTACATGTCCAAAAGAAATAAGTATATATGTTCACCAAAATACATGTACTAGAATGTCTATAGGAGTCCCACACCGGAAACAACTTCAACAGCCTTCTACAGAAAAATGATTAAACGAATCAGGATACACTCACTGTGCAATAGTAGAATGACATACTGTGCAGTAATAGAAATGAAGCAGTCCCAGAACACAGCTAGTCACAAAAACATGGATGAATTTCACAAATGTAGCTTTAAGTGAAAGAAGCCAAGCACACAAAAATATGTACTGTATGGCTATATTTATAGAAAGTTCAAACTTTGGCAAATCTAATCTATGCTGTTAAGAGATAATATATCTGGCTACCTTTGGGGCTGATAGTTAGGGAAGGGGCTCCAGGAGAGCCTATGGGAATCAGAGTAATAGTTTGCGTTGTTCACAGTGCTGGTTCCACAGATTATTTGCTCTATGAAATTCATTGAACTGTGTACACTTAGGATTTGTGCACTTTTCTGTTACGTTTTACACTTAATTAAAAGTTTATTATTAAAAAATTCATACGACCTATTTAAATTTCAGTGTTGGCTTCCTGGGTGGTTATTTAGCATCAGTATAAAAACTTTGACAAGCAATCTGTTGCCATGTTAGGTCAGAGTACCAGCTTTGAGATTCAGGAAAATGAGAATTGGTGCCAGTGTGAAAGCCTTGGATGCGTGGTGCTTTGGTCAAGCTCCCTTTACCAAAGAATAGTCTAGACTCCCACGCTTTCCAGCTCGTTGACATTTGCCATGACGGTCATCTCGACCATGAGCTAACACTTTGTTAAATCTTCCAAAACTTGGACAATAGGCCTTGAGATAATTTCACAGCAGATCCCCCCTTTGTTCCTTTGGAAATCTAGCTACTTAACCAATGATCTGTGATAGAAGAGAACCTTCACATTTGACAACAAAAAAAGAACTCACATCATATCTTCCAAGTGCTAAATTCTGTACGGGATATTATGAAGGCATTGATTATACACTGAAGAGCGTAATTTTTATTTGGTAGAGGTGAAACGTATCTCCTTTAAGAAAGGTTCTATATTAAGTAGGACGAAGCCAGTGGTCTCCAGAGGGGATTTGGCGACGTAGCATTTTAGCAGCATGGTAGCAGCCTTGGCATGCTGTGAACATATTCATAGCAGCCTCATGAAAGTCCCAGGACTGCTGGGCCAGCAGCTGCTCATTACCAATGAAGCTCCTGTTATTACAGAGCACGGTTTTTTCAGTTCTTCATACAATCTTTTTATAGTATGGGGCTCCATTGCCACAAGGGCTCATTGCCAGTAAGGGACTGATTGAGCAGACAACTACTAAACATAAATAACACCTAGTTAAGTGGACATGTCATACATGCAAAAATAACAGTCTTGTAAGTCGGTATAGCAGGAATATTTCAATTGCATAAAAATTGAATCATCATCAGTATGGCTGAACAATGTGAAGTAACCAGTAAACTCTTGTTAAACCTGCAAAAACTAAACATCTATGATAGGATGCTTAGAAGACAAAAAAGCTTAATTTAAAATCACACTTCATCACACACTTTCTGTAATTCTGAAGAGCAGTTAAACTGTATCCCTAAATACTTTATAATACCTTCCTCAATGAGTCAGGAGAAAACAGAATGTTCTGTAAATTTAGTCTGATATGAAATATAATTCTCGAAATGGAAAGATCATAAGACTAGAAATCAGAAGACATTGATTCTCAGGGGTTCCATTGATACCTGGGTAACTTTAAGCAAGTCACTTACATTTAAAATGGAAACAATAGCTGCTATACTGTTACCTCAGAATTGTTGACAGAGCACATGAAATAATGTATGTGGATGAGCTTTATATATCATAGAGAGCTGTAAAAAGGTGAGGTTTTAACACTTGGCTATAACTAAGGTGATCCCCGGATGGTTTCTGAATAATCTATGTTTATAGTTCTGGGACAACTTATATAATTGATACATAAGTCTAAATTAACATTTCAACATAATTTTTTCAATTTCAGAAGCTGAGGAACTTCACTTTTTAATGTACAAAATACACTTAACTTTTAAAAATATAAGCCTACGTTTAGCTTTCATCATGTAAAATCCTCAGATTTTGGCTGCCTCATGTGCATATATTTCTGTTTTTGTAATGACTATACATCAGGATCCAGACTATATAGCATTTTCTTATTTTCACTAATTTTCCTTAAAAGAATCTCTTTCAAAATCTGAACAATTAAATGTTGTCTTTTTGTGTCAGCATATTTAACGCTCTTGATTTATACCCTACAAACAAATTCAAACATATCGTTTTCTTTTTATAACCCTGCACACATTTACCAAGATTTCCAGAACATTCTAAATGGAATGGGCTTTTTTGTAATAAACTTCTAAGAGACAAATCATCGTGAATCTCTCTCTCTCACACACACACTCAAACACACACACAGCAGTAAGAGGATGATCCTTTTCTCTTTCCAAAATATACATCCAGTCAGCTTTGCAGGTAGCAAGGCTTTCTTAAGCTTATTGTACACAAAGGACAATCCATAAAATGTAATTTAATTTTTTAATTAAAACTTCATTTCTGTTTAATTGCACACTACACCTTCTTCAGTGCTGAAACATAATGAGAAGGAAGCAATTTCAAACGTGTTTAAAGGTCTTACACTGCTCCAAAGTAGAACTGGTTTCCATGGCAACTGGCATACCACCCTCTATTTATTCCAAATAAATGACAAATCAAAAGTGCAGCTGCAATATCGGGTAATTCTATTTCTCTTAACACAATGCAAAGCTACAGATACCTCTGCTAGCATGGTTACCACTTGTGATAACCTAATAAGTGAAAAAAGCAGGCTTTCAAAATGTAGTCTGTGGCTGCAGTTTTCTGCAGTGAGAAGACTGTCACAGTGACCTTGACTTCCATTCTATAAAATGCCCTTGGGTGAGAAAGCAAAACAGAAGGCACTATTTTCATGATGTTAGATATTTTACACTGCAAATGAGATTTGTTTGTCTTAACCTAAGAAGCAAATCAAATTCCAAATTACATCATCTAATAGCTACTGCTGGGAGCTGCCGTCAACAGGATTATTGATTTGGAAACCCAACATCTGCAAAACGCTAACCTGATCTATTAGGGCCAAACAAAGGCTGTATGGCTCAGCTGGTCCCTTTTTGTCGCCTTCATCATGCTTTCAGTTAAATGAGCTCCAGCCCAGGAGACAGGAAAAGAGGCCGGTGAGAGTCCATCAAGTTAGTGACCATATGGGAGAGCATCAATCAGACCTAGTGCAAAACCTGCGCCCCCTCCGGCTCATTCACATGAAAGCCTTCTCTTCCACGTCCACACATGCACACACACACACAAGCACACACGCACTCCTTTCGCCTGAACACCAGAGCCAGGGTGCTTGAGAAAAAAATATCTGTAACTTTCACATTTCAACTTATTTGTAAGTCCTCTTATGAAATGTAAATGTCGTGGAAAATTCAGTATCCATTCAGATAGAGATGGAAAATCTAATTTCATAGTATTTTCTCATAAGAGCTGATATTTTATAGTCTGAAATATTCATATTTTTATTCTTCATTTCTTTTCAAAATATGCTTAAAGATTTAGGTATATGTCACCCACATAACTCTGATGAGATTGTCTGTGATCAATAATCAACCAAACAGATATATTTTTCATTTGGCAATTGGAGAGATAAAATGGATAATGAAAACACACACATAGGCACACCCAAGCATTTTGTTGCCATTCTCATCCTCTGCAATAAAGACTAGGGGCCTCCAGAAAGAGCAGAGGCCACGCTCTGTTGTTATGTTCTGCCTGCTGGTGCACAGTGAAAACACAGCCATGCTGGGGTCAGCAGCACGGAGCTCTGATTATTTTCCCCATTGTTTGTAGGCAAGACGGTTCTCTCTGCATATGAATAGACCAATGAATAGAACTGTTTCAGCATTTAGATGTTAATTCCTTTATGATTTTTCAACATCACCGTTCTTCAACACCTCTACTTGTTTTTGTCACAGCAATAAATGCAGAGGATCTAGGGCCAACATAGTTGGTTTTGAGGTTCCTTAAACCTGCTCATTCACCCACCTCCTAGAGAAAGGGAAATAAAAACAAAAATAAACAAATGGGACCTAAGGAAACGTAAAAGTTTTTGTACAGCAAAGGAAAACATAAACAAGACGAAACGACAACCCTCAGAATGGAAGAAAATATTTGCAAATGAAGCAACTGACAGAGGATTAATCTCCAAAATTTACAAGCAGCTCATGCAGATGCAGCTCAATGTCACAAAAACGAACAACGCAATCCAAAAAGGGGCAGAAGACCTAAAAAGTCATTTCTCCAAAGATATACAGATGGCCAGCAAACACATGAAAGAATGCTCAACATCATAATCATTAGAGAAATGCAAATCAAAACTACAATGAGGGATCACCTCACACCAGTCAGAATGGCCACCATGAAAAAATCTACAAACAATAAATGCTGGAAATGGTGTGGAGAAAAGGGAACCCTCTTGCGCTGTTGGTGGGAATGTAAATTGATACAGCCACTATGGAGAACAGTATAGAGGTTCTTTAAAAAACTAAAAATAGAACTACCATACTACCCAGCAATCCCACTACTGGGCATATGCCCTGAGAAAACCATAATTCAAAAAGAGCCATGTACCACAGTGTTCATTGCAGCTCTGTTTACAATAGCCAGGACATGGAAGCAACCTAAGTGTCTATCGACAGATGAATGGATAAAGACAATGTGGCACATATATACAATGGAATATTACTCAGCCATAAAAAGAAACTAAATTGAGTTATTTGTAGTGAGGTGGATGGACCTAGAGTCTGTCATACAGAGCAAAGTAAGTCAGAAAGAGTAAAATAAATACCATATGCTAACACATATATATGGAATCTTAAAAAAAAAAAAAAAAAGGTTCTGATGAACCTAGGGGCAGGACAGGAATAAAGATGCAGATGTAGAGAATGGACTTGAGGACACAGGGAGGGGGAAGCGTAAGCTGGGATGAAGTGAGAGAGTGGCATGGACATAAATACACTACCAAATGTAAAATAGAAAGCTAGTGGGAAGCAGCCACATAGCACAGGGAGATCAGCTCGGTGCTTTGTGACCACCTAGAGGGGTGGGATAAGGAGGTGGGAGGGAGACACAAGAGGGAGGAGATATGGGGATATATATATATATATATAGCTGATTCACTTTGTTATACAGCAGAAACTAACACACCATTGTAAAGCAATTATACTCCAATAAAGATGTTAAAAAAAAAACAAAAAACTGCTCATTCCAATCCTAAATAAGCCAAAAAAATATGGATTCCATCATGAACACTAGTTAGAACAAAATCCCTCTTCTTAAAAATAGATATGCTACACCAAAGCCAGCAATAAATCTCTTTAAACTAATAATGAGCAAGGTTTTACACAAAGGTTTAGTGAAACATCAAATAAATGCTAATGATTCTATTAAATATTGACTTATTGCTAAAATTTCGTGTTAAGATTTAATCGAATAGCAGCAGATAAACCAAGTTGCCATATAATTAGCTAAAAACTACCTAAGAATTCAATACAAGTTGTTTTTTTTTTTTAATTAACCACCTACACTCACTCAATAACCAACTGTTGTACTGTTTGACTACATCAGATTTAATGAAAATATATATAAAATTCTGGTCTTGAACATTTGACAAGAGTAAAACTGAAATTTACCTTCTAGTTGTTGGTTTTTAAATGAATTAATATAGACAAGATTGCAGAGGGCATATGGAATTAAGACAGTGAAGGAGGTTTGCACTTAATAAATGGAGCCAGTTTTGCACACAAAGGATTGGTGCTAAGCAGGGCTTCATTTTAGAGCAACCCATAGCTGAGGCTTTTTGAGTCAGAGAAGCCTTTGGGTTCAGTGCTTGCTGTGACACTAAGAGGCTTGTTTTGCTTAAGCAATTTATTTAACTTCTCATCATTAGGCCCCTGCTCTGTGACACGGGGTCAGCAATATCTGTCTCAGAGTGCTGTCAGGCGAGGTAAGTGAAGAAATGTCAGTAAAGCACCTCTGCAGTGCCTAGCACAAAGTAGGCAATTAATGAAGTTCTTTGCCCACTTCCTACTTTCTTCTAATATAACACTTAGGCTGGGAAAAATTGCAAAACCAATGAAATGCATTCTTCCTAACTGTACACCAGCTCCCTTTCCCACAAACAGTCCTACTATTTCTCCCATTCTTTCTCATCCTCACAGGAGATTCTCTCTGTCTCCTCAAAATTCATTGAAAAAAAGCTATATAGGTGGTGGGATGAATTGGGAGATTGGGATTAACATATATACACTAATATGTATAAAATAGATAACTAATAAGAACCTGCTCTATAAAAAAATAAACAAAATTCAAAAATAAAAAAGCTGTAGAGGTTTTGGAGGAAGTAGAGAGATTTACTGTTTTTTAATAACAAATTTAAGACATATGACTTTTGAAAAAAAATTCAATGTTAAGTTATGTGGAGTAAAATGCTATGGTTCTCATTATACTCATTCTCCTTTTTTATTTTTATCATGATTACCCAAGTGCATCGTTTTAAAAATCAAATAAACTAGGAAAAGTATAACATAAAACAGTAGACCTTGTCTTTCATATATTCATCTTCCTGTTTACCCACTATAGGCAATGGTTTTCAGCTCCTTCATTACTCCATCTACTTAGGGTCAGATTGGTACATAATGTACTTAGACTGTCTTTTTTTCAAGTTTCAGATAGTAATTTATTGATTCCCTAATATAGAATATGAAGATTCAAATATCTTTTTTCCTATGCCAACCATGGACTCACACATACATATTTCCTCTGTCCAACTTCCAAAATAATTTTACTGTAATTTTGGTGAATTCAGTATTTAGCATTTATTTCCTTTCTTGTACAGCTTTTTGTTTTCACTGGAATTAACATTTGCATCTTTTTTGCTTTGCCTATTTACTATGTTGAATACATCATTTAACTGACTTTTTTGGGGGAGAGATATTCCTTCTGGAGCCCTCTTTCTTTCATTCCAGTTTAGCCTGCATCTGCTGAAACAAGAACCACAGTTGAGGGAGTGCCGTAATTACCATTTAAAAATACCCTTAGCTCCTCTGCTGCACTGGATTCCTTGTACTTTCCCTCCCATGATCATGTTACATTATATAAGACTCCTTCTTGCTAGCAGACTTACTGAGAGACTCTCCAGGCCGATGTGATGAAGTAAGTGGCCATGCTGGGAAAAATCATGGGCCAGCCACCGTGGGCAGCCCCTAGGAGCTGTGTAAACCTCTAGGAGCTTAGGAAGTCTCCAGTCAACATCCAGCCAGAAGCTAAGACCCTCAGTCTGTACCACATGTGAATGAATTCTGCCATCAACATAAGTGTGCTCAGAAGCAGAACCTTCCTCCAACCAAGCTCACAGATACAAATACCGTCCAACTAACACCTTAACTGCAGCCCTGTTAGACCCTTAGCTGGGGATCCAGCCACACCATGCCAGGACTTCAACTCTGCATAAATACCAGGAAGTAATAAATATGTGTGTTTTAACTCGCTAAGTTTGTTGGAATTTGTTAGCAATGTAGAAAATGGACACTTTTTCCTTTCCAAATTCCTTTTCTTATTTGTTCATTTTGATGTTTGCCATTGGATTAAAGGATTTTTTTTTCAAATATCACATAATCCTCAGTTATCCCCTTATATTTAATCATTCCCCCTAAAATGATTGGGGTTTTGCATGTATGGATTTTTTCCATAACTTTGACTTAATTTTCTCTCCATCAGCTGATATTTCCCTGGAGCTGGGGATATGGCTCTATCCAGGAAGAAAACATTGGTTTGCTTAAGCAGAATACTGTATGATACTAGCTACTTACCTCTATTTCAAGGTTAATTATAGTGATAACAACATAAAGTATCAGTGCGGTATTAGAGCACCAAAAGTCCTCTCACTAGGATGCCAGGAGCAAGTAATTAGAGTGTACAATATACATCCAGTGTGCATTCTAACCAACACTGGGTTCAGTTATCCTAAATATTGGCTAAATCTTTCAGCTTAAGCACTATATTAGGCAGTATTTGATAGACTATGCTTCAGTAGCAAATTAATTCTAAAATATAAGCTGCTCATACTACAAAAGGTTAACTCTCAAGCACACATGATCTGATGTAGGAAAGATGATACCATAGTCACTTGTGCAGTGTGTAATGGTTCCAGGTCCAGGCTGCTTCATACTAATATGTCACTGTCACCATCTCAAAATGTGGTTTTTCATGATCAACGGCCAAAAGGAAAATGGGGAATGGAAGAGCATATAGAATCTTAAGCCTTAGACCAGAGGTAGGGTTCACATTTCATTAGCCAGACTCAGTTACATGGCTACAGCTTGATTACAAGGGAGGATGGGACATGAAAAGAAATACATGAATATTTGCTGAGTTCTACTTATCCTGGAAACAAGAGCATTGCTTATCTCTAATCATAACTTTCTCCTAAATAGAAGAGTGTAGATCTTAAGCATTTTGTTATGGTTTTAAACATTATAATTAAAATGGTATTCATTTAACTTTCAAAACCCAGTCCTGTGACATTTGAAGTGATGTAAATATCAGAGGAGAGAAACTTTGTAGCATGTGTGGCACTGAATTGAGTTTTGACTTGAGTAGTGAAATTACCCCTAAAATGAAGTCTGCTTATCTTAAAAAGCTGACAGAAAGCTTCAGAATGATAAAAATGATCCCCCTCGCAAATTTACTCTGGGCTAGAAAAAAAAGCCAAACATAACTAAAGGGATCCAGCCACCAAAATTATAAAATTCACAATATCTAGCATGCTATTAGAAATTGTAAGGCACTGAAAATCACGACCCATAACTTAGAGGAAAAAACAGAAAGAGAACCACACATAACAGAGATGACAAAATTAGTAGACAGGTTACTTAAGCTATTATAAATCTTATAAATGTGCTAATGAATGTAAAGGGAGGCATGAAATGTTAAGAGGAATAGAAGATATGAAAAGGACCCAAATGAAAGCTCTAGAGATAAAAAATATTATACCTAAATAAAAAATATTCTGAAAGCGGTTCACAGTGATTGGACACAGAAAATAACTGTGGAGTTGAAGAAATTACCCAAAATAAAGTGTAGAAAGGAAAGTATAGAAAATAAAAATGAGAAAGGCATAAGTGGCTTGTGGGAAATATCAAGGCGTCTAACATATGTGTAATTCAAATCCCAGAAGGAGGAGAGAGAGAGAGAAGAATGTAACACACACATGTGCGTGTGCGCGCACACACACATACACACACACACACACACACACACACACACACACACACACAGAAAGGGGGAAGGAAGAAATAATGGCTGATTTCCTTAAAATATTATAAAAAATTGAGACCAAGGGGCCTATGAGGCTCAAGAAACTCCAAGTATAAGAAATAAACAGAAAACCAGACAAAGGCACATTGTAAGAAAATTTATCAAAATTGTGTACAAAGAGAAAATCATAAGAGCCATCAAAGGTAGTAAGGGATACATTTAATACAGAGAAATCGAGATAAAATGATAGATGAATCCCTGTCAAAATTATGCAAGCCAGAAGGCCATTGACTAACCTCTTTAAAGTACTGAAAAAAATATGGTCAAACCAGATATATATACTTGGTGAAAATATTTTTTACAAATGAAAATAAAATACATTTTCAGGAAGAGAGATATCTGGAAAATCCCTAAATATTTATAAGGTAAACAATACACTCTTAAATAGGGTAGTCAGATAAAATACAGGACACTCAGTTAAATATGAATTTCAGGTTTGCAATGAGTTCTTTAATATAAATAGAACTCAAATATTACACGGCACATACTAATACTGAAAATAAATTGTCAATTTGAAATTCAAACTGGACATCTGTGTTTTTAGTTTTCTAAATTAGGCAACCCTACTCCTTAGCCATCCATTAATCAAAAAAGAAATCCGAAAGGGCATTAGAAAATATTTTGAACTCTATGAAAATGAGCGTATAACATATCAGAAGTTGTGGGATGCAACAATATGTTGATTGGAGGTAAGTTCATAGTTATCAGTTGCTTATATTACCTAAAGAGAAAAGTCTAAATCAATTATCTAAGATTCCACAATCAGAAATTGAAAAAAGTACATCAAATAAAACCCAAGCAAGCAGAGGAAAAGGCTATTAGGATAAGAGCAAGAGATCAATGAATTAGAAAGTGATCAAGATATAGAGAAAAATTCATGAAACCTAAATCTCCCTCTTTGAAAAGATGAAAAAAATTTATAAACTTCTAGCTATCTGTTAAGAAAAAGAGAGAAGCTGTCAATTACCAATACCTTCCATTACCAGGAAGAAAAGAGGGGGCATCATTGTGAATCCTGTAGACATTAAAAGAATAATAAAGAAATACTATAAATAATTTATACCAATAACTTTAATAATTTAAGATGGAATAGACCAAATCCTTGATACAAACAACCAAAACTCACTCAGTAAGGAATAAATAACCTAAATAACCCTATGTCTATTAAAGGAATTGAATTCATAATTGGCAAAACTACCCACAAAGAAACTCCAGGTCCAGATGGCTTCCCTGTGAACTCTACCATTCACTTAAGGAAAAATACTATCAATCTTACAGAAAGCCTTCTATAAAATACTATTCATTTTATGAAGCCTCAATTACACTGGCACCAAAATGAGAATGACATTAAAAGAAAAGAAAACCAGAGACCAATATCCCACATAAACAGAGATATGAAAATTCTAAACAAATTTTACCAAATATAATCCAGTAATGTATAAAAATTATAATACATCATGACCAATTGGGTTTAATGTCAAAAATGATAAATTTGTATTACATTAAAAATCAATCGATGTAATCCTAAATCATATAATTAGGCTAAACATTTTTTTAAAGTATATGATAAACTCAATCAATGCAAAATATTCTTTAAAACATATCATAAATATTCATGATTAAAAAAAAGAAAACTGTCAGAAAAGTAGAAATAGAAGGGAACTTCCTTGATATGAAAAAAACCTCTATGAAAACTTACAATGACATCATACTTAATGGTGAAATAGACAAGACTTTTTCCTTAAGATGCAGAACAAAGTAATAACACCCACTATCATTACTTCTTATAAGTTAAGAAGTTAGTAAGACACCAGACAGATTGTGTCAGAACATACCTTAACAGACTCATTTTAATATAATAACCACTTTTAAGGCCCAATCTTTAAATATTGTCATATTTGAAGTACTGGGAGTTAGATCTTCAACATATGAATTTAGGGGGAGGGGTAGACACTATTCAGTCCCTAACAGCCATGTTTTTAAAAATGCAACTCAACTTTATCTCAATAATAGACCTAAATTTTAAAACGATAACTATAAAGTACACAGATAAAAGTAGGGGAAAGTTTTCATGACATTAGATTAGGCAAAGATAGATAAGGACACAAAAAGCATGACCATCAGAGAGAAAATTAATAAATTTCATTTCATTAAATCTAAAATGTTGGAGCTTTGAAAGGCATTGTTAAGAAAATAAAAAGGCAAACCACAGGCAGGAACAAATATGTCTAAAACCTCAATCTGATAAAGGACTTGAATCCAGAATATTGAAAGAATTCTTACAATGTGAAATTAAGAAGAAAAACAACCCAGTAAAAAGCAACCCAGTAACAACTTGGGCAACAAGTTTGATCAACCACTTCATCAAAGAATGTACACGAATAATGAAGCTGTACATGAAAAGGAGCTCAACAACAGTATTTATTAGGAAAATGCAAATTAAAACAATGATAAGACATACATCAACTACAATGACTTTATATTTAACAGAGTGACGGTAACAAATGTTGGCAAGATGAGGAACAATGGAATATCCACACATTGCTGGTGGGAATAGGCATGACAGTCTTTGGAAAACACCTGACAATTTCTTATAAAGTTGAAGATACTGCTACCATATGACCTATCTAACACACTCCTAGAAATGACTCCAGAAGAATGTATAACATATGTCCACAAAAAAAACTTTTACATGAATGTCCATAGAAACTTTGTTTATAATAGTTAAAACTGGAAACAAACCAAATACCTATCAACTAGTAAATGGATTAGCAAACTGCGGTATCTTCACACAGTGAAATATTATTTTGCCATTAAAAGGAATATGCTACAGCTACCTGCAAAAATAGGGATGAATCTCAAAAGAATTTTGCTAAGTGCAAGAAGACAGGTACAAAACACTACATACTTTATAATCCCATTAAATTAAATTATAGAAAAAGTTAAAAATATAGTAACAGCAGATTAGTGTCTGCTGGAACCATGGATAACAGAAAAAAATGATTGCAAAGGAGCACAGAGAAGCTTCTGGGGGTGATAGAAATATTTTACCTTTTGATAGTTGTAGTGAGTACAGAGTTGTAGACATTTGTCAATATTCATTGAATTTTACACATAAATCATTGACTTTGGGGGTTGACTTCAAAGAATAGGCAAGTTTTATGAAGTTTTCTTTTTCCATTCTAAAAGGTAATCCTTATATATATAGACTCATGCAACAGAGTGAACCCAAAGCTGAGTACTCTAAACACACGTGTTCCCCAAAGTAGCAAATGGATAAGGAATGAGTTTACATACATAAACTTGCCATGGTGCCAACAGCTGAAAAAGAAGTACTTTATCTTGAGGACACATGGAGTGGTACCACTCAGATAATCTCTCAGTAGAGACATTTTGGACCAATTCCTAAGCCCTCCCCAAAGTGAACAATAATAAATGGGAGGAATTTGGAAGGGGGTGGAGTTCTGGGATTACACTAGGCAGAGTACAGAAAGGAGTATTCTGTTACCCACACCCATAGCCTTGGAAAGGAAAATCAATTAAATTAAATTCACTGATATTTTTAAACTATGAAATGAGAGTTTTACTTTTACTGTCTAGAACACAAACTAATTATATAAAACCAAGTGTAATCACTACAGTGACCATCACAGCAGAGAGACATTAGAGGCAAAAAATGTTATATAATCAGCAGGCATTGTTTTGCTGGGTAGAAGAAAACCTCACACCTCAATTGCTCTAAATAAATATTTCATGGGTGCTATAAGTGTCATCATTTGGTGACTGATGTAATCAATGTTTCTTCCAACCCTTTCCAATTGAGTTGGCATCCATATTTATGTGACCTTTTAATTAGCATCTCAGAGTTGTCTTTAGCATAAAATTTTATACCTATAACTGTCTAATCAACTGTTAAAGCTTTAAAGTATTTCATGGAGAAAGAATAATGAGGCATTTACCATGTTATGTGATGATATAAGTAATTATTTATATAGAGAGATGATACATAGAGAAGATGAATTTTTATTAAACATATGAAATTCCTCAATATTTTCATCAGAGAAAGAATAAACAAACCTTACTCAAAAATTATTAACTATATAAGAATTTCTTAACCTAGTGTCTCAAATCCTTTAAAATAGGTTGCAAATCTATGTGTGTAGATACATTATTTTCTGGTTAAAAACAAGGTATCAGTAAATTGTCTTGATGGAGTGTGTAACTTAAAAAAAATTGAGAACCACTTGGCATTTGTGAGTAATGAAATGAGAAACTACGTTAAATCTCGTTTTTAATTCTCTCAATCAGAATTTTGTGCCTTGGCGCTAAAGAAAACTGGAACATTAAACTGTGTGTGGTTTTAATATAAATTTAAACCTACTCATTGGTCAAGATAAAATATAATAATATTAATAATAATAACAACAAACTTTTTATCGCAACTACCATCTGCCAGACACTGTTTTAAGTGTTTCATACACATCACCGCATCTACCTGTCACAATAATCTTAGACACTAGGTACCACAATCATTCCCTTTCACAGATGAAGACATGAGCATTCAAGTGTCTTTCCAGGACCACACAGCTAGCGAGTGTCACAGCAGTAGTGTTGGAGCCAGCATTCAAATCCAGCCAGTCTGACCCCACAGGATGCTTCAACCCACCAAGGTAAGTTATCTTTCAAACTACATGTGCTTTGAAAATTGACATCTAATTTTAAAACTAATTTGGTCATTAGATTGCAGTCTACTTGGATTAATGTCATAATAGGTATTATCACTTGTACGGATAAGAATTTTCAGCTTCAGTAATCAACTTTGTTGAAAAACTTTAACGTTTATATTTACATTGCTTTTTAAATATATGTTCTGTTAGAAAAAAATGAAATGAAGTGATTCTTTATGTGGACCTTCTACTGCTTTGCATTATAGCATAGTCATAAGGATAATCTGAATTGATCATTTGCTGTATGTAATAAGATACACATTTAAAACTAAGGTAATAACTATGTAGATTCATTTATGGTGTTTTATGAATATGTGTCTTTATTAGATGAATATATTATTGTTTTCATTTGTTCTGTAAGAACCAGATTATTTCATTTCATTACATACAGTTTAGAAAGTAACCATATCCTTTAATTAATGATAGTTTTTTGTGTTTTTTTTAAGGATAGTATAGCTGTCTTAGAGCTGCAAATCCCATACACTCAAAGCTTTGGACAGTAGCTGGGTTCCTAGAGCTCAGTAAACTCTTACAGTAGAAGCCGAAAAACCCTTCCTCTGTCAAAATTGTTTCATATGTTAAGTATATAGTTATATAATGGTAATATAGTATCTAACTAAGAAACATGTTCTGATTTCTACATAAGAATACTTAAAGGATTTTCTGTTAAGTTTGCATTGTCTGAAATATGAGTTATAATTGCTTGAGGGTTTCCTTGTGTATGAGACATTATATCATAATCGTAATCATATCATAATCTTACCACTGAGTAAGATTCAGTATTTTATAGAGTTTGAATTTATAGAACATTTGGAATTGTAGTATCCAAATTCCTAAGGAATCACCATTTTAATTGAGTTTACTCATTGAAGGCAAAATGTATTAGCTTTTTAAATGCCAAAGTAAGACTCATAAAAAAAATAATGTTAAATAAATTCTCATACAATCTAGAATCTGCAAAATTGTGGTGCCCTAATTTATAAAGCTATGGAAGTTGGAAGAAGGAGATGGAAGAAACATCATAGATTTCCTCAAAAAGAGCAAAGTCTGGAAATTAATGGTAAATTTCAGTGTGTGTGATTCTAAGAGACATAGTGTCACATTTTCAAATGGAAATAACAGACTACTTACATATATACATTTTGTTATTTTTAAAAGACCTCTGACCTGGTCCCGTCCTTTCATTGTATAGGTAGAAAACTGGTCCAGAGAAGTTAAATAAGTTATCTGATGAGCAAAGAAGAACTAGAACCAAATTTTTTGTTTGTTTGATTGTTTGTTTGTTTAATCCAAATTCCTAGTCCCTTATGTATAATTTTAACTATAGGCTTAGAGCAATTTCTCATTGGTATATTTTTAATCTCTAGATATATTATTTGGACTTGCACTTTCTGCCAAATTCTGAAATTTGTTATGCTTGATCTCACAAGTAATCTTAATCATTGTCTCATATGACTGAATCTGTGACCTCCTTTCATTATTTTTACTGCAGAGAAAATATTATAACTATATTTAATTTCATGAAATATCATTCATTTACATTTTCCTGGATGTGATAATTTGAAAAGTGATAGGACAAAGTTTTATTTAGCACAGAAAAAGAAAATACCAATTGGAAGAAAAGTACCTTCAAATTTTTTGACATCTTACAAGTTTGAATTGATCCTGAAAATTACAGTTGCTTCTCACAGTCCCAGCCAATACCAAGAAGCTTCCTAGAGAGTGTGATAAAATAGCTGTGTAATTTGGGTCTCACTTTTCCATCTCATCTTTTTTGATCTCACTACCACTATACAATTAAGCCCCCCAAAATTCTCATGTGTGACCACTTAGTTCTTGCTATTTTCAACTTCATATCATATTACAGTATATGCAAACTTTAAGCAGGTTTTGATATATTTTTTTAAAAAGACATTTAAGCCAAACTAAGGGCTGAATATACTGGACTGAATACTTCCCTCAGGTTAGCAAAGGAGAAACTGCCTTACATGTTTGTAAAAGAGAATTTGTAGTGGTAGTAAGATGTGTAAGGGAGAGTTTGAAAAGCATCCTGAACTCCATATCATGGCACATGTCGCTCAGCAGCTACTTGGCATTGACTCCTCTCCCTTCGTAACCCCTATGCCTTCAACTTTCTCTTCTACATTCTCTCTTTCAGTCTTCAGTTGTTTGCCAAGTTGCCCATAGTATCTCACTTCTCTTGGCATGATACTGCATCTACCACACTGTGTGTTAGTCTTTGATTTACTCGCCAGTCTTCTCGTTAGACTTACATCTCCTTAAATTCAGAGATCAAATTGTATTTTCCTCTCCCCACCCCACCCTGGGTTACATGAAAGTGACTGCCACAAAGTAGGGGACCCTTATTTAGAAACCAAGAAGTGTCATAAGAAGACTACAGATAAAATTTTACCAGAGCACATCGTATGAAAAGATTGCTTGGGTGAGAGGGTGGAAGAGGACAGGAGATGGAAAATCAGAAAAAGTTGTGGTATAGGCAGTGATGTTTTGAGTTATGCTTCCACTGATAGCTAGAACACTGATGAGATGAAATGCTAGAAAGTGGACTTGAGAAAAGAGATTGAGCAAAAATAAATAATCAGGTAATTATGTGTAAGAAAGAAGAATT
The DNA here is from genome assembly GCF_949987535.1 of Balaenoptera acutorostrata. NCBI lineage: Eukaryota > Metazoa > Chordata > Mammalia > Artiodactyla > Balaenopteridae > Balaenoptera > Balaenoptera acutorostrata. The sequence continues at coordinate 18,271,425 of NC_080065.1, read as the reverse complement.
ACTCTTGTCTGGCTAGAATAACAGGAAGAAAGTGGGAGGGGGGGAAAATGGGTGATATCAGACTCTAGAATATACTGGAGTTTAAGATTTAAAATTTTGTTTTGAACAATAAATGAATTAATGAACTGTATTTCAGGAAAGTTAGCTTTGTAGAATTTTGCAAAACGTTTAAGGAGGAAAGGTAAGAGACTACTGACAGTCTCCTACTTACATGGTTTGACATGATTTTTCAACTTTACGATGGGGCAAATATATGCATTCAGTAGAAATCCTGAATTTTGATCTTTCCCAGGGTTAGTGATATGCAGTATGATACTCCCTCGTGATGCTGGGCAGTGGCAGTGAGCTATAGCTCCCAGTCAGCCCCAGGATCACGAAAGTAAAGAGCCAAAATACTTACAACCATTCTGTACCCAGACAACCATACTGTTTTTTTCACTTTCAGTACAGTATTCAATAAACTACCTGAGATATTCAACACTTTATCATAAAATGCGCTTTGTGTTAGATGATTTTGCCCAACGGTAGGCTAATGTAAGTATTCTGAACACATTTATGGTAGGCTAGGCTAAGCTATGATGTTAGGTAGGTTAGGTGTATTCAATGCATTTTTGATTTACAATATTTTCAACTTACAGTGGGTTTATCGAGAGGTAACCTCATTGTAAGTCAAGGAAGATCTATATTAACAATGCCAAGCTGGAATTTGCCCCCTGTCCTAAAGAAGCTAATAGCTGATTGGATTATATGTTTCAGTGATCATGTGCCCTGCTGAAAAGAAGGTAGAGTTGAATTTGGAAGCCTTGTCTGTGTTTTCACTATGTAAACTTCAGTAGTCAACCTAAGTTTTAGTCTTACTAACTTGAGAACTTAACAACTATTCTGCCTGCAACATATGTTGTTGAAAGGATTACATGAGAAAAATAAATGTTATAAAAATTGCAATTCACAAAAAAATTAATTGTTTCTGTCATACTGTTTTAATGAACCACAAAGCCCTTCTGAAAATATGGAGTCCAGGGACCAGTTCTTGTTCAAATGCATATCATTACATAAAAATATATAGTTAATAAATCCAGCTTCATATCTATGCACATGGAAAGAAACAAAAGGAAACTCTAGAGCTACATTTTTAAAAATAATTTTAGGTATCAAGAAGTTATAAGGTCAAACAATAATTATGTTCGCTTGAACACAGCTTTATTGTCTTATATTGAATTTTCATTATAAAAATGCATGTTTATCTAGCCAAATGGACTAAATACTTTGAAGCAATCTGGTAAATACATCAGAAAATAACTTGGAATAAAAAAAGTTTAATTTGTTCTTGGATGACTGTATTGCCAATGAAAATAATATGAATGAGACATAGCCTAGAAGTGAGATTGTCTTACATTTAAAAGAAAATATTTAAGAAAGGCAAATCTGTTCTCCAACTAGATGTTGTTGTGACTGTAGAAATCTGAACTCAGTGCCTGGAAAGTTTAACAGAATCCTACAATGCAGTTAATGTTCTGAAACCAGAAATAGTGAGCATTTATTACTGAAGAGTGAGTTGTAAAACTATCAAGAATTACCAGGAAAGTCAAGTATAAAAAGAAAAAAATAGCTCAAAATAACTTTCCTATTCCATGACTGTTTTCCCTAAAATTTATTTTAAAGTATAATTGCTTTTTCAGTGTAAGTTTTATCTCAAAATAATATATTCTTTTACCATTAATAAAAGAGTCTTCAATAAATTATAAATGTTTATACTTATTGCAAGTAAATAACTCCATAGTAATTTCAATATAATTTCTGTGACAGGAATTTTGCTATTTTTCTTAAGATATATTCATTTATTTATCCTACACATAACGTAGAGTATACATTGATACTTCCCACCAAGTGTTGTGCTGGGCAGTAGTAATATACGCCCCTACCCTCAGGAAGTTGATATTCAAGTGGGGAAGAATATACACTAGAGGTGTCAATGTTATAAGAAGATATTTAATTTGATCAATCTCAAATGCTATAAAATATTACAACATTGTACAGATTTTAACATCCTAGGAACAGTGTTCTTAATAAGCCCTCATTTATCTCCTACTTTACATTTTCAAAATCTTTTTCCCAGTTTTTGTCTTCCTCCAACCCCACTGCCATATGCAGTCAACAAAAAGTCAGAAATAAAATGATTAAACAGTTAATCCCAGGCACAGTCAAGTACGTGTTTTATATTACAATTGTTATGCTCCCAGAACATTTAACAAATGAAATAATATGCAAGCCTGAGGTTATGAACTTTTTCCACATTATGTTTAAAATATATTTAAGAACATATTCATTATTTGAAAACATAGGTACATAGCTATGGAGAGGGAAGAATGATCCAAATTCATGTAAAATTTATTCCATATAAAGGAATAATCTATATAATGTCTATATACTATAAATTCTCTAGAGAGAACCATATAAATGTCACAAATGCTATTCTGAGTATTAAGTATGCATAAAAGATTTTGTCCTCAAGCATTTTATAAGATTGTCTAATTAAATGGTATTATGATATCTCATAGTAATTAAAGAAAAATGAGTAATTCCAGAATCCACCCAAACTCTTTAGTTAGAAAGCATAACAATGTAAAATGATCTCAGGAACTAAAACCACCGTGATTGGAACCAAATTGTCATCTATTTTCAAAGTTAGGAAACACTATATGTTGTTTTCCCATGACCTCATGGTGTCTTATGTCTCATTAAATACTGCCATTCTTTTCCTAAGCATTTCTACCTCCAAATAATCACGTAGATTTGGTTACGCAGGAAGAAGCAGATGAGAACTGAGGGCAAAGATGGAAGTTTTGATTGTGACATGGCCAAATGAAGGGAGAACCGAAAGAAACAAACCACTGAATTCCATTATTAATGTAGAATAATTCTAATAAACATGGATTTTCTGTAAATACCTTTAGGAAACCTAATTCTTCATGTTTTCTCAATGCCACAGGAATCTCAAAGCGTTTAACCGCATTCTGGCAGGACAGAGGCACACACCACGACTGTAATATGCCTTGGCAATCAAACTGTTTGAATCCTGATCTGAAAGCTTACCAGTTGTGTGACCTTGGACAAATTACTTAACCTCGTAGTGTCCAAATTTCCTCACATAGAGGAAGAGGCTGTGGTAGATTGCATTTCCAGTCTCCTTAATTCAATGCCTCTAATTCGGTCCCCCTCCCTGTGGAAGAACTATACATTCCCAACCTATTGAATTCAGTAATGACCACATGACCTTGTCTGACCAATGAAGTAAGCACAGAAATGACATGAGCATCACTTTCAAACTGATGGGTCAGGGGAGCAGCACGAGGTATACATGGGATCTGTCCTTCTGCCACAAGGTCTGGCCATGTCCTCAGACAACGTGGGGTAAAGCCTCAGCAAGCCCACCTTGGATACATAATACAAGAGAGTAACGTGTTCATTAAGCCACTGAGCTCTTCCATTTGTCCATGAAGGCAGTTTAACCTCGCCTACCCTGATTCATACAGGGTGTTCACAGGTGCCAACAAGATCAGATTAGATTGTACAAGGAAAGAACTTAGAGGCACACCTGATATCATAAAAACTCAATTCATCGTAGGAATTCTTAAGATTATAGTATATACTCTTTTCATTAAAAAAATCTTTAAAAGTTTTCAGAATGTATCTTAAATGCACAAATAATGTGTATTTGTGGCTATTTATTAAAATGGTGCCCCCTTTCTCAGATTCATTTATTTCTAACACTTCTTGAACATTTCTCCTTTGTAAAAAGTATTAGTTCATCTGAAATATTTTTGTTTGAAAATTAAAATTTGTGCCTGCATTTCCTTGTATATGCAAAAGGGATAAGACTGCTTACATCATAAGGTTGTTATGAAGAAGAAATATATTAACATATGTAAAGCACTTGGGACAGTAACTGACATTTAGTTAGTTCCATACAGTTGTTATTATTATTTTAATTATTATTAATGATATAATTCTCTATCTTGTCCTATTGCATTTCCCTGTAGATTACTACAGTATTGCCAACCACAGGAATTAATTTCCTTCCATACAATTAATTGAGGATTTTATTTTTCTATTTAGGTAGAAAATAAGCAAGTATTTACTGTGATTCTATTATGTACTTACAATAGTGGGAAGTAAGAGGGAGATTATTTAGTGTGAAAGCTGGTCAGAAAAGAGGTGGAGAAATAAATTGATCCAAACAACAATAAATGACTTAGTGTTGACAGAGCCAGAGAAAGTGAAAATTCCATCATTCCCAGTGTAAGTCTCTCCTATCTCCATCAGAATACCCTTTCTTATAGCTGATCTTTGACTAGTCACTTTACTTTGCCTTTTAAAATTACTTTGTAGATAAAGTCACCTTTTTCTTCTCCGTGTATTCTTGATCAAATTTAGCCTAGCCTTGAAAGGACAGCACAGCATTTCCACCTGTACTCTCCTTGGGAAACGTGTTACCTTCGTTTCTGTCAGAAGAGGGTTAAGAAGCTCAGCTGCTTTCCAATGTCAGGTGCACCAATGTTAACTTAAGTTTGTTTTCTTCTCTCTCAGGTCCCATGGTATTCAGATAAGGTACTGGATTTGCATGTAATTAAAAGTATGGTGATTTTGAAAAAGAAATACAGAATGTTACCAGGTTCTTTACTGCGTATATTTCACCTTATCTAGGGGATTAAAGAAGTTGGCTCTTCAAAGGTGCTCTTCACCATTGAAAATAAGTAGAAAACTAATAATTAGCAACAATCTGAGGAAAGCCTTCTAAAATGAATGATAGAACATTCTTTTTTTTTTTTTTTTTTTTTTTATGGCTGTGTTGGGTCTTCGTTTCTGCGTGAGGGCTTTCTCTAGTTGTGGCAAGTGGGGGCCACTCTTCATCGCGGTGCGCGGGCCTCTCACTATCGCGGCCTCTCGTTGCGGAGCACAGGCTCCAGACGCGCAGGCTCAGCAATTGTGGCTCACGGGCCTAGTTGCTTCGCGGCATGTGGGATCTTCCCAGACCAGGGCTCGAACCCATGTCCCCTGCACTGGCAGGCAGATTCTCAACCACTGCGCCACCAGGGAAGCCCAATAGAACATTCTTGGTTGTGGGGTTTTTTCTTTCATCATTTTGAATATATCATGCCACTTCCTTCTGGCCTGCAAAGTTTCTGCTGAAAAGTCAGCTGATTGTCTTATGGGAGCACCCTCGTACTTAATTGCTTTTTTCTTGCTGCTTCTAAGACTTTAATTTTTCCATTTTAATTACAATGTGTCTTGGTGTGGTCTTCTTTGAGGTGGTCCTGTTTGGGACTCTCTATGCTTCCTGGACATGGATGTCCACTTCCTTTTCCAGATTATAGAATTTTTCAACTATTATATCTTCAGATATGTTCTCTGCCCCTTTCTCTCTCACTTCTCCTTCTGAGACCCTTATAATACAAATGTTAGCCTGCTTGATGCTGTCCAAGAGGTCTCTTAAACTGTCCTCATTTTTAATTTTTTTTCTTTCTTATGTTCAGCCTCAGTGATTTCCACTACACTGTCTTCCGGTTCACTGGTCCATTACTCTGTATCATCTAATCTACTGTTGATTCCTTCTAGTGTATTTTTTATTTCAGATATTGTACTCTTCAGCTCTGTTGGTTCTCCTTTATATTTTCTAATTCTTTGTTATAATTCTCACTGTGTTCATTCATTCTTCTCCAAAGTTCATTGAGTTCTTTATGATCATTACCTTGAAATTTTTGTCAAATAGATTGCTTATCTCCACTATGCTTAGCTCTTTTTCTGAGGTTTTGTCTTGTTCCTTAACTTGGAACATATTCCTGTCTCTTCATTTTGCCTAATTCTCTATGATTGCTTCTATGTATTGGATAGATTGGTTATGTTGCCGATCTTGGAGAAGTAGCCTTATGCAGGAGATTACTATGGTGCTTAGTAGAACAGTCGCTTCTGGTTGCCAGAGATATATGCTCTAGGGGTGCCCCTTATGTGTGCTGCATGTGCCCTTTTGTTGTGATAAGGCAGGTTACTGTGGTGCACTGGTAAGTCCCTGGCCTAGTTGGCTGCCAGGCCTTGCCTCATGTGGTAGCTACTGGCCCTCTGGTAGGTGAAGCTGGTGGTGAGGCCAGGTCTGCTGTAACTGGCCCCAGGAGGGCCCAGGGCTACAGTTGGCCCACAGGTGGACAGTTAAGTCCCAGCACAAATAGAGTAGAGGGAGGATTCCAAAATTGCATTTGCTGGTGCCTGTGTTCTTGCGGTAGAACTAGCTCCCAAAAATGGTTGCCCAGATGGAATCCTAGTTGCCTCCTGCTTCTATTGGAGACTCTCCAAGATCAGGAAGTGGGTCTGATCATGCTGCTTTCAAATTACTGCCTCTGTACTGGGACTACTGGGATTTGGAGTATGTGAGATTCTGTGTGTGCCCTTTAAGAGCTTGTTGGCCTTCCAATCCAGGCGTTCTGGAGACTCGTCCTTCTGATGCAGTAACCCCATGCTGGGAAGCCTGATGTGGGACTCTGACCCCTTGCTCCTTGGGGATACCCTCTGTAATTATAATTATCCTCCCATTTGTGGGTTGCTTACCTGAGTGTGTTGTGTCTTGACTATACCATGTCCCCACCCCTCCTACCCTTCTTGTTGTGGTTACTTCTTTATATCTTCAACTGTGGAAAATCTTTTCTGCTAGGTTGTTCTCATAAATAGTTACTCTGTAAATACAGTAAGTCCCCTACATATGAACCTTCAAGTTGTGAACTTTCAAAGATGCAAACATGCATTTGCATGTCCAATCACATAAGTTAGTTCAGGTGTCTGGCATATGTTGTCACGTGCATGCATCCTCTACAAGTGGTTGTGCTTTTGTGTACTTTACTGTACAGTACTGTATAGAGTACAGTAGTACAGTATCTTTATTTCAAACCCAGGATGTCTGGAAACAAGCGTAAAAGCAGTGGTCGTGTAGCTGATACTGCTAAGAATCTCCAGGAATTGGAGGCCCCGAGAAAGGACAAAGAGAGACAAGAGGAAAAAGAAGTAACTGAAGAACCAAAGAGATTCACAACACAGGAAGTGGCAAGGGGATTTTCTTTGTTTGAGGAGGCACTGTTAGTTTTTGAGACAGAGGACCTGAACATAGAACGGTACACGAAGGTTGCAGCAGCCATTCAGAATGCAATCCAGTGCTACCGTGTCATCTATGATGAGAAAAAAAGAGCTACTACCCAGACATCACTGGATTATTTTTTCAAGAGAGTAGATAGAATTGAATCCAGCAAGGAACCAGAACTTGTACCATCAACGTCAGGTGTGAGTGAAATTGCAGCTTGCCCTCCGTCTCCTATTGCTGACAATCCTTCAGCTCTACCATGTCCCACACCTTCTCTCACTCCTCCAATCAGTAATTCTTCTTGCCTGTTCACTCTATGCCAGCCCCTGTATGCCAGCTGTTGTAGGACTATTGTACTTTTCAAGGTACTGTGCTGTAAAATTTTAAATGTTTTCTTTATTTTTTGTGTCTGTTTGTTTTTTATATATTATTTGTGTGAAAAGTATTATAAACCTATTATGGTACAGTACTATACAGCCGATTATGTTAGTTGGGTACCTAGGCTAACTTTGTTGGACTTACAAACGAATTGGACTTAGACTAGAACAGAACTCGTTCTATGTAGGGGACTTACTGTAGTTGAAATTTTGGTGTGCCCATGAGAGGAGGTGAGCTCAGCTGGTCTTCTTCCTTCACTATCTTGGCCACATCTCTGACAAATGTGAGTCACAACAGTCCTTGTAGCAGTCCTCAAGTGGGAAATTGTAGCTTCAGCCCTGGTCCAATCTTTGAAACTTGCTTACTTTATAATTACTTTTAATCTTTACATTCAAGTAAAGTAGCTGAGTTCTAGATCCTGCACTAGACCCAGAAATAAACAGAAACATCATCCATCCATCCACTTTTAAAATGAACCACTACTGGAAAGCAGAATCTTTGAGCCAGAGTTCATCATGAGAAATTAAGTTTTCTGGAAACACACTGAAATTTTAAAAAGTTATTAGGCTTTTAAAACGTCATGATATAGCATTTTAGAAACAATGTTTCTGTACTTTAAGGTTCAAGGGTATTATAAAAGACATAAAGGCCCATAACATTAATAAATTTGGACATGATCTTGCAGTTGGTGGTAATTTGTTAAAACAGAGTAACATTAAATTTTGGAGTTTGATCGTTTGTGTTAATAATCTGTCTTCAATGTTGTGAATAGATTTGCTAGATCCAAGTCTACATACAAGGAAACTGGTTAAGAAGCTATTGCAGTAGGAATAGAAGAAAAAAATACACATATTTGGGAATCTGAGACCTGGAATCAGTAGCTTTGGGACTGAATAGACATGAGAAGTAAAAATGGGAGAAGAAAGTAGGATTGTGCCCAGATTTTTAATTCTTGGACTATGTAACAGGGACAGCTAGTATTCCAGTGTCCATTGTGTGACACTACAATCATCTGTTCAGCTGGCTCATGGCTGCCTAGAATAATGGCTACATTAACCAGCTTTTTTCAAGTTTCCTGTGGTCATGTGACTAAGTTCTGGCCAGTGAGCTGTAAGCAGGAGTGATGTGTGCACCTAAATGGAGGTGCCCTTAAATGGAGCAGATATGTTTTTTATTTTTATTCTGATGGCTAGTCTTATGTGTTGTCAGAAACTCCACCAGCTATCTGTGACAATGCAAACTGGGAGGACAATATAGGGGTGGCAGAGGGATAATATGGAAGAAAATATTTTTTTTAAAAATCCATGACTCTGTCATACAAGCCCAGAATAGCTAACTTCTGACCTTCGTATATGACAGAATAAAATCTGGGATTGTGAAAACAACATCAATTTGGGTTTTCTGTCACATTCATTACCTTAACTAATGCACCCATCTCTATTTTATGCTGACATCATTCAATGGTAAGTAATACAAGAAGAGTAGTTTCCCGGGGGGAAAAAAAAAGGAGTTCAATTCTGATTGTATGGGCTTTGGGATTTAAGTTGCCTATGAAACATTCGGACGGAGACATCAGTGAGATAAGAAGCGGACCTAAGATAGAGACTTTTAAAAAGAAAAAATAATTATCTTCTATAGAAATAGAAGCCAGGAAAAACACTAAAAATAGAGGCTAGAAAACCATGAAGTTTTGACAGCACAAAAGACAAGACTGGAGCTCGTTTCAAGAAGGATCAAGTGGTCAACAGTGACAAATGTTGAACTGTTAAGTGCTGAAGCATGTGTCTTGAATAAGGCATAAAGTTATTGACAGCCTAGGTGAAAGCAGTTTCATGAAAGAAGAGGTGGCAGAAGGCAGATTGCAAGTGGGTTGATGTCTGAGTGGCTGGTGAACAAGTAGAGACAGGCAGCACAGTGGAATGGCGTCAACCTCATCTTGACCATTATGTGGCACAACTCTTCCTCCCAGAAAGTAAACTTGGTGCCCACCCTTCTATAGCCACGGCACAATGCTTGTCTTCTCCGGTATTCTTTTATAATTCAGTTCAGTTTTGCCCATTAGCTGAGACACACTAGATTTTTGACACACATCTTTCCACCCCTTGGTCATTTTAAGCACTTCTGTTATCCACTCAGCACTATTCCAAATTTAGTCGATTCTCTTGAAGTTCCTACCTAATCCTTAAACCCCTAAATCCACAAATAACATCATCTACTACTTCCTAAAGCCAGGTTCTCAACTCCAGCACTATTGATATTGGGGGGAGGGTGTATTATAGGACGTTCAGTTACATCCCTGACCTCCACCCATTAGATGAAAGTAGCAGCCCCACCAGTTGCGACAACCAAAAATGTCTCCAGATGTTGCCAAATATCCAGCAAGGAGGCAAAATTGTCCCTGGCTGGCAACCACCAGAAACAATTTGTCGAGAACTTTTTAACTTTCCTTTTCCCACAGCTACAGATTCAATACCCCTTCACATTCTTCACATAGAGACACAAATGGTAGGACTCCCATTTTGAGAAATAACTTTGCAAACCTTTGTGTCCTTTACTTTTTTCCTCTCTATTGAATTGCTTCCCCTTAACCTATATGTAGGTTGGTTCACCCTGATAAAATAACTATCAGTTCTGAATCTCCTTTAGCTATCACCCTTCCTCTAACCTTCTCTGGAAAGTCAATCTTTATAATCCTCTCTAAAAGTCTCACCTCATTTCTTACTTCATGACTATCCAAACCTTATACACAAGCCATGTTAAACAACATATTTATAGTTTCCTTTCCTGTCTTGCTTTTTCAAATCTTTCTTTTGCCCTTTTCTTCTTTCTACATAAAATAACATCTCCTTCTCATTCACTTGTCTAACCCTCCTGAATTCTTAAAAACAATCCAAGAAGCCTTCCTGGCCTTAATATTACTGGTTAGGTTCCTTGTTAACATACTTGAGAACAGCCTGGGTTTCCTTATGTCATTGTACATATCACACTCATACACTTTCAGTTGACTCTTTCTTTCTCTCTTTTCATAGCCTTGAGATCCTTGAGGCTAGGATCTATGTCTTCTTTTTCTGCTGTGGTTAGCTTTCCTGAATCCAAAATGAACATGAACTGGGCCATATTCTCATGCATAACCAGTCTGTTCCTTTGACTTAATTTTACTCAACTGTGTTCAGACACAATGGAAGCTGTTAGGAATTTCATTTACACCTTGAAGTCTTGCAAATACATCCTCTTCAGCTCTGTTTATTTTGGTCAACTCGTTTTTTCCTATCCATTTATCTGCTCATCAGGAGAGATGAGAGTAATGGAAATAAGGTATTCTGTTCAGGGACTAGTTAATAACTTCTTCTACCTGACAGTGAAGTAGCAATTGGACCCAAGCTGCTTATTTATTGATTGGTGACCCAAAAGGAAATTGTTTTATTTCCTCCCTTAGAAAGGTTAACCACACTTCTAAAAGAGGGTTTTCAAGACCTCTGCCTGAACACTTTACATAAAGTTAATCAAGGATAATGGATAAAATGTGATTTCATGTCACCATTGAATGTCCTAAATAACTCATTTCTATTTTTGTTCAATTGAAGCTATTCAGGGTGATATGATTATAACAGCATCAAATGAACTTAACACCAGAAGACATTATACACTATGTTATTATTGGGCTATCGGGCTTACAGTAAAACAGTTATTCAGTTCAATTTTTATTTAAATCCAAGGATCCAGAAGATTAAGCTAAGATTTTTAACCAAAACCCTGAACAATTAGAAAAAAACTAGCCTTATATAGTTAACACAGTTCGCAAATACTATTACTCAATATTTCTTCTCCTAAGAAAATATGTCTAATTTATACAAAGATTTTTGTCCTAGAGGTATCAAAACTTTACTAAAATAATTTAATCACATTCCTAAAACAAATGTATTCTAAGTTGTTATAGGTTTATCCAATCAAGAAATTTGTAACTCTGCTTCGTTGCTTGATAAACTGGGAATGAAAACACTGGGTAAATAAAAAGAGAATCTTTATATCCAGACTAGTAATTTTGTCTTCTCTATTCCACTTCCTTGAAACCAAAGAAATTCCTTTAAAGGTGGATTTAGAGAATGCTTACTTAAGTAGATGGCCATAGAGAGGAACTTCTTGAAATTTTTCTCCATCTACCAGTTCTTTTCCTTTTTTCCTTCTCCCTCCATTTCACAATAATAGTGACATCAGGGTCCAGGCATCCATAACCAAAAAGTAGATGAATTTTTAACACTGAGTTAAATTTGCTCATTTGTTCCCAGAAGATGTGCTAAACCAGCAGTATATATATTTTAAATCTATTGGTCTTGGCCACAGATAGTCAAAGTGTTATTTGAAATGCTTTAAGACTATTTTTATTAATACTTATTCTGTATCAATTTTCCTGTTCATTTGCATTATCCCTCTCCCAATATAATGTATACTATAAAAAGGCAAGGATTTTTGTAGGACTTTGATAAGTATTTGTTGAATAAATATTTTGATATAAATTATAGTATCTTCATCTATAATTTCATTTATCATCTGAATAGGACTTATTGTTCAGAGAACCAATCACTGTGAGGATATATTTATTAGCTTTACATGATCTAATCATCAATTTAATAAGTAAATATTTGCATTCTTGGCATAAAGCTATGCCTGTAATGCTATATTGAATTGACCAAATGTTCATGCTTTTAAATAATTAGTACCTTTACAAAATAATGATCACTATACCATTATTTATTACTTTCTCTTACCAGATTCAAACAATAGTTATATGTCTATATATTCCAGCTATTTAAGTTCATGTTATAATTGCTTCACATTTTTCTTGAATCTAGCTTTTGCTCATTGATTCTATTCACCTTATATGAAAGAGAGCATTTTAGGCAATGAAACAGTTTGATCTGTTCTCAGATTGGTAGATATATTTGGTTCTAATCCCTAGAAACAATTTCAGTCAAAATGAAAATTGTAAGTTTGTAATGATTGATAATGTGAAAGTATATTTCAATATGTATACTGAAAAACGTATTTTTTATGTCATTGTTTTGTCTTTACAGAGTTCAATTGATAAATATTTCAATTATTTTGATATTCTGTTACTAAATTCATATCCGTTTAGAATGATTATGCTTCTTGGAGAATTGATGCCTTTATCATTATGCATTGCCTTTCTTTATCTCTGGTAATCTTTGTTGTTCTGAAATTGACTTGGTCTAAAATTAATATAACTACTACAGCTTCTTCTGATTATTGTTCGTGACATATATTTCTCTATCTTATCTCTTTACTTTTAACCAATCTGGACCTTTTTTTTAAAGTGGATTTCTTGTATACCACATAGCAGTTTATGTTTCATTTTTATATCCATGTAGATGATTCTGTCTTTTACTTGGTGTATTTAGACCATTCATATGTTAAATGATTTTGTTATAGTTAGATTAATATATACCATGTTTGTAGCTGTTTTTTATTCATGCATTAACCGTTCCTACACTTTTTTTTCTGTCTCTGGTTTTAACTGGCAATTTTATCTCCTCTCTTAGCATATAAATTATACTGCATTTTTTTTTTATTGGAGTATAATTGCTTTACAATGTTGTGTTAGTTTCTGCTGTACAATGAAGTGAATCAGCTATGTGTATACATATATCTCCTCCCTCTTTGACCTCCCTCCCCCCACCATCCCACCCATCTTAGTCATAGCAGAGCACCAAGCTGAGCTTTTTAGAAAAATTTTAATGAATGTCCTGGTGTTTCTAATATACATTTCTAACTAGTCTAAGTCCACCTTCAACTGACATTATACTACTTCACCTGTAGTACGGGTACCTGATAACATAGTATTCCTAATTTCTTCTCTCATCTCTTGTGATATTGCTTTCATTTATTTCACGTATCCATGTGCTAGGATCATCCAATAGATTGTTATTATTATTACTTTAGACAAAGTTGTATTTTCAATCAATGAAGCATAAGAAAAATAAAATATTTTTTTACTTTCATTTATTTCTTTTCTGATGTTCTTTATGTGTGCACATCCAAGTTGCTATTGTATATAATTTTCTTTCTGCCTCAAGGAATTTTCACATTTCTTACAAAGCATGTCTACTAGTAATGAAGCTCCTCCGTGTTTGTCTGAGAAAGTCTTTATTTCTCCTTTACTCTTGAAAGAGAAATTCATTAGATATAGATTTCTAGGTTAGTGTTTGTTTTCTTTCAGCACTTTCAATATTTTACTTCATCTTCTTCTGGCTTCTATGATTTATGACCAGAAGTCTTCTGTCCAAAAGTAATTCTTGTCCTTGTTCTTCTATAGATAAGGTGATTTTTCCTTCTGGATTCTTTCAAGATTTTCTCCCTGTCCCCTTGAATTTTTTCAATTAAATGTGATATGCCTATGTGTAAGGGGTTTTTTGGGTTTAGGCTTTGGTATAGATTTTGATATTTATCATGGATGGTCTTTTCTGAGCTTCTTAAACTTGTGGTTTTGTGTTTGTCATTAATTTTGGAAAGATTTTGGCCATACTACTTCAAATATTTCTTATGTTCTATTTTATCTTTGTCATTAATTTTGGAAAGATTTTGGCCATACTACTTCAAATATTTCTTATGTTCTATTTTATCTTTCTTCCACTCCTAGTATTCTAATTGCATATTATATTACGTTTGTTTTTATTGTTCCACAGTTCTTGGATGTTCTGTTCTGGTTTTGCTTGTTTTAGTCTTCCTTCTCTTTGTGTTTCCGGTTGGGAAATACAAGCTGACCTGTGTCCAAACTTATTGATGCTGTTCTCGGCCATGTTGAATCTACTGATGAGCTCCTCAAAGGTATTTTTTATTTCTATTATAGTTATTTTTTCAATTTCTAGCATTTCCATTTGATTTTTCCTTAGTAATTCACCTTTGCGCTTATGTTACCCACCCATTCTTACATGTAGCTTATTTGTTCCATTAAAGCGTTAAAGTCCTTAGCATGTTAATCATCATTATTTTAAATTCCTTGTTGCTAATTTCAACACGTGTGTCTTATCTGTATTTGATTTTGGCACTTGCTTTTTCTCGTCAGACTGCATTGTTTTCATGCTTTTTGGCATGCCTTGTAATTTTTTGCTGAAAGCCAGACACTCAGGTAATAAGAACCGAGATAGTCTTTTAATGTGAGGATTTACTTCATTCTGGCCAGGAGTTGAGCTTTGTTGAATGTTTGCTATAGCTTTAGGTGACAAAGACTTCATATTCCTCTAGTGCCTTTGTTTTTGTCTCTTCTCTGGTCTTTGGGTTTCCCTAAATATTCCTCTTCAGAGAGATTCTGCATCTTGCAGAACTGCTGGTTTTTGTAGCCCTGTGGATGTAGAGGAGGTGATGGTGGTAAACCATGTGTGGAGGAGGGAAAGCGGAATTCTGTAATCTTCTGATTAAATCTCAGTCTCTTAATGGGCATGTGTCTTAGGGCTGTGACCAACAGAAATGCTTTCCCAGTGATATAGCTTTTCCTCCTGCTGCTTACTCTCTTTTTTTGGCTACCACATCCCAAGTCTATTTTCTTGAACCTCTGATCCCCTTGACTGTTTGTTTGTCTGTTTGTGTTTCCCTTAGTTGAAACATGAAGTCAGTAGCAACTGAAGTGGGAGTAATTCCCTTCCCCCAACTGGGATAAGGCTCTAATAAAGTCCTTTTTTTAGGGACGAGGCTTTTGTCATGGAGAAAGCTCTATGTGTATTTCACAGTGATCATACCTCTTCTCCTGCCAACACCACAAAGTAATATTTCTTGACTCTTCATCATTAGAACCTGATGGGGTTCCTGGAGGTCAAGCTCATAAAAGAACGGGCACCCCCAGGAGTTTCTCACTTTCACATTAATCCACACTCGGCTTCCAGCAACTGGTCAAAATTACTATCTTCATGTTCCTACAAGCGTGTGGTTCCAGCAGCTTCTGCTCTAGGTAAGCAGACGTCACCCGTGCTTTCCCGAATGCACCTGTCTATCCAGATTTGCAGGTGTAGGTTTAGTCGGTAATCTCAGTTTTTTAACGGATTCAAGAAAAAATCATTGATTTTCAGTTTGTCTAGTTTTTTCTTGCTTAAAGGATGGAGTGATGATCTAACCTCTTTGCATGGGAAAGCTGAAGCTGAAAATCCCTGATGGCAAACATTTTAACAATATTTTCTTATTTTTCTATTCTAAGTTTTGATAAGTTGAGTCACCACACTGCTTTTTAAAAGACCTAGCGAAATTACTGTTGTCATACCATTAGAGGAAACTATTGCTATCAAATTGCCACTTGCAAGAGTCAATGAAATGAAAAGATTTTCTCTGAGTCATAAATGAAATGGCTTTCTCAACAGTTTTCTAGGAAAAAAATAGCTTGTAAAACTAAATATTGTCATTTTATCAAAGTAAAAATTTATCTAACAAGGCTTCAAGTTCAAGTAAAATAACATTTGAGTGTCAACTTAATAAGGCCTCCTCCCATATGCAATAGAGAGTCACTAAATTTCCAAACTAGAAAGGATTTTAAAGTTCATTTAAACCAACGGTCCTTAATCCAAGGTTTATGTAGTTCCCAGGGGCCCAAAATTGAAATGACAGCCTGTAAACCTGATGTAAACCTGAGAAGTGAGTGCTTCTCACAAGAACTGATCCTTTGGACCAGCATGAGTGAGACACATGCTGTCGCACACAAGGCAATGCTGAGCTGCTTGAATAGATTTGGATGCCATGGCTTATTTACATCATCATTTCTGTTGCATCTTCAAATGATGTTTTCATTGGTCCTCTTCTTTGTGAGAATTCAGGTACTCTTTCTTACCATAAACACACATCAAAACTGCATTGCTCTTCTGTAGCTTTTGTATGTTGCTTTTCTTGTATCCCCTCACCACCCAGCTACAGAAAAAGAAATAAAAATGGAATATCACACTTAGGGACTCACTTGTGTAATGGGCATAGAAGAAGCACAAATATCGTAGTACAAACACTCAAACTTATTGTCAAAACAAACACTTAACTACAGGCTCTTGACATTACAGCGATCAATACGGTGATGCCGATGGTCATATTCAGGATCTTGAAGTCATTTATGTTTGCTTTACTTAAGAAGCCCTTTTTACAGATCAACAATCCTAAGTCCATAACTCAAGTGTATCTTTATGATTTCTATATCTTATATTAAATTCTATTTTAAGCATCAATTCCATCATATAGAATAAACAATTTTAGTCTGTTCATTTCCCAATACGTTTTTCTTTAATTGAATATGAGATCCAATTGAATCTAAGATTCATATTTCCAGGGAAGAGTGATGTGTGTGTGTGTGTGTGTGTGTGTGTGTGTGTGTGTGTGTAAAATACCTTTGGTAGCTGGTACTATATCCTGAAACTGTATTCTGAATCCATTTCTCCAAAATATTAACACTTACAGGCACATCAACATGTGACTCTGTAGATATCATTAGCTCCACTCCAACCCCAACATACACAGATGCAGACATATATATCCAGAGTTTCATGGCTAGGTAAGTACAGCTGGCTATACATAACGTCCTCACTCCCTTTGACTAGGGGACAAAGGGGAGGAGGAGGGTGTAGTACTTGTACACAATCCACTACACTTAGTGATTTTAAGGGGCATGCTAATTTAGTTGTTTCTACCTCATTTGGAAGATAATTACTAGATTTTTTCTCTTCTCTCCTGGAAAAGATTTGGTTATTTTAGAAATTCCTATTTCAAGATATAGACTTAGAAATCACCTCCCACAGATCTCCTTGTTTAAGTGTTCTCAGAACTGTCACTGGGAAAATTGAATATTGCCAGTTTTTACTCATCCTCCCTTGCTTCTGAAAATTACACTTTATTTTTCCCAGGATGTTCAAAACAGTCTATAGAATGACTTCAAATTTCTTCTCATCATACAACCATGGAAATTTCAAGTTAGCCATGAATTCTGAGAGTCTACCCCGTCACTGGCAACAATTCTCTGACAGAGTCACGGACAATGATTTAAGATTCTTTTGTTTTCATTCTAGTCTATTATTTTTATGACATATAATTTGCAAACATAAAATGCATCCTTTTACATTTTGTACTTTTTAGAATATTCTCAAAGTTGTTCAGTCATCACCACTATTTAATTTGAGAACATTTCATCACACCAAAGAAGAAATTTAGTATCCATTAGTAATAACTCTACATTCTCCCTTCCTCTTGTGCCTGGCAAATATTAATCTACTTTCTGTCTCTAAAGATTTGCCTGTACTATTCATATAAATGGAATCATACAATACGTGGGCTTTTGTGACCAGCTTTTTACACTTAGTAAGATTTTTTTCAATGTTTATCCATTTTGTCACATTCATCAGTACTTCATTCCTTTTTATTGCTGAGTAATATTCCATTGGGTAGATATATGATATTTTGGTTATCCGTTACATCAGTTGATGGATATTTCAATTGTCCCCACTTTTTGATCATTATGAACAATCCCACGTGATCATTCATGTCCAAGTTTTTATGTGGACATATTGCTCTTGGATACATACCTAAGAGTGGAATTACTGGGTCATGTGGTAACTCTTTTTTTTTTTTTTTTTCCTGAAGATTTGGTGTGGAATTTCTGGTTTGTACCACCATTTTTCCCTGATGGTATCTTCTGAAACTATTATAATTCCCTCCAGTTTATCTGCCCATACAGGTCACTCTTTGTTGCTCATTTCTTTCTTAAGGTGTCTAGGTTAAAAACAACTTCTTTTTTCTTTCTGTGCCCCTCTCTGGCACATAGGAATTTGTCTCCCTGCTTGCAATTTATATTGGGCTATGAAAAACTCCTCAAGACTATTCAGGAACACTTTGCAGCCATTTCTACTCTGAGATCTGACTGTCCTCAAGGATCTTGACTCAGTTCTTTATACACACAGCTCCCACTACTTAATCTTGCGTACTTCCAGCATCTTTGACATTTAGATCTAGACCCATGAAGTGGTACTCAGGATATGGTGACCCATCAGCTTTTCGGATGTCCTCACTTTTCTTTTGACTCCACTTTTCTTCTACCAACTTGAGAAACCCTTATTTATACATTAAGATTCATCGTTTCCTCTATGTCCTAATTCTTATGAAGCCCTAGATTTTCAAAACTCGAAGTCTCTATGTATTTTCTGTAATGTCTTAGCTTCCTTGAGGCATATTATGTCTTATAATGTAAATAATTGGAGGAAATATTGAAGAGAAAAAGTTAACATTTCTATATGTTATTCACAAATAACACAAAGTATTCTAATAAGATGTCTATTTGTATGTCAAGAACAGGAAGCTGCATACAAGAGCTAAAAAATAAGTGACTCCTATGCATTAGAATTTTTTTTTAAAGGTTTTGGGGTTCAAATGCAAAAATGAACATAATATTTCCTTTCACCTAACTACCAGATCTAGTCTGGAACTTGTGACAGACAAGAAATCTCATAGAATAGGAGATACGAATGGTAGTACTCTTATAGTGGGCACTCATCTTCATAGACCTACTGGTGTTGGGGTTAAAATCAGTTGTTGTATTTATTGGTAATGGTCATAGAAGAGTTATCATTTTGTGAACCACTGCGATGATTTTTCTGCCCTTTGTTGTCAGAGATTTCTTATGGAATCATAGAGGAAAACTTAGTTCAACTTAGTTAGTTAGTTAGTTAGTTAATTAGTTAGTTAGTTAGCTAGTTAATTAGTTATTCCAACTTAATTTTACTGTTGAGGCAACTAGAAAAAAAATAATATGTTGCCCAGTTAGAGGAAGATGGGTCACATACCAGCATCACATGACGTATGCTGAATTGTTACACACTTTCTAGAAAGTTTTTCCTTCAAATGGAAGGATTCCTTAACCACCGTTGTGAGTGAAGTAAACATCCTTAAATCATCACATCATTACTTATTCTTTAATTATTATGAAGAAATTGATAATGAGTACACTCATTTTTTAATAGAAAACTTAGTTGGCCTTCCACAGTCAAATATTCAAATTTTGAAAAGCTCTAAGTCATATTTGTTCTTTTGCATCCAAAAACATTTATGTGATGATTTAAAATAGAGGGTTTATCTTCTGTCTAGCAGGAAGAGTTAGAACTATCAAAGTACCTAAATGAGCTTCACATGTTGCTGAAATAAGCATAGTAATGACTGGTGTTTTATTAGAAAATTCTTATCTTGGATGAAGAAATTTGAGAAGGGAAATTGTATTATTCCATTTAATATTAAAATATATTTCCAAAAATAAATATGTGAACATTTAACTAAACAAAATTCATTTGCAACAGTTGAGTGACTCTTTTTGTGGGTATCATTCTTCTAATGATATTAATGAAATGGAAATAAATAGATTTTAAATTAATTTGTCTTAAAATAGATTGTAACAACAATGGTGACCTAATGAAAGATGGTTTCTCAGTTATGAGGCAATGGCCTCAATGGCCACACTGAGTAGAATTTGCAAGTATACAGCTTGAGAATTTCTGATATGTTCAACCCTCATTTTTTCTATAATGATGACAGCACTGGACTTTTCTTCTGCCATTAGCTTCTACTACATGCTGGTAACATAAGGAATTTTCAACACTTTTACATGTAAAACAAAAGCCAGAAAACACTTTAAAATAGAAGTGTTGGCATGCTTTCAGTTACTCTATCAAAAGTTTCTCTTTGCTTAAACATCATTGAAAAAAAGTTACAGGAGAAGAATCACTATGTAAATTTTATGTATAGTTAACATTACTGTGAAACTAAAATAGTCAAATTGATAACATTTGACTATATCTTAATGCAAATGACTACATCTACTTTAAGAATGGCAGCAATAGACCACATTTATTATTTCTAAAGACAAATATAGAAACTAGATACCTAAAAATGGCCACCTTTCTCAAGGTGGCAGTATGAATTATTGACAGAGGAAGAAACAAATCCTAGATGTTTCTGACAGCAATTGCTGTATTGCTTCCAACATATAATAATGCTTATTCAAACGTCTGTGATAAATGAAGAATGGTATCCCTAGTATTCATTACACAGCAACACAAAGCACTAACATGTTCCTTGGATCTTCTGTATTAGATGAAAGATCTGGTAAAACAAATAAATTATAATTTTTGAAAAAGAAGGCAGAATCAAGTCTGCAACTGTCCCCTCTACAAAACTCCATCTGACAAAACTTAATTGTTTCCTACTTTCAAATTTAGCCAAAAACCAATAGATCCCCAAAATAATGATAACCCTAACCAGGCATGCTCCTACATTACAGTAGGTACAATGATTATTCAATACATAAAAGAGCTCAGGATAGATATTAGCTGAATTGTATGTAAAATATGGGAGATTAACCTCCAGCAAATTATCTTCTGAAAGGAGCTACATTTCATATAACCAAATAGCTATGTTGATTTTCAAGCATTACAAATGCTTAATGTTGATATCCCTCTAACATTCATACTTTATCCTTATATGATCCTGGATACTATAAAATATCACCAATGTATTAATCATGTCTCAGGTTTCATGAGAAATATGGGCAAAATTTTGCTTAACATAAGACCATACCATGAACTTTCAACGCTCCTCACCCCCAGTTCAAGCAAGCAAAGTTAGTGTCCAGGGAGCTTATGCTGAAATGTGGACCACCACTCACTGCTGGTCAAAGTTGCCATCAGGGTAATTTGAGAAGCAGCACATTGTGGGGCAATTGTCCAAAGAACAGAAGACTGTCCAAATAGGTAATCAATCTGTTCGGGATGGGCAGAGAGACAGCTTCCAAGATATGATGCCAATGGCAGAGAAATCCAGGAGCCCAGACTGGAGAGAGGGTTTAAAGCAGATGGTGAGGATTGTAGCCACCTGGAATAATTCTCTGAGTCAATTAGCAAGTACCAGTAGTGGATTTTTGGATGACTCTTCAAGCCATGGAAGGGAAAATGTCTGCCTTAAGAATATAGGTTGGATTTAAAAGTAAGGGGAAAAGATTTTTCAATTTATCCTTCTTTTTATCCCTTCTACAAGCTCCCTTCTGTCATCACTTCATTCCTCACTCAGCCTAGACCCCACTGATGATTATCTTAATTTCTCCCCACAAGGAGCCTCATCTAACCTGCTGGTGTTTCCTTATGTTACAACAATGGATAAACATCACAACACTGACTCTGCTCCATAATTTAGGCTCCTTAGTACTCTAAAGAAAAAGGTACAACCCAAGGATTTTTGCTAGTACAGATTTTTCTTGTAATCTGACCCCTTCTTAAAAAAAAAAAAAAAAAATTGGGTTGGCCAAAAAATTCGTTCGGATTTTTGGCTAACCCAATAATTTTTATTGAGGTATAGTTGCTTTACAATGTTGTGTTAGTTTCTTCTGTACAGCAACGTGAATCAGTTATACGTATACATATATCCCGTCTTTTTTTAATTCCCTTCCCATTTAGGTCACCACAGAGCATTTAGTGGAGTTCCCTGTGCTATACAGTAGGTTCCCGTTAGTTAGCAGTTTTATACATAGTAGTGTATATATGTCAATCCCAATCTACCAATTCATCCCACCCCTCTTCCTGCATTGGTGTTCATAAGTTTGTTCTCTACATCTGTGTCTCTATTTCTGCTTTGCAAATAAGTTCATCTGTACCCTTTTCCTAGATTCCACATATAAGCAATATTATATGATATTTGTTTTTCTGTTTCTGACCTACTTCACTCTGTATGAAAGTCTCTAGGTCCATCCATGTCTCTGCAAATGGCACTATTTCATCCCTTTTTATAGCTGAGTAATATTCCATTGTATATATTTCCCACATCTTGTTTATCCATTCTTCTGTTGATGGACATTTAGGTTGCTTCCATCTGAACCCTTCTTTATAACCTATCAATTGTTTTCTTGTCTTTAACCAATTCCCTCTATTAAGCAACAATTTTATTAATTTTAAATTTAATTTAGTTTTTTTTATTGAGGTATAACTGATGTATAACATTGTGTTAGTTTCAGGTGTACAACATAATGATAGAATATATGTATACACTGCAAAATGATCACTACAATAAGTTAACATCTGTCAAACATCAGTTACTGTACATAGTTACAATTTTTTTTCTTGTGATTACTTTTAAGATCTACTTTCTTAACAACTTTCAAATATACAATACAGTAGTATTAACTATAATCACCATGCTGTACATTACAACCCCATAACTTATTTATTTTATAACTGGAATTGTGTGGATTTTGACCCCCTTCACCAATTTCTCCCACCCTCTTCCCCTCACTTCTGGCAACCACCAATCTGTTCTCTGTATCTATGAGTTTGGTGGTGGTTGTTCTTGATTCCACATATAAATGAGATCATACAGTATTTGTCTTTCTCTTACTTATTTCACTTAGCATAATGTCCTCAAGGTCCATCCATGTTTTTGCAATTTTAAAATTTTGCCACTGGATGAATTCCCCACACTAACCCTTACCACCTCTTTCTCACATGAAGATCTACTTCTACGACTTTCTTCATCATTATACCTCCCATGCCTATATCTTTATATCTGACCTACATTCTTAGGCTTTCTTCTAATTTCCAAAGTGATTATATATTCCCTCATATTCAAGATAACCTGAATCTCAGTTGCATCATCTCCTCAAGGAACTGGCATCCTTCCTTTATGCGCAAATGTTCATTCTCCCTCTGTGAAGATGTTCCTCCAGCTAGAAAATATGCTGCTGGTGTCTTAGATTTAAAGCAAAAGAAAAACAAAAAGAAATGGTAGATACTTTTCTCTTGGACCTAAGTTTCTCTTTAGCTACTGATTTTGCTCTTTCTCTTTTCATTTCAAATCTTCCAAGATAATTCTTTGCTTTCTCACTTCTCAATCGATTCCTTTCTCGACTGAAAACTGGATTCTGCTTCCCAAAATTACTCTTGCTAAGATAACCAAGGACTTTCTAATTGCCAAATCATAAGACCACATTTCAGTTCTATCTGCTATGTTTAATACTGTACACAATATTTCCCTTTGTTCTAACACTCTATGTTCTATTAGATAGTTCAGTTCATTCTTGTGACACCCTTCACGTCTCCCTGATCAGCCCTTTTCAGGTTTCTTTATGTCCTGCTCTTATGTTGTTCATCATTTAAACCTTGTTATTGCAGCCATGCTTCTATTCTCAGACCACTTCTCTTTTTAGGTCACTCTTTTTCTCAAGTTAACCTCTTCCATTGTAAGACCTTTACTTAATAATTCTTAAATACTGATTACTATGTGTATTACTCAGGGTTTTTTAGAGAAACAGAACTAACAGGATGTGTGTGTGTATATAGGGTAGGACTGCAGGGTAGGACTGTAGGCTGGAGACCCAGGAAAGAGTTGTAGCCTGAGTCCAAAGGCAGTCTGCTGGCAGAATTCTGTCTTGCTGTGGGAAGGTCAGCCTTTTGTTCTATTCAGGCCTTTGCTGATTGGATAAAGCCCACCCATATTATGGAGGGCAATCTGCTTTACTTAAACTCCATCAACTGGAAAATTAATCTCATTTAAAAAACACCTTCACAGAAACGTTCAGAATAATATTTGACCAGCCAAATTGATACATAAAATTAACCATCAGACTATGGAATCCAAAGCTTCCACTCATGTCTTTCTACTAAGTTCTAGAGATATATAACATTGAACATCTTCATGTAAATGTAACAAAGACATCTCAAACTCAAGGTATCCAAAACTGATCTCTCTTACCTTGGCAAACTTGCTCCTCATCCCAGGCAGAAAATTCTTGTGTCTTTCTGTCTCTCCCTTAAAATCAATTACAAGCTCCTCTCAAATATTTCTTGACTCTGTCCCTCATCTTCCCACCACCACAGCCCTAATTTAGCCTTATAACAGGGTTTTGGCTGAACATGATAAAAGCTTTCTACTCGGGTGAGACAAGAATGTCAACCCAGATGTTGCCTGCAAACACCGCTGCTGGACTGAAATTCCTGCAACCTTCTGAGGCTCCAGACCTCTAAAGCATTGTTATGATACAACTAGAACTTCAGACTCACTTGCCTCATTGCACCCCTTTCTGCTGCACCAACTGCAGATGCCAGCTGAGGACCAAAAGAAACCTCTGAGGGACCATACCTTGAGGAAAAACCACAACTGCCCAAGCCACAGGTGATTCTGTGTGGCCCAACGATGCATGGAGCTTCAAGAAACTCTTAGAACTCAGATTCTCCAAGCTCCTCGTCTCTAACAGCTGGTATTCAAAATATCAGTACCCAAACACATAAACACACGTGCACACACACACACACACATGCACGCATACACACACACTCTAAAGCTACAGTTCTCATATTTGCTTCATCATAAAAATCACCCACTGCACTTGTTAAAAATTCAAATTTCTAGTTCTGGGGATTAGACCTGGGGTTAAAACTGGGAATATGTATTTTAACCCAAGTGCAGTTGAATTTTCTCATTAGGAAACACCGTTCTACCAATCTCATGCCCATAACTCACCTTGCTCTCTAGACTTAAGACGAATTCATCTCGTGCTCTCATTATCTCTCTCTCTCTCTTTCTCACTTTCTTCCCATCTGCTAAACATTGTGCCCACTAAAATTTCTCTTGCCAGGCTCTTTCCTCCATGTTAACCCCATGTTTTGACTTCGTGAAAACCTGAATTTCTGCCGAGGACACATCTTCCCTTGACTTGTTCTCAAGTAAAGCTGCTCATTTCCTCATACCCCATGTACCTGTGGGTTGAGAAGGTTGGTCTACATCTTCCTTATTCCTTCTTTCAAGTGTTTGCATCTCATTCCTCTTATGAAACCCCCTTTTACACTGTAGCTACAAAGAGAAGGAGGTGGGGTGCAGAGATAGCACAGTGTGAGGATAATATCGAGTCCAGGGAAGTGTTCCTATGCTGGGAGAGACTCAAGCAGGGTCTGGAAGGGAAAAAAGGTGGAGAACACATGAGAGAGATCACTGTGAGTATAAGTTTTCTGGGAATTAGACTCCAAGTCATACGTGGAAAAATTAGCCTTTGAAACATGAAGGGGCACTTTCTGTACTGCGATGTGAAAGGAAAAGAGAAGTGTGAGTATAGACACACTTTGACTTTCATAATTTTGGTGGAAAATTGAGAGAATTCCTATCTGGTGACTTTTATGGAGTTATTCAAGAAGGAGGGAAGGTTCTCTTCCCAGAAAGTACTGATTAAAATGGGCTGTTTGAGGTTTTAGAAGATCAGAAAAGATTTGAAGTTGTTGCTGTGAGTAGCATGAAAGCAACTTGTCTAAAGAAATACAGTATTGAACACTAATTTATTTTGACATCAGTCTGATTTGTGTGTATGTGTGTGTATGTTCTCTCTACTAGCTGCTCTGTTTCATAGATGCAAAGCCAGGCAAGGCAGGTGGTTGGGTTCATCAATGATGATGGTGGGAGTGCATGTGACACAGTTTTCTAGATGAGATAACAGATTAGAGAAGAGGGTTTAGAGAATTTACAGGAGCGTAATTTAAATGTTGATCATTGTGAAGATTCTTCCTGGTGTGAAGGACATCTACCTCTAATGGTACCTTATAAACCTGGTGTGCTTAGGATATGGTTAGGGTCCCTCATGGCTTTTGGAAGACACTACATCGATCTCTTGATATTCTGAGTCTTGAGATATTAATGTCACTTCAGAGCCAACACAAATCACTCCTGAAAAGCCTGGGTGTTTTCCATTCACACTATCTACCATCTGTGCAAATAACCAAAAGTCATATGGGGAAGACTAAGGAGAAGTTTCCTGGATATTCTTGTCACATTATAGAGTTCTTCCCTAGGGAAACTCAATTGCTTTCTTCCTTCAGAACATTCTGTGTCCATGAACACACTGAGGACTTATCTAATATTGGGAGAAGGGCCATATACTCTCAATTATGTTTGCACAAGACAGACCTCTATTCATGAGAGTTGGGATACTTATATTAAAACAACTGAAGAAAGAGGATATTGAGTTGACCATCAGTATCACTCCTAGATACCTTACCATCAATTAGCTGATGTGAAAGAGCTTAGGAGGTTATACAAATCTCAGAGGTCTAATTATAATGCCAGTCTCACCTTCTGTTGTGAAAATCATACCCACTTAGCCCTTGCTGGCAAATATAACCTTGTCCATCTCTGCCACATGGTGGTTGTCTCATCCCCATTGACCTCGGGGTACCCGTATAGAGTCTGCAGATTCTTCTCAGCCTCAGCTGTCTCTAGGGCAGTTGACCGCAACCATCTCCACCAGGCCACAACAGAAGTGACCAAGTCTGTATGGGTTCTGACTAACCTCATGTTAGTATAACCCAATAGTGTATTACTTCATGCCAACATTACCACATATGACTCACTTCCTGCCCAAGGGTTTTCCTGTGAAATTTAAGATGTGAAACCATGTCGACAGTCTTGGAGACTTCAAAGGCAAAATGAAGGAGTGCAAGGGAGACAGTAGTTGATGGATAAATTCTTCTCCCTTCACCCCCTGGATGGACTGTCCTGTGATGTTGTTTATAAGCCACTCCCAAAAGATCCAGTTGTCAGTTTTATGTGATTCCAAACAGGGACCAGTTTGTTGTCACACCCTGATATTTGTTCTCTTCTTCTCTGTCTCATCCCTGCGTTTCTGGTTTTGCATTCCTTAACAGCAGCTTTTGCTGTAGGCTCTTCTCTCTGGATGAATCCAAGCTAACAGTCCATTTCATTTGTAGAGTATTCCACCAGCATTTCTGGCTCAGAGAAAGCAATGAGTAAAGCACTATTCTAAACAAAACGCATGGTTTCCTCAATATTTTCTCAATTCCTTGGTAAAGAGTGACTCCTCTGGATTTTTCTCAGGGAATATTGGGCTTTGGGTGAAAGGGATGGGATCCATGTGATGGAATAATATAGACGTTGAACACTTCTTTCTATATTTGTCAAGGTCTATCTGAACTCTCAGTGTCTTTAGTAGAGGTCAGAGTTAGTCTGTACTTTTAGTGACTGCCACTCAGTACTTATGAACTCTAAATAAAATGTCATTTCCTACTTACCCTGTCTTTCTAGGTGCTCCCAATTGTCTTTGAGATGAAATCAAAGCCCTTTAGCCTCATACACAGGAGGCATCTGTGTATCTCTCTAGCTTTATCACCTGCTACTCCTAACCCTGTACTTTACAAACTATATTTTCAGTTTCCCACACACATCACCCACATACCTGCTTCTGTAATTTTGTTCATGCTGTTCCCTATTCTGAGAACTCCAGCCCCACTCTTCTCTTTCTTGTAAACTTTTTACTCATAGAGACTGAGATAACTTCACTTTCCTCCAAGAAACGTTTTCTGACTTTTTCTCCCACATCCATGTCACGCTAAGAGAACATGTTAGTATGAAATTGTATTATTATGGTAAGATCATTTGTTTCCTTGATGTCTCTCGAAGTAGACCAACTTCTTTGAGATCATGGACCAAATTTTATTTAGGTATGTATCCTAGGACTTTGAACAATGTAGGTTATACAGAAAGTGTCAAATAGATGTTTCCTAAATTGTTAAAATACCCATTATGGGAGGGTCTATGGAAGTCCATTAGACAAAAGCACAATTGACCAGAAGATAGAATTCAAAGAAAAATACTTAAGTTTAGCTACAAGGAAAAGACACAAGGAGTGTTAGAGAAGGCAGGCAACAGAGATTTCAAAGAAACACAGAAACTGAAGATGCCAGACACCAAACTTCTTCCTGATTGTAGGCATTGTTTCTAGCAAACTGTGTCTACTTCAATATTTCTCTAAGATAAACTTTAGTTTCATTATAAACACTGACTCCCAAAGTGATTCCATTCAATTTACCCTCCAGTCGGTATGGTTATCACATAGGCTGAGAACATCTTTATTTATTGCCAGTTGGCTTTGTTTTCCATTTTGATTATGATTATGTTATTGTCAAATATCTTTGTTTCTAACAACTTTGGATACTTGGACTTATTGATAAAAACTCTGTTAAGAAGCATTTACTACAAAGGTTAGAAATAACTAACACCCCAGAGACTAAAATAATTATGATTATTATCTTGCTATTATCAGATATGATAATCATAGTTGTTACTATGTGTTAAGTGCCTACCACATAGGAAAGGTTCAGTATCAGATACTTTGTCTTTAATCTTCATAAATAAAATACAAGGATTTTTTTTTTCCACTTTAAGTCTAAGGAAACAGAAAATATCTCAGAGAAATTAAAGGATTTGATCTGAGCTCAGATCTATTTGAGGCCAAACTTGTTCTATTAAAAGGACAAATGTACATGATGTAATAGAACTAATTTTAATATCAATAGGTAGCTTCATGATTGTAAAATTTCAAAAATAAGAATAAGAAACTTTCAACCTTTAGTCCCAAGGGACAGGATTCTGAAGAACACACTGAACTATATTTCTTCTTGCCATTTACTGCTGGCATTCTTTTCCGTTTCATTTGCTTTAAGTGTTGTCTTTCATTTCAAATTGCTTCCACTGTTACTAAAAATGAATTTAGAGCATAAAGAAACAAAAAATACTGACAAGTTATTTCCACTTCCTTAGATGAGATTTCCAGGGCTCTGTCATTTTAAAAAAGAATCTTTTCTTTTTCTACCCATAGAAAATTACTTAACTCATGCTGAAAGCGATTGTGACTTTTCTTGCGTGTTGGGAAATTGCCCTTCATGGTCTCATACCCTCCTCACCCTCACAAATCCCTCAAAATCTCCTTAATGAAATCCAGCAGTTAAAAATATTCAAGAGTAATATCTTTCACCTATGCTTAAAAATTAGATTTATAAATGGAAAATTTGTTTTTTTGTCAAGAGCTGAGGCTTCTGTCATTGCTCTTGAACCAGCACCAAGACTTAATAACATATCGGTAAAAACGAGAACCCTCTAGTTTAGACTGAGATCATCCCAACCACAGTGGCAGAAAAGGACTTCAAGGGCCCCCAAAGGGAACTTCAGTGTGCGGGAGGGGAGATCAGGGCCGTGACTCCAGTCACCTTCCCCTGCAGGCTGGTTCTTAACCAGTCTGGACGGGCCATCCTGGCTAAGAGCACATGCTCTGGGGTAAATGTCTGAGCACGTGAGTATTAACAAGCAGCTCTGACTGGAAAAGTCCAAGCATGAGTCCCTCCACCTTCCGGTCAGGCAGGGGTCTACGCCAGCCTGTGTGTGTTGTCTCCACACTGGGCAGCATGGGGACAGCTTGCAGGAGAAATGTACTATGGCAGCAATGAGAGTGGACACAGGCAAACACCTCGTGTCCCCCGAGCACTGAGGAACTCTCTAGTTTGCCTTTAAATGGAATTGGGAAGCTGGAACAGTATCGAATAAATCTCTGCGGTACTGCAGCAATTCAGGCTGTAAGGGAATTTCTCTAGAAAAATCCCAGATTTGCTCCTAATCTGGAAAATGGGGCGTCTACCAGTTTTAATTTTGAAATCAGAGAGATACAGTCATACTGCAGTACAGTACAGTTACTGCACTGTATTCTAGTGACGTCTGTCCTACCGAATGCAAGTGTATATCCAATAATCAAGTAAGCTGCATATAGCGTTTCTACTGAATAATATGTAAGCAATTTGAATCTACCCATGCTCCTGTTTTGCTTTAGGTGGAACCTCCCTAACCACTAAAAATCAAGATTGTGGTGTCCAGAATAAGCAAAATCAAGCACAAGTACCCTTACAGAATGTGGTTTTAGTAAGGCTTATTTTAGTCTGATTGTGTTACCCGTTATAAAACCACAATTTTCATGCCACTGAGAAGCTCTTATTTCAAGCTGACCACATGTTGATGATCTTAAACAAAATATTCTTTCCCTGAGTTAACTGTGATGAAACCCTAATGTCAGTACTGTCATATTATTTTAAACTGAATAATTCTGATACATATATTCCAGATACATAATGCGATTGTTTTTAAGAACATGGGTTCATGACCTTGTATTTTGGTAACTGTGATACTGTTTTGCAGTGTCTAACTGCAGTGTCCTTTAGGAATGCACAATAATGTAACTGAGTACTTCAGATGTAAAAATTCTAATGGAGGCTTTACATTTCAACTTAATATTTAGATTTTATTGAGGATTGTACTGCCTCCTTAATTATACTTAATAGTTATGTACCACATTACATATTTTCAAACCACTTTTCTCATTAATGAACACATTCCATATCATCATTCATTAACTTTGAAAAAGATGAGCATTATACTCTCAGTTTAGGGATGCCAAACAGAGAACGATTTCCCCAGAGTCATAGAGGTATTAGCTCATACCTTTATGCTGTTGGAGGCCGTTTGCTGAGCAAGGAGGACTAGACTTTACAGTTATCCTGGATTGACATTTAGCCTTTCATAAAGCTCCAAGGGCTCTGAGAGATGAGGTCTTCATCACGAAGATGAGTTCATCCTCCAGCACACCAACCAGAGTCCAGCTAGAATTAGTCCTTCAGCAGAGGTGCTTCTCCAAGCATTGCTGCTAGAAAAAGAAGGACCAGATGCGTTATCATGTATGATTCCGCCTCCTGATAGAACCAGAATACTGTGCTGGCCACTGCTTGCTTAGTGGAACAGCAAATATTGTCTTTAATGGAGCCCCAAATCTAGCTTTGCCCCTAAACAACAAGTTTCCAATATTGCGAAGGATTAAGACCCTTTGCTCAACTGCCTAGCCAAATTTGAAACAAGGAACACATCCTGACTTTTTGATTCTCTAGAAAGTATTAAATCTGAGTTTCCCTGTAGATATCTGTCAGTGAGTAAAGTTAGGCATTTGTAAAAATTCTCAAGAATCTATAAGGCAAAAGTACCAGTATGAGCAGGTTTTCTGCCAGATGTGTGTTCACCAGTCAAAAGCTCTCATGAACTCTGGCAACAAATATGTGAGTGCTAGCTCCTCGACACATGCAATTCCAACTTCCATCTCAGTGTTACTTTGTTGCAAGGCATGGAGCGCGCAGCTGCCACGTCATCCCAAGATGTCTGGCCATGGGGAAGAATATTTAATCAAAAAGCACATTTGATGGTGGCTTGACTTAACCTGAGCTTGACTTAACAAAGGTAAGAAAAATGACTTTGCACCTAGTAATGTAGTATCTGTTAATTTCATATAAACAACATGTTTTTTTGTTTTTTCTCATTCCTCCCTTAGGGGTACATGGATACCTATATGTCTTTAAAGTCATCATTATATTAGCATTTTCCAAAGTGGCATGCATACTTCCAAATTCATCTCTATCTGTAAAGCAAATGCCCTGCTAACACCGCCCCATCGTGGAAAAGTAATCAGAATTAAGTTTTTTGATCAAGAAAAAAATATTTTTTTTATTCTTCCTTAATTGCAAAATCCCTTTACCTCAAATGCCAGTTTATTCATTTATTTCTAGCTAATAAAGCATGTGAAATTGCTGCCTTGGAGAATAATTAAGAAAATAACAAAATTTTGTTTCTGTAATACATTAAAAACATGCAAAATGCAAAACAAGAGCAAAGTTTCTGCAAAGGAGGAAGATAGTGTTGGGAGATAATTCTCCAAGGATCTGCTGTATCTGTACATCTTCTGAGCAAAAGACACTGACAACTTTATTCAAGGATGTTTACAAAGCTGCTTCTGAGCAGGGGGCAGGTTTGCTTAAATTCCGGGGTTATAAAGCTAGAGACTCCCTCCCATCTCCTGACACATTCCAGGGTGATAAAGATGATGATGTCTCTGGAGGGAAGGACTGGCAAAGGCTAGCACTTTCCTTGTAAGACTGGGCTTTCTTAAGGTCAGCCTTCCTCAGGTGTGGCCAGGATCAATTGTGTCCCTTATCACCATTCTGGGAACTGGAGGACAAGGGGAAGCAGGTAAACAGGAAGCCGTCCTCTGCGCTGTTAGTAACAAACTGTCTAAATCCACTTGGACCCATTGTCTCCTTAACTCTGGAGTGTGGCCCGCCCACCTAGCGGCTTCAGTAGTAACTGCTTCTCAGGAACTTCACCGCTTGACAGGTAGACATAGAAAAGTAAACTCTGGTTTTAGAATGTACTGTTCGCTCTGTTAAAAAGGAGGAAGCCAGAAAGTGTGTAACAAGGTGATGACACAAGCTCTAGAATGAAGTTTTCATAGGAAAATATCCGTCTGAGTACAGGATCAAAAACACTCCCTTTCTGCTAAGAAGTTTAAGTACAAACTATCCTGTATGTGTGTGCATGTGTGTGTGTGTGTGTGTGTGTGTGTGTGGTGTACGTTTTCAGCTCAAGCATCCAATTTATTCTGTGTCTGGGATTGTTGACAGGATGAAATGAGATTTTTGAGCCAACAAATCTGAGATATAAATGAGAGGGAAAATAAACTTTGACTGTGGCCATTATCAAACACACACACATACACACATTTATAAACTTTGGGAAAGAAAAATTCTGAAAGTTCCTATTGACCAAGGGGAGATAAATGAAAATTGGTGGCAAAGCTCCTATTATTTTACAAAACAGAGAATAGTATTTTTATTCACTTAATTGTTATTTATTATTTTATTTCAGTGACAATCAAAATATTTCCATGTGCCTTTATAGAATTAGCTATTTTTTTGACCTTCTAGCCTATTTTTCTAATGCAGTTTAATATCTTCAATGGGACTCCTATAAGGATAGAACCGTGACTTCAGCATTGGGAAGGGATCACTGTATTTCACACTAGAGGAAAGTTGCTACTAGAGTTCTCCTTTGGAATTAGTTTCACCAAAGTTTTGTTGTTTGTTTGTTTTTTTACTCTGCATAATTCTAAAGTATTTAGTGCACCATCCTAAATCCTTCTTTAGTAAATTAAAACATTGGAGACTTAAAATGACTTACAAATGACTTTTTTGGAGTATGTATATTCTGATTTTCAGTCCAATTCTTTTTCCCTGTTTTGGAATTTGTCAAGAATGTAAAAATTTCCTATGTTGGTTAACTTTCAAACACCAATTATTATTCAGATATATCTAAAAATCTATATCTATTATTACCTATAACAATAATAGAATATGAAAAATGCTCACATAAAATATAGGACTCATTCTTTTAGTTACCTTTTTAAAATTTTCCTTTCTTCAATTAAATAAGGATAAAATTAGATTTAATAAAGATGTTTGAGTATTGTTTATTGATTTAAATTTATGCTTATAAAAAAAAGCAAGGAAAGGGGCTTCCCTGGTGGTGCAGTGGTTGAGAGTCTGCCTGCTAATGCAGGGGACACGGGTTCGAGCCCTGGTCTGGGAAGATCCCACATGCCGCGGAGCAACTGGGCCCGTGAGCCACAACTGCTGAGCCTGCGCGTCTGGAGCCTGTGCTCCGCAACAGGAGAGGCCGCGATAGTGAGAGGCCCGCACACCGCGATGAAGAGTGGCCCCCACTTGCCGCAACTAGAGAAAGCCCTCGCACAGAAACAAAAGACACAACACAGCCATAAATAAATAAATAAATAAATTTATAAAAAAAAAAAAACAAGGAAAATAATTGTATCTGTACTATAGAAAGAGTTGCAGACATTTCTGCTAATTAATTTCTGCTTAAATCTGAATTCTAAATCATTATCTCCAACTCACCAACGTGTCATGTTCTAAACATGCCTTGAAGCTAAATGAACCTCAGACCACATTTTCCCGTGGAAACAAGTATCATAAATTATACTTTGATTTCTAAACCAGTGCACAAATCTTATTTCCTCCTTGTATACAGATGTCATCGCAGGATGTAGTGTCAATATTTTTGGCTTCTAAGTTCTGAGGAACTCTACTCCTCTGAAGAGGCACAGCCCTCCAAATGAGTCATGCGCTCCCTTGAATTAGAAGCAAGTGCCCAGCAACGAGAAATCTTTTCAGAAGTAATGC
Organism: Balaenoptera acutorostrata; assembly: GCF_949987535.1. Classification (NCBI taxonomy): domain Eukaryota; kingdom Metazoa; phylum Chordata; class Mammalia; order Artiodactyla; family Balaenopteridae; genus Balaenoptera; species Balaenoptera acutorostrata. The sequence continues at coordinate 18,237,024 of NC_080065.1, read as the reverse complement.
AGGAGAGCTCTAGATGAGAAAAGGGAGGGACAAGTATCAAAAGAATGGATGGCAAAGCATCCCAGCTTGCAAAGGTCGGGGTGCGGACCTATACTCAACTGCTTTGCCACAGTTCAAATGGCAAGTACACTTGCCCTCGGCCCAGCATCCAACCTTCTCCCACCACACCACTCAGCCCATCTTTCTTCTCTCCACTTCAGAATTCCAAAGTCTAACTTGAAATAAAAGCTGTGCTGAGGTTCTGATTATTATCCGTGAAAACGGTTCAGAAGTATTTTGAGATCAGAAAGCCACTGGTCTATATTTTTTTATTCATTCATTCATTCTTCATGTATGCAATTGTTCAGTATATTTGTACTGAACATATGCTTTATGTGGCAGACACTCAAAGTTTATTCCTTAGCCTTATAATTCATATTTATGTCCCAGTTAGTGTTTGAGTCTCTCAAATTTGTTGCTGAAGAAGTTGTCTTATAAAGCCATGGTCTTTAATTACAGGTGAAGCCAGTAATCTTCACACAGTATCAGGTATACAGACACTTTCTAACTCTTCTTAGCCCCCTGTAAGGTTACATACAAGAGGAACCAAAGAGTAGAAAATAAAACATACCCAGAGTATGCCATCACCACTTCTTCATATGCAATTCAAAATGTACACCTTCATTCTACCCGTAATACTAAGAAAGAACACTGATCAAAAAAAAAAAAAACTCTGCTAGACTAGCATCAACAATTTACTACCAACATGTAAGTTTTGATTTCTGTAAAATTCAAATTTCCCTAGGAGGAACAAAACTGGTAATAGTTATCAAAACTGATAATGATGAGTCAACTTCAGATTATTTGGTAAGAGCTCTTGGTTAAAAAAGAGGAGCAGGGGAAAAGAATATTATAATAGGCATTGAAGTTTTTCATGACCAACTAAACTTCCAAATGAATTGAAATGAAAGGTCATTATTTAGAAATACTGCTTTAGGTAGAAGTATAGCTGATAGAAGTTCTGCCAAAGAGGTTATTCGCTTAATAAACTAATCTGACTTGTTAAGAACCAAAGCTTTCAAATTAATGAAATACTGTGTTTGCTTTCTGAATAATGACCCTCCCCTATTTCACATCTCATTTGTCCATTTCAATATTCTCCTTCCGTTTCTCTTCCATTTTTTCTCATGTTCATCCAATCTATCCAATTCTTAGAGTGATGGCAAACCAGATTCCCCAGATCAATTACACTGAGAAAGCAACAAGAAAACAGACCAGACTGAGCAAGTATTCTGCAAAGAAAGTGAATGCTCTGAGTTAGAATTAAACATACAAAATGGATATATGTATTTTTGTGCAGATCTGCTATTAAAATATTTCTTTGCCACAATTAGTATGTATTATTCTTTAGAATTAATTTTGCCTAATACCTTTATTTTGGGAATAAAAATTTCATTTTGAAGTCAAATGATTGTGTAGTATCAATCTAGCCATCATGAGGAGATGGGTTTTTTATACATCTTAATGTTGATTATGGGATGACTGGCCATGAAAATATATTTGATACATTTTTTCAGTGTAATCCAACATTCTCAAACTTCGTATGAAAAGGAAAGCTTATTAAAAATCCCTCTCTATATTATTTCTTTTAATGTAAACTTAATAGCATTTTGATAAATATATACATAAGGTAAAAATATCATTGTTGATAATATTTCTTGCTTAGCATCTATAAGGAACACTTTTTTAAATAAAAGAATTCAGATTTACCTTTTTCTCAAAGAAAAGAAAAACAACAACAAAGTACCACTTCAGGAATTTAGTAAGTTTTGGAACGTTGACAAACTGTCAGCATAAAATTGATGGATAAATATGTGAAGTTATGAATGAAAGAAATTTAATCTATTACAAATCAAATTTTAGTATGAGGATATCAAAATTCCCAATGTTTATTTATCATCAGAGTTATGTTTTATTTATACTTTTGCGAAGTTGAATAACTTCAAATTATGTAACTGTTATGTTACACTTATATTAACATTCATCTAATGACATGATTGTTCCATCGCTGCCCTTCTGAATTCTAGCATATTTTCTCCTGTTTGAGATGGATAACTTGCTGCTGATTGATTCAAAATCTAACATCTGTTTTATTGTTGATCAACAGTGCCTGTGCTAATCATTGCTGCTAAACAAAATTCCCCTGGTCCAGTAGCTAACAGGCGTGGTAGGTGGTAGCTTGTCCTCGAAGTATCAGGTCTTCAACTGACACGTTTCTCAGTTAAAAAGAGTGGAAAGGAGTCCCCAGCAGTCTAGCCAGGGTCCAGAGGATAAGCTCTTTCAAATATGCCACATACATGAAGGTTGGAAGCTGTACAGGTTCAGGACAAATTCTGAGAACCCTCTTACAGCAGAAACAAGGCACAGATACCAAAGCATTTCTTTAGTTAAACTCAGCTCATCAGAGCGCACCAGGGCAATCTGACTGAACCCCAATTACTATCACAACTGTGACTGCCTGCTGTTTTAATTCTCACACAAAGCAGTTTTCCTAGGTGCAAATCATTCCCAGCAGGACTTGACCAGCAACTCTTCTCCTTTCTTCTCTCCCAATCTCCCTGCCTAATCAAATATACTGGATGCCTGTCTCATAATGGACGATAATTTTATTCCAGGGCCTCCATTCACTTCCTTGCCTCTGTACTTTGACTGGGTCCACTCAAATCCATTCCAAAATTGTTTTCAAACTCTAAATCTTGGGGACAGATGCTTGGAGACTGTTGACCTCTTCCTCCCAATAAATGGATAGGCACTTAGACAAATCAACTCAACCTGCAGTCAGCTTGGGAGAAGCCCAGATAAAAGCCAAAGAGAAGATTGTAAATGGTTTCAACATCTTTTTTCCTACCTATAATCTGCCAGGCTCACATCCGAGAAAGTTCCACAAAGTCTATTCAAAATTACTTTCTAACTTTGTTCCTTAATTGAGGAAGAAAGAAAAAATGTTTAGTAGGAGAAAGAGAAAAAAAATTTCTTTTGTAGTGCTTCATTCCATCTTACAAATCCATTACCAACACCTGACAGGAGTGCACAAGGAACACCAAAGGCGTTCTGTCACCCTTTAATAGCCATCAATGTGCTATTATTCAGCATGGTGATTTTTATGGCTTCTTCTAAACGGTATCTTATAATTTACAAATTCAGTATGGAAACTATAGAAAAAAGTTCAATTTTATTTAGTACAACTCAGGCCTTTCCATGAAACCTGTGCCCAGTTCTGACTTTTCAACTCAAATGGGTCAAGGTTAATTGGAAGGCCATTCAGAGAAAAATTTGACCTCATTTGGTTTGCACATTGTCTTTCTTTTGGTGATCAATGTCAGTAATTCTCATCTCGCCAGTACTATTATTCTTTGGCTCTAGGATAATACAGAGAACAAAGAACTCTTTGGCCTTACAAAGGAGACGTTCATTTTATTTGCTACTTTTCCCTGGGAGTTTTATATATTAATGCTTAAAATTTATTAAATGATTCCCTAAATAAAACTGTATCTTTCTAGTCTACCCTTTTAAAATTCCAAAATAACTTTTTTGAACACAATGTTTATTTTGTCATACTGGGTCTTAAAATGATATCAGAGAAAATCCCTAGTAGTACTTAAGAGTGTGGATACTTTTCTTTTCAAAGATTTTTTTGTTTTGAAGCCTCTCCTAAATACTAAATACTTAATATATCACTTAGAAATAGATAAAATTAAACTTCACGTTTAGTTTCATGTGTATTTAAAATATGTATTATGCAAGGTTTTATGAGTTTCGAGAAAAGCTTTGAGTGTTTAAATCTATTTTAAATTATTTTTACAGAATTGCAATTATCTTAACCTCCATAAAACGAAATCCCTAAAGGACTGTCTTGTAAACTTAAAAATTTTAATTAATTTAAACTTGGCAAAATTACTTTCCAAAGCATCATGATTAGATTCAATGATTCCCTAAGTGTTGGTATCTGTGTGTGTGCGTGTGCGCATGTGTGTGTTGGTGTGTGTATGTGTGTGTGCTTACTAGAACTACTTTCTCATTCTTTTTTTAAATGTATAAAATTGATTATCTTTGCATTACTCCATATATGAAATTGTATATTAGTGGAAGATTAAAATACCTCATTACACAAATTGCTTAAATGTATTTTTACCAAGTGATGTCATAATTACATAGATATGCTGGAATGATGGAGGAGTAATTACAATTAATTAGTACAGAAATATGAATGCATATGTTAACTGCACTCATGAATAAAATATTCTGCTTAAAAATATGATAACATATATGTATTTAGAAAAAAATATTTTGTAATCAAATTTGTTTTATCTACCTAATGTTCATGGCACCAAACATGGAAGGGACATATGCTTCTCTGGAATGAATTCTGATTTGTCTAACTCCTTATGCTAATTTATGCTCTAATTTATATAAGTCAATCAGTGGCCAACACTCTGTTGTGATAATGGTTTAATATATTTATATGACATTAAAATTAGCTAAGAAAGAGTATCTTTAAACTCAACAATAAAACAATTACCCAAAATGAATATTACGAAGTAGAGAAAAATGAGACAGATTTCTCACATGTAAAATGACAATATACATTTATAATGCAGATTAGGTGACCGAGAGGGATGAAATATTGTTTTATATGAAAGCACTATTAGAAAATAATGGGTTATCATACAGCAACTAGGTTTTTTTTTTTTAATCACACAGTTTTAGTCCACATTTATTCCTTAACTCTATTTTTTTTAATCCCCAACTCTTACTGTCAAAATCAGATCTTCTTAAACTAAACATTAAAATGTGGCATGTCATCCAGATACCACACAATTCCCCATATGGTGCTGTCATCACATTCCACACACTACTATCTCAGACTTTTGCACATATTCTGTTGCTATGTCCAAAAATGAGTAAATATAGCTTATGTGAAAATAAAAGACCCCTATCATCAGATACTTACATCCCACTCAACTAAGCTTCCTTCCTTTCCCCATCTCAAGCACAGTGTTTCAGAAGAAATCCTGTATCCCCTTGAATTTGCAACCAGAAAATCTGATAGAAAAGTTGTATGCAAAATTTCTCCTAATCATTATAGTAGTAAACTCTTTGTTGAGGAATAGGATTGTTATTCAATTAATAGTTTTTTATTAAGTATCTATTATATGCAATGCAATAAGAAGAAGAAGGAATATAATTGTAAATAAATAGACATAACACCTGCTCTCAAAAAACTTTTGTTCCTATATGCAGATAAGATATTTACTAAATAATCTCAGTGATAAATGTATAATTATATAATTTATGATGACATATTAGGTTGTTCACTGCCATAAAATTGTACAACAAATTGGGTGGCTTAAAAAACAGAAATTCATTATCTCACAGTTCAGGAGGCTAGAAGTCTGAGACAAGATAATCAGCAATGTTGGTTCCTGCTTTTTACTGTGAAGAAAAATCTGTTCCATGTGTCTCTCTTGGCTTCTGGTGGTTTGCTGAGAATCTTATTTCTTGGCTTATAGATACATCACCCTGATCTTTGCCTTTATGTTCATATGGCAACACGTGTGTGTGTGTGTGTATGTGTGTGTGCAAATTTTGCCATTTTATAAGGCACCAGTTATTCTGGTTTAGGAGCTTACTTTACTTTAGAATGATGTCATCTTAGCTCATCACCTCTGCAATGACCCTATTCCTAAATAAGGTCACATTCTGAGGTACTGGGGGTTAGGACTTCAACATATGAATTTGACAGGGGTGGGGATACACAATTCAACCCCAAACAAATGACAAGTGCTTTTAAAGAAAAAAAAAACCCTATTCCATAAGAGTATAAGAGTACAAGAACTTGAACTAGGGTGTGAGGACCGGAGAATGGTTAGGGATAATTTGCCTAGAGAAGTAACTTAATGAAGGAAATAGAAAAAGAGAAATTGAAGATGGATGCAGAAAGATGGAAAAGGGTCATCATAGAAACTCTTGATCTTCAAGGTGATTTTGTTCAATAATGCCCAACAGCACAGGAAGCCAAATCATTGAAACGTTGAATGGACCTATCCTATTCAGCAACTAAAAGATCATTGTTGACCTTTTCTACTGCAGTTGGGATGAATACCTATGAATGTTTACAGAGTAGACAACACTTACAAATAGGGAAAATGGTCATGAATAGGAGACCAGATTCACTAGAGAAAATTTAAAAAGAAGGGAAAATTCAATGATGAGACCCAAATGTATAGAACGTCAATATGTGCAATTAAATTTATACAGCGTGCACTGGTGTCACAGAAAAGGGTTAAGAAAGATAAACCTACAAAACAAGGTGAATTTTTCAAAATAAAAATTGGCTAAGTAATTTCAAGATAAATACTCTACAATAAGTAGATATGGTAAGGGCAAGATGGAGTAATTTTCTGAAGATGTGATAAAATGAAATTTGGGGCAAGGGCAGTAAGTGGGAACAGAAAGGAGACCAATTTTAGAAATATCAACATATAGCAACAATTTCTGAAAAATCTGAAGTATATTCCCCTAAGATGTTGTCACGTATCAATTTTATAAGGCAGTTCCTGTGAGTTAATTAGGAAAATCTTATAAGAATGTAATGTTGGTAAATGTTTAACGATTGGCTTTCTGAAAATAAATAAACAAAAATATGTGAATATGCATATATATGTGTAGACATAGATATTTATATAGATATACAAACCTAAGTCTATTATAAATTTAACTGATATAAAGGATGTCTAGCAAACAAACAGGATGTCTTGCAAATAATAAGATATACATTACTCTTTATTATAAGTTTCTTACAGCAAATTGATTTTCACAAAATGCTTTCATTGATTTTTGCCAAATTCTTGTATGGACAATCTAGATTATTAATTTAATGAGTGTAATTCCAATATGAATATTGGTTGATATGAATGTTGGTTTATTAATGAGTAAGAGGACATTGAAATGACATAGGCATATGTTGGAATTTCACTCATTCACCAAGGACCTGTAATTTTGCTCATTCATCAAGGTCCTGAATGACTTCTTTGCTGATTGGATAATAATAGTCTTTGGATAACAGAAGAATATTTCCTCCATGTTTGTGCTATTCACAATGTAGCAGCTACTGACAGAAGGCACTCTTAGGTTTAATTGGCATTATTAACATTTTTTTCCATCACTTTCTTTAGTCTAGATAATCAAAAAGTAAATTAGGGACTTCTCAGGTTGATGAACGCATTAGGTTCCCAGAGCGGGTATGGAAGCTCTGCGCACCGTCTCCTCTCCACCACACCTGCCCTATGCATCTCTTTCATTTGGCTGTTTCTTAGTTGTATCCGTTATAATTAACCAGTAATGATGTATGTGTGTGATGTGTGTGTGTGTGTGTGTGCGTGTGCGTGTGTGTGTGTGTGTGTATATATATATTCATATATTCAGGATCTGATTTGTAGTTTTTTTCCAACATCCATAATGTAAATACGTCCAACTGTTGCTGATTTCAAGCTCCCAACCTGATATCACTGAATGTAAGGTTGGGAAGAGGTGCATAGAAGCACCACATTATATAATATTTTCACCATATAGATACAATAGACATAACCTCAGAAACATAGATAATAGTAAAATAATTAGAAAGCCATGAGTACTGAATATTTATTACTTTTGTTCTTAAATTATTCAAGTGTAAGATTTTATAATTTAATCTCTAATAATGATCATGTTTAATGACTAGCTCAAACATTTCTGAAGATTTAACAGTCAGCTGTCATGAGCCTGTGAGAGCCAGATTCAGCATACCACTAGAGAGAACTCATCCTGAAATTACCACCAGTCAACTAGCACCAGGACACAAACTCTGGATATTGTAGGATGAAGACACTTCAATAAAAGAGTAAAAACTGAGAGTTGTTGCCTTAAAGTATGAATGGTATTTGGTTATTAAAAGTTTAAATCTGAAGATGGAGTCAGGAGAGACAAATGTAGAAAGATTTCAGTATTTCTCTAAGGAAATACCCAGACTGAGTACTGGTAAAAAAAGTTAACAGAACTTCCAGCAAAACCCTAAGAAAAGCAATGAGATAGCCATCACTCAAAAACAAATAGTGTATCAGACTTTTTAGAACAACTGATTCCAGTGGCACCTGAAGCTGACATCCAAAAAACTACTCTTGTTAATGTCACCAGTGACCTTGAAATTGCCAAATATACTTGACAATTGTAGTCTTTAACTGACTTGACATTTTGTCAGTATTTGACATTGATGTCTGTTTTCTTCTTTTTACACATTCCATCCTCTTTCTTCAATGGTACCATTTTTTTGTTTGTTTGTTTTTCTACTTCTACCTTCCTGGTGCTTCTCCCATGCTCCTTCTGTGACACATTTTAATACCAATGTTCCCCAGGGATCTACCATCAAATTTTTCCCCTTCTCACTTCACATAGTCCAGTAGTTCTCAATGGGGGAAATTTATTTTACCCTCAAGGGACATTTGGCAATATATGGAGATATTTTTTGTTGTCACAACTTAGAGTCTGTTACTGATTTCTAGTGGATAGACACCAGGGATGCTGCTTGCAATCCTATAATGCACAGGACAACCACACAACAGAGAATTATCCAGCCCAGAATGTCCTCTTCCACCTATACATTGATAACTTTCAAATCTGTGTCTCCAAGCCAGAACTGAGCTTGCAACCTTCATTTCCCTTTATTTATTGCACATGTTCAGTTTGGAACTCTACAGGCATCTCACAAGGAACATATCTAAGACAAAATTCATCATCTCTTCCCCAGATCTGCTTCTCTCCATGCAGTCTCTAATTTTGCAAAAGTAAAATTGAGCTTTCAGTCTATTAAAATCTAGTCTACTCCATCTCTTTTACGTTTCATGTCTAATTAGCCTCTAAGTCCTGTAGTTCTGTCTTCAATGCTTCTCTCAAAGGCACTTCTGTGTCTTAGTGCTAATATGTATCCTATCATATCAAGGAACTCTTAACTAATTATCCTTTGTCCAGCTTTAGCCCCAGTTAAGCCAGACTCCTACATTTCATTTATAGACATATTTCTAAAATAAAAATCTGAGTATGTTCTTCCTTTCTGAAAAACTGTAATGGTTTTGAAAAACATTCAGTCTCCTTAATATGGATTCAAACATTTCATGACTACCAATATCAGGTTGACCCTCAACTCCATACTAAATTTCAGCTTTCCTGAAAAATACATTTTGAGAGTAGCATTCCCTCTGTGCTTTTATGTATTTACCCATGATTTCATCTTACCCATTCTTCTCTCCTTCCCCAGCCACATGGCTAACATTCTACATCCATCATCACACAACTGAACACCACCTGTTTTCTAATAGAATGGCAATATTTTTTTTAATGATAATATCCAGTTTGATAAGAGTATGAGTAAAAACCATTCTTATGTACTATTGATAGATTTATAAATTCCAACAACCATTTGAAGAACAATTTGACATTTAAAATATTAATATTCTTACTTTTGACAATTTTAAACATTCACATGCATGAAAGGTTCATTTATATGAACCTTTATACATAAAGTTCATATAAATGTACAAGGATATATTTGAAAAGATGCCCTTTGCAGCATTACTTGTTAAGGCAAGAATATTGGAATCAATTCAACAGAATGACTTTAAAATATGTAATTAACATCTTAAAATAACTTGTAACCATTTTTAAAATGAGGTAGATTTGTGTGTATTGACCTGAAAATCTACCCTATAATGCTGGAAGAGAGAGGAGCAGTATGTTAGTATGATCCTATTCTCAGCAGAATAAAAAGTTTATTTTCACATTTTAGATATAAACTTTTAATTTGTTCATTTGTTGTGTTTATTAAGATTCCAGGTATAAGTGAAAGCATACAGTGTTTGTATATAACAAAACAGAAACAGACTCACAGGTACAGAAGACACACTAGTGGTTACCACAGAGGAGGGGATGAAATAAGTGAAGTATACCTTTGTATGGTGTGTAATCTATAAAAATACCAAATCAGTATGTTGTACACCCGAAACTAACATAACATTGTAATTGCTCTATATTTCCATAAATAAATAAATAATTAAAATAAAAATAAAACTTTTTTATTTTGGAATGATTTTAGATTAGAAGTGTGTCGTCCAGCGAGCTATCCTGGAACTCTGCTCTCCAGGATTCCCTTCCCTGCACGATTCCGAATTAGTGTAAGCCTAATGTGGCATTTTGCATGAGATTTGGAAGGCGGAAGTGAAGCAGCAGCGTGTTCCTGTATTCAGAAGTTGTACTTGCTCACCTGTGCTCACCTGGTTCAGGCTGGGCTCCCTCCGCCCACAGCTCCTTCAGCTCCTGCCAGACCTACTGGGTCAGCATCTCTAGCGCTTTCCCCAGGTTGTGCTGAGCTCCCTGAGCATGACCCAAACTTCTCTCTCAGGACGCCTCGCCAGGGAAGCTGGAGCCTTGGAAGCAGTGAAAGATCAATGTAGGTTCCAGTACGTTCTCATGGTTATATCCTGCCCTGCCGTTTCTGGTTCCACTTTGTCCATGAGTCCCCCACTCTGTTTCTATTTTTCCTTCCGGACCACCAGCCCTGTGGACCTCAGCCCCCAGTGTCGCACAGAGAACAATCAGCCTCACATAGATTAGGTAACTAGCCCCCCACTTGTGTAAGGTCAAATCCCTTGTAATATACATATCCTCTGGAGACTCTTTTGTATGATCAAGCTCTGAATGACCCATAGAAATTCTTAGCGTTTACAAACAAAAAGGAGAGAGATACACTAAAACAAAACAAACACATTTTACAACTCTTGGGAGAAACTTTCTATCTGCCATATTGGATGTTGCCCTACTCAAGAATGGTGGAATGTGTACTAGATCAGTTTAAATAAACAAATAAACAAACTTGATTCCTAATTGGAGTGCAGATGATCAAAATGTGATCATAGTAATAGCAGGACAGCTATGATGATGTGTTGGTTTCAAAGATTCTCAAACAACTAAAAACAGTCTTAAACTACCCAGGGAGTAAAGCACAAACACCTTCAAAAATGAAGACTGTGGACCCTGGTACCCTGGGTCATTTTAATTTTTAAGGGTTGTATACTTTTACACAGGCTTTTCCTTTTATCTGATTTGAGATGATAAGAATATAGCTTATAAATTACTCTTCCTTAATTATAACACAGTTTCAATTTGTGGAGTACAATTAATTGTCTTTTAAATGCAGCCTAAGAAGGAAATATATCAAGCTAGTCCTTGTCCTTGTAGATACTAGAGGAACCGTGTGCCCATCTGTCAGTTTTCTACTTCTTTCTCAGAATGACAGACAAGAGATCTCTCTGGGTTGAGTGATCTGTTTACAGTGGAGCTTGAGTCTGTCAATACGTTTTACTAAGTGTTTCTGCTAAAAACAAAAACTGTCATTGAAAATGAATTGTAAGGTTAATGCCAGTTTCTAGACTTGAGACAAATGACTAATACTAGCTATAACACAGATTACCTTCAAGTATCTCAATTCAACTGACAAAGCCTGGTTATTTAGAGACTTTCTGTGATACGTAAAAATAGGAGTGATTGTGGCTTTTTAGTCACATATTGGCATGTAAAACTTACAGCTTAAATAGCTGCTTTCTTTGCTATGTCAAAATGACAAGTTATCATTAAAATGGCAACTGTTTACTACCAAGTATATCCAAACAGGGTGAGTGGAAGAAAGGTCAGGAAGGAAGAAATCAATTATTGAGAGTTAATCATCCAAACTTGAAAGGAGAAACATATATATATATATATATATATTTGTTTGTATATTTGATATATATATATATATATATATATATATATCACTTAACTTTATAGGAAAATATATCAAATGCACTACTGCTGATTAGTATACAAAGATAAAATATTGCTATAGCACATATTTGCCTTTCCATTTAAAAAGAGGGCTGATATTAATAAAATGTAGGCAAGATATTTATTGAACAAAAAACCATGTCTCTTTCTATGAGGAATCATACATATTTGGCATTCTATCTACTTAATGGCTAGAGTGATACACTTGGGAGTTGACCCCTCTCCCCCAAGAGAGCTTCCCGAACCTTATGAAAACACTCTTCTCTTTTACCTGCCTTGGTCTTCCTTAGGCCAAATTTTCTTGACTATTTAAAAAACAAGCAATAGAAAAACAAGTGAATTGAGTATCTAATTACAAAGAAGGACACTAGGGAGACTTTGTCAGGAGCCCCTTAAATTTTCTTTTTTCCTGGCAAAATGTCACATTACATGGTTTTGTTTATCCCATCAGAAGTGTGTCAAGAACTGTGAAGGACCTGAGGTTTTACCCTGTTAGAATCATAACAAGTTAGCCTGTTACATTTTCACAGAAGCTGACCAAAGACACGAGATTCCTGGGACAGATACAAAGGACTTACTACTCACAGTGTAGCGGGAAGCACGCACCTCGTGGTTGTGTGGGTCCCTCGTGCTCTCCAAGTTTCATGGGGTGAAAGAGAGGGGCCCAAGTGAATGCTGTGCTTGTGGTGGGTTTGCATCACAGCTGAGGAACCTGAAGCTTAGAGAACTCCAATCTTTTATATCATGGGCTGCAAGCAAACCTGACCTTTGCTCCAGAGGTGAAGTATTTCTATCTCCCAAGGTTGTTTGCTACACAAATATATTTGAAAAGATAGCTAAGATGAAAGATTGTCAATGCTTCTGTTCTGAAGATGTACAAAATTGTGAAAAAATGATGGAGAATTATCTCCCAACAAAGGTTATGCTGGACTTAGTTCAACATCTTCATAATAATGAAGAACAGACATCTGCCTAATCTTAACCACAAAAAATCTGAAATGGTAAACAGAAATGCTCTTTAGCAGGATAGAATTAATCCAAGTAATTTATTAAGCTTCCAATTATATATGGCATTGTATTAGAACCACATCAAGCAAATTACCTGTTAAAAATAGTTCCTTCCTTAACTACTTCACTTTACATCTAACAAGAGTGATGTTCTAGGAATATGTTTTTTCACATTGCTATGAAAATAAAATTCTGCCACCACAGTCATTAGGCATATTTAAAGTGTGAACAGAGAAATAAAGATAGATAGATAGATAATGATAGTTTTCTTTTTTTTTTCAAATTGCACACTAATACAAAGCATTCATTGAGGATTGACTGATGGCCTATTTTTTGTGCTATGTTCTTAGGGTGGGAGTGGGAGAGGGTTATTGAATTAGGAGATACGATTGCTATCAGCAAGGGCTTGTTTTCTCTGTGTCAACAGACAGAATTGTGTTTACTCCTTAGGCTGTGTTCACAGATACATATTGGAAAGTCTGAACTCACCCATAAGAAGGATAAAAATAAATTTAATTAGAGATACTTTGGATGGTTTGTTTAAATTATGCAAAAGTAAACAACTTGAATTTTCCACGAGATGTCTGTGCATTCTAGGAGTTTAATCTTACCTGTGTTTTTTCATAGCAGTTGTTATTTTTCAAGTGCTAGGTTTCTGGCTTTTTCACATCATCCAGTTTACCTGTAGGTAAAATAATGTTAATGTTAAAATAAGAGCCTCTGAGGCCCCCAGAATCCAAGGCTGCAGAGGGGAGAGCCTTCCACCTACAGGTGCACATTTAAGTAAAAATGAATGGGAAGAAGGGAAGAAGCAAGAGTCATATTCAACTCTATGTTAATGGCTGATCAAGAAAGAGGGAAAGAGAGTAGACTCTTCCTCTCCACCCAGTGGGAAGTCATCTGTCCTGGATCTCCACTCCGAGCAAAGTAAACCTCCCATCCACAAAGGGATTCAGGGGCATCTCATTCTATTTTACCTCCTACGACATGTTCTCACTTGGCAATTCTACCAGTTTTCTAGCCTCTCAAGTTAACATCTAAATTTTCTCTGTAAATAGGATAATTACTCAGAATTCAGCTATTACATACAGGTCTCTGTATTTGATCATTTCACTGATTGCTCTCCAAAAGGCTATGTGTGAACTAAGAAAGCAACTATGTCACATATTTACTGAACTGCAAGGAAAGGAAGAAGGTCAAATTTTCTCTTGTAACTGACTCATTTAAAGTTGAACAAAAACTTAGATTTGAATATTTCAAACTGCATACATTTCTACAGTTGAAATATTCTATATAAGACATTTTTAAGATATAAAAATTAAAGATGTGTTTTACTTTCTCACATAGGCAATGACTCCATTATCCCAACCCATCCAGTCTTTCTTGGTTTTTAATTTTTATTACAAATAAAAGTTATTAAAGGAAAAAAAAGTTTTCCCATGAACAAAACTCACATTGTGTGTGTGTGTGTGTGTGTGTGTGTGTGTGTGAAAGAGATGACCAAGAATCATTGAAAGTCAAGTTATGACCTCAGTGAAAATCTAATTATTTTATTTTCTACAAGATTCCTAAAAAGTAAAAAGATCACTGTACCTTAGAGACTCCTACACACATATATCCATTCTTAAGTATAAAGTACATCAAAACCAATGAATACAGTGGAAAGAATTTGACCATTAGAAGAGGAGTATATGCTTTATTTGGTTGCAAATTCATCAAGCAAGCATGTTGTTATATTTCTATCAGTTCAACAGTACTTTTATGTAGCTTTATGCTGCTTAAAAAAAAAAAAAAAAGCCTCCAGCACAGAATATGCAAGTTCCTTGAGCTGGCAGAGTCTAGGCAGCCTGGTGATTGACAGCTGGGAGAATCTTTGTGATTGGCAGGAGAGAGCAACGCCCTCCAGGGGGACTGTTTGCAGGCTGACACTAAAATTCATGCCAGCCCCTCTCTCCTACTTCTTTTTCCAAAATCTTTTATTAGTAAACTCTTCCTGCTGTTCTACCTGAGCCATTAAATACATTATAGGCTTGCTTTCCCGGAAAGGGGAAAATAAGATATTAGCTAAAGTACCAGTTTCAACATCAGCACCTCAAAAGCTGAACAACAGTGACATGCCAGAAAGCCAGGTCAAATTCCCAGGTGAAGAAAGTTGAAAAGGTTTTCTCTTACTCCTTAATTCTAAAAAGGTACAAAATATTCTAAATCTCCTCCATAATTGTTCTTCTCTTATTTCTCCAATCTTCCCTGATAGGGGATGTGTCTTGGACATAGTTGGTGATCAAGAGAAGAAAGATCTAAAACATCCTTCTAATCTCCATTCTTTTTCTAAGCAAGAATACAAAATTTTGAATATGAGACATACTTGCTTTCTCCATTCTTTATTTTCTAACATAAAAGCATTGGGAAAATACACACTAGACTCCAGTCACGCTGACCTTCTTTCTTTTTCCTCATTCTAAAGTCTTCTTGGGTTTGCAACAGCTGCATTTTTGGGAGTCAGAAATGTTCTTATCCCAAATCTTCACATAGCAAACCCTTAGTCATTTAATATATTCTAATCTCATGGATAAACGAATAAAATAGGGTGCTAAGCAATATTGCACTAAGCTTTATTAATAAACATGCATTAAGCAAAAATAATTACAAGTTACTCGGGGATTTCTTCTACTTTATGGAAAACTAAACCTATCCTTCCCCTTTCTCCCAAAGAACAGTTATGTTTCTTCAATATTTAATTCAGCTAATTTCTAGATTTCCCTACATATTTTTTGTAGCTAAAGAGAATGGTCATTTTTAAAACTTCAATGGCTCACCTCAAGACCTATTCTAATTCTAAACAGACCTGATGAGACAAAATGTGGAAGGGAAGGAGGAAAAGATTGAACTGAGTGAACTAACACTGCTTGCAAAATAATGTGAAGTAACATCTCCAGCTTAAATGCAGTTAGGAATGCCTCTGCTTTTCAATGCTAGGAGCTAGGTTGTATTATTTCTGACAATTAACATTTGACCTTGAGAAATGGGGGTGGAGAGAGAGGCGGAGATCCTCTAATCTGAAGAATAAAAGTCTGCAATTTATACTGGTGAATAAATGGGGAAGGGGACTTGGAGAGAGTTCTGAACCACCTATGACACTTGGCAGGCTAAATGCTACCACACACTGCTGCTGATGCACCGTCCCACCCGACCCTTAATCACTTTTGAATAAATAAACCCTCTTGACTTTGGAAAACATAAAACAAGAGGCTGGATCCTGGGACTGAATCTATGGGTAGTGAGTAGAATTTCCCCAAAGAAGAGTAAAGCTTGGATAATGGAGATTAGAAACCAGAGAAAATTGCTCTCAAAGAGAGACACAGAGACAAGACCAAGGTGGACATTCCAAAACACTCTGAACATAAAATATGGCTTTTGAGGCACAAATAATCGAATATTTGATGTGCAATTTAAAATATTTCTCTTCTGGTTTAAATGGTTCTCTTGGTACCATTTGATAGAGTCTGACATTTTCTAGAGCTTTCTGCAATACAGCTCTAGAGAACAAAACACCAGGAAATGAAGGGAAGCATAGCCCACTTCACATATACCTCACAGCAGGTCCCAAAGGCAGGAAATGGCCAAGATTGAGAGTTGTTGATCGAGCAGCTTCAGTGGGTGAACAGCAGGGATGTGAGAGATGGTTTATGATAGAGCAGAGAACAGGGAAAGGGTAATGTTTGGGAGCAGCCTTATGCCAGACACAATGAGGGCAGTGAGACAATCCCTCTTTTCTTTCCAAGATAAGAGATGGAGGGGATCCTCGATTAGAAAGAGCAAAACTGACCCACAGGTTATCTGTGCTGCAAAATCACATGCTTCACAGTTAGAGATTTCTATTGAACATCAACAGTAATAGAAATATGTACAAAAGCTCACCACTTTGATATAACTGATGTGCTAATGGTGTTGGACTAAAGGGTACTATGTTGTGAAATGCACTGATTGCTGAAATGTGTATTAAAGCTTGCTGCTTTAAAGCATTTTGGGGGGAAAAGTTTGATGTTAGCTCATTAATTCTGTATCATGGGATGCTAGTGAAATCTCTTGGTTTCTACACAGTAGCAGTGTTAAATGGAGATTTTAAAATAATGAACAAAATGACTAATAGATAAGGTCATTGAACCAATTAATGAAAACCCACATTTATGAAACAGATTTATGAGGAGGTAAATATATTTTTCATAAAATGACTCAGTAGGGTGTTCATTAAGAGGTCAAGATTTCTAAAATATGAATAAATTCCCAAAATCACATGTGTAAATTTTCTAAAACATTTCTACCTTGAAAAAGAGAAATGTTTCTGTAAATAGCAAAATCTCAGCCTTGCCAAAGACTGTTCATTTGGTGCCCAGAACACTCTGAGATCATTTCTCTACTTCCAGGCATCGCTGGTATCAGGTGATCTTGAACACTGCCTTTTGTCTGAACTTCTTAAAATACCACATTTATCCTTCTTCTACCCAACAGATTTTTGTGTGGGCCTTCATTGCTTATTAAACTTACGTCAAACTTCTCTTCCAGGGGTTTATGCTTCACCAGATTTTTCCAGTTACCTATTGCTTCACAGCAAATCATCCCAAAACTAAGTGACTTCAAAAACAATACTCATTTTTATTATCTCTCATGGCTTTTGG
This sequence comes from Balaenoptera acutorostrata, assembly GCF_949987535.1. Taxonomy (NCBI): domain Eukaryota; kingdom Metazoa; phylum Chordata; class Mammalia; order Artiodactyla; family Balaenopteridae; genus Balaenoptera; species Balaenoptera acutorostrata. The sequence continues at coordinate 18,219,451 of NC_080065.1, read as the reverse complement.
AGGTCAGGATTCAGAAGGTGGTCTGGCACCTAAGTGTTTTTGAGGTTGCAGTCAAGGGTAGGCTGGAGCTGGAACACTGGGATTGAAGCAACTGGGATGAGTGAAACATCACTTTGTCAGTGTCAGAGCTTCTCCATGTGGTCCTTCTACAGGTGGTATGTTGGGACTTCCTCACAGCACGATAGCCTGGGGCAGTCAGATACCTGGCATGGCAGCTAAAGGCTCCAGTGTGATTGTTCCAGAGAAGTAGGCAGAAGCTTTTATCTGCCTATATAATGCTTACCTATCCTTAAAAACTCAGTTCAAATATCACCTTCTCCAGAAAGCCCTTTCTGAGTCAAACTTCATCGTAATTCTACTTTTTGATATCCCCACTCGACCCTGTAAATATTTCTATCAAAGTCTGACTTTGGGGAAAGTAATAGCATGTACTAGTCACTGACTGAGAGATAAATCACATTCTTTAGGCTAGCACTCCAACTCGTAGAATAATTCCATGTGTCATCTGGGAAAGTCTGGAATGTGAACAACGCAGCAATCTAATGAGCCTGTGAGCTCAGATGTAAGCGTGGATGGGAGCTGAACAGAGCAAGACTGGTTCAGTTATTTCAGGAACAGAATCATCAGATTTGTAGACGTCACTGAGTATGTCTGGTTCACACCATACAACTGGTAAGTTGTGAATACTGAAGGTCTCCATGCCATCATGGTACTGACAGTTCCTGAAAATTATCAGTTGCCCCTGAATTTTCCAAAGATATAAGTAATCAGGCAGCAAGTCTACCTCCACAAGCAGTTGTTCTATAGACATTTAAGTCACAATTTTTGTAAATGAATCATAACTAGGGTCACAATACTTCCTGATTCTTAGGAAAGTCCTGATTTACTCATTTTAACCCAGCAAAACTGTGGATAGTATACATTTTACTCTCAAAAATGCCCTAATTTAGATATTAAATTGTATTGTCACCATGGTCACACTTTTGATGCAAAATGGATATTTCCATATAAATTTGCAGTTATTTTAAATTCAACACTAGCCAGTTATTATTATTTTAAATACTATTAGACAATACTTTTTTGGTTTTACTTGTTTATTACTTTATTATTATTATCATTTTTTAACATTTTTATTGGAGTTTAATTGCTTTACAATGGTGTTTTACTTTCTGCTTTATAACAAAGTGAATCAGTTATACATATCCATATATCCCCATATCTCTTCCCTCACGCATCTCCCTCCCTCGCACCCTCCCAATCCCACACCTCTAGCTGGTCACAAAGCACTGAGCTGATCTCCCTGTGCTATGCGGCTGCTTCCCACTAGCTATCTATTTTACATTTGGTAGTAAATATGTCCATATATACACTACCAATCTCTCACTTTTTCCCAGCTTACCCTTCCCCCTCCCCGTGTCTTCAAGTCTATTCTCTAGTAGCTCTACATCTTTATTCCCATCTTGCCCCTAGGTTCTTCATGACCACTTTTTTTCTTCTTTTTTTTAGATTCCATATATATGTGTTAGCATACAGTATTTGTTTTTCTCTTTCTGACTTACTTCACTCTGTATGACAGACTCTAGGTCCATCCACCACACTACAAATAACTCAATTTCCTTTCTTTTTATGGCTGAGTAATATTCCATTGTATATATGTGCCACATATATACATTCTTTTTTTTTTTTTTTTTTTAATTTTTGGCTGTGTTGGGTCTTCGTTTATGTGTGAGGGCTTTCTTTAGTTGCGGCGAGCAGGGGCCACTCTTCATCCCCATGCGTGGGCCTCTCACTATCGCGGCCTCTCTTGTTGCGGAGCACAGGCTCCAGACGCGCAGGCTCAGTAGTTTTGGCTCACGGGCCCAGTTGCTCGGTGGCATGTGGGATCTTCCCAGACCAGGGCTCGAACCCGTGTCCCCTGCATTGGCAGGCAGATTCTCAACCACTGCGCTACCAGGGAAGCCCTATATACATTCTTTATCCATTCGTGTGTCGATGGACACTTAGGTTGCTTCCATGTACTGGCTATTGTAAATAGAGCTGCAATGAACATTGTGGTACATGACTCTTTTTGAATTATGGTTTTCTCAGGGTATATGCCCAGTAGTGGGATTGCTGTGTCGTATGGTAGTACTATTTTTAGTTTTTTAAGGAACCTCCATACTGTTCTCCACAGTGGCTGTATAAGTTTACATTCTGACCAACAGTGCAAGAGGGTTCCCTTTTCTCCACACCCTCTCCAGCATTTATTGTTTGTAGCTTTTTTCATCATGGCCATTCTGACTGGTGTGAGATGATATCACATTATAGTTTTGATTTGCATTTCTCTAATGATTAATGATGTTGAGCATTCTTTCATGTGTCTGTTGGCAATTTGTATATCTTCTTTGGAGAAATGTCTATTTAGGTCTTCTGCCCATTTTTTGGATTGGGTTGTTTGTCTTTTTGATATTGAGCTGCATGAGCTGCTTGTAAATTTTGGAGATTAACCCTTTGTCAGTCGCTTCATTTGCAAATATTTTCTCCCATTCTGAGGGTTGTCTTTTCGTCTAGTTTTTGGTTTCCTTTGCTGTGCAAAAGCTTTTAAGTTTCATTAGGTTCCATTTGTTTATTTTTGTTTTTATTACCATTTCTCTGGGAGGTAGGTCAAAAAGGATCTTGCTGTGATTTATGTCATAGAGCGTTCTGCCTATGGTTTCCTCTAAGAGTTTGATAGTGTCTGGCCTTACATTTAGGTCTTTAATCCATTATGAGTTTATTTTTGTGTATGGTATTAGGGAGTGTTCTAATTTCATTCTTTTCCATGTAGCTGTCCAGTTTTCCCAGCACCACTTAATGAAGAGGCAGTCTTTTATCCATTGTATATTCTTGCCTCCTTTGTCAAAGATAAGGTGACCATATGTGCGTGGGTTTATCTCTGGGCTTTCCATCTTGTTTCATTGATCTATATTTCTGTTTTTGTGCCAGTACCATACTGTCTTGATTACTGTGGCTTGGTAGTATAGTCTGAAGTCACGGAGCCTGATTCCTCCAGCTCCGTTTTTCTTTCTCAAGATTGCTTTGGCTATTCGGGGTCTTTTGTGTTTCCATACAAATTGTGAAATTTTTTATTCTAGTTCTGTGAAAAATGCCAGTGGTAGTTTGATAGGGATTGCACTGAATCTGTAGATTGCTTTGGGTAGTATAGGCATTTTCACAATGTTGATTCTTCCAATCCAAGAACATGGTATATCTCTCCCTCTATTTGTATCATCTTTAATTTCTTTCACCAGTGCCTTATAATTTTCTGCTACAGGTCTTTTGTCTCCTTAGGTAGGTTTATTCCTAGGTATTTTATTCTTTTTGTTGCAATGGTAAATGAGAGTGTTCTCTTAATTTCACTTTCAGATTTTTCATCATTAGTGTATAGGAATGCAAGAGATTTCAAGTGTATTAATTTTGTATCCTGTTACTTTAGCAAATTCATTGATTAGCTCTAGTAGTTTTCTGATAGCATCTTTAGGATTCTCTATGTATAGTGACATGTCATCTGCAAGCAGTGACAGCTTTACTTCTTCTTTTCTGATTTGGATTCCTTTTATTTCTTTTTCTTCTCTGATTGCTGTGGCTAAAACTTCCAAAAAAATGTTGAATAATAGTGGTGAGAGTGGGCAACCTTGTCTTTTTCCTGGTCTTAGTGGAAATGGTTTCAGTTTTTCACCATTGAGGATGATGTTGGCTGTGGGTTTGTCATATATGGCCTCTATTATGTTGAGGTAAGTTCCCTCTATGCCTGCTTTCTGGAGGGTTTTTATCATAAATGGGTGTTGAATTTTGTTGAAAGCTTTCTCTGCAACTATTAAGAAGATCATATGGTTTTTCTCCTTCAATTTGTTAATATGGTGTATCATATTGATTGATTTGCATATATTGAAGAACCTTGCATTCCTGGGATAAACCCCACTTGATCATGGTGTATGATCCTTTTAATGTGCTTTTGGATTCTGTTTCCTAGTATTTTGTTGAGGATTTTTGCATCTACATTCATCAGTGATATTGGTCCGTAGTTTTCTTTTTTTGTGACATTTTTGTCTTGTTTTTGTATCAGGGTGATGGTGGCCTTGTAGAATGAGTTTGGGAGTATTCCTCCCTCTGCTATATTTTGGAAGTGTTTGAAAAGGATAGGTGTTAGCTCTTCTCTAAATGTTTGATAGAATTCCCCTGTGAAACCACCTGGTTCTGGGCTTTTGTTTGTTGGAAGATTTTTAATCACAGTCTCAATTTCAGTGCTTGTGATTGGTCTGTTCATATTTTCTATTTCTTCCTGCTTCAGTCTCAGAAGTTTGTGCATTTCTAAGAATTTGTTCATTTCTTCCAGGTCGTCCATTTTATTGGCATAGAGTTGCTTGTAGTAATCTCTCATGATCGTTTGTATTTCTGCAGTGTCAGTTGTTACTTCTCCTTTTTCATTTCTAATTCTATTGATTAGAGTCTTCTCCCTTTTTTTCTTGATGAGTCTGGCTAATGGTTTATCAACTTTGTTTATCTTCTCGAAGAATCAGCTTTTAGTTTCATTGATTTTTGCTATTGTTTCCTTCATTTCTTTTTCATTTATTTCTGATCTGATCTTTATGATTTCTTTCCTTCTGCTGGCTTTGGGGTTTTTTTGCTCTTCTTTCTCTAATTGCTTTAGGTGCAAGGTTAGGTTGTTTATTCGAGATGTTTCCTGTTTCTTGATGTAGGCTTGTATTGCTATAAACGTCCCTCTTAGCACTGCTTTTGCTGCATCCCATAGGTTTTGGGTCGTCATGTCTCCATTGTCATTTGTTTCTAGGTATTTTTTGATTTCCCCTTTGATTTCTTCAGTGATCACTTCGTTATTAAGTAGTGTATTGTGTAGCCTCCATGTGTTTGTATTTTTTACAGATCTTTTCCTGTAATTGATATCTAGTCTCATAGCGTTGTGGTCAGAAAAGATACTTGATATGATTTCAATTTTCTTAAATTTACCAAGGCTTGACTTGTGACCCAAGATATGATCTACCCTGGAGAACATTCCATGAACACTTGAGAAGAAAGTGTATTCTGTTGTTTTTGGATGAAATGTCATATAAATATCAATTAAGTCCATCTTGTTTAATATATCATTTAAAGCTTGTGTTTCCTTATTTATTTTCATTTTGGATGATCTGTTCATTGGGGAAAGTGGGGTGTTAAACTCCCCTACTATGATTGTGTTACTGTTGATTTCCCCATTTGTGGCAGTTAGTATTTGCCTTATGTATTGAGGTGCTCCTATGTTGGGTGCATAAATATTTACAATTGTTATATCTTCTTCTTGGATTGATCCCTTGATCATTATGTAGTGTCCTTCTTTGTCTCTTGTAATAGTCTTTATTTTAAAGCCTATTTTGTCTGATATGAGAATTGCTACTCCAGCCTTCTTTTGATTACCATTTGCATGGAATATCTTTTTCCATCCCCTCCTTTCAGTCTGTATGTGTCCCTAGGTCTGAAGTGGGTCTCTTTTAGACAGCATATATATGGGTCTTGTTTTTGTATCCGTTCAGCCAGTCTATGTCTTTTGGTGGGAGCATTTAATCCATTTACATTTAAAGTAATTATCGATATGTATGTTCCTATTACCATTTTCTTAATTGTTTTCGGTTTGTTATTGTAGGTCTTTCCTTCTCGTGTGTTTCCTGCCTAGAGAACTTCCTTTAGCATTTGTTGTAAAGCTGGTTTGGTGGTTCTGAATTCTCTTAGCTTTTGCTTGTCTGTAAATGTTTTAATTTATCCGTCAAATCTGAATGAGATCCTTGGTGGATAGAAAAATCTTGGTTGTAGCTTTTTCCATTTCATCACTTTAAATATGTCCTGCCACTCCTTTCTGGCTTGTAGAGTTTCTGCTGAAAGATCAGCTGTTAACCTTATGGGGATACCCTTGTATGTTATCTGTTGTTTTTCCCTTGCTGCTTTTAATATTTTTTCTTTGTATTTAATTTTTGATAATTTGATTTATATGTGTCTTGGCATGTTTCTCCTTGGATTTATCCTGTATGGGACTCTCTGTGCTTCCTGGACTTGATTAACTATTTCCTTTCCCATATTAGGTAAGTTTTCAACTATAATCTCTTCACATGTTTTCTCAGTCCCTTTCTTTTTCTCTTCTCCTTCTTGGACCCCTATAATTCGAATGTTGGCGCATTTAATGTTGTCCCAGAGATCTCTGAGACTGTCCTCAATTCTTTTCATTTCTTTTTTCTTTATTCTGCTCTGTGGTAGTTATTTCCACGATTTGTCTTCCAGGTAACTTATCCGTTCTTCTGCCTCAGTTATTCTGCTATTGATCCCCACTAGAGAATTTTTAATTTCATTTATTGTGTTGTTCATCATTGTTTGTTTGCTCTTTAGTTCTTCTAGGTCCTTGTTAAACATTTCTTGTATTTTCTCCATTCTATTTCCAAGATTTTGGATCATCTTTCCTATCATTATTCTGAATTCTTTTTCAGGTAGACTGCCCATTTCCTCTTCATCTGTTAGGTCTGGTGGGTTTTTACCTTGTTACTTCATCTGCTGTGTGTTTCTCTGTCTTCTCATTTTGCTTAACTTGCTGTATTTGGGGTCTCCTTTTCTCAGGCTGCTGGTTCATAGTTCCCATTGTTTTGGTGTCTGCCCCCAGTGACTAAGGTTGGTTCAGTGGGCTGTGTAGGCTTCCTGGTGGAGGAGACTAGTGCCTGTGTTCTGGTGGATGAGGCTGGAACTTGTCTTTCTGGTGGGCAGGTCCACGTCTGGTGGTGTGTTTTGGGGTGTCTGTGGCCTTATTATGATTTTAGGCAGCCTCTCTGCTAATGGGTGAGGTTGTGTTCCTGTCTTACTAGTTGTTTGGCATGGGGTGTCCAGCACTGTAGCTTTCTGGTCGTTGAGTGGAGCTGGGTCTTTGCATTGAGTTGGAGATCTCTGGCAATTTTTTGCCATTTGGTATTACATGGAGCTGGGAGGTCTCTGGTTGACCAATGTCCTGAACTTGTTTCTCCCACCTCAGAGGCACAGCCCTGACGCCTGGCTGGAGCAGGAAGAGCCTGTCATTCCACATGGCTCAGAATAAAAGGGAGAAAAAAAGAAAGAAAAAAAGAAAGAAAAATATAATTAAATAAAATAATTAAAATAAAAAACAAAAAATAATTATTAAAAAAATTTTTAAGTAATTAAAAAAAGAAAGAAAGAAGAGAATAACCTAACCAAAAAACAAATCCACCAGTGATAACAAGTGCTGAAAACTATACTAAAAGAAAAACAAAAACAAAAAAACGGACAGACAGAACCCTAGGACAAATGGTAAAAGCAAAGCTATGCAGACAAAATCACACACAGAGGCATACACATACACACTCACAAAAAGAGAAGGAAAATATATATATATATATCACTGCTCCCAAAGTCCACCTCCTCAATTTGGGATGATTCGTTGTCTATTCAGGTATTCCACAGATGCAGGTACATCAAGTTGATTGTGGAGCTTTAATCCGCTGCTTCTGGGGCTGCTGGGAGAGATTTCCCTTTCTCTTCTTTGTTCACACAGCTCCTGGGGTTCAGCTTTGGATTTGGACCCGCCTCTGCGTGTAGGTAGCCTGAGGGCGTCTGTTCCCCGCCCAGACAGGACGGGGTTAAAGGAGCAGCTGCTTCGGGGGCTCTGGCTCACCCAGGCCGCGGGGAGGGAGGGGTACAGATGCGGGGCGCGCCTGCGGCGTCACAGGCGTCGTGACGTTGCACCAGCCTGAGGTGCCATGCGTTCTCCCGGGGAAGTTGTCCCCGGATCACGGGAGCCTGGCCGTGGCGGGCTGCACAGGCTCCCAGGAGGGGCGGTGTGGAGAGTGACCTGTGCTCGCACACAGGCTTCTTGGTGGCGGCAGCAGCAGCCTTAGCGTCTCCTGCCCGTCTCTGGGGTCCGCGCTGATAGCTGCGGCTCACGCCCGGCTCTGGAGCTCATTTAGGCGGCGCTCTGAATCCCCTCTCCTCGCGCACCAGGAAACAAAGAGGCAAGAAAAAGTCTCTTGCCTCTTTGGCAGCTACAGACCTTTTCCCGAGCTCTCTCCCAGCTAGCTGTGGTGCACTAACCCCTTCAGGCTGTGTTCACGCCGCCAACCCCAGTCCTCTCCCTGCGATCCGACCGAAGCCCGAGCCTCAGCTCCCAGCCCCCGGCCGCCCCGGTGGGTGAGCCGACAAGCCTCTCGGGCTGGTGAGTGCTGCTCGGCGCCGAGCCTCTGTGCGGGAATCTCTCCGCTTTGCCCTCCGCACCCCTGTGGCTGCGCTCTCCTCCGTGGCTCCGAAGCTTCCCCCCTCTGCCTCCCGCAGTCTCCGCCCACAAAGGGGCTCCTAGTGTGTGGAAACCTTTCCTCCTTCACAGCTCCCTCCCACTGGTGCAGGTCCCGTCCCTATTCTTTTGTCTCTGTGTTTTCTTTTTCTTTTGCCCTACCCAGGTACGTGGGGAGTTTCTCACCTTTTGGGAAGTCTGAGGTCTTCTGCCAGCGTTTAGGTGGTGTTCTGTAGGAGTTGGTCAACATGTAGATGTATTTCTGATGTATTTGTGGGGAGGAAGGTGATCTCCACATCTTACTCTTCCACTGTCCTGAAGGTCCTCTTATTACTTTTATTAAATTCAATTTATATACAATAATATGTACTGATTTTAAGTATACAGTTTATTGAATTTTGACAAATGCAGTCACACATGTATACACCACTTTAATTAAGATATAGAACAATTCCATTGCCCTATAATGTTTCCTCATGCCCCTTTCCAGTCTATTTCCCACTTCCTCCAGGCAATTATAGCTCTGATTTCTATCACCATTCTTCAGTTTGTGTATGTTGCAAGTTCATATAAGTGGAAATATATAGTATATACTCTTTTTCAATTTTTTTGCTTATTTTCCTCAGGGAAATATTTTGACATTCATACATGCTGTTGTGTATATCAATAGCTTATTTCTGGGACTTCCCTGGTGGTCCAGTGGTTAAGACTCTGCACTTCCAAAGCACGGGGTGCAGGTTCAATGCCTGGTCAGGGAACTAAGATCTCACATGCCGTGTACTGTAGCCACAAAAATAATAATAATAAAATAGCTTATTCCTTTTCATTACTGAGTAGTACTCCAGGTATTCATATAACATAATTTTTTAATCCATTCACCTGAGGATGAGTGTGTGGGTTGTATTCAGTTTGGGCTATTATAGGACAAAGCTGATATAAATACTATAGTACATATGTCTTTTGTGGCCCAAAGTTTTTATTTTTCTTGGATAAGTGCCCAGTAGTGAAATTGCTATGTCATAGAGTAGGTATATGTATAAATTTACTAAACCATTACCAAATTCTTCCAACTGGTTGTACCATTCTTTATTCCTAACATCAATGTATCAGAATCTCAAATGCTCCACATCCTTTCCAACACTTGGTATTTACAGTCTATTCAGTTTTAGTCATTACAGCAAGTAGAAGTAGTGAAAATAATCTTTGACTATTAATCATAACCAAAAATAATTTTTTAAAGTATTTTCCAAAAATACAATCTACTATGAACACTGAAAATAGAACTGTTTTAATTAACCCAACTAACCCCAAAATAAACAGAACTAATTTTGAGTCTTCCAATTTATCTGTATTTAAATACTTTGGAATATATTTTTTAAAGCATTATATACCAACATTTTGAAAAGGAAAAGGAGATTGGCAGAACACATTTATTTTGACCACAGTTTTCTTCAATTAAGATGATTATCATATTCCAATTTTAGAAATTATTTTAATTTGTGCTTCTTAATAACTCAATAATCATTTCAAAGGAGGTTTGGGGATTCATTTTCATGGTCGAGCTGGAAAATATAGAAATAATCTTAAAATCCTAAGGTTTGAAAATTTTATTACCAGTTCAGAAAAATTATATTCTCTTAGTTTGGTTAACTCACTTTAGAGTAACATTAAAGCTATGTTCAAAGAAAATAAGGAATGAAAAATCTGAAGACAAAATATGCAATGCTAATTTTGTTAAATTGTTATGTGATCACAGCAGATCATACAAATTCTTACTTAAAAGTGAATTATTATAGTTAAAGGTAGCTGAGTAGCAGTCTCAGCCTGAATGTATTCATTTCTATTTTTAAACATCTGGTTAGAGTTTTAAGGAATATTTTTAGTAAAGAATATTTTTAAAGTGTTAATACAGTGTTAGACTAAGTAAGAATTATCTAAATTCAAGATAGAATTCAGTGTTTGTACTACCCACACACATAGTCAAGGAAGCAAATGACACAAAGGTAATTTACCTGTAATCAGTTCAATAGCTCAGGCTGCTCAGTGGAGCAACCCAAATTATAAAGTGAAAAGCTATTACAGGTATGGCTGATTATTATCCAAAAATGAGTCTCTATAGTGTAACTTTGGGAAAAGACATTCAATGACTAGAATCAGTCATCAGTCACCACGTTAACGGAAATTCATTATTCTGGCAGCCTAGGAGCTTTGTCTAAAATTCATTTGAAAACTCTTAATGAAAGATAACCTTTTTGCTAAGAAAGCAATTAGAAACACAATTTAATATTAAATAGAAAGATACATATACTTATTAAAGCTACATTACAATCCAATTGTCTTTTTGAATTTATTATATACTATTAACATAGCATTCACCTTGTTTTACTATCTAAAATAGATATTATTTACAAATCCCTTACTTATTAGAAAAATATATAAATATATGTAAAATTCTTATTTTAATTTTATCAAAATAAGAGTTAGAATACATTAACTTGTGCGTAGTCACACTAAAGCACATGTAGTGATTCACCGTGCTTCACTAAGCATTATATAAAAACAAAATTCCCGAAAGTTCAGATATGGCAAGAAACTAAAAGCATCCAATCTTAAGAAGGAAAAAAAAGAAAAAAATAGCCAGAAGAAAGTCTTAAAGTACCTTGGTAACAAAAGACATAAAATTAATAAAACAAGGTAAACATGCTTTGTACTCTCATAGAATGTCAACTAAACTCAAAATATGCTACCACAGCTGAATGCGGCCAGCCATGGAGAAATGTAGTACTCTTCGTGATACCCATTCACCCCATGTTCTTTTCTTGGACACAGCTGAGCCATTAGCTGTCTTGGAAGGCAGATGTTGTGGCATCTTTGTGCATTCTACCTTTATCTCCATAACTCGGTGATCTCAACCTTTCCATCAGGATGGTGCCATGCTTAGGTTTTTCCAAGTCCAATATGTATTGAACCGGGCTTCCCTGGTGGCGCAGTGGTTGAGAAGCTGCCTGCTAATGCAGGGGGCGTGGGTTCGAGCCCTGGTCTGGGAAGATCCCACATGCCGCGGAGCGGCTGGGCCCGTGAGCCACAACTACTGAGCCTGCGCGTCTGGAGCCTGTGCCCCGCAACGGGAGGGGCCGCGATAGTGAAAGGCCCGCGCACCGCGATGAAGAGCGGTCCCCGCACCGCGATGAAGAGTGGCCCCCGCTTGCCGCAACTAGAGAAAGCCCTCGCACGAACCGAAGACCCAACACAGCCAAAAATAAATAATAAATAAATAAATAAAGTAGCTATAAAATATATATATATATATGTATTGAACTATATGTTTATTCATTAGAGAATCTGATTAGCTTTACTAGTATTTTTATTAGGAGTATTCTTGTCTTAGTAAACTAGTCACAATGTTGTCTGTGGTTTTAGTGGCCTACTTTTGACCTTGTTTTTGGCCTAAGCCCCTTTAATTTTAATCTGATGATTCTACAGAACATGAGGGGTTTTTTTAGGAACACACATATATACAAGGCACACATACATAATCATGTTAGGTGCTTCCACCGTCCTCCACTTAAGAGAGCAAATGAACCTGTATGGAAAACTTTCTGTCCTTGTCCCAGCCCCGCCAAGTGTTTGTGCACGCGTGTGCGCGTGCACACACACACACACACACACACACCACTGTTTATAATCACTCTACCAATGAGCATGATGATTACATTAAACCTCTGAATGCCATAAGGTATCTTGAGGGAGTTCATTCATAAATTTAGCACCATGGTAGGCACTTATATAAGTATAACCGGGCATTCTTACAGACCTCTGGATGCTTGCATTCTCAGGATGGACCCAAATAATATGCACAAAACTGTTCAAAGTAATTTTAAAGGCAGTGAGATTTTTTTGTCAAAACAGGAGCCTTTTATAGGAAATATCAAGAGTTCAGAGGAGGCAAGGTCCTTGTGGGGTCAAGCACAAGGTCAAAGCAAATTAGGTACAATCTAGAGTGGCTGAGAAGCTGGAGGAGACAGGGACATATTCCACCCTCCTGAACATCAATTTCATTTAATGGTAATTGAAAATTTTAATCTTATCACTGTAAAATATGGCTATTTGTCTAAGTCAGGTTTCAACTATGCATGCATGCTTTAGAAGAGCTTTCTGAGGCCAGACACTCCAGGCTCACCCCGCCACTCTTTCCACCCTCTTATTTTATTTTATAATTAGAAAAATGTCAAACAATGAGAAAGTATTATTCTAAATGCCCATATATGCACCATCCACATTGAATATTTTGCCTCATCTGCCTTAAATTGACACTTCAGAGGACCATTAGGGAGTTAATGCTTCCTTTGTATCCCACTATGATATCTAACCCATCCCTCTCTCTGCAGCGATGACTCATCTTCCTAAAGATATCAGGCATACTTTCTGTTCATTTGTTCATGCTTTTAGCCATCAATAGCTATCCTTAAACAACATACAGTATTGTTTTCAATATTTTACAAGTTCTCATAGAAGAGATCATTTTATATAACACTGCATGCCTAGTTTATTTTTTTCCCATTCATTGTGTGTTTTTAAGAATTATCCAGGTGGATGAATGGATCCTAGAACACTCATTATAATGGCTATAAAACATTCTATTGTATGGATATGCCAAAATAATTTTATCTCTTTCGTCTTTTTTTTTTTTTTTAATATAAGCAACTTTTTTTTTTTTTTTTAAGATTTCTTGATTGATTGATTGATTGATTGATTGATTGCTATGTTGGGTCTTCGTTTCTGTGCTAGGGCTTTCTCCAGTTGTGGCAAGTGGGGGCCACTCTTCATCGCGGTGCGCGGGCCTCTCACCATTGTGACCTCTCTTGTTGCGGAGCACAGGCTCCAGACGCGCAGGCTCAGCAGTTGTGGCTCACGGGCCTAGTTGCTCCACGGCATGTGGGATCTTCCCAGACCAGGGCTCGAACCCGTGTCTCCTGCATTAGCAGGCAGACTCTCAACCACTGCGCCACCAGGGAAGCCCTCTCTTTCGTCTTTGATAGACATTTTTCTCTATTGCAAGCAATGCTTCTAAGAACTTTTTTGTATCAGCTTTTGCATACATACAGAAGTATCTTCATTCCTAGAAATGGAAATGTCAAGTCATGGATAACACACAACTTCACCTTCAAAGGACATTACCAAATTGTTATGCATGGTATTGATAGTGCTAACCTTTTGTGTCACTTAGCAGATATATCTCTCTGCTTTTCAGCCATTTCTGCCCCACTTAGATTTAGGTGGGACAATGTGACTAGTTCTAGTCAGTGAATAGTGGATAGAAGAGATGTTACTTTCTGCTATTTTTAAGGATATGAAATTATTTTTCATTGTGTTCTAATTTTATTTCCCTTGATAGTATGTAAAGAGGTTGTGCATTTCTTCATTTGTTTATTAACTATTACAGTTTATTGGCCATGGGGATTTCAGCTTCAATCAATTCATATCATTGTCAATTTTTCTTTGGCATTGGTTACATTTTCATAATTATTCTGGGTCCATACCAATTAACATGGCATAAATTACCAGTGTCTTCTCCTAGCCTGTGTCTTTTTTTTTTTTTTTTTAATTTTGTGTAATGCATCTTGAGTCATAGAGACCATTTTTAAAATTTAATGTATTTAAAAAATAAGCTTATACTCTTATAATTTAAACCTTTTGGCATATTTACTGATTTAAAATAGACTTTCTTACCTCTGTCATAAGTGTGTTCTCATAATTTTTCTTCTTTTTTTCCTTGGAGTGTTTTAGTAAAAAGAAAAATTATAATTTGTAATATAGAATACTATACTTCTTTCAAAAATAATCATAGTCAGAGACATATAAAATTTATTTTACATAGTAGATTCATTTCTTAATAATTATCCAATATTGGTAAATCAAAATATATTTTAAATATGTGAAGTTACTCCCTCATTTATGAAACCAGTGCTAAAATATTTTGAATAATATGTAACTGCCTTTTCATATCTTTTCAAAGAAAGGATCTTAATTTTAGATTTTGTAAAATGAAAAGAAATGGTTCAGAATAGAATAGAATGAGCAAAATAATGTTCTATTGCTATTAGTGAGACTACAAAGCCGGAAGAACATTCAAGGAAGGTTATTTTCTGCAATACTAAATGGATTTTTATTTTAACATCTTTATTGGAGTATAATTGCTCCACAATGGTGTGTTAGTTTCTGCTTTATAACAAAGTGAATCAGCTATACATATACATATGTTCCCATATCTCTTCCCTCTTGCATCTCCCTCCCTCCCACCCTCCCTATCCCACCCCTCTAGGTGGTCACAAAGCACAGAGCTGATCTCCCTGTGCTATGCGGCTGCTTCCCACTAGCTATCTATTTTACGTTTGGTAGTGTACATATGTCCATGCCACTCTCTCACTTTGTCACATCTTACCCTTCCCCCTCCCCATATCCTCAAGTCCTAAATGGATATTTAAAGCATCAACAAACTGGGACTTCTGTGAACATTAATGTCAACTGATAATTCAGACTAACCCTTCAAACAAGGATAATGAAAAATAAGGATTAAATATGTTTTTTAAAAAATCGTCCTAAAAATATCAACCATTAAGAAAATATTTTCCAGGCCAAAACCTAGAAGAAAAAAAATAATAAAGACAAGGTCAGAACTCAAAACTTTTTTTCCCCTTGGGATGTTTTTTTAATTATGAAAGAAAAGCCCTGAGACATAATGGGCTTGAGTGATAATGCAGGACCAAGGGAAAAATACCAAAGTCCAGGGGCCACCTGAGTTTTGAAACATTTGGTTGGGAATTCTAATTAACCTCCTTCTGTGAAGCACAGATCCAATGATTAGATTTCAGAGTAAGTGTTAATTGAAGTTAAGCTAGCCTTCTCCCAAAATTGCAATCTAGCTTCAAATTATCTGTGTAGTGAGTAATTCCCAAGCCTTGAACTTGGATTAAAGTGGTATGGGGGAAAGATATGCTTCCATGGGCAACTATGTACTGTCTCAAGCAGGAGTTGGCAAACCCAGCCCTCTAGCCAAATTCAGCCCACCATCGGCTTCTGTAAATAGGGTTTTAATAATACACAACTATATCCATTTGTTTTATGTTATCTGTGGCTACTTTAGCTCTACAATGGCTGACTTGGGTACTCACAGCACAGACAGTATGACCCACAAAGCCTAAAATATTCACTATCTAGCTCTTTACAGAAAAATGTTGCCCACCTCTTGTCTAGAATACACCCTGCTGGGTTATCTTATTCTGATACTTTGGGAGGTATTTTAGTAAATTGTAGATAATTGATAGAAATACACAATAATTCTTATTTATGGTTATGAAAAGTAGAGGTTCAATGGATTTCTCTCCCCCACTGTGGACAAAGTTAGTTTTATCTCCAGTTTCACATTCATTTCAATATTCCTGATAGATATATATACATATATATATATATGAAGAGACAGATAGATGATAGATAGATAGATATAATATATGTATATATATACTTTGGATTTCCCTTTGAGCTGATTTAACATCATCCCAATTTCCTAATTAATGTAATGAGTTAAATAAAATCCTTAACGTATGTTTGTTTTTATCTCTCTCTGGAAGTCATGATTTTAACTTTCTTTCAAAAATCATCCTTTAACAGTGCTCTCAGATTAAATTGTCACTATTTGAGGTTGAGCTACATAATTGTGCAACCAAGCACACACTGACTTACTGATGAAATTGTAGGAATACTTGGTTTCTTTAGGACATATTGTGATGTTGGTGGCAATTTTGCGTGCAGCTTCACATTGAACTGTCAAACCTCAGCCAGGACAGATCCACTAGGATCTGACATATTGAGATGTATGCAATACATGACTCCACACATGGACAACGGTGCCATTCGTAGTACAGCACACGTATCTGTCCTAAGAACATGAGAATTCTGATAAAATGCATATTGCAGGCTTTCCATCAGAAAGTTGGTACATTTATAATTGGATTTGCTGTGTTATTTAGTCCATTTTTGAAAGAAATTAGTTCAGTGAGAACTAAATTTTGCACTTAAGTTTTACACACCTGATGATGAAGGACATTTTCCATTGACTTGTTTCTGGTTCTATCCATTTTGTCTTAGTATGATTGGGCTGCTTATAACAAAATACCATAGCCTGGCTGGTTTGAACAACAGGCATGTATTTCTCACAGCTATCGAGGCTGGGAAGCCTAAGATCAAGGTGACAGCATGGCTGGGTTCTTGGTGAGGGCCCTCTTCCTCCCTTGCAGACAGCCATCTTCTCAAAGTATCTTCACATAGTGAGGGAGAGAGAGAAAGCTCTAGTCTCTCTTCCTTTTCTTATAAGAACACTAATCCTGTCTTCAGGGCCTGACCCTCATGACTCTTCTAAATCTAGTTATTTCCCCAAAGCCCTACCCCAAAATACCATCACATTTGGGAATAGGGCTTCAATAAATGAGTTGGAGTGGGGTGGAAACAAACTCTCAGTCTATAACACATTTCAAAATGTGTTTCTATTTTACAACACAGATATTTTCACTGCTGTTTATAAAGGAAATGATATACTGAAATAAGTAACAGTAACTGAACCATACATGAATGTGAAACCACTCAGATATAACCCACTGAATACTAACCAGCAGTATCCTTGTCTCTACCTTCCCTTAGCTGAATTCTAAATGTACCTGATTCACCCTACCTGAGGGGAAGTTTTTTAGAGGAAGATAGACAGAGCAGTGTCAACTAAAGTGCAGTTAAAATGGTTTACTTTTTAAAGCACTGTTGGGCCTTTCCTGAGGTAAACAGTAAACTGTCTCTCACTGCACTCTTGGCTCTTTCATTTTATGACTTTGCTAGCTTAAAGCTTCTTCCCTGTTGAAATGTAGTTCGATAATAGGTGATTTGAGAAAGAGAACATTTCAAATATCATTATATCTTCATGTGAATACAGGGTGAAGAGGCACAGGAAATGACCGAGATCAAGATTTATTTGATCTTGTCTTACTCAATTACAAAACGTAAAGGAATGTTTTTAAATGAAAAATCGTCATTTTGCAACAGCATAAAGTTTAGCCCCAAAGAAAACACTCCATCTGTTTCCTGAAAGGAAAAGGAATCCAACCTTCTTGGATAATCAAGGATAAAGCCTATGTATGGAAAATCCAATGGAAAGCCCTATGTGGGGAGGAAGCAATAGAAATCTCAATTATCCATTTAAGATTTATTCTAAAGGCTCTCAGGAAAAAATATTGGTCTCGTTTCTGTATATAGACCTAATGTTTTTGTGAATTCTTTCCAGGTACACAGTTTCCATGAGACTGTGTTCGTGGCACCCTAATCTCACAGAATTCATTATGCTGCAGCTAGATTGCAAATCTGTGAAATTATTGCCACATTATAAGGCTTCTACACCTGGAAATGGATGTAAAATCAGCCTTTCACTTGATCTTTTCTCATCTCCAAAGCCAAGTCTTTAGAATTGTTTATTTTTTACTGCAAAAGGACATCTAAGTGTTTGACATCTTGAATTTTTCAATTTTCCACTATTTAAATGGACGGATGTCCCACCGTTTTGATGTTCGCCTATTGAATTTGTATAACTGCTTCTCATAAAAATATTAAATATATAGGAATGAATGCTTCAAATGAACATGCGTGTTTAGTAGAAAACCTGCAACCTCCACTGAATCTCTGAGACTATTTTCAATTCATTAAATTAAAAAAAAACAAAAGACCACTCCGACCCAGTGTGAGTATTGATTAGCCTTATACAACCAATCTAAACAATATATGTGCTTTCAAGTATAAATTATATCATTATATACCGTAAATATTAATAAGCCTAACCCTATAAAATACTTCCAGGTAAAGTAATCGTATTTAACATACTCACCTACTTTAGTTTTTTCCCCAAACCTCGATAAAAAAACATTAAGAATATCGAATTTTAAAAGCCTTGAAATATAACTTTAAAAGCCACAAAAATGATTGGAGAGGAAACCACAGCAATAAAATGTTGAAAGTTGAAAGGTACGAAGACTAGAGGTACATGGCTTAGCAGACCTAAGAGAAATGAAATATAAGTTAACGGCATGAAAAGTCAATGAAAAAATCCTTATTTATGCTGCAAAGTTTTTAAAAAGCTAAGGAATTTGAGGCACCTGGAATTTACAGAACTAAGGAAAAAATAGGGACTAAAATTAGAAAGAATGTTTAAAAATATTTTTTAAGGAATAATAAGATTCCTAAGAGCTCTCTATTCTGGTAAAAGCTCTCTATTCTGATAAGTACCAAAATAGAAAACCAAAAATGTAAACGTAATGGTTGCTTCTGAGGAGTGAAAAGTGTGGATGGACTTTATGAACCTTGTAAGTCTCAATGATGCTATGTATAAAACTGGTAAAAGCAAAAATGTTAAATGTAAAAGTAAAAAATAAATGCAAATAGAAATTTTAATATTGTTCAATAACTTTACATGTACTGTCTCTATTTTGGAGGCCACTGATACAGAGGATGGATTAGATGGGGGTGAATTAAAGAGTAAAAAGAGCAGTAGTGAGGCCCTCACTTAGGATTAAGAATAGGTGCTATGACCTCACTGCCCCTAGGTCTTGGGTGCATTTTACCCTCATCAGAAGTACAGGAGAGTCACAGATGAGGTAGCAACAGCTCCCAAAGAAGCGTTCAGGTCAATCAAGAGACAAAGTACACACCCAAGTGAGATTGTGTCTCCTCTAAATGAGGTCAACTGTTATACCCAGTGTATGCCTTAAACTTGCATCACCACAGGTCAGCAGGAACCCATCCCTCCTTATCTCTGACCGTCCTCAGCTTCACCACTATTACCTGCCTTGAATCTACCTGGATGCATCTCAATAACCAGCCATTTATCTTTGTGTCAGTTCCTCCAAGTTCCCCCACTTTTTGTCTCTAGACGTCTAAGGTTCCACCCAGATCTCTGTACAGCATCTAGGACTCTCTTCTCCCATCTCTCCCCAACTCCTAAAGCCCTTCCACTGTGCCCTCCAGAACTCGTGGTCCATAACGACAGAACATCTTGTATCCTTAATCTATTCTCTAAATCTTCTCTTTGCTATGTTCAAATCTCTGATTTTTTGTTCTAAGGACACTGCTTCCTATGTTGCTCTCTCAAGCGGGGACTGTTTTCTTTCTCCCAAGGCTCATGTCCATGTTCAGATGATTCTCTGTCACTCTACCCTAAAATCTCTCAGCTTTGATTCTGACATAATCAGATTATACCACCCACTGCCCCCACTGTTACTGATTTCTATGGACTCCCAGTT
Organism: Balaenoptera acutorostrata; assembly: GCF_949987535.1. Classification (NCBI taxonomy): domain Eukaryota; kingdom Metazoa; phylum Chordata; class Mammalia; order Artiodactyla; family Balaenopteridae; genus Balaenoptera; species Balaenoptera acutorostrata. The sequence continues at coordinate 18,199,831 of NC_080065.1, read as the reverse complement.
ATTCCCCTTTGTACCTCAATGATTTTAGCTCCTGGGTTCTTGTCACTCTGTCCAATATCAAACCTGCAAATGTAAATGTAGATTTTCCTTCCAACAGTTCCTTTTCTTCATTTCTTGAGTTTTTATCCTCCAACAAGGTAATGACTTTATCTAGCAACCTACCTCAACAACTGACTTTTATGATCTTGGTCTAGATTTTGTCACTACAAAAAATTCCATAATCTCAATTTAAGCATCCCAATTCACAACTTTTTCCTTTCATTCCCTCCTTTCATCATCCCACCAGCATCCATCCACTGGCTCTGACAGAATCTCCAAATCTTTGATTCTATCACTCATCTGCTGTCCCTTGTTCTGTTAATACCATCATTCAGCCCCCTCCCCCAGCCAATTTAAATTCCACAGTTAACTGTAATCATGCCATTGTAGCCACTCTCTATTCCCTTTCCCCCTTCTCACTTTGATTTTTCACATGGTAAAACCATAGCCTTGGTTAGACACGACTATACACCTATTTGATCCCCTGGAACCCATGTAGCTGTGTGCCTGAAAGAAAAAACCATACCTACACTAGTGTTATTTTAAACCCATGAGCACAAACCTCAGTGAATCCTTAATGCTACAGACAATCACATTATATACCTCTCATCAATGTATCCTTCCACTCAACTAGATAAGATTTTTTTTTTCCTCTCTCTTTAAACCCATGTCATTTTCGTTAATCTCACCCTCAGTTGAGAACTGAATTAATCTGCTTGAGCTACATAACAAAATACATAGACTGGGTGGCTTAAACAACAGAAGTTTATTTCTCACCATTCTGGAGGCTGGGAAGTGTAAGATCAAGGTGGCGGTATGGTAGGTTACATTCTGAGGCTTCTTCTCTTGACTTGTAGGTGGCCACTATCTCACTGTATGCTCATGTCACCTTTTGCTTGTCTGTGTGTGAGGATAGAGAGAGAAAACTTTCACTCATCTTTTTATAAGGGCACCAATCCTATCATATTAAGACCCACCCTTGTGACCTCATTTAACTTTAATTACCTCCCAAAGACCCCATCTTCAAATACTATCACATTGGGAGCCAAGTAGGGTTTCAACATATGAATTGTGGGGGGTACACAACATTCAGTCCATAAATATAAGTTTGATCCCAATTTTGATTAGGAAATAGAAACACAAACTTGCACAACCTCTTCTACCCACTGAGCAGCATCTATACCCCTCACTCTTCCTCCTAGTCTGTTACCAGAGATGAAGTGTCCATGCTCTTATCTAATGGCAGTGCCTACACTTGTGCACTGAACCTTATATTCTCTTGCATATTCAAGGATATGGTATCAGATCAGCTATTCTGTGTTCTCAATCTTATGCAATCAATTTTTTTTATATCAGTTCATTTCCAGCAGGGTACAAACATGCTGCATATTTTCCCATTTTAAGAAAACCACCTCTTGACCACACACCCCTGACATTTACCACATTCTTTCTCTTTTGCAGCAAACCTTTCTGTATGTACCTATATTTACTGTCGCCATTTCTCTCTTCCTTTTTGTTTCCTCTAATATGGTTTTTGACCGTATCATTTCACTGAAATTGCTCTCATAAAGGTCTCCAAAGTCCTCCACATGTCTAAATCCAGTGGTTAATTTGTCCTTACTTACTTGGTCTTTATCTTACCAAACTATTCACACCATTTGGCCCAGATGATCATTCCTTTCTCCTGAACACATTTCCTTTACTTGGCTTCCAGGATACCAAAATCTTTTGGTTTACTTCCTACATCACTGGTGGCTTGTAAAGGGTATCTTTTGCTAGTTTGTCATCTTCTGCCTAACCACTCTATGTTGAATTTCTCCATGAATCTGTCCTTGACCTTTTCCTTTTCTACCTGAAGCCATATACTCTCATGGATTAAAATGCCATACATTTGCTAACTTCCCATATTTGTAGCTCTAGTCCAGATCTCTCTCCCGAACTTCAGAAACATGCATCCAGCTGTCAATTTGACATCTTCATTTGCATGTCCTATAAGTAGCTTGTACTGAACATGTACTAAATCGTGTCAAAGTGTCCTCCATAGTACTTAATAACAATTCCAAATATCCATTCTCTCAAGCCAAGAATACTTTGCCATTTTGACTTTTTCCCTTCTCTCACATCCCACATTAAATGTACAGGGAAATTTTATTGACTTAATGTTCAAAATATAACCATAATTTCTACCACATCCACTGCTTCCAGTCTGCACTTTGCAATCATTCTTTGTTACCTGGATTACTGCCATAGATTCCCCAAAAGTCTTCCTACTTAGACCTTGCCAGTCATTTACACTCTATTCTCAATTCAGAAGCCACAGGGATTCTTTTAAAACCAAAGTCAGATCATGCTATTCTTCTATTTAAAACCCAGCAATGGTTTCCCATAACCTGGAACAGAAAAACGTAGTCTTTACAATCTTCTAGAAGCCCCTATTATCTCTCTGAACTCATATCTCCCCTGATCCCTTCCTGGTCACTAGCAATCATTGTTTTTCATCAAAGACAATAGGCTGCTTTAGCCTTAGGTCATTGACTTTACCTATACCCACTGCCTGGACCACTCTTCCCGAATATTCACTTGCCTAAATCCTTCAACTACTTCGACCCTTGCTTCAATATCACCTGCTAAGGAGACCCGTCCTGACTATCTTATGTAGTTTTGAATCTTGACAACCCCTTCCCCATAACACTCACAATCTCTTATCCTACTCTATGTTTTTCTTTATCCACCAACATTTATCCCCTTCTAACATACCAAATAATTTACTTATGTGTGTCTATGATATGTTTTACTTACTTGATAGCCTTGTCTTTTAGTGACTATTTCCTTCTGCTAGTGTGTACATTCTACAAGGTAGGGATTTTTGTCTTGTTCAACAATATCTGCAAAAGCCTAGAGCAGTGCCTGGCACATACTAGACACTCAAAAAATAATCTCTGGAAGGATAAATTAATATTGAAATAGCATAAATTAATAGACTAAAAAATGCAAAACTGACGTGGTTGACTAAAGAAATTTAACTGGGGATTTCAATAAATTAGAGGTTTAGCAATGTGAAGGTTTAACACAGGAGAGACGAAATAAGAGAGCTCCCCATTTACAGAGCAACTATGAAGTAAAATGGGCTCAGCCGGGAATATGGATAAAATCTGCAATTCCAAAGTCTCACATCTTGTCCAAATAACCGGTTGCCATGCAACCTCAGCCAACTGAGCACTTAGCCAAATAATAATAATAATAATAGTAAGCTTGGAAACAGACTCTGAAATCTCCTGAAATGACATAATTGAGTCTCCACTGGTTAACCATTTTTAACATTTAAGGTTTTAAAAGTAGGTATTACATGACAAAATTAACCTAACGCACAATAGTTTCAATTCTGTCTTAAGGAATAATTTTCATATATTTTATGTTTTATATTTATGTAACTTTTAAGATCATTTTGTTTATTTCAGGAGTAGATTAGTTTGTAATTTCAATTTAAAATGTTTACGTGAGTAATTGTTTTAGACTCATAATTTTAACTTGAAATTCCACTTGGTTTACCAAAAATTTAGACCTTAAAAAATTAGACCCTTCCAATTCATAAGTTTAATTTATTACCCTTCCAACAATTACTTTGGTACATAGGAATTTTATTTTTATTTTGGGTGAGTAAAATGATGCCCTCAAAATGAGAATCAAATACGTGAGAATTATAAATTATTTTTAAATATTAAAATGTTTTGAATTACTTTGTAAAATTGACTTTAATGTGATCATTAAAATCTATTCGATTTATCAGGAGAATGATGAGATAAGTAGTTGAACTTAAAAGCTTGATGATGTATAAGAGCTTTAGAGCTTCTCATTTGAAATTTAATAAGCAGATTATTAATTTTAAAAATAAAGTAGTTCTAAAAAAAATTAAAAATAAAAAAAAAGTAGTTCTGAACTAACCTTTCCTGTGCTTCAAAATATGCACACTTTAAGGAAAAGCTCACATTGATATAAATGAGTTAAACAAAAAGTTGTTGGAGTAATGTTATTTTGAATAAAGAAGAAGAGAAATAGTGAGAATGAGAGGCCAGTATTGGGTGAAGAAAGTGAACCCCAGAGTGGAAGTGGAGTCAACATTATTTGTACCACATTACTCAGCCCAACAATTTCAGCTGTAAGCTACCATGGACAGTTGCCCTATACATTGTCAACAGTCCACCTCAAGTGCCAGCCACATCTCCACTTTGCTGCTCAGGAATTTTTTGCAAAGTCATAGGACTTCGCTATAAAACTAAAACAAAAATATAGACTATGATACAGCCAGGGACCACCCTCAACTAATTGGAAGATGTGAATTAGTAGATAAATGTCTCCTCAACCTCCTATTTATCCTTGGGATAAATCTTTAGAGGCTCCAGTATGGCAGTAATCAACAAAGCTGGCATTTCCTTCTACTATGTCTTACTTTCTTCTGCCTCCTGGGATCACCTTCCAAATAAACTACTTGTCCTAAGTCCTGTCTCAGGCTCTGCCTGGGATGAAAGGCAAAGGTAGGACAGTAAATCGAGATACTCTCAAGAAGACTTCCACTTCTAACCAAGCTGAAGGAACAGTGACTGGATTTACACACCTAGTTGACACAACCAAAAACTGAACAAGAAACAAGAGTTTTCAAGATATTAAACTTCAGACAATGAAAGACAGTGATCCTTAATGGATGAGAAATAAATGAAGTGAGACGTACAGTCACTCTAGTTTACAAAATTCAATCTATGTGGCCCTCTTACTGCATCTCACCTGTCCTCAGAGCCACAACCCCTCAAAATTCCCCAGGTGTGTTCCCTAATAACATGGAACATTCACTTTTCACAATAAAATTTATGTCATTTAGGAAATTACCAATAAATGCCTGAAATGTTCTATAATAATTTTTTAGATGTTTCTTCCTATATCCATCCAGTTGTATGATTGTTCAGTAATGAGAATGAGATTCTTCCATTGATGTCATTTTTGCTTCCTTACCTGCAGCTTTTGGAGGGGAATTCTCAATAATTTTGTTAATACCTAATCAATAACATTTACTGAGCCCTTATCATCTTCCAGGCCCCATTCCAAGTACTTTGTAGATATTAATCCCCCTTGAAAGAGATGACATTATTTTCATTTTCTAGAATATAATACCAAGAGACACAGAGGTTAAGCTAAAATGGGATTCAAATCTGGGGAGTCTGGATCCAGAGGCCACACTTAAAACTACAACACAGGTTGATTCTTTGAATCCCTTCCAAACCATGGCTCTAATAACCAGTAACAGTCATATATCCTCACTCCTTCCCCCCAGATCTCCTTATTTAGATGCCTCTTCTAAAGCAACTAGGATGAAGGACACATTCTTTTGTTTTTTCCTGTGGTCTCCAGGGAAAATCTTTTCTTCTTTCAGGTCCTAATAATACTGAAGTTGTTCTCTGACAATTTTAAAGGTTTTTTTTTCTTTGTTTGTTTTAGTTTTGTGTTTATTTGAAACATTTTTTAATTCTTTTTGATAGATGTCCTTCCGCTATTGCTCTATCAATGAAATTCCTAAAGGAAAAGAACTCTGGTCATAATATTTCTTTCATGATTGGGGGAGGAGGCACTCTGAATTTGTAATTATTTCTTTCAGAATTTTTCTCTCTCTTTATCCATATGGTTACTTCAGCATCTCCAAGTCCTCTGTGCTTTAATATATAAATAAAATGACTCAGGTCCAACAACAGGGGTTGGTTAGGGGGTAAATTTCTCCTGATTATCTATAGCTTCCAGCTCAGAGCCCTGACTCTCTTGATTTCCCCAACTCACTTTAACTTTTCTCTAGCAACTGTACCTTCCCTTCACCCTGTGATTACCTGATGTCATACACAGTCACTTTTAATCTTGATTTCTGGCAAACATCACTCTCATGAGGCAGTTTTGAGAAATAGACTTTTATTGAAGATTCAGGGAGTAACACTAGAGCTTAAAGTTATAAAGATTCCTCACTTTTCTAGGATTTCTCCTAGGCTTCGATGTGTCAATGTGAGCTGTGTGTTGGCTGGGGAGAAGATCTTGTAGTAATAATACTGCTTAGTACACAATTGAGATACTCCTTCTGAGTTTCTTTACCTGGAAGTTTCTGCCATGTGGTCACTGTGTTTAGACCTCCAGAAATTCTAGGACAATGCCTGATACATGGTGGGTCTGTAATAATTCTTGGACGAAACTAAAAAGACATCATGAATGAACGAATGAATGAATGAAAAGTAAATAAATAAATAAGCTGAAGGAAGAATCTGAGTTTCCTGCAGCCCACTTCTGTTTTAGATTTATAGCTTCCCTTTAAGAACTGTGATTTTTATGTATGAAAACTATGGTCATTTTCCTGTAAGATAACTGTGCCATTTCTTTGTAGTTTGAAAAACAGATGGACTTTCACTGCAGCAGTGGAAGCATACTTCCAATTGGCAATTATCTGACCCTCCATTTAGGGCAAATATGAGTTGGAATAGAAGATATTTAGCCATGGAAGAGCAAGAATGTGGACTATTTAAGTATGGAAAGGAAAGTAATAACTTCCGCAAACTGCGATGTGGAGAACAGAACACACTCTGCTTCTCAGGTCCTCTGTGGAATTGGATGGCTGAGACTACTAGTGTGAATAAAGGAGACTCAAGCCCACAGGGAAGTCTCTGCTGATCACAAAGTTAATTGGTAGCATCTACTTACAATAGCCAGGATACTTACTGATGTATTTTTCACAGATTCACGAAGTCATTTCCAGCTCTACTTGTTTTTCTCCTCACAAGAGAAGTGTAGAGATATGACCACAATTATTAATGTTACTAATTAAGCATAGGCAGCTAATGTGCAGACTTGCCCCTGTTTATATTAACATTTGTAAGCAATGTGGATAGATCTTAAACCCTTACAAGTACTTCTGTATTAGAGAGGAAAAAATAATAAAAGTTTTAGCATCATATTTTCTATTCCAAATCACAATAAACATTCACTATGACACCCAACTTTTAGGCCAATTGTATATAATAAAATATTTATTTTGTAAAAGAAAGGAGACTATGGCACATCTTGAGGATGTCTCACTTATTTAAGTATCTTTTATGGTTACGTGGGAACCAATATTGTTAAAGCCTGAAAAGAGTGCACACTATTTCGGCCCTCCTCTTCCATTTGCCGGAGGACCAATAGAAGCCTAGGGAAAAGTGATAAATCTCAGCTACCTTCATCCAGAATATACTCTACATTCTATATTCACATTGTAAAAACAGCTATAGGAGAAGGGCAAATTCTAACAGAGGTTTGAAGAAGATTAAAAAATACAGAGTACTAAAAAATTCCTAAAATATCAACTTTCTATAAAGCTTCAATGAATTAATCTATGGGAGTAACTTTTTCTATGAAGGTACTCCCATAGATTAATGAGGAAAAGAGGTAGTGTAAGCATGGATATTCTCCAAATTTTTCTGGCATTGAGAGCTCCATAAACCCAACTTCCTAACAATTACTGTTGAACCATGTAGGAAAGACAGTTCCCAATTTCTTTTAAAGTTTGAAGAAACTGAACCTGGAAAGAGAAGGTAAATTGGTTATGCTTTCCTTGATAGTCAAGATAATCTAGATTGAAGATAGATCAATATTGTGTTCAATTGATTTAGTTGGTTGCATGATTGATGATGATAGATAGATAGATCTCAATGAGAAAATCCAAAAAAGATGTAAGGAAGATGTTGGCCAACTTAAATGTGCTAAAATTGTCAAATAGATTCTTAGTTTAATTCATAAAATCATGTAAACATTTACAAAGGCTGTTTACAATGTACAGTCTTGCAATTGCGATACTACACCCCTCACTATATCCATGTTAAATTTCTTAGCATCCATATTTGACTCCACCAGGACACCTCTATGGGCATCCAAACCAGCAATTACTGATGTTATTAAAAGCTAACTGGCTTTCCCAAATATATTTTTCTTGCTCAAAATAAAGTCATGGAGAGAGTACTCCATTATGTGGAAGATTTGGAAGGGCAGAAGTGTATCTTCCACTTGGGAGAATCATTTTGGATAAAATATATCCTTACCTTATATTCAGGTATACATTATAGTTATGAACCCCCAAAAAATGTTTTAGCACCTATTCTTTGGAGAACATTTTGTTTGGAACCATGGGGCAAAGTGAGCCATGCTACCAAAAGTATTTAAAGGCAAGTGAATATGTTCCTATATATAAAATAGATAATCAATTAAGGACCTACTGCATAGCACAGAGATCTCTACTCAATATTCTGTAATGACCTATATGGGAAAAGAATTTGAAAAAGAATAGATATATGTATATGTATATATATAACTAAATCACTTTTCTGTCCACCTGAAACTAACATAACATTGTAAATCAACTGTACTCCAATATAAAATAAATTTTAAAAAATAAATTATATATCTACACACATTAAAAAAAAGGCAAGTGGAAGAAATAACCATGACATGTTAGGTAACTTGATAATGTCTGCATTTTAAGATTTATTGAGTCATCATATTCAATATAAATTGGAAGAGTCAGAGCCTAGGGATAGGAAAAGCAATTGAAACCAAAATGCATTGGTCCAAGATGAATCATATGAAATTCTAGACTACGATAGTGAGGGGAAAGAACTGAAAAAGAAAGAACTGAATTTGATTTAAAGAGTGTAAAAGCAGCAATAATTAGACAGATAACTTACTGGGAATACATAGAGCAAAAGAGCAAAAAGCTATCAGGTGTCTGATTTTTCTAGTCTGAGACATTGACATAGCTGCTGTTTTTAATATGAATGAAGGAAACTTCTGTAATAACCTATTAGCACCTCCATAAGAGCTGGGAATTGATTGTTGTGTTCTGTCACCTCCTGGGAAAAATTAGTCCATTCACAGTGAAAAATTGAGAGGAAGCGATATAAACAGACTCAATTATTTTTCTGTGAAAATAATTGTGCAAAAATTTGAGCTCTAGAAGAAATTTTATTTACTCAGGTTTTTCTAGGTATAATTTACATTTAGTAAAGTTCACCTTTTTTAGATATTCAGTTCAAAGAGTTTTGAACATACCTCCAGCAAAATTGAAATATAATTTCCATTTTTCCAAAAAGTTTCTTTATACCACTTTGTAATCAATCCTTTTCCTCCATCCGATTTCTGTCTCTATAGTTTTGCCTTTTCTAAAAGGTCATATAAATGAAATAATACACCAGTTTTTGTGCCTTTTCCCCTTAGCATAGTGCTTTTGACCTGCATAATGTTGTTGCATGTATTAGTATTTTTCCTCTTATTGTACTATATAAGTACACCATAATTTGTTTATTTGTTTATCTACCAAGTAGTTGATGGATATTTGACCTGTTTCCATTTTTTAGTATTTATGAAAAGAGCTACTATAAACATTCATGCATAGAAATTTTTACAGACATATGTTATGGTTTTCGTTTTTTGAGTAAATACCTAGGAGTGATATGCTGGATCAAATGATAAAGATATGTTTGACTTATCAGAAACTGCAAAATTATTTTCTAAAATGATTTAAATATTTCAGAAACCTAATTCTAAAACCTAAAACTATACAATTTCCAAAAGAGAACATGGGAGAGAATCTTTATAACTTTAGGTTAGGCAAAGATTTTTTAGATAGAAGAGGAGAAGCACCAATCATTAAAAAATTATAAATTAGAGTTAGTCAAAAATAAACTTTTTGTCTTGAAGAACACTGTTAAGAAAATGGAAAGATAAGCTACAGACTGGGAGAAAATATTTGCAAAACACATACTGATAAAGGATTTGTATCCAGACTGTATAAAGAGATCCCATAACTCAATAATAAAACAGCCTGATAAAACTTGGGCAAAATATCTGAATAAATACTCACCAGAGAAAATATATAGATGGAAAATTGGAACATGTAAAGATGTAAAGATTTTCAACATTATTAATTATTAGGGAAATACTAATTAAAACCATAATTAAATAGCACTATATAAATTTTAGAATGCCTATTTTTAAATTTTTTTAAGTTTTTATTTTATGTTGGAGTATAGTTGATTAACAATGTTGTGTTAGTTTTAGGTGTACAGAAAAGTTATTCAGTTAGACATATACATGTATCCACTCTTTTTCAAATTCTTTTCCCATTTAGGTTATTACAGAGTATTGACCAGAGTTCCTTGTGCTATATAGTAGGTCCTTGTTGGTTATCTATTTTACATATAGTAGTGTGTATATGTCAATCCCAATCTCCCAGTTTATCCCTCCACCACCTTCCCTCCTAGTAACCATAAATTCATTCTCTAATTCTGTGAATCTGTTTCTGTCTATAAATAAGTTCATTTGTATCACTGTTTTAAGGTTCCACATTTAAGTGATATCACATGATATTTGTCTATGTAAGTGATATCACATGATATCAGTCTCTGTCTGACTGACTTCACTTAGTATGATAATCTCCAGGTCCATCCATGTTGCTGCAAATGGCATTATTTCACTCTTTTTAATGGCTGAGTAATATATATGTATATATATACCACATCTTCTTTATACATATATATATATATATTCTATATATATAGATATATATATTCTATATAGAATAGATATATATATATTCTATCTATATATACATATATATATACTCTTTTTAATGGCTGAGTAACATATATATATATATATATATATATATATATATATATATATATATACCAAATCTTCTTTATCCATTTCTCTGTCTATGGACATTTAGTTTGCTTCTATGTCTTGGCTATTGTAAACAGTGCTGCAGTGAACATTGGGGTGCATGTATCCTTTCAAACCATGGTTTTCTCTGGATATATGCCCAGGAGTGGGATTGCTGGATCATATAGTAGCTCTATTTTTAGTTTCTTAAGGAACCTCCATACTGTTCTCCATAGTGGTTGTACCAATCTACATTCCCACCACCAGTGTAGGAGAGTTCCCTTTTCTCCACACCCTCTCCAGCATTTATTCTTTGTAGACTTTTTGATTATAGCCATAGAATGGAGATGGAGATGAAGGGCAACTAGAATGTTTATAAAGCTTGACCTCTTTATATTTTGTTTCTAACAGTGGATTGATACTTGGGATAGAATAGTCTTCATTTGAGAGATAGGATCTTTTCCTCTATAATATTACTCAGGAACCATCTTTTAGAAACAGGCAGATGAAATTCTCCCATTTTTTAGCAACTTGTTTGGCATAAAACCCTTTTCTGAAGACATTGATAATAGTTGGAAATCACGTTCCTCCTAACTACTGTCTATAATAAATATATTCAGCTTGAAAGAGAAATGGAGACAGAGACAGAGAGGGACAGATAGAAAAAGAAAGAGGAAATAGGAAGAGAGGGAGGCAGAGAGGAAAGCAGAAAATGAGAGAGAGACAGAGAAAATAGATTACATCCTAGCCAAGATGCTAACATTGGGATTTTGAACCTGTGGTCCTGAACCCTCCAAATACAAAAGGGAAATTTTAAAGTTTTAAAACTATGTCACTGTTATAGATTGTCTTATATCCAGAATGATACCATTTGAGATTTACTATTTTTCTACAACAGATCTTTGGGATACAGATTATATTTCGTGTCTGTCTCTACTCAATGCATTGAGCAATAATTGCATGCTCAAAAAGGCAAGTTAAGGCCTCTTTATTGTATGGATATCAAACCCTGAAATCACTAAATTAAGAGTTCTGATTAAAAGACTCCTTTTCTATATACTTAACCCTCATCTAAATGAATGCTTCTGCCTGAACTGAATTTGGCAAGAGCTGCTTGTTTGGTCAGTTATATAACCCTGCATTTGCTTTGCCTACATATGTCCTACTGACACTCACTGCCAGGCTAAGCAGAATTTAGATCAGGAATTTGCAGAGTCAGTATTAAAAAGCAGCTAGTGAGCAGCAGGTTCAGCTTCTGGTAAAGACCCAGGTCACAGGGGTGGGCCAGGTCAGCCAGGGGTCAAGGAAACACAGAGCCAAGTGGGGCAGATGCCAATTTCCAAGGTAAAGAGCTGGAGCCAAGAAGCCATCCAGAGCCCAGGAAGCCTCCGCAGTGACACAATTCAGGCAACAGTTTCTAGAGAGATCGAATTCTGCAGGATGCTCCAGGAAACCTTTATACGTTAACATGTCTGAACAAATTCCTATTCTATAACATTGTAAATATATTATGTTCACTCTAAAACCCTGGGCTTACTATGGATCTTTCTGCTGTTGTTTTGGTTGTTTATAATGATTATTTTCTCCATTAATGAGCACAAATACGGAGAAATAATTTTATTATAACTTTATATCTTCATTGTGCCTTTTTTCAACCAGATAATTGCAAGCTCTTTATATTCATGTAATATTTACTTTTGCTTGTCTATCCTGGCCACATTGGTATATTGCAAGATTAGATACTTGATAAAATATTTGTTGACTAAATGTTTTCACTCATATTTAGAGAGGTAATTTTATATAGAAAAACAGAGGTATATTAGGAGGCAGTTTGAATTCCAGCATTTTCTCAGCATAGCTTGAGATTTTACTTAAATTTTATGAACCTCGGTTGCCACATCTGCAAAATATAGCTAAATAAATATAGCTACCTGAACATAGGAGATTAAACCAACATATTATCTCATAGCCATAAAAATTGAATAGACATTTTGGAAGAATAGGAGAGTTCTACATTAGTTTTTGAAGGAACTGAATTCTCAGTCCTGAATCTTCCAATATGGAGCTGTAGGAAATATAGAAAGCATTTATATATAATTGCATTTCCAGAGACTGAAAAAAGAAGGCTTCAGAACAAATAGAGCCATTAATCCCACCCATTTCAATGAGATGCATAACAAATTGTTCTCCATCACTGTGGAACCACAGATATTGGACATAATTTATGTTAACTCTATGACTTACATTAATATTGTCAAACCACATCCTGATGTATGAGACTTTAGAATGCCCTAGAAAGAAATTCTTGGAAGAAGGAGAGCATATAGAAAAGTCAAATTAATTGTTACAGGAACCCAATTTCACATCCCAGTTTTATGATGACATGTAGATCTAGATACATATCTTCTTTCCTAGGTACTGTTTTAATAGTACATGTAAGAAAAATGAAGGGAAAGAAATAAAGACATTATACAAGAGACATGTACTATCAATGGAAAAAAATGGAAAATTCCTTGACACCAAGTGGATAACACTCATTATCGAACTCAAGCAGAGGAAAGTTACCCAAAGAATAAGTGTAATATATTTTCCAACAAAATAACCCAAAATTTAGGGTTGAAAGAGGAAGTGACAGGGAGGCCATGTGGAAGATTGCAGAGAAATTTCAAGAGTTCTGTCCTCCCTAGACATACCTGACTGTAGCATTTACAACATGTTTGGATTTGGCTTGGAAGGGTCACTAAGAAAAGAGGGAATTTTGCCAAAGCAGACTTTGATTGCTGTTAGGAGAGGGAGAAAAGATACATAGTTCTCCAGCTAACTTCCAGCCACAATGCACATGCAGGATAAAATGATTCAACACAGCCATAAAATCTCCAGAAACTGTAATATTTACAGTAAATCCTTCCCTACACTCTTACCACTGGCAACTAAAATTCAGGCCAGAAACAAATACTTCTAATATCCCATCAGAAGATGGAAGTTTGGTGGGTTTAGAAAGTAGAAACCAGGAAGCAAACCACAGAACCTTAACAACTCTACCACAGCCAGGAAACGAATGGCTTCTCAAGACATTGGTGTCTGATTTTTCCATAGTGAAGAAAATAAAAACAAATAAAAACAAAACAAAGAAACTGAAGTGCTGATATAGCTTAAAAAATGTGCCTGGAGCAATGTAAATTGATTTTATAACAGAGAGAAAAAGGTAGCCCATCTACCTGATGACAGAGCAACATAGACTCTTAACTCAGTGCTTTATCGAGGAAGTCCACACCAGCTGCAATATAGGGATCTATGCCATCAATTCAAAAAATAGGCACTATTATTGGATAATGTGACATTGGAGGACTCTCATATCCTGAAAAGAAGCTCAAACAAAGACAATAAGTTCCCTTTCTCTAATGAAAGCAGGTTAATATAGAAAAGCAGAGGGAATATTAGTATTCACAGTAGAAACTGACAACATATTGCATCCATAAATCAAGAGCAAGATACTATCACAAATAAATCAAAAACGGAATCAAGGAACTTAAAAACATAAGTGCTGAAATTTTAAAACATTCAGTCTAAGCAGAGAAATAGATAATGGATGTAGAAATTTCCTTCTTCTTTTTTTTTTTAACATCTTTATTGGATAATTGCTTTACAATGGTGTGTTAGTTTCTGCTTTATAACAAAGTGAATCAGCTATACATATACTTATATCCCCATATCTCTTCCCTCTTGCATCTCCCTCCCTCCCACCCTCCCTATCCCACCCCTCTAGATTGTCACAAAGCACCTAGCTGATCTCCCAGTGCTATGCAGCTGCTTCCCACTAGCTATCAGTTTTATGTTTGGTAGTGTATATATGTCCATGCCACTCTCTCACTTTGTCCCAGCTTACCCATCCCCCTTCCCGTGTCCTCAAGTCCATTCTCTAGTAGGTCTGCATCTTTATTCCCGTCCTGCCCCTAGGTTCTTCATGACCTTTTTTTTTTTTTTTATTCCATATATATGTGTTAGCATACTGCATTTGTTTTTCTCTTTCTGACTTACTTCACTTTGTATGACAGACTCCAGGTCCATCCACCTCACTACAAATAACTCAATTTCGTTTCTTTTTATGGCTGAGTAATATTCCATTATATATATGTGCCACATCTTCTTTATCCATTCATCTGTCGATGGACACTTAGGTTGTTTCTATGTCCTGGCTATTGTAAATAGAGCTTCAATGAACATTGTGGTACATGACTCTTTTTGAATTATGGTTTTCTCAGGGTATATGCCCAGTAGTGGGATTGTTGGGTCGTATGGTAGTTCTATTTGTAGTTTTTTAAGGAACCTCCATACTGTTCTCCATAGTGGCTCTATCAATTTACATAAGGAGACAAAAGACCTGTATGCAGAAAACTATAAGACACTGATGAAAGAAATTAAAGATGATACAAATAATTAGAGAGATATACCATGTTCTTGGATTGGAAGAATCAACATTGTGAAAATGACTATACTACCCAAAACAATCTACAGATTCAATGCCATCCCTGTCAAACTACCACTGGCATTTTTCACAGAACTAGATCAAAAAATTTCACAATTTATATGAAAACACAAAAGACCCTGAATAGCCAAAGCAATCTTGCGAAAGAAAAATGGAGCTGGAGGAATCAGGTTCCCGGACTTCAGACTACGCTACAAAGCTACAGTAATCAAGACAGTATGGTATTGGCACAAAAACAGAAATATAGATCAATGGAACAGGATAGAAAGCCCAGAGGTAAACCCACGCACATATGGTCACCTTATTTTTGATAAAAGATGCAAGAATATTCAATGGAGAAAAGACATCCTGTTCAATAAGTGGTGCTGGGAAAACTGGAGAGCTACATGTAAAAGAATGAAATTAGAACACTTCCTAACACCACACACAAAAATAAACTCAAAATGGATTTCCTTCTTCTTAAATAGAGTGTGAGTCTCTCATTCTATGAAAAACCTATCCCACTATGTGTTTTCTGTAGTCAATCTCCCCAAAAATGTTGAATGGCAGGAACAATTTAAAAAATTAATATTTTAAATAAGTATAATAGATTTAAAAATCTGATTTTTAAAAATACTAAGAAAATAGCAACCTTCTTGCAACCATTCCCAAGAATATATAGATGAGAAAAAAATATATAAATGAGAAAAAAGTAATCATAGAGAGAAAGAGGGTTAAAATGTTGTAGAGGAATAAAGTATAACATTATACCAATAAATTTATAAATATAAATATTTTATTGGAAAAAATAACTAACTAACCTCACCTAATAAAATACTATTGAGAAAGCCTACAAAGACCAATAAGAAAAGCACCTGACTCATAATTGTATAGGTAGGTTTTGGCAAAGGGTCAAGTTTTTATTTTACTCCAGAGCTTAGAAAACATGAGACCTTTCAAACTTTTTTTTATGAAACTGTTATAACTCTAATGTTCAATGAACAAAGATGGCATAAAAACTATGATACATCAACATCACATAATATACATGATTTATTAATATCTTAAAGGTATTAGTTCATAAAATCCAACAGAAGTAAATAATACTTTACCAAGATAGTGTTCATTTGTTCCAGGAAGATAAGAGTAGTACAATATTGAGAAATCTAGTGATGTAATTTATTGTGTTACACATTAATGGAAAATGCTAAAATAAGGCATTTAACAAAATTAAGCATTAATTACTACATCATATCATGGAAGGTGCCTCTTGAAATACTCCCATGGCTGGTTCTTGTTTAAATCTAAATTCTTTACCATGGTAAACAAGACTGTATTTTTCCATCTCCTGCATTTTCATCCAGTACTACACATTCCCTCAGAGCTGCAATCTCCTCTTCTCCTGTGGGTAGCAAGATAATGGCCCCCCAAAGAGGTCAATGTCCTCATTCCTGGAATTTGTGAATATGTTCAGTTATGTGACAAAAGAGATTAAGATTGCAGATGGAATTAAGGTTGCTAATCAGCTGACCTTTTCCAGAAGCATCCTGTCTAAAGCAGCCTTGTGACACTCCATCTTATTAGCTTTATAGAATTTAGCACAATTTGTAATACATTTTTCCTTTATTTGCTTCTTACAATCCATCTTCTTCCCTAAGTTCCATACAAAAAAGGACCTTATCTTTCTTACTCCATGCTACATTTCCAGATCCTCACACAGTGCTTAATACATGTAAAGAACTGAGTAAATGAATGAATATACTATGAAGTCACAATAATAAAATCATATGATAATGACACAAAATATGTAGAGATCAATAGATAAGAGGCCAGAGCCAGGAGAAAAGACTTATGAAACTACAGAATATAATAGAGATTTTATTTAAAATCTGTGAGTTAAAAAGTGGAATAGCTAATGTATTGTGTATAGAAATTAAAGCAACCATCTTCTACACAATCTCTTGCTATGCTCAAAAATAAAAACCAGATAAACTGAAGATGTAAGTGTAAAAACAAAAATAATATTTTTATAACTTTAAAATGAAAAAGGCCTTTCTAATAATGACATGAAACCCAGAAACCATTAAGAGAAAAGATTGATTAATTTGAGAACCTAATAATTTAAATGCTCTAAGAGCAAATAGCCCCATAAAACAAATTAGAAAACTCCATAAACAAAATTAAAAAACAGTGGAAGAAATTTTTCTGAATTCAGCAGAAATATATTAACAGTCCTAGTTTTAAAAATGGAAAAGAACATGAACAATTCACAGACTTTCTAATAAACATGAAAAGACCTGCAAAAAGCAATTCACAGAACTAGCCATTAAACAAATAGTAAGATGACAAACCTTAAATGATAAATAAATGTAGAACAATGAGATATTTTTCATGCATCAGAGTGGCAAAGATCAAAATATTTAACTAGTTGAATATGAGAGGGACAAAAAATTCTCAACTAATTAAAAAGGGTCAATTGGTACAGCATATTTTTTTTTATATTAGAGTATAGTTGATTTACAATGTTGTGTTAGTTTCAGGTGTACAGCAAAGTGATTCAAAAGTGATTCAGATATATATAGGTATATGTATATGCATATATAGTATATGTATATGTGTATGTATGTATATATATATATATATATATATATATATATATATATATATATATTCTTTCTCAGATTCTTTTCCCATATAGTTTGTTACAGACTACTGAGTAGAGTTCCCCGTGCTATACAGTAGGTTCTTGTTGATTACCTATTTTGCATATAGTAGTGTGTATATGTTAATCCTAAACTCCTAACTTATCCCTCCCACCCACATTTCCCCTTTGGTAACCATAAGTTTGTTTTCTATACTTTGCAATAAGTATCATGCCTTCTCTTTGGATTAACAATTTCACTTTTAGTGATTACATACAAATTTACTCAAAGTTATGGAAACAGAATACTCATACTCATCACAGGAGTGCTTGTAATTACGAGAAGGAAGGAAGAGCAGAAAGGAAAAAGGAAGGGAAGAAGAGAGAAAGAAAGCAAGCTTAAGATGCAATTACAGAGCAGCATATGTAGAAAAAATTTCTCCAGGTTTTCATGCACATATATTGTATAAAAATCTGAAAGAACACATACCAAAATTTTAACCATGCTTGTATCTGGAGATTTGAAAAGGGAATCAAAAAGACTTGACTATACATTCTTTTTATGAGTTTTTTTTTTTTTCTGGCAATGCAACAATCCATTACAAAACCTGTTTAATATGCTATCTCTTTGAGTAAGAGAAATTAGTGACTGATAATTATCAAATTTGCTAACTTGAAAACAGTGTAGGACTTCTGAAAATGGCAAAGGAGAATGACCACTGAATTTCCTTAGGAAACTCTATGGACAACAACACTTCCACAAAAATACTCTACAATTTGGTATCTATTATACAGGAAATTAAGTTAAATTAATTTTTTCTATTTCATAATTGCCATTTTTCTATTTTTCAGATACACATTACTTCCTTTCCTCCACTATAGTGCCCAAAATGTTTGGGGAAAAAGAGTCAGAATACCAGTCTCACCTTTAGCAAGGAGTTAACCCCATAGGTCAAAATCTAATAAGACAAATCCGAGCTACACAAAAATGTTTTGAGGCAGTTTTCATGTAAAAATAGTGAAATTGAAGCACATTAAACAAGTCCGCTCTGACTTTTAAAACATCCTAGGAACAAGTTGACAATCGTACATGTTTAGTCCGGAAGCATAAAGAAACAGTCCACATGGAACTAAACTTAGACCAGTGGGAGAAAAACATAGCAGACAAATTATCTCCCTCTCTTCCTCCAGAAGGACTGTCATGATACACAGTAGATCATTCCACCTCTTCAGCAAGAGTTCTGCCAAATCAAACATCATCGTCCTGATGTCAAACAATGGCTAGCTCAGTAAACACCCCCCCATCTTTGCTCTCTGCATTTCCTGTCTCACTCCCCTTTTCTCTCTCTTCTTCCTCTCTGAGACTACGCTCTCCATGAAAAGTCCTAATACATAAACATTTGGCTAACACCCTGCTTTCTACAAAAGTATGTTGCCTTTCTAGAGATATGATATAAGATATACATCTGCATGGGTTTCTTCTGTTTAAGATGCAAAAACTAAATTTTCACTGATTAAACTAATTAAGCTATATTGAATTTCATTTCTATGTCTTAATTATCAAAATTCAGCTCTGTGTCCTTAGACAAGCCAATTAATTGCTCTGGAACTTAATTTCCTAATTTATAAAATTCATTTTCTCCTTAGTAAACATTTATTTCACTTATGCTATGCTCCTGATGTTTTACTAAATACTATTAATAAAAAGATAAATATTACTAGTCAAGAAACTCAGTATTCTAGATAGACAGATACATCAGAAATCACGATACAATGTGCTAACTGCAGTGACAGAGTTATTTGAAAGATTATGGGTACAAGAGAAAGAGGATCTAATCCAGCCCTAGGGCTTTGAAAAGGCTAAAATCTTCCTTGATGAATCAATATCTCTGAAGATTCTTAAAGGCTACGTAACAGCTGAGAAACCATGTTAGAAAGAGCAGTCTAGGCAAAGAGAATAGCATGAGAAAAAAGCCCCTGAAAGTAATCTGTTTATGAAATATACAACATATTACTGAAAAAGAAAAGATGAGTAAGGAGGAGACAAAAGTAAACAAGGCTGGTTGTACCTTTAAGAGCTTGGGCTCTACTGAAAATGACAGGGAAGCAGTGAAGAATCCTAAGTAAAAGAATGACATGGTTGTGTTAACAGTTCTTGATAGTCTTTTCTAACTCAAATTCTATGATTCTATAACCCTGCATCCTCCTAATAAGATCGAGATTAAAAGTGGCATTTGGTTGAAGTTATAAAGATCCTATGGTAGTTTGTTAGTAACTGTGTATTAAATGAAAATTATTGTTTGGTAATGTAAAATCAATCCCACATGCATGGTTTCAGGAAACCGCATCTGGAAGGCTGTTCTTACTTGGGGGCAATATATTTTAGGAAAAATGTTGTTAATCTGACAATATCCAAAAAGTGTCCAAGATTATGAAGAATTTAGAAAACCATTTCTGGAGAAGAAAGTACTTTCTGTCTTCAAATTTTAAACAGTTGTTATAAGAAAGAAAAACAGACATAGGCTGTATAGCCTACAGATTAAGGATATATATGTAATCTCTGAGCAAGTTGTAAGAAGGAAATTCCCGTTTAGTATATGAAAACAAAATTTGACACAATTTACATTTTTCAAGAGGGAATAAATTATCTCTTGACATACAACTTCAAGCAGAAGTTAAGAACTATCTCTTCTAAAGCTGGTGCTACTCTCTGAACAGGGCATGAAACAGTAACTTGCCTTCTCATAATAAAAACAGAACAAAATAAAACAAATCAAAACTTTGCCCTCTCACCATAGACAACTGAGAAAAACATATGAAAGAGTTGAGTTTAGACACATGTATTTGCCATGTATACGTGCATAAACCTCATACAAAATGGATACACTATATTTTGCCAAGCATGTACTTTTTCATTATAGTTTTAGAATTAATGCATTGCTGTCAATTTAATTCTCTTTTTAAATATTCTGCTTGGAAAACTGTGTTCATGTGAACAGACATAAAATTCACAAATGCTTTGTAGTAATAAAAGGCGGGGAAAACAGGAAAGCCCAAATCTACATCCTGTGTGATTATCAATGGGAGACACGATATTGCTCAGATTTAAATAATTTTGTGTTACAAATCTCCAAATTCTTTTTTTTTTTAATTTTATTTATTTATTTATGGCTGTGTTGGGTCTTCGTTTCTGTGCGAGGGCTTTCTCTAGTTGCAGTGAGCGGGGGCCACTCTTCATCGCGGTGCGCGGGCCTCTCACTATCGCGGCCTCTCTTGTTGTGGAGCACAGGCTCCAGATGCGCAGGCTCAGCAATTGTGGCGCACGGACCTAGTCGTTCCGCGGCATGTGGGATCTTCCCAGACCAGGATCGAACCCGTGTCCCCTGCATTGGCAGGCAGATTCTCAACCACTGCGCCACCAGGGAAGCCCTCTGCAAATTCTTTTAGCAATGATAAATGAGAAACAACAAAAAATTTTAGAAATTCTACATAAGTGAGCCTTTGTAATCTCATATTTCTTAATCATGCTTACTAAAATTTTCTTTGTTCTTCTTAAAAGAACCTAATTTTGAACAGTGTAGGAAGAGGGGGAGAACTTACAATTACATTTATTATATACAATAACTTGAAATATTATTAACCTCTTTACATGGCTAATAGTACCAAGGTAAACTCTGTTGATACTAGTTAGATATACTCAAAAAATACCCCTATCCCTTTTACATTTCTAGAACACCTTCAAGTATGGATTTTATGCTCTAAGGAGAGGAAGGATTAATAAATACTGAGCACTCACATGGGTTCAAAACACATCATATGACAGACATAGTTTACCTGTAAACCAAGAAAACACATTCAGGTGAGCTTTATCTATATTTATTTAATACATTTGAAAATTTCTTATGATATCCTCATGGAAAAATGGAGAAACATGCTATGAATGGCAATATCACTGGGCAAGCATGTAATTGAATTAATGACCCTGTCCAAAGGTAATGATTGATTTAATATAAAGAGAGATTTCTTTAGATTCTCCTCAGTTGTGGCTGTGCATTTTGATCAATATTTTTTGTTTAAATATTGCTGTCATGCTTATGGAATTTCAAGGTGGTGGGAGATACAAGGAATAGCTAATATAATGAATGGTAAGATGGCCTGAATTTATCAAGTACAACAAACTGAAAACAGATGTAAATACCTATGCCTAGCTTTTTAATTGCCTGTGGCAATTAAAGGGAAGTTGGAACTTTATTACAAAAAAGTGGATGTGAAAAATTCTTAGTGGATTCAAATCCCAAAGGGTTTGAATGGACTAGCTAAAGTACCCTTGAATTGTATTTAACTGAATCCAAACTGTTCATTTGATTTTCTGCGAGCTCATTATGAATCAACAGAGTGATATAGCTGCCCAAAATGTTAGTCATCCTGAAATGCATTAATTAAAATATTTGTTCAGAATATAAGAAGTAAGAATAAGTACAGTTTTATCTGCATTCTTCAGACAGTCCTGGGAGTTGTTTGTTCTACATGGGTGCCTAATTGTGAAACTAGAATGCATCTAGAAAGAAAAATCTACAAAGCAGTACATATGTATTAAAAAGACTGATAAACTGAGAATATTTATCCTGAAAAAGGAAACTCTTAGTATGTCAGTTTGAGTCCCCCAAGAAGCAGATGTCAATTGGGACTGGATATACAAGACATTTATTGGAAAATGTCCATGAAGGTTAGAGGGGAGAGAGTGGGAGTGGGTAGCAAGTCTTAAGACTGACGAAGCACTGACACATGTGAAGGAAAGAAGAAAGAGAGGATTGCATAGGGAGAGCCTCAGAACACAGTTCACTTCTGAAAAAGTCTTGGCCAGATGTATGGAAAGTCCCTAAGGCACACTTGGCTTCTAAAGGGCCAGAACAGTGTCATTCTAGTATGACAGCTGTGTTCATTATCTGAGTGGGAGCAGATTAGAGATAGGATGTCCTCATGTCAGTGCCCCAGTGGATCCAAAGGTGCGGCCACTGGAGGCTGTCAATCAGGTCCACTTTTCCAGCAGATCTTCTGAAGGCACACCTCCGTGGCTTGGGGAGGCATATTAGCTATTTTTAGTTTTTCTAAAGAGCTGTAATATGGACAAAGGTCTAGATTTTTTTCTGTATGACTTCAAAGCAGAGATGGATACAAACTCAAACTTCATCAAAATATGAAAAATTTCTAATAATTAAGAGCTCAAAAATGTAATGAACAGTGTCTCAAGATGGTGAATAGTCGAGCCAGAAGTTAGACCAGAAGATCTGTGAAGTCCCTTCTCAAATCTTGAAGTCTAATGAGACTTAGGAATAAAGGAACTAAGAATAGGAGAAGCTCAAACAATAAAGGAACATGGTTTGTTCAAATGGTTATAAGGAGACTGGATTAGGAAGCTTTTATTTTTTTCTTTTGTAATAACGGTGCATTTTGCATTTCAGAAGAAAATAGTAAGGGATATACTAAAAATCCACTGCCTCTTATTAGCATGAACTGATTTTTTTTCCTCTGCATTGGATTAGAATCAGAGAACTGTAAACTGGACTTAAGTCATAACCTTCTGAACACTGATGTTCTGAAAAACATAGGTAACGTTTGCCTGCCCTTGGTTTTTTTTTAAAGCGTCCTTCTTTACTCTCCTTGTCAGCACAGCATACGTCCAAGCAAAAGTGTATTTCTAGATTTCAGTCATGTACTAGTTTCCGCTTCCTTTAGGGGATAAAAAATTTAAAAGCTTTTGCACTCAATATTTTCTCAGGCCAGTGAAAGAGTTAAGTAAGCTAAAATTAAGTCCTGGATATGAGAATTGAAAATCTGGCAACCAGCCCAGAGTCCATTTCCAAAAAGCAGCAGCTATCCCTAGCTTGTACAAAGGAGGTGGTTGCCCTAGCAACAGTAGCTAAAAAAGAAAATATGGCCGACAGGTACACATGCAGATTGCTCCAGAAAGAGGAGAGCAGCTCAGCTACCACCGCAATCAGTGTTAAGGAGTCATTTTGCAGATCTCGAGTTTTAAAGGAGAAGTCTAATTTCCAATTGCAGATATTTTCCCTGTGATGTTTATTTAGGTCGTGATCAATGTATTTCCTAATTCGCCATTTTATAGCAGTGGATGAGAATGAATACGCCCCCTAAACACGACCACTACAAATGATTGTCAAGATACATCAGCTTACTCAAAAGGCCTCTTTCAAGAAAGATTTGCTCAAAATAATATTGATTTCTTTTCCAAAGTCTTGAATTGAATTATTTATGTTCCAGTTCCTTTTTTACTCTTCTGCAGAACTGTGACTTGCGTATGAAACATTCAAACTTCTCAGAGTCTCCATTATTTTTTACATAATTATTTATAATGTACACTGTCATCTTTTTACGAAGAACTCAACCTTCTCAGCATGTTGTGTGTACTAATTTTTTTATCTGAATATTTCCTGATAAAATATTTTGTGGAATTAACCTTAGAGATTTGTGTGAGAGAATCTAAAATAGTAGTGGTGGTGAATACTGTTTCCTTGATTATAAAGGATGGATGCATTTTTCCTGGAAAGCTTGCAAATGTTGCTTACTAGAGTATCAGTTTCTCTAAATGTATACTTCAGGTTGATCTATTTATAGTTTTACCATAATTTATGAGTACAGTGTTGAGTTATTCAATCATACAGCAATCAGAACCTGAGCAAAAAGGGCATAAGCCAGCGCTTAGTGAACCAGTTTGTAATAATACGCTTTCACTCCCCACTCCCATTCCCAAATAGCCAGTTCCATTTTCAAAAAAGTATATGATACAAAGAATAAAGCCCTATACTCTTTTAAGACACCAGGATCCCAATCCTCATGTTTCTCTTGGCCTATGAAACAGCTTTAGTAAGGCCCTTAGCCTCCTGAGGTCCCAGAGACAGCATGATGCACTCTGTGTAAATAACCTCTAAGGTTCTTCTTGGCTGTGCTATTCCATGAAAATGAGCCATCGCCTACTGTGAGCACTAAGGTTCTGTTTGAACTGGTTCATTCTATTTTGATTAGAGCTTCTTTATCAAGTATCTTTACAAGTTTTCTCTGCATTAACACTCGTAATTTTCCTCAGTAAATTAAATACTACCAGCTTAAAAATTCTAGGTAAACATTCATTATGAGCAGTTAATGAAGGACTACAGTAGACACTACTCAGAGATATTCTGATGCATTTGGATCATCTGTTCCTTGGATCAGAGTATGAAATTCATGGGACAAATGTAAAAACACAAAGGAAGAGTGTATCGATTGTTTCTTTTTTTTTTTTTAACATCTTTATTGGTGTATAACTGCTTTACAATGTTGTGTTAGTTTCTGCTGTATAACAAAGTGAATCAGCTATACACATACACATATCCCCATATCTCTTTCCTCTTGCCTTTCCCTCCCACCCTCCCTATCCCACCCCTCTAGGTGGTCACAAAGCATGGAGCTGATCTCCCTGTGCTATGCAGCTGCTTCCCACTAGCTATCTGTTTTACATTTGGTAGTGAATATATGTCAGCGATTGCTTCTTAAGAATGTAGAATAACAAAAGTAGGGTAGGGCAGAAATAGACATATCTAGTTTTCCTTGGCATAGAGGCATGGTAGGGTAATTTCAGGGTTATCCATGATTAACTCTTTAATACGATATTTCTAAAATCTAACCAGAACCCTTTTAAAGGAAAAAAATATTAACCCACCTATCCACTGTTGATTTGTGTTACTTTGACATTTATACTTATAAATGTGTACAAACATAAAACTAGGTATAAACATCTTATGCTCAGAGGACTTAGCCATAGAAACAGATTAAATAGGAGCTAAATGATAAAGCCAATAAAATAAAATCGATGTTATTAATCTAATGTGATGAATCATCTTGAAACTTAATCTGTTTGAAATTTGAATATTGTACTGACTGCCACAGCATGGTTTTAAAAGCATTTGGCTGTAAAATGGATGGGTAGTGGGAAGCTGCTGCATAGCACAGGGAGATCAGGTCAGTGCTTTGTGACCACCTAGAGGGGTGGGATAGGGAGCGTGGGAGGGAGGCTCGAGAGAGAGGGGATATGGGGATATATGTACACTTATAGCTGATTCACTTTGTTGTACAAACGTGATCCAAGCATCAAAAAACATGAGGAGCAGTTCTAGTGCAGCTATCGATGGGATTCAACACATGATCATGGAATCCAAACTTACTTTTCTCTCAGTGATCATCA
The DNA here is from genome assembly GCF_949987535.1 of Balaenoptera acutorostrata. Lineage (NCBI taxonomy): Eukaryota > Metazoa > Chordata > Mammalia > Artiodactyla > Balaenopteridae > Balaenoptera > Balaenoptera acutorostrata. Next base: position 18,173,734 of record NC_080065.1, on the reverse strand, counting down.
AAATAAAAACAAATTCAATACATTATTGTAGAATATTCACAAAGCTTCAGTTGGAGAAACAGAAATCTAGTGGATAATTATGTCCAAAATAAATTATTTTGATTCTAAAAATTAGTTAATAAATATAGTTTATTAGTTTCTTAATTAATAAAAATAGTTAATTTTGGTTTTAAAAAGTTCTTGCTTTCCAAGGTAAGTAGCCTCAAAAACCCAATCTCTTTATGCATTTGCACAGTTGATTGAATAACCAACCAAGCAGCATTCTACCTCCTTTCTCCATAACTGTCCTCCTCTTACAGTCTGAAAAAAGCCAAATTCTCACTTTCATAGACTTCCTTCCAGGTAGGGGTGGGAACATGATTTTATTGAGGCCAATGAAATAAAAGTGGAGGACTGCTTTCAATTTCAGAAAGTGTTTTGTTTTCCTGATAAAAGTGACAGGTATGAAATTATAAATTGCTTGTACTCCCTCTTCCCTTTTGCTCCTGCTTTGAACATAGTTTTTTTGTTGTTTTGTTTTTTTTTTTACTTTTTTGATCTCTGGAGCAATAACAGACACCTCATAACCATGAGGGGCCAGGACATTAAGTGTGGTAGAAAAGAAAGATAAGAAGAACCTGTGTCCTTGGTGATTTATAGATGTTTTTTCTAAATTTCTTAGTAGGTAAATAATGTAAGTCCATATAGTTTAAGCCATGGTTAAGCCACTGTGTCTTGTAGCCAGAAGCATTTCTGATATAGAGATCCAATATTATTTTCCAAATCACCAAATTTTTTACTGATGAAAAATAATCATGAGCATGGAGTGGGAAACTTGGTGAACTATATTCCATTTACTCCACATGGTATTCCACATTACACTTTATGTTTTATGTTCCAAAATTTCAAAGTTTATTTGTTGTCCTTTGTTCTGATACTAACTACCTGAACTCATGTATAATATTGATGCTAACTTGCAATAGGAAACATGGCTCTTTTTTACAGAGGTGTTGAAATGGTTTATAGTGTTTAATCCTGTCCCTGAGTATGCCGCCACCCCCAACCTACAGTACTTTCAATTCTATCTTAACACAGTTGCCTTCTTCCATGTCTTAGATATGACATACTGCCTGCTACTTGGATTTTGCATGGTGTGCCCCTTACAACCCATTCCTCCTACCTCTCCTTTAGCTCCAATTTACCCTTCAGATCTAACCTAACACTTCAGTCCTCAAGAACATTTCTTGGACCCCCCCCAGCATAAACCAGGTTCTTTGCTCTAATTCACAGGAAGCCTTTCCTTCTGAGCACTTTTATCAACCTGAAATGACACAATTATTACTATATTTGAGTCTCAATTTCCCCTACCAGTCTCTTTGCCTGAAACCCCATGTGCTTTATGCTCACTAATCCATCTCTGTACCTAGCACAGTGTTAGGTACCTGGTAGGTACATAATAAATATTTGTCAGATCAGTGAATAATTTAATGAATGAATAAATAAGTGAATGGAAAATGGGAATAATTTAATGATATTTCAAAGGCAACAAATATTGAGAACTGATAACCTCTGTTGGTTATAAAAATCTTGTATTTCAATGTGTGTATTAAGACTACTAAGCTTCAGATCAATTATATGGAAATAAAGAGTCCTATTCATTTGATAATCCAGTGTTAGTGCTTTGGAAATTCAGCAAGGTACATAAATGAAATTATGATTCTGGATATTAATGTAGAGAAAATGAGGTTCTCTGTGAAGCATATTAAGTTATCTATTACTTACAGATTAAATTTCTCTTTTTCTCACTGTCCTTTGCTAGAGGTAATCATGTTTCTGATTTACCTTTCTAAAGGTTTATGCATCACAAAATAATAGTTAAATATTCTGTGTAAGATAATTCAGATGCCACAGGAAGTTTTATTTCCATTGAAAATCTGAATCCCATGAAAGAATGATGGTTTCAAAATTTATAGTTACCAAGGCAAAAACATCTCATTATACTAAGTTCTTTTGTAAATTCTCAAATGTAACTTTTCTTCCATTATATATGAGTTTGCATGTGTTAAATGAAAGTCAAATATATCACTGTCTAACGTCTTCCATTTTACACATGCCTTAAATACCCTTTACCTAAATTTTGGAATGAAGAGAATGTGATTACTTGTTCTAATCTCTTCTGATTTGCTTGTACTCCCTCTTCCCTTTTGCTCCTGCTTTGAACATAGATTTTTTGTTGTTTTTTAAATGAATTATTTAATGAGTTATTTTAATTAATTTTTAAAGTGACTGTGTTCTCTTTTTCTCTGTATCATTTATCATGCCTAATATTTTCTTCCATTATAACCATGGCTTAAACTATATGGACTTACATTATTTACCTACTAATCAGAAACAATAGGAGGTAAACTATAAAAGATGAAGAACAAAAAAGTTAAGATGTAAAGCTTCAAGGAAAAAAAGTCTTGCAAACTATGTATTTTTAAACGATTAATTAATATTCTGTTCAATATTAAACTATTTTGGGAGTTAGTCCAAATGCGTGTGAAGAAAATATTAGGCATGATAAATGATACAGAGAAAAAGAGAACACAGTCACTTTAAAAATTAATTAAAATAATTCATTAAATAATTCATTCCTTTACCTTTAAATGAATTTGATATTGGCTTAATTTAGTGGTGTTAAATATGACCACACTTAGGGACCATACTGAAAGCTAATAAATATTATGTTCATTTATAATTTTAGACTTTATTCTATTGTCCTGATTTTAAAGATCATCAAATCAGCCATATATTTTTGTTGTAAGAAACAATCCATCATTTCAAATTGAGCAGATATCCCCATATTAACAAAATTAACTTATTTCAATACTAAATTTCAAATTGTGAAAATACTAACTCTTACCACCAAAGTAAAATAATTGATCCATCGAAATGAATAGCCATTAACTCAGATTAAGTCAAAAATACATATTGACTTGATAGAAAGTTGAATTGTTATGACATGTTATCCAATGAGATGTTATAAGTGGAGCTGAGGGAAGAAGTTACCCTTGTGAACATGAGTGTCATGATATTTATTATGGAAAAAAATAGTAGGTTTCCAAGAGGACTAGGTTTGATATGAAGATCATGGGGATTATGAGCTGGATGATCAGGAAAAAGAACTCACATTCATCCAATCCAGTTGCAAACCAACCATCCCATCGGCATTCTACTCATATAAAAGGTTTTCTATCACTATTATAAGACATCTGTAGTCAGATAAAAACATGGCACATTTAAGAAACTAAAAGAAGGCCCACATGTCTGGAAGTGAGAGGCAGAGGAAGGAAAAAGCATTAAATGAGAAGAGAAAGTACAGTGGACTCCAGATTTTTCAGGACTTTGTAGGCCGATGTCTACTCTTTTGATGCTAAGAGTAGTGAGATGATGCTGAAAGGATTTAAAAAGGGGAAGTGACTCAATTAAATTGTATTTCTAAGAGATCATCTGTGCAATTACCATACTATTCAACAAGTGCACTCTTGGGCATTTCATCCCAGAAAAATTAAAACCTGTACAAGAACATTCATAGCAGGTTTACTTACAATAGCCAAAAACTAAAAACAGAATAGATGGCCCTCAGTGAGTGAATAAATAAGCAGACTGTGGTCCATCCATACCATGGAATACCATGGAACACCATGGAATATTATGGAATACTACTCAGCAATAAAGAGAGATATCTATTGATTCATGTAATAACTTGGATGAATCTCAAGGAAATTATGCTAAGTGAAGATGCCAATCTCAAAAGATTTAATATTGTATGATTCAATTTACATAACTTAAAATGACAAAATTATAGAAATGGAGAACAGATTAGCGATTGCTGGGGTTTAGGAATAGGGAAAGAGTGGGTAATGGGAAATAGGTGAGTGGTTATAAAAGAATGAAGAGAGAGATCATTGTGGTGATGAAACTGCTCTGTATCTTCAATATGATGGTGGGTACAGGAACCTACAAATTCATATTTATGCATATAATAAAATTGCATAGAACTAAATACACATTCACACACACACTAATAAGAGAAAAACTGGGAAAATCTGAATAAGATTGGTGGGTTTTATCAATGTCAATACCTTCATTCTGATGTTGTACTACATTTTGCAAGTTTGGCAAATTACCATTGTAAGAAAGTACATTAAGGGTGTATGGGATCTCTCTGTATTATTTTTTACAACCACATGTGAATCTACAATTATTTTAAAAAATAATTTTTGAAAAGATGCTCTGGTTACAGTGATTACAATGGGTAAGAAAGGATAGTAAGAGAAGAGTTGGGGGGCTTCTTCATTTGTTCAGTATCTTCCACGTCACATGCTGGTGAAAAAGATTCCCTCCAAATACTTGGATTTAGAGTGTACCAATATCATAGGCTTGTGACCTTGTATTTTGTTGTTTCTGTTTACCTTCTTTAGCTCCTTGATAAGAGATAGTAAATTTATTAAGACCAATGATTGTGTCTTATCAAAGTGTATAACTCCTATGACAGCCGGCAGCAGGGCTTAGATATTAGATATCAGTTCTATATTTTTTAATAAATTACTGGATGCATGTGCATATGCTAGGAGCCCACGACCCTTCATAACAATTTGGTTTTGCTATAATTAGCTGCTGCAAAAAAAAAAAAAAAATGACAGAAGGGAGGAAGACTATTGTTCCTGCCCTTAGGTATGAATAGTGTTCAGTGGGTCACTGAAGTGTTTATTTAGAACACAATTCACTGAACCTACAGTTAAAAGGGTGTCTTATAGAAGCCCTGTCATCTATCTCCCTCATTTTTACAGAGCAGAAATGTCATGTGACCTTCCTGAAGACCCAGGGGCCAAAGGTGGCCAAGAAGCAGATAGTGATTGTGTAGCATAAGAGTCAATTTACTTTGAAGCACATCGGGTTAGGAGAAGCTCACCTCAGTTAGGGATTAAAGTTGTTTCTAGCTGACTGAAAGCAGATCACTCAGTTGGCATCTTGTGGAACAAGTCAGTATGTATTTATTAGCAGATCAGTGAAGGGTTCCACAGTGTCTGAGGGCCTTTCTACAAAGCCCTGATAAAACCAGAGAAGCCAAAGAAATCACTGCATTCCGCACATACTTGAATGACCGTCATTCTCCCTCAAAATCCATTTTGAGAGAAAATATATAACAACAGTAAATTTTCTTATCTATAAAAAGCACAGTATTCTTATTTTAACATAAACATAAACATAAAGGATGTTTGAGAGATGCAATGTTACACATGCTGTGGGCAACTAAGAAAACCATAACAGAATTATAAAGAAAACATTCAAGGACAATATCAGAATATAGTGGGGTATTGTTACATAGACCAGTGGCTTTCAACCAGGTTGCAAGTTAGAATCACTTAAGAGTTTTAAAAATATCAGTATCCAAATACAAACCCCCAAATTGAATCAGAATATTTGGAATGGGCCTTTGGCCTTGATTATTTGTCATTTATTATAATTGTTTTTGTTGTGACTATTAAAGTACCTCAGGGATTTCTCACATGCAGACAAGTTTGGGAACCACTGACATGAACCAAAGGCAAAAATCATACACTCAAAAATGCTGCATCCTGTCCCAAAAAATATTTTCCTTCATTTATCTTACTGTCTCTCTCATCTTTACTAAATAATAAGCTTCCTGTAACTCAAATTTCATGAGTTGTTATCTTCTGTTCTTGCCTAGAATTCCAGAAATTCAAGATGAAGGAGAATAGATATCAATCTACTATTGTTATTTTACACAAGACACAGAAATTATTATAAACATAAATATTCCACTTGAGGCTGTGTCATCAGATGCATGAATAGAAAAAGTAACATAGCCCTTTTTTTCCTGTTCATAGTCCTAGACCCCAAAGTGAATAAATCCCTTCAAATGGACCTGATTCCAAGGTGATAATGTATACAAAAAGCTAGACCTCATCTTGTTCCTCTTCTTTTGAAAATGGTTCTAAACTCAGACTATTTAAGGAGGTACTGGGTTTGCTTTCCAGGTAATGTAAATAATGATGTTTCATAACATCTCCAGATAATATTACAAAAATCACTCCATCAAATAGTGTCTTGAATAGGGTTGCCTCCAAACAGGAAAAGAGACCAAAACCTTGAAACAAAGGAATGCATCAGCATCATGACATGGTGAGGCCATGACCAAGAACAGAACACTCCCAAGATAAAAGGAAAAATGACACCTTTGAATCACTAGATATCAGATGCATTCTGAGTAGCACCAAATATCTAGGATGTAAAATGGACTTGTGCCCTGAGGAATCACTGCCAAGGTCAGCTATTTATTCCTTCTCTGTTGTTTGGGAAAGCTTTGAGGTATAAGAGATTGAAGGTAGACTGAATAAACTTGGTGGCAATAAAATAAGAAAAAGCTTAGGAAATTTTTATACCTTTGATATGTCTGCATTCCTCCCTTGAAAGCATGACTCATAGTTAAATTTAATTCATTCAGTATCTCTTGAATCCTGAATAAGTCCTTTGGGAGTATGGAGAGTACAGAGATGATATACAAAGATTTTGTGACCTTAAACAGCTCATACTCTAGTGAAGAAATGAGAGAGTAATAATTATGAAGGTATCTGTATGATTAAACCTTGTATACCTCTAGTAAGACTAGAGGTTTCCAACTGACAGCCCCAGTGGAATGAGGAGGTAAGGACCATGAAACTCGAGAGTCTTGGAATTGCCTCAGCCATTCCTGTGATGTCATTTATCCCTGAGTGATTCCAGTCACTGTTACAGAGTTCCATTTTATGTCAGAGAAGTCTCTCACCAGACGCCAAAGATGGGACAGAAAACTTGCCTGTATTGTATAAGTTCTCTCAATAAAATGTTGGTCAGAGTGATTCAAAAAGGAATAAAGTCCCATGTGCAAGTTAATTTCTGGAGGCTGGAAGTTAAGCTACAAAATCTTGTCCCATGCCTTGTCCAGGAAGTCTGCCTTTGAATTGATTTGCACTATTATCACCATCATTTGGGAAGGGACTTCTGCTTTGGTTGTCCAGGTTGAGGAATCTATTTTCTGTTTAGTCTAGCAAAACGTGAATTATTTACCAATTGAAGATAAAAGACCAATGTAAAGGTAAACATTGTTGGTATATTTGAAGAGGAAGAGTAGATTTTTGGAAAAGTAGACTTGGGCAGGAATGAAAGAGAAAATAAAATTTTAGGAAACTTCGCATCCTCTAAGAGACGCTAGCAAAGAATTCTAGCAGTAGATGTATCACTTAAAGAAGGAGGTCCATCCAGCAGCTGTCAACGAGTGGCTGCTACTGAAACCTAAGACCCAAATATGTTTTTTTTTAAATATAAGAAATTTCCCTTTAGAAAGATGATGGAGTTGTGAAGTTGTCATTATTGTAACATCAGACATGGGCAGCTGTAGCACAAGAGCCCCCCATAAGGATCAAGACCTGGGAAGCCAGGCAAGGAATGGTTAAGACTCTGATAGCTTATCAAACTAGCAAACATTTTTTTTAAAAATTTATTAAATCTGCTGTTGGCAACTGTACAGGAGAAAAAGTAATACCCTCCTAAGCTATCAGCAGGAGTTTGGCAACAACTATCAAAATGTTAATATTCCTACCTTTGAGCAGAAATTCCATTTCTGAGACTGTATACAAAGGAAGCAGTGGGCAAATGTGTAAAGATACTTGTAGAAATGTACCCATCCTGATGTTCTATATGATATTAAAAATTGGAAATACCTCAATGCCGATAAAGAAGAAATAAGTTATATAAATCACAGGAGGACCAACAAAATCCAGGTGACCATTAAAATGCATGATGGAAATCTTGGGCTCTTGTGTATGTAGAAAGATATAAATAACATTTTTACAGTCAAGTTAAAATACTGATAAGGAATAGTATGAATAGTAATTTTTTTTTATTTATAAAATGTATATACACAGAAGAAACTCCAGAGAGTAGAAAGTCAAATGTTTAAGAATATACAAGAAATAATTAGCAATAATTATCATTGGACAGGACATTTCATCTTGGCATACTTTATGTCCTTCAATACACACTCTTATATTTTCTTCCTTTGTTTACTATTTCCATATTTTCTGAAACTTAGCATTAATGATATAGTATTTTATCATTAAAAATAAACAATGACTTGTTTCCTGTTTTTGTAACTCTTCAGTTAGTAGCCTTTAGAGGTTTGTGGTTTTCAGAGGTCAGGAACAGAAAAGAGGTTAGGAATCCCACATGCCATTTTGTTTAGAACCCAGCACTCAGATTGTAGGGTCACAAATTTCATAGGAAAGCAAAGGCTGCCAGCCTTGACCAAAGGGTCACATACATTCTTGGGGAGAATCTAAATACTTCAGTACTTTCCCAGAGTGAAGTACTCAGAAGCATCGTTTAGTAATCACCTGCATCTACATGAATTATGCCTTATTCTACTGGGCCTCCTTGTAATTTTTAATACTGTTAATCATACACTCCTTTCCAGAATTATTTTCTTCCTTAACTTTTAATACATCACTCTCTCCTGCGTGGTTAAAAGTAAACTCCAGTCTCTGTGAATTTCTTTTTAAACTCTTTTCTGGCTCCCCTTTTGTTCTCATCCTGTGAAAATAATTATTCTTTAGAGTTCTCTCCTTAACCCTCTTTTAATTTTCTTTTTGCGCTCTTCCTGAATAATCTACTTCACATTCAGTCTCATCTACTCCTCATTAGATTTGTCCACTAATTATTTTGGACCCAAACCCAGATCATTTTTCTGAGCTCCTGCCCCACATACACATCTGCTCCTTGGAAATTTCCAATTAAATGGCCCAGACTCCTAAGCCAAAGTAAATGTATTACCCCTACATACACACACACGCACACTCTTCAGTCAAACGCATTTCTGTATTTTCTTTTTGATGAGTGACACTCTCCTCAACCTCTTTAAATACCAGAGCCTTCAGAGTCAACAACTTATTTTCCCTCACTAGTCCGTAAAGTCCTATGAATTCTACCTCCTAAACATCTCACTTGTCTTCCACTTTCTACCTGCGCTACCACTACCTTGCTTTAGACTCTCTTTGTATTTTCCTTAGTTATTCTAATAACTCTTAAATGGCCCCCAGGTCTTACACCAAGCTAAGTTTCTCTCGATATACATACCTAATCATGTCATTCCCCTATTTAAATTCTTCACAGGACTATCACTGACTTCAAATTTGCCATGACCTTTTCTTACCTCTTCAGACTCAGCTATCCTTATGTCCACACATATACTGTATCCTTAATGTCCTTTTAAAGTACTGTACTTCCTCATCCCTCCATAAATTTTTTTTCATGCCCTCTACTTTCAATATTCAACTTATCAAGGACCCACTCCAGAGCCACTGGAAAATTAACTAGAAATGCCCTAAGCAGGAGACAATTCAGTATCAAGAGAGTTGTTATTCTGGAAGTCTGAGATGACATAATCAGGTAGAGAACCAGAATCAATTTCAAGAAAAATCAAGATCAGTGAAGTTAAGAATGTTCCTGCAAAACAATATTGCCCATAAGGAAAAAGAAAGAGAAAGCCATAAATAAGAGAGGTTAATTTGTGGTCAGTATAGTTTAAAAAGGAGAAATACAGTTAAGAAAAGAGGTCTTAGCTAGTAGTTCAGACCTGAGACAATAAATTGACAGTCAGTACTGGCAAGCCCCTTTTATTTGGATACCAGGTCCTTTCAAGGAAATGAGGAAAAGGACCAGGTTAATTGCAGAACACAAGCTGGGGTGGCTGGAACAATTGTAATCATCCTCCCAGTGGTCAGTTCTACCAGTCTCTCTAGCCATGGTTGATTGAGTCCAGTGTACAGACATGTGACTCAAGCTAGACCGAGATTCTCTTCTTTAGGAATTTGTGAAGTAGAACAGGGACAGGCAGAGACAATCGGCAGTGTGAGTTGAGTTACATCATAGCAATGGCCCCTTGAATTGCTGCTTCTGATCTCCCCAAGCAGCCATCGTTTCCTTCCTTCTGGAGGTTTGGTTTGGACTGCCCAGAATCTGTTACTAAATTTCCTTTTTGACTTGAGTACACCAAAATATTTCCAAATTATCTGAGAACAAAGCAAGTTGGAGAAAAATATGTTCAATATGATTCTTTTGTACGAAAAAAGAAGTGTGCTTAAAATTTAGATTTAAAACAACATCAGGGCTTCCCTGGTGGTGCAGTGGTTGAGAGTCCGCCTGCCAATGCAGGGGACGTGGGTTCGAGCCTTGGTCTGGGAAGATCCCACATGCCGCGGAGCAACTGGGCCCGTGAGCCACAACTACTGAGTCTGTGCGTCTGGAGCCTGTGCTCCGCAACGAGAGGCCGCGATAGTGAGAGGCCCGCGCACCGCGATGAAGAGTGGCCCCCGCTCGCCGCAACTAGAGAAATCCCTCGCACAGAAACGAAGACCCAACACAGCCAAAAAATAAATAAGTAAATAAATAAATTTATTTAATAAAAACAACATCAAAGTAAATCTGAGCCCCAGAAATGTTGATTTCCAGTGTGGGTGGCAGGTGCCTGCTGACTTTTGTGACTGAAGCTAGCTGCTCTTCTGCTTGGTGGTGTGGCCTCTGGTTGGCATCATGCAACTTGATTGTACATCTTACAAAAATACTCGACAGAGATGGGCAGGCATCAGTGAGGAGCAGCATTTGATTAAGGGCAGGGTCTTAGAGGAATCTGTATCACAAGCACTCCCTTCAAGAGGATCCCTCAGGAAGAAATGTTTCCTACACACCTCGCCACTTGGAGTTGATGGATAGGTCAACAGTTTAAAAGTTTGCTTTCCAGCAGGTAAGTAATTAAAATGTAATGTTGGGAGAATTAGGGCAGGATTATCTCAGTGAGAGAAGTAGCCATACATTCATAACAAAGTAAATCATTCCAAAAGAATCATTGTTTAAATTGACTTATGTAGCACAGGCAGAAGGGAACACCAGAATTGAGATAAACCAAAATTATAACTGCAAATATCCACTCTGTGATGCATCAGAGATTTGGGCAAAAACAGGAGAGTGTGTGGTAGAGACAGTGGTCACCAGTATAATACACTGAGGATGATTCAGGATGAGGAGTGAGTAGGCGCTGAAAGAATCTACTTGGAAACTCTTTTCAATACGTCTCTCGATCTACAAGTTCATTACTCTACAACAGCATTTACCCTACTGGGATCATTGATGTCTTGTAGATGTGCCCCACAAAGCTTAGCTCAACAGGAGAGGAACAATGGGTTCACCTCTGGGTTCCCAGCACTTAACAGAGTACCGACCATGGGGAAGACCACAAATGGTTGGTGAAAGCATGTTGAATGAACTAGGGCATTAGCATGCTATTTGGAGCACAAAAGTAGTATTTTAATTCAGTCTAGATGACTGCAAGAAAATGACAGAAGCCAATATATTTAAATAAAGGTATTTCTGAAAATGCAAATAATACTTTTATACAACATTCTTTTTCAGATTGTAAATAATTACCTTATTCTTGGAAAAACTTTCAAACATTAAACTGATGCTGGAAATAGGAGGGAAAAAAGTAAATCCAATTTGCTTACAACAAATTAAAGTATGCATTTTCTTCTTTTGCCAAATCCCCATATTCTAGGAGAGTAATAACTTTGCTCTTCCTGCATGTTTTTGATCCTCTAGTAAGTGTTTGTTAATCTTTAACCTTAGCAGGGGTCAATCGCAACATGCTTAACAAAGAACCATCCCTTTGCTTACACACCAAGTAAAACATTTGTGCTGTTTTATTGAACACTAAGAACTGTACCTTTTAAACATTGCCTATTCATGGTGTGGTCATACCTTAAAATGTTCTGGTACCTGTCAAAGAACTATTTATTTGAAAATACCAGCTCCAGCTTTGAAATATCAGAATACAGAATCAAAATCTGTAGACAATGAGAAATGAGAGTAAATCTAATTGCATTAAGATTTGTCCATAATCAAAACATGAGCCTGATCTCTTACAGAGATCCTAGTGTTCTTCAGCTGAAAAGAACAAGTAAAATAGTTACCAGATAAGCATTTAAAGTTCCATTTTAATCAGTTTCTCTAGTATGTATAGAAAGACAATTTAAAAAAATGTCAAAGGAATTGCCATGTATGATGAAGCCATTTCTCTTAATAAATATGTACAAAAGCTTCAGCACTATTGTGAATTAAGCGGAACCTGGAATTGCATTTTACTTGTGAAGAAATGCAAAGTAACAGAACAAGAAGCCCTCCAAGAGGTTTAATTTGAATGTTTTAATATTCCATATGTATTTTTTCTCCACAGTATTTCAATGTTCAGAAAGGACATTGTTAGTATTACTCCAGAACTGTATGTAGAGACACTACAGCACAGTGGAAAAGCATGGATTTAGAATGAGTTGGAACTCAATATGAATACCCACCCCACTACTTTTAGCAAGTTATGTAATCCACTTGAAGCTCAGTCTATTCAACTGTAACATAGGATGAATGATACCCACCTCCTTGAGTTGACAGGAGGAGGAAAGCAAGTGGGAAAACATCAAATTCCTGGTACAAGGTAGGTGCTGGAGAAATGTATCTATTTGAGAGGTTTACCAATTTTTTTAAATGAAGATTTGGGATACAAAGGAACAGCATACAAAGGAGGAGAGGAAAGACAAATATAGATTGCAAAATAGAAGAAAACTGTGCTGAGGTCTAAATGTCACTTGTGGATAAAAATCTGTGTTGGTTTCCGATGCCGTTACCATAGTGCTCAGTCAGCCGTCAGCATGCGGTCCCCTTAGCCCTTTGGCATTCAGAAAATGATCACTTAGCCCCTGAATTTATGCTTTGATGGATCTGACAAAGCCTTTGCTAAATTGATGCCCTTTCATGTGCCGTTGTCTCTGCAGAGTGAGAAAACCCTGATAGAAATAATAGCTGGAATAATTCAGGAAAATAGCCTTTCATTCACTGCCTTTTGGACTGAATTCAGAGAATCTGTATTTTTACATATATTGCCTTAGACAAACTCCACTTGAGATTGAAAATGTTTTCCATTTTTTTATTAGCTATCATTAGCATTCCCCTCACTTAGCTGTTATTTATGTGCCTTCAAGTTTTGGACCTCAGTTTTTCAAACATTTGGAAAATGTACTGTCTAAATAAACAATATGGTAAGAGTATCTGTTGAATTCCACTAATCCCATCATCTTGACAAGGAATTTTTTTTTTAGAAAAGAAAAAAAAAAAAAAAAGAAAATTTCTCATGTTCCTGCCCAGAGGAGCACTAATGGGTTATAAACCCTTTCAGAGTCATAGAGCAGAGAGAAAAATGGTTGCCTTGGTAACAAGGCAGACCAATCAGCCGCATACACTCTCCCCAGAGCATCTAATTTATTCAGCAAATGCAGGCTAGAACAGGTGGCAAACCTAAATGATGCCAAAAAGCTTTAGCTCTCGAACATACGTACCCTCCACAATTTCTTATACGCAAAGATTCATTCTTGTCCCTCATAAAGGAATAGTTAACAAGGTACATTTCAGTGTGGAATACAACACATTAGTAGTCAGAAGAGCTATCTGCATTTGTCGCATTTGAATTTTCTGGCAAAAATAAAGGTATGTGATTTCAAGAAATGATTGCTACTGACAACTTAATTCTACTAGTTACTTTGAAAAGTGGAGGTCATGCTAAATCCTATTATAAAATTCTATTACTTGTATTTCAATAAATGAAATGTTATTGTGAATTTTAATAGCAAGAGAGTTTATCCCTAGATTTCACAATTCTTGCTTTCAGATAATAAACAGTCACAGAAATTTCAATTCCTTAAGCCATCTGAAAGCACATAGGTGTTTGTAAATAATTCTCAATTGTAAAAGGAGAAAAGAGGGAAAAATACCAAACTAGTTAAAGCTCTATTTATTATAGCATTAAGTAATCCTATTAGCTATATCTAAAGTTATTGTAGAACAATCTGGAAAACAATAAGGCATAAACTTTTTTCATACTATATAAGGACTTTTATAATCCAGGTCCACTTTCCTTTTCCAACCTCATCTCCAAACACACTCTCAAATACATCCTGATCTCCAATCAACAGAACACCAATGAAATCTGCTCTTCACATTTCTGCACTTTGCATTTGCTGTTGTCTCTGTCTTAGAATGTCTTTCCAGCCCTGGACTCTCTGCTCAATGTTTATCTATCCTTCAAAGCTAAGATCAAGCATTTTCTCTCCCCAAAAGCCTTTTGCCACCTCCCCAGGAAGAATTACAAGCATCCTGCTGTGCTTCCTCTACAAGTAATGCCATTGTTTGTATCTGTAGCTACCGTCTTCCTCAGATTGAGTCCCCCAGACCTTAAATGTAGGGACTATGTTCCATTCCCTTCTCATCTCCAGAGTAGTATCTGGCTCACAGTAGGAAGTCATAAATATTTGATAAAAGAATGAATTAATGAACACAATTGTACATGATTAACACAAAATCTGCACAAACCTAATATATGACAAAACGTTCTCAGAAAGTAAAATAAAAATCTCACGAATTTAGACAAAGTATAATCAAGTGTGCTTGTATGAATAAAGAATCTATTTTTTTTAATGAGTGGAAACTTTCTTTGAAGTCCCATATACAGTTTCTCTTTTCAAATCCGAATGTCAGTCCGTCATCTAAGATGTGAATCCTGCCCATTCCTCCTTTCAAAACATCTCTACCAAAAACCACAGGCTTTCAAGAGCAGAGCTTGCAAATACTGGACCAGACTTAGTACACATTCAATGTGGCCTTCCTACTTCCCAGTACATAGTAATCACATAAGTGTTTATTGGAAAATGACATTTAAAACAGGAGCCAATTTGCTAGGAAGTTCAGGTCTTGGTGTTTCTCTATTGATCTGGTTTTGAAGTCTTCCGATTGTTTCCAAAGGTGACCCTTGCTGCCTGAAGATGTTTCCTTGGCAACAGGGATGACTGCTTCCAGCATGTAAAGAAAAGGCATCTCTGTTTTATAATTGACTACCACCCAGAGATGCTATGCTGCTTCAAAGAAAGCAAGAAACCCTCATTTTTAAGTACCAGATTAGCTCTCCAGTTAGTGGGCTGCATGTTACTCTGGAAAACAAGAGGTGGTAACAATTATCTGGCAATAGTTTCCTCATTTCATCAAGAGGAAACAAGCTCCATATAGATGCATTTGCATTCCCTTTCTCTAATTATCCCACATGCCTGCATATGCATACACACACGCACACACAAGCACACACACATACACAACACACACACAAATACACACATTTTCTTTTTTTTTTTTCATTTTCTGCAGTAAAGCTTTTTACTTTCTATCAAATCTCTCCTTTCTGTATTGCCTCTGTTTTACTTATTTTCTATTTTCAGTAACAGCTTCTTTGCACATCTCAGTTTCCAACAACAACCAAATTACAAATCTGAGTTAAGTGTTAACTTATCATGGCCAAAAAAAGCTTGGTTAGAGACACTGGCATTTGATCAGCTTGTATAACCCCATATTATTGCAAAAGGAGATGAAAATATAAAATAGATCTTGAGATCAGAGTTGTTTACGACCAATTCCTCTTTAATTCACATTCGCTCATATATTCTTTTAAATAGTATAGCAACATTTTGTTATGCTTTATTGCATTCCCAAAGCAATTTGAGAACAGTTTCCTTGATATCAATGAAAGGTCTTAATGTCAATTTCATATAATTGCACAGACATACCACAAAAGGGGTTGAAAACCTAATGTGTCAGACATACCTCCATATTAGTGGAATTATTTTGTCTGGATTCTGTACTCAAAAAAAGGGGGAAAATTAATGAGGTTATATAGAGTTGTGCTGGGGAAAATTCTTCCTAAAGGAGGTTTCCAGATATCATTTTATGCTAATTTCAGTAGGTAATAACTAAATAAATTAGATTTTTAGAGTGGATAATGGTATATCAAAAGGCTCAAACTCATAGTCAATTTTTTCAATATAGAATGTACAGAATCCTAAGTATGAACAGTAAAAGTACAATGATTTCTTTCATACCAGAAGTATCCAAGGAATATACATTTTTAAATATTATTCAACAGGTAGTGTTATAAATCGATAGATTTACAATGCATTTAATTGTAATAAAGTCAGAAGTTTAGACATGCAATGGACCTTAGAAATAATGCAATCTATTATTTTATATGTGAGAAAATAAGCACCAAGAACGAGTAAGAAACATGCCAATACAAATTGATCTCAGACCTTGGACAAATATAAGAAAGTCTCTTGATGCTTATTTGCTTATCATATAAAATGTTCACCATAAATTTCCTGAAGATAAGAATTGTACTTTGCCTTTATTGTTAACTGTTTTATTTTATAAGATAATGCTCACTTTCAACAACCTCTATAAATTATTTATGCATGCAGCATCCATTAGGAATACTTCCAACTAAAGGTAACAGAAAACACCATTTATAGTGACTTGATAAATATTGGTTCATTTTTCTGACATTAACAAGGAGTCTTGAGAGAGGCAGTTGGCATTGATTCAGTGGTTTTAGCATGTTACAGCTGGCATTTCTGAAATTCCTTTAGAATTTCCTCATATTTGTCTCCTCATGGTCACAGAATGGATGCAGGAGCTTTCGGCATCCCGATCTGCCTTCAAGAAAAAAGAGAAAAGGAGCCATGCCAGACATCTCTTTCCCTTATATTAGGTAAACAGAGCTCTTAGCAAGTTTATGCTCATGTCTCAGTGTCCAGAACCAAAGAATATGGTCACTTTCACTACAAGAAAACCCAAAAATTTGAGAACTTAGTTTTTCACCTGTTATAACAGAGGTGACAATGGAAAAATGAATTTGAAATACCTGAAGGTGAGCTAAAATGTTAGATGCTTATTTTTAGATAGATAGATAGACAGACAGGTAGACGATAGATGATACACACACACATACATACATACATATAAATAGAAAGGAGATAGAAAGAAATCAGGAAAGAAACAAATCAAGAAAGAGGTCAAGAAAGAAAATAGAGAAAAATGTATTCCACTTCAGTTTTAAATTAGAAAAATGAGGCATTCAGAATGAGAAAAAGAGATGATAGGAAACTAGATATAAATATTTTCCAAATGTCTTCTGTGGTGGAATCTCAGATGCTCAGTGGACAGGTTTCACGAGTACCCAAGGCAGGCCAGCAGAGAAGGTATAGCAATGCCAGTGGACATTAATAAACTGTGTGTTTTGCCAGTTGGTAGGTCAAGGGAAAGTTCCAGGGAAACTATTGTTAATAACCTTAATTACTTATGAGTGTCCCAAAATTAAAATCACTACACTGTGTGAATCATATAAAATAATTTTTGCACAGTCTTCTAACAGTGAATTTGGAAGAACAATATTATTACAAACTATTTATTGTTTGTCTTTAAAGTCACTTCCAAGTATTTTGAAAGGGCGTACGGATATTTGCAGAGCTCTTTCTTTTCCTTTGGGTCAGCACTGTCCAATGTGAAAACCAAGAGGGCCGGATGAATTGCTATAGTATCAAGTCAGCACATTCAATTCCTCAGTCACCTTGCCCTTTTGTCTTTCTAAAAACAAGTTGAAATTTCATGCT
The DNA here is from genome assembly GCF_949987535.1 of Balaenoptera acutorostrata. NCBI lineage: Eukaryota > Metazoa > Chordata > Mammalia > Artiodactyla > Balaenopteridae > Balaenoptera > Balaenoptera acutorostrata. Next base: position 18,156,122 of record NC_080065.1, on the reverse strand, counting down.
ACCCCTTTGTCCTCGGTCCCCTGCTAGAATGTAATTGAGCCCCATGGGAGAGGCTCTGTCTTGTTTGCTGCTGTGTCCCAAGTGTTTACAACAGTGCCTGATACAATAGAGTCATTCAATAAATAGGTGTTGCCCAAGTAGGTGAAAATTAAAAATTAATCTTTTGTAGACTAACAGTTGACCAGGCAAGTATTTTACTTTGATGTGAGATTTAATAAATTCTTCAAAACTTTCCTCTAACATGAGCTGTACCGCAAGAAAGTTAAACATCAGATTCTTCGTCAGAAAATAGCTCCTTGATCAAAAGGTTTAGACTATAGAGGTCTTGAGAGTAAGAACCACATGCTTGTCTTTTTGTCTCTGTTGCCAAGCCCAGTGCCTGGTACATAGTAAATATTTGTAAAATGAATTGCTGACCAGATTTTATATTGAACAATTATTAAAATGGTGGTAATCAATATTTTGGTTCAAACCATAAAATAAAACTATACTGACATGTTTCCAATGAACATTCAACCCCTGAACTTCCTTCTTAAGAATATTATTCAAGCTTGAAAGCATCCATCTTTCCAACCAGAAGGCTAATGAAAATCTGAGAGGAAATTCATAAGACCCACAAAGTCAGAGTTAAGCATATACTCACACATGCATGCACACATACACAGATCAATCGCATAGCTCTTTTTTCTAGTGTCATTCTGGGCTTATAAAATAAATTGTTCAAAAAGAGAAAAAAAGGGTACAACTAAGAACCCTAATGAGTTCACCTCTGAGGTCACAAAACCAAGTAACACTATGAAGAACAGTATTCTATAAAATCATGTTTATTAATTTGTATCTATGCAATTCCAAATACAATGTGTAACAAGTATAAAGGAAGATAATGCATTTCTTTATGGCTGGAAGATTAGAAACGTTGCTTTGTTGAAATTAACTCTTTTTTATCAGTATTCAAACCAGCCTCAAAGCAGAGCTCACCATTAACAGCACAGTATATACAATTCTACAACAGAGCAGCAGATAAGGTAAATATATGCATTCTCAGCAAGTCAGATGTTGCACTTATTGAAATACTTTTTAAGCAGGCTCTACTCTTTCCCTTGTGATGTTTTCACAGTTACATGCAAGCTTAGCTAGGTGAACAGGATGTTAATATCCTATGGGTATGAATAAACATATTTTTTAAAAGCACTATGATTCCTCCAACTCTTATTCCTCTCAGCAAAGCCATGAGAATTTCAGTACCCTTGCATAACTGCAAGAACAAAGATATTTTTAGTTTAAGCATTTTATTCCATGAAATGAAAAGGAACAACAACAACAAAAGACCTAAAGCAAAACATGCAAACAAAAGACAGAAATAAGTCAGTTGGAAAACAGAAGGCTGAAGCATTAATTGAACATTACCTTTTTCTCATAGTGAGGCAAATGCACTATGGTCATTTCTGTCTTTTCTCACAGTGCTGATTTAAAACTCCCAGCTGAGAAGGCAGCTGTGCAGAGCAAGGAACTAACTGGTGAGCTCAGCAGGAGTCCTGTATCCTAATGCTGCTCCCAGAAATTCATGCTTTCTTTTAGTTGCTGTGTTGTCGTTAGTAGTGCCAGAAATGTGAAATGTTGTCCTCTTTTCCGCAGCAGTGGTACAAAGATCACAGTGATGGTGTCTTTAAAGACTTCAGAAGTCTGGATCACCCTGTTTTTATTGTTATTTATTTTCAGTGTAGCCTCCAAAGAGCAGGCATTGACTACTTTTCAAGGTATTTGAAATTCTGGAGAGCTTTCACTAATCATAATGTTAATGGAATAGATGGCCAAACAGACGTGAAAGTTGAAGCATATGGGAGAAGGAACGGTAAGGTTGCTTTTTTCCCCTCCCCATGCAAAAAACAAAAACAAAAACAAAACACTTCACTGCTATACTGCAATTTTTTTCCTACGTTACAACAGTGAAACACTTATCTTAAAGAAAAAAAAAATACTGTATATTATGCCTCTGGTAAAAGTAGTGGTACAAAATTTACTGCAACCTAAAATAAAGCTACATTTTTAAAGCCCTTGAAAATGGAATTAATTTATTATCTGTTCCTATATAGTGGCATTAAAAATGTTTTATGAAGTACTCTGGAAATGGCTTGAAAAATAATTATGGGGAAACTACTGGGCAACATAATGGATGCGGTTGCTCGTTGCAAGACATGATTGATGTTACAAGATTGTCATAAGTGAATAAAGCATGTCATATTCAGAGCCAGGGATTCTGGTGGGGCTTAGCCTTCAGAATCAGAGGAGAAACAATTGTTTACATTTCTGAAGGTATCATAGATTTTAACTGTATATAAACATAATATATATATATACAGACATATGTTTAAAGTATACAGTTTTATATATGTGTATAAAATATACATGTATGTTGGAGTGTATATTCGACATTAAGCTTGAGTGTCTAAAATAATATTTACTATGTTTCAATATTTAAAATAATTGTTAAAATATTTAAAATAAAACAAACAATAATTTAAAATATGTATTTTAGTATTAAGTACATTTCCATTGCTATCCAAAAGCTACAATCAGATATAAAATTCAATACAAAATAACTGATAAAGAGGAATATAAAGTTAGGAGTTCTCTTTATATTTGGTTATGTTTATACCTAAATTATACACAGATGTAACCAAACTGTATTTTAGTTAATTTTGTAAGTCAATTTTGGGAAAGATGTAGAGCTGAAATGTTAACATTTAGAAATTCTCATTTACCTAAGGATTACGTCATCTAATAGGTATTTATAACAATATACTTGGTGTCTAGAATTTTATCATGCTAATTTAAACCAAGATTACATAAAACAAAATTTCAGATACATACATCATGGACACAAGTCCTTCTTCTGGAAAGTTTTTTTTGTTTTTCAAATGGAGTTCCAATCAAAAACACTTGGGAAATAGAAAACTAATATGGTTCTTATTGCTACATAAGAAATGACCACAAATTTAGCAACTTAAAACAAACAAAGTCATCTCAATTTGGAAATTTAAGTGCGCCAATTATGTAAAGAAGCATGTAGCTCAAAAATGACCCCTTAGCATCTTGTATGATTATAAATTTTTTATTCATTCATTCATTCATTCACTTATTCACAATATAATTATTATGATTTCTGTCAATAGTTGAAATTTTTGCCCTGAAGTAGTTATTTTGTCTACTAAAACACTATTTCTAAGAATATCAAATATTCAGTTTAGTCTCAACAAATATATGCAAAGCTGTCCAAAGATGCTACTCTGTATAGGAAAATGAATGTTAAGAAATTGAGTAGATAATAATATCTACAATAGCAACATCTTAGAGAGGCAGTTCTCACCATTCTCCAAAATAGTTTCAGATACCCATAAAGACACATGTAAAGGGCTTCCCTGGTGGTGCAGTGGTTGGGAATCTGCCTGCCAATGCAGGGGACACGGGTTCGAGCCCTGGTCTGGGAAGATCCCACATGCCGCGGGGCAACTGGGCCCGTGAGCCACAACTACTGAGCCTGCGCGTCTGGAGCCTGTGCTCTGCAATAGGAGAGGCCGTGATAGTGAGAGGCCCGTGCACCGCGATGAAGAGTGGCCCCCGCTTGCCGCAACTAGAGAAAGCCCTTGCACAGAAACGAAGACCCAACACAGCCAAAAAAAATTAAATAAAAAAAAAAGACACATGTAAAAAAAAAAAGACACATATAAAAAAAAATCGACCTCACCAATAGTCATAGAAACTCAAAAACGTCAAAAATTGTATTCCATTTTTGCCTATTAAATAAACCATTTTTAAAATAGGCAATACACAATAATGATGGAGATATAGTATCATACATTCTTGTTGATTGTTCAAAGTGGTTCATGGCAGTTTGGCAGGAAAATAACAGCAATAGAAAGACAAAGAGAAACTGACTGCAACTTGATACTAATAGCCATCTCTGGGATCTTATTTTTTTTACTGCTACATTTATAATATTGCTCAACATATCACATCAGAGAATTGAAAAAGTGGAAAACTAAATGTCTAATAATAAATAAATCATTTCAGAAAGTGAAAATCAGCCCTAGCAGTCGGCAGTTAGAGCTAGACAATGAGGATCAACGTACAAGACACCATCAGGGAGGTGTGACTATGACCAAGTCTGAAACTAGACAGATACAAGGACACCCAGCAACCATAAACACAACTAAACAGCTCCCTCTTTGTACTAACCCAAGTGACTGCTACTTATGACAACCAGTACTACTTTGATCTTCTCACCTCCTAGAGAAAAATTGCCGAGTTAGTTAATCCCTGAATTGCTCCCTGATTTCTGATAGCATTTAATTCAGAAATGGCTTCCTCTTCTTTAAGCCCTGTTTAGAATCATTCAGCACAAGCCCAGATCCTTTAACAGAACTCTTCCAAAATTCTCCTTGAAACGTCAACAGTTCCTCTGAAAAGCACTCTCCCTTGCTGCCTCAAGGTAAATAACCTTTGCTTCACTCACATGTTTTCTCATGGTCACTGGCTGGTGGATTTCAGTAAGTTAAACTGTGACAGCTTATTATATTGCATATTATGTAGCTAATAACATTAGCTACATAATAATAATGTAATAATGTCATTCTAATGACAGCATACCAATGATAAAACATGATAATAAGTGCATGAAAACATGTAAAGAAAATATATCAGGCACTGTGGTTAAAACACTGGGTTAGTTGGTATTTTTCCTCTTAGTAATTTCTTCCTCATTTTCTTTTCTATTTTCCTAACTTCCTTAAAATTGAGTAAAAAATTATATTCCTAATGAAAAATATTTTGTTCAAAATATGCAAAATTTGAATGCCTTAGTCATTTCAGGCTGGGTGGCTTATAAGACAACAGAAATTCATTTCTCACAGTTGTGGAGATTAGGAAGGCCAAGAACAAGGTGCTGGCAGATTCGGTGTCTGGTGCAGTCCCACTTGCTGGTTCAATGACAGTTGATTCTTGCTCTGCCCTCTAATAGGGTCTTTTTCATAGGGCACTAATCCCATTCATGAAGGCTTTGTCCTCATGACCTAATCACTTCCCAAAGGCCCCACCTCCAAATACCGTCATATTGGAGATTAGGTTACAACATACGAATTTTCAGAGGACACAAGCTTTCAGCCTATTCCAGTGAATAGAACAAAATCTCCTCCCTCAGTTAAATAGGAGAGTCCATATATGTATCTTATGCACTTATTTTCTCCCCTCTTTTCAGCAAGGAATAAATATGCACATAATCATTAATTGTTACATATTATTAATTGATTTGATGGTTCCAGGTTGATAAAAATAATGCTTAACTCATACACATCATTAGCTGATGAATTGATACACATAATGAATTAATTTATATGCATTGGTTATTATTTGATGCACATAACAATGCAATAATTCATTTTTTACATGTTCATTAATTTATTTTGTGTTCATTTATTTATTAATTCGTCAAATATATATATTGAATTTTGTTAATTGTCTAGATCTAGGGCTAAGTGTTGGTGTGGCAGGGTCGAACATGATAAAGTGCCTACTAGAAAGAGTTCACTCTTGCAATGGGGAGGTGAGAAGATTGATATATTATCAAGTAGAGGGACATATGCTCTATTCTCAGTTAGTTGATGATATGGGAGCAGTGTCAAGGAGATATTTCCTTGGGTGCCAGAGGGTAGGAGTGGTCAGGGGTGACTTCATGGAGGAGGTGACACTTAGCATGAGTCCTTAATAACAAGTATGTGTTTATCAGGCAAAGGAGAGAAGGAAGAGTATTCCAGGATGTGTAAGAGTCTATAGTTAAGAGCCAAAATGAGAAAAACAATGTTTCAAGAGATTAGAAAACCTGAGATCAATGTGTGTGTAATCATGAAGGATTTGTGAAGGAAGTGGTACTTGACCTAAATCTTAGAAAATGGAGATGGTGTAGAAGGGGTGAAAGAAGACTCAACGTGGAGTAATGACATATATATTTGTCCTTGTCTGTGACATGGCAGGTGATATAAATTGTGATGAGATAGTTTGCTTGTGTCCATAGAGAGCCATCAGATGAATCAGGAAACAAAATTTTAGTTTGGAGGCAATTCTCCAAGGGTCATTCTATGAATTATGAATTAAATCTGATCTCACGTGTGACACACCTTCATTTCTATGGTAGTAAATGGTCACTTATTGCTGTACTTTTCTTAAGCCAAGGGAGATTCACATATAAAAATCTGAAAATCATCTGAAAATCTTGGATGAACACTTTCTAATCTAATCCAGTTGTCCCACAAAGACACCACCTGTCTACTAGGATTGACCTCACTGTACTGCAAAGAGCTTTCTCTGATACATTGCTACATTTTTGTGTTCTCTGAACTCAGAGTTGGACCAAAAATGATAAAAGTAGTAGGAAATACATGTTTGAAATTAACTAGCTAAAAAAAAAAGGAACAGGAGATCAGACGTTTATGCCAAGTTCCAAAGGCATAGAAATGCAAAGTGAGGGGAAGGATATTTTTCAAACTTTAAATTGGGTCTGGAAATGTTGCGAGGATGGTTACATATGGCAGGCAAACAGAACACATGCCAAAAGAGGCAAAATGCGTATGAGAAAGTGTGAAGACGAATCTGTGCATATGGAGAGCAATAGCAAAGAAAATATCTGTATAGGAAATGGACCACATTTGTATAGAAAAGAGCCCAGTGGAGAGAGCCATTTTGAACATAATATGAATGAGGAACCAGACAAATTATGGTTTGACATTTTATACTATCTTAGATGCTATTTGATTTTTATTTCCCCCTGTGAGTCTGAATAAGAGTCTTCTTTATCTAGAACTATCCCTTTCTTCTTTTCCATGTCATTAGCATAAAACATGTGAAAGAAGACTGTTTTCGTAGAGTTTAAATGTAGACGCATCTAGGAGGAAGCTGAATATGGCACCAAACACTTATTTTTGTCCTATTTCATTTTTAAAAGCACATTTATTTTTCTGCAAATGATTGGAGAGTCGGTGCTAATTTAGGGGAAAATCAAGTGAAAATGCAATAACTCCTGTTTTAAAGAAACGTCTTTGAAATAGAGTGCATACTGAAAAGTATCATTATTCTGAATAGGTAGCAGGCAAAGCATTCTTTGTGTGTGGTTTCAAACTGTCCTATTTACAGTGATAATTCTGTTAACATGTATTGATCCAAGACAAAGTATTTTCACAACATTTCAATATCATCCTTCTTCTTTAAAAGCAAAAGCTCATCTGCTGACTTGGTTTTAATGTTATATAAAATATATATGACTGGATTAGTTATATAATGATGCATACAAATTACCCCAAACTTTTGTGGCTTAAAACAAACATTTGTTATCTCACGGTTTCTGTGGGACAGGCAACCTGGTACAGCTTAGCTGGGTCCTTAGGCTCCTGGTCTCTCACAAGGCTGAAGTCATGTCAAGACTTGACTGAGAAAAGATGTACTTCCCTGGCAACCACTGATTTAGTTTCTATTTCTATAGTGTTTCCTATTCCAGAATCTCACATACATGGAAACGTAAAGTACACAGCATTCTAAGACTGGCTTCTTTCACTCAGCAATATTCATTTAAGATTCATCAATGTCTTCACATGGCTTAATAGTACATTTCTTTTTATTGGTGAATGGTACTCCATTGTATAGACGTACCATAGTTAATTTCTACATTCACCTTTTGAAAGACGTAAGAATTGCTTGCAGTTTTTGATGATTATGAATGGAACTCCTATGAACATTCATGTGCAGGTATGCAAGCTTTGTGTGGGCATAAGTTTTCAAATCAATTGGGTAAGTAGCTAGAGGCAAAAACGTTGGGTTATGAAGTTTAGCTTTATATCAACCTTTGAACCAATAATGGACACTAACTTATACAAAAAAATTTAGCATGATGTGCTTTATCTATTTTCTATCACCTCTTCAAAATAAAATGTTTCTTGTAAGCCATAAGAAAGTTGGGAGTGAATGAGGCCCACAAATGCTCTAAGGTGGCATTTCTAAGATTGGATTTTACTGGGGAAGGGAGTGGTGGAGGAGAAGATTTTAATGGAGACAGAAAATCTCAGTTAAGTTGTAAAGATGAAAGGAGTATTTGAGGAAGTAGCAGTCAGGACTGAAGGGAATGTTATTTCGTGTCTGAATTTGGGTATTAAAATGCAGACTGGAAAGGACTAGTAGAGAGTCTGTTAAAAAAAAAAAAAAGTCACTCCTGAAAAGGGAAAGAAGTAAGAGAAAAGAGACACAAAATATGCAACTAGGAAGATCAAGTAAACATCAGGGCTGAGGAAAGCATGAGGGCATGAGCTGGAGGTGCAAAATAACAACCGGGGAGGTGAACTATGGAATCATTAGAAAGATGTGGGTTTGGGGGTGACATACCTCCCTGATAATAAGGTTAATAACAGTCTCAACTTCTTTCATTGACAAGAAGCTTCAATTAATATTGTTAAAACTTGTTTTTCCCCATGCCTTCACCACTTTTTGTGCCATTGCTTTTTATTGGAATGTTTAACGATGCTGCCCTCTGAATCTCCTCATTCCACATTCACTTCTCATATATATGTAGGGACAATTATAAAAGTCATAAATGTAATAAAAAAATGAAAAGATCTAAAAGGTTGTCTTATAATCCAATCTTTAATGCAGAAATGTGATATTTAAAATGTAATTTATTATGAATCCTGAAATATTCCTTCTAGGACCATGTAAATGAATGGTGACTAAATAGGTAGTTACTGAAACAACCGAATAATCATATAAGGACATGCTTCATCAACAAATGCTGTATTGATGCTGTAAACTTCTCACTCAGGGAAAAGCATGCTTCCCTAGGTCCTGCTTTCTTTTCTTGCTCCCAGGGAACATGTTGACCTCTTTTGATTTCTGAAATGATTGTAGAACTATTTGCTTCAAGGTATTCTGATAGCCAGGTGGCTAAATTAGGAAGCTTATAATGGATGCATAAGTATGTTTTTTGTTTCTAAAACTCTTGTCTCCCTTCTAAACTTGTTTCTATTTTGACTTAGCTTTAAACACTATCATAAATCTCATTCGTCACCAATATCTTCAGAACTCTGAAATAAAAAAAAAAGAAATCATCAACTGCAAAGTATATGCATAAGTGAGGTAATCTGTTATTCTGGCATTAAAAAATTATAGTGAGCTTTTTAAGTTCATTTATAATGTTCTAATTAAATAGCACGAGGTAATGAGTTTTTTTTTTTTTTTAACTATTTCTCCATCTCCATCACTCCTGCATTAGGATTGCCTACACACAAAAATATGGAGGGAAAAAAAGGATTTTAGTTCTTTTGTAATAGCTGTCATGATATATCCCTGATATACTTGTATAAACTACTGCCACCATTTCTTGATTTCTAATCTATTAGTTTCATACTCAAAAGGCTTCCAAAGTTACCATTGGTATGAGAGATACAAAAGCACTCATATCCAAAATAACCAAAATGTGTGAGTAGCTGAGTCTAAAGGCAGTTCGTTTTATTGAACAGTGAGAACCTGTGGGACATTAACCTGACAGTGTCCACTGATTAGCCATGTAGGAAGCTTCTGTCACTAGGTAGAGGCACTAGATCATGGAATGCAGCACCAGACTTGCAAGAACTCTCAGTAAAGCTCATCAATATTTTCAAATCACATCACCTGCCCCTTGTGCTCCTTTGAGAAACATTAACCACCACGTTAGGTACTCAGTTCTGAATTATCTCCCTGTCTTAATCCTTGACCTACTAATGTCTCAAAATGCATTAAGGCAACAATTAGTTCCTTCCCTGCTCTTCCCTTTGTGCTGATCAGACATTTGGCACTCTTTTTTAAGCATAAGACTCATTTCTCTTCTCCTGCTTGGTGTGATAAGGTTTTTATTGTAAATAAGTGAATATGAATTACTGCACGATATTGAAGAAATTCAGTGGGGAAATGATGGAAGTAGAGATGGGAAAAGAGGACACAGAGGCAAGAAAAATTTTAACTGGGAGAACATTGATGGTTCAAAATGATGCCATTTTAAATCTATTAAATAGAACAATTTTTCTACCATTTTGTTTTTACATTTGAAAAACTGAAGTCTACAATTTGCTTTATTCCCACTACTTTTTCCTTCAGATGATTTTTCCAGTAAATGGTCTTTTTATTTTCTGCCACCACCCACAGATTCTTCTCTTTGATGTTTTGTGTTCTCGATGGTATACGCTGTCACTTTTCTAGGTATTTTAATGTTCCAAATAGACTGTCAAGTATTCTATGTGCACACACACACACATACACACATATATGTAATTAATATATTACATATGGTGTGTGTATATATATATGTAATTATATATAATTAGTTATGGAAACAGACATACACATAGATGCCAAAATTATGTCTAAATTGTTGCCAAGTTGTTCTTTAGTCCTGAGGTAATTTCCCTGGCCCCTAAAAAACCCTTCTATATGTTTGTACTAGTCCTCTATAATAGAAGCTAATATTAGCTTCCAATCAGAAAGCAGTTATTAATGACACAAATTTTCTTGATGGATTTGTGCTCATACCAAATAGAATGTGACTGATTGTTACAAATGAGATATTTACTGATTCAGCTGAGCCCCCAAGGCTGAGAACACAGAAACTGGAGCAGGATCCTGGAGCCCTGTGATGCTAGACAAGACCTTTCCACTGCTGGATGGTGGAAAAGTAAGAAAAATCATGGAGAGAGGAAGACAGGGAAGGAGATGTTGATTCGATTGGGGAACTCAGGGTAACCTACCTACCAAACTTAGAGAAGTATTCTTATATTTTAACAACGTGTAAAGTTCTGCCACTAACAAAACATCAGCCATGATTAATACCTGGTTTACCTGGGCAAAATAGAAGGTCAAGAAGGAGTCTGGAACCGAGGCGCAGGACAGGAATAAAGACGCAGAAGTAGAGAATGGATTTGAGGACACGGGGAGGGGGAAGGGTAAGCTGGGACAAAGTGAGACAGTGGCATGGACATATATACACTACCAAATGTAAAATAGATAGCTAGTGGGAAGCAACCGCATAGCACAGGGAGATCAGCTCGGTGCTTTGTGACCACCTAGAGGGGTGGGATAGGGAGGGTGGGAGGGAGACGCAAGAGGGAGGGGATATGGGGATATATGTATATGTATAGCTGATTCACTTTGTTATACAGCAGAAACTAACACACCATTGTAAAGCAATTATACTCCAATAAAGATGTTAAAAAAAAAAAAAAAAGAGAGAGTCTGATGCTGTTTTCCTGAGCCAATAGTAAAGAGAGACAGAGACAGACAGATAGAGAGATGAATCTGGAATAAGCAGCGCTTTCAAGATAGAGCCAGGCAGAAAGAAACATTAATTTTCAATCTTTGAATTTGATTATTACTCCAGTCTGGATGTTTTAATGACTGAAGTGAGTCTGCTCTCTGGAGTTTTATTGGAGCTCATTATTATCTAAGCATAATTGAATAAAAAAAGCTAAGAGTTCATCCAGGGGCATGGAGAAAACTCTTCCACAGTCTGAATTTAAAAGATTACTGGCTGGAAAAGCAAAGTTTCTTTTCTGTTCGTACCTTAACATTCATTCAATAAAAGAAAAGGTCATGGAAGTAAAGCATCCAGTGTGAAATTCCTCTGCTGTTTGGACTAAGCTTGCTCGTCTGATGAGCCGGGGGGAGGAACCAGGGGTATTTGGCATGACGGTTTGTTGTAATGTTTGGTTGGTTTGGGTTTGTTTGGAGCCAGCACTAGAAAAGAGTATAGAAAACCGGAACGGCTCTGTGCTCAGTTGCACATGCTCCCGACTGAGCTTTTGGAGAACACTTCAGGCAGAAAGGTCCACAGGTTATCGGCAGTATAGCTCAGGGCAGCAGACAAGCTGGAACCCCCTGAGGACAAGGGGAGTGCCCCTCCATCGTATAGAGACTGTGGTGGGTTTTGGTAGAGTGGAGGTCCCAGGAGATCAGCACCACATCAGAACCTTGACTTCATACGCTGGGGCAGAATGGATATGAATTTGGGACTTGGACTCAGGATGGTCCTGTCAGGTGATGTCCAAATGACTCTGAAGGAGCCAGGCTGGCAGAACAAAGACAGGGTGAAGCCACATGGATAGTCTAGATCAGTGGTTCTCAAACTTGGAAGCCCTGGGACCCCTTCACAGTCTTAAAAACTGTTAAAGATGTCAAAGGGCTTTTGTTTATGTGGATTTTATTGATATTTATCATATTGGAAATTGAAACTGAGAAATGTTTTAAATGTTTTATTCAATCTTTTTAAAGTAACAATGATGAACCCATTGCATGTTAATATAAATAATGCTTTTTTCATGAAAAATAATTATATTTCCCAAAGCAAAATTAAAAAATGAAAAGAATGTCGTTGTTTTACATTTTTGCATATTTCCTTAACATCTGGCTTAAGGACAGCTGGATTCTTATTTGTGCTTATGCATTCGATCTATTATGACATGTTGCTTTGTTTGAAGTATATAAAGACTATATATGAAGTATATATGTATAAAGAATACCTGGCCTCACACAGATGTCTACTTGGAAAAGAGCAGAGTATTTCAATAGCTGTTTCAGATCATCAACATGGGTCTTCCAAACTTTAAATTATTTTATTACACATTATCCAAAAATCACATTCATTAACATCACCAGTATCTTCGTCTGCTCGGTCTGCTATCACACAATACCACACACCGGCTAGCTTAAACAATAGACATAAGTCCAAGATCAAGGTGGTTTCTGTTGAGGGCTCTCTTGCTGACTTGCCAACAGCTGCCTTCCTGCTGTGTTCTCACATGAATGAGTGAGAGAACGAGGCACAGAGAGAGAGAGACAAAGACAGAGAGATAGAGAGACAGGAGACAGTGTGCCCTGGTCTCTCTTCCTCTTCTGATAAGGGTTCCAATCCCCAAATGGAGGCCTCACCCCATGACTTCATGTAAACCTAATTCCCTCTGTTAAAAGATAAACGGAGACATACTAAAAATTTTAAGGGTTTATTTGAACAAAAATCGATTTAAATCAGGCAGCATCCAGTCTAGCAGATAGGAAGGAATTCTGATGAGCTGCATAAGATGAAAGACTTATAAGCAGAGAAAGTAGGAACCAGGAAGTTATACTAGGCAAAAAGGCAGGTTGGCTATTGCAAGGTGACTTTTCTTAGAGGATGGCAGGGGTCTACCAGGCAGATTATCTATCTTCTGCTGACAGGCAATTCCTGATTAACTAGTTTAAGAGTCTCTTCCAGGAGAGCCAAAACTATAATTAAGTCTTGGTTTGGTGACATGGGGCAAAGCATGAACAACTCCATTTTGGGCCTGTTTCTTGTTTTGTTAACAACTCCCAAACGTCCCACCACTAAATACCACCACGCTGGGGATTAGGGCTTCAAAACATAAATCTTGGGGGCCACAAACATTCATCTGTAACAACCAGCAATCTTATCAGAAAAGTCTTTACAAATTGTCAAGCCCTCAAACAGTGGTGAAAACACATTTTCAGAAATTCTTATTTTCATTTGAAATCTCCAACTTTTTCTTAGCTACACTTTCTTTTGTTTTCTTTGAAGGGACAGACCTCACTTAATTCATTTTGGAGAACAATGTTTACCAAATAGCCAAGTCTGAAAACTCATAGTTTGTCTGTTGGCTGTTCTTGAAGGTGGAACTAATGTCCCATGAAAAAGCCACTAGTTCAGCTCATGACTCAAGCATTGGGATAGGTGTTTTTCCTCAAAAACCCTTACACATCATCACCAGCATATTAAAACAATGTGTCCTCAAGGTTAGAGACTTAATGAAATCCATAATTTTTTCTGCTTCATAAAAGACATCTTCAAGTGAAACTAGCAAATTTTTTTTACACGGTGGACGTGTGGTGGTAAAAAGATCAATGACTGCTTGTAGAGTTTAGTGCCACTGGCTGGATTCACACTAAGGTGACATCAGTTTTACACTCCATTGCTTTTGTACCTTCAGTGAAGAAGACATTCAATTTTAATACTATTATGAAAGTAGTTTTTGACCTTGCAGTCCTCCTGAAAGAGTGTTGAGGATCTCCTGGGATCTACATACCACATTTGGGATCTCTTGGTCTAGATTATGTGATAGTCAAGGAGCACGAATTCAATGGTTGATCCAAGGGAGTGCTAGCATCCTGTTGTCATGAAGTGAATTGGCATAAGGAAAGTCACAGGGTTGTATGTGACAAAGGCAGCACTAGAACCCAGGCCTCCTGGCTCCATGTACAGTGCTGAATGTTCTACACCACGTTACATTCATGGTTAATTGCTCCATTCCTTATCCTAGGGAGCCTTGGTTAAAGCTACAGAGACCTAATCTTACGTTTTTAAAAGTTTTCAATACCTTACCAAAAAAAAAAATGTGATAAAAGTTGTCAGATCAGATTATTGTACTGATTTCAACCATAGGATAAAATATCTGTCCTGTGAGCCCTGTTTATAAGTGCATTCAAGTAGAGAAATTAATATTCCCACAGTCTCTGCTACCACCTTGGTGACAGGGTCTGATTAATAGGGCATAAAGACTGGAAATGCACAGCAAGGCATAACTGGTTTTTTGAAGCGTAGATAAAAGAAAAAAGTTGACTGCTTTGTCTGATTAAAAAGCAGAGTGTGTGTCATCTATGAACTGCAGAATTGAGCACTTCCCTGTGGCAGCAAAACAAAAACCCATCTCTCTCTCACCGAGTTTTTCTATAAAGGAAAACTAGGTGAAATCTGGAGCAACATAGTACTAAGACTAGAAAATACTGTAGCGGTGTGGAAGCGGAGGTGGGGCAGAGCGGTAGTACATTTCTGAACCCATGAGGTGCTTGATATTAGGGTACCAAAACTTTGTTTATAAAATGTTGCAAGACATCCTGTTTTGCCTAACGATCATGCAGCTTGGGTTGTCAGCACCATTTGGGCCTGAAAATATTCTCTGCTGATTGGATATGAGAGATGTAAGAAACAGAAAGAAAGCCTCCAAGACAAGGAGGATAAGTGTTATGTGAAAAGAATGTATAAAATGCCACGCATACAAAGACATTGGATTGTTGACATTTCTTACCAATAGAGAGTGTTGTTATATTCAGTCTATAGAATAAAACAAAAGACAATTCTGAATTTTGTATATATATATATATATATATATATATATATAAAATAAGCCAAAGATTGAGATAAAATAAAAAGATGTATATCTTTTAAGCTTACTGTATAAATATTACTTCTTACTCCAATTTCTTTCACCCATCTGATTATTATAAATTTTAAATAGCTATATAATATATTTTATTAGACTTATAAGTACTGAAGAGTTTCCATTCTAATAAATTTGCCCTACAATTTTGGAGCTATTGATGTTGTCTCCCATATGTTTATTTGTGAGAATTTATTTTTAAAAATTGTACATAATGATATAACTATTCACTTTGGCTATATATCAATAAAATAATTTTTATTTATTAAAAATGGACAGTATAAAGATCCAACATGACGCAACATAGAATTATTTACTTAAACATAATTGAAACAATTTTCAGTACCACCACAATGATTTATTTGACAGATTTTGTAGGAGTGTTTCCTAAAGCAGTATTTGTTGTGGTTTTAAATATGGAAATTATCAATAAGGGGTCTACAGTCCTTCAAATAACATTGAGCTCAAAGGCTTGTTACAGGGTCAATGTTCTGTGTCTTTCAAAATCTGTCATTTTGCCTAAAACAAAACTAGTAACTACTATACATCACTTCTATATGTCATCAGTAACTTTGCACAGTGGCATACGCATGGCGGAGGTATAGTTTAGGCATGTTTCCTTGCATGGAACAGATGTTAGCTGTGAAATTCTGTGACTTTGATAAAAATAAAATACATTTCTTATGAATGCCTTATTTCAGATAAATATTTTAAAAACCTCTATGCTGGGGGGTGGTGGTGGGATGAATTGGGAGATTGGGATTGACATATATACACTAATATGTATAAGATGGATAACTAATAAGAACCTGCTGTATAAAACAATAAATAAAACAAAATTCAAAAAAAAAAAAAAAAAACAAACCTCTATGCTTTGTTTTCTTCCATGTATGCAAATTAACTGCAGAAATGCTTATATATCAAGTATACCTAATGCCAGACTCTTGATAATGCTTTATCAAAGATGCTAAGAGTCTAAGGTGGTACTTAAATGAATAGATGATACACAAGTACTAAGTAGGGTTCTATTTAAACAATGGAAAACAAAATGGAACTGGCCTTTCTAGTCATGTTTCATTTTAGTGCATATGATAAATTGATGAAAATAATTGATTTTCAATGCAAGTGTGGAAAAGAAGTGTTGATTAGTTTATCAAAGTGCTCTGTGCATAATCTTCATTTTGTTCAAACAGTCCAGTTCTCAGAATAGTTCTTTTATTGACACCAAGGAAAATGGGAAGTAAACCATTTTCCTTTCTTTTAGTGCACATTTGGAAATAATGCATATTCAGCTACAATCAAGAATAAACCTGTCAATCAAATTAAGCAGGGGGAAAAAAAAGATCACCCACTCACCTGCTAATTGCAGAATTAAGCTAATTTTTACAATATAACAATAAATGTCTCCAACTGCTACTGTAGCCTCTACTGCACTGCATTCCTCCTCTCAAGTACAATAATCTGCTTCTCCTGACATTCTACATAATCACGAAATATATTCTTTACCTTTCCATAGCCTGTAACTTTGCAAATAAATTTACACTCAACAGACCACTGTTTTCCCCATATGACAAGGTTTAAAGTATCATTTTAACAAATACTTACCAAGAGCCTGGCATGATTTGAGATACCAGCTCTCAAACATATTTCTAGCTAGGAACTCGCCTTTGAACCACTCTTCTGACGAAGGTAGTCCCAAGGAGATCCGGATACCAGTCACATCTGAAACTAGTGACATGGTGAGAATTAGCTGGCATTATTAGAACCAGTACAAATGCATCACATTCACCCTCATTTGATAAAATGGTAAAAAATAATTAAAAGGAGAAATGATGTTTTCTCTTTTTTTTCACTTTTTGCTAGATTGACAAGTCCATGTTAGTCACTTAAAAATCATTTACCCATCTGATAAAAGTTATTCCTTTGATCAATAAATCACTAACGAAGCCCTTCCCTTTCTCTCTACTACTGTAGGTAGTAAATATCAAAGTTGCAATTAAAATGCTTCTGATCGCTGTTATCTAAAATCTGAAATGGATGGTGTCACTTTAAACTGTTAAAATATTTCTCCTAGTATGATTGTAAAGCTTTCCATTTTAATAGACAAAAAAATTGACTAATTAAATATTTCTGTGGTCCAAAACAGGATGTTTCTGAAAGACAAGAACTTTCTTCTACTTTCTCTGACTTTAACTTCTCTATCCCTGTTACAAAGAAGGAATAAAGTACATAATGCACAGGTTCTCTTTAGCTTTCAGATTCTGTGATTTCTTTCATGTAAAAAACATCCTTACTTATTCAAAGTGTAGTAAAATATATATTTCAGGCATAGCTTTAGTCAATGTATCATGTAAAATTCTTAGTAGGACAATATTCATTTAAGAAGAAAAAGATCCATTTTTTCTCAAAAATAGTTTTTAAAGGATAAACATTCCATATAAGAAAACTGAAGCAAAATAGGATATGTTCACATCTCTCTCATTTAGGGATCGTCTACATAAGCAAGAAAATGATTAGCTTTGAGTACTTACATTCTTTGGTTAAAAAATTAATATTTTTTCAAACTTTATTTTCATAGCGAAAGCATAAAGATCCTGAGATAAATATTAGAAAAAAAAAATGCTAGCCCTACAGAATAAAGACAACTTCTGGCAATATCAGAGCCAAGATTTTGCATTACTGTTAAAGGAAACAGTAAAGGCTGGGTGTTTGTGTTCCTCCAAAATTCATATGTTGAACCCTACCCCCCAGAAGTGATGCTATTAGGAGGTGGAACCTTTGGGAGTTGATAAGAATTAGCCAACGTCATGAGAGTGGAGCCTTCGTGTATGGGATTAGTGCCCTTATAAGAGTCACAAGAGAGCTTGTTTTGCTTCTCTGACCTCAGCCATGTAAGGATATAAGAAGTCATCTGTCTGCAACCCTGAAGAAGGCCCTCACTGGAACCTGACTGTGCTGGCACCCTGATCTTGGACTTCCATCTCCCAGAACTGTGAGAAATAAATTTTTATTGTTTATAAACCACTCATCTATGGTATTTTTGTTATAGCACCCCAAGTGGAGACAATTACCTTAAGAGATTTTCATTTATTCATACATGGCTTTGCCCAAAAATATTTAGTGAGCACCTGCTATGAATGTCATGCAGGCTACTTGTCCAACACTAGTCATATAGGGACTTGGTTCATTGTAATATTCAGGGACCCAGGATTATGTAGGTTCTACCAACTCATGATCCCAACCTCTCAAGAAAGTTTCATAGTTTCCTGCAACAGGGCTGATACCACACTACTCTTAAATAATTTTTTGTAAAAGTGACACACATCACTCTGCTCATATTTTGCTACCAAAAGAAGGCTCTTGGCCATGCCTGCCTTTAAGGGTCAGGGAACTGTAATACTCAAAAAGGCCAAGAAGGAAAGGAGAATTAGAAATATTGATGAGCAGTAGTATGTCTGTCATGATACTCAGATTTAGCAAGAAGTTCGCCCCCAAAATACTTTGACATTTGATTATTGTCAATCTAACATTTTATAATGTACAATCTAATCTAATCATAAAAGAGCATGTTATATGCTCCTTTATATTTCCCAAAGCGTAGGACATATATTGGAAACTCAAAATTAGCAGAAAGAATTAATTTAATTAATTACTGAACAAACAAGTAATGCACATTTCATTGTCAACTGGGCATGCAATTGGTAAAGAGAGATGAGATTTTCTCTAACAAAGAATAGCAGTAGCAACATGAGGTCAAATTGTGCTAATCAAGGTTGACCACATGCCTAGGCTGAGTAAACAAAGCATATGGAGTGAGTTCAGAGAGATGAAATCCTGTCTATTCAAAAGAAACTCTCCCACTGCCCTATAAGGACACCTTCCCCCCTTCCTACAGGGCCTGAAATTCTCACTCCTAACCAGCAGATTTGTGCCTCTCACTCCACATTTTAAAACCTAAGATTGCCTTGAAAAGGAGAGAGTTAACATTATTTATTATAAGTAGTCATTGAATTGAATTTTTAAATAATGATGAGGTTACTAAAAAGAAACAAAAATGTAAACTTTGGCTATACTAGTGGACAATGGGTCAGAATTAGGAACATAATAGACCCACTTCTCAATGCTAACCAGGCCACATCTAGAATAGTGTGCTTGGGGAATCTTACATTTAAGAAAGTCATCAATACTGAAGCTTACTGAAAGATGAATAACCAGGAAGATAAAAAATTTGGAATCCAATTGTAAACATTAAGAAGAAAGTCTTGAAGTCTTGAGCATCTTCTATCCTCAAAATGGCTAGACCCCTCTTCTTCCAGTTTATATGGTCTGTCTCAGTCAACTCAGGTTGCTATGACAAATTACTATAGATTGGATTACTTAAACAATATTTATTTCTGGAGGCTCCAAGATCAAGGTGCTGATTAATTTCATTCCTGGTGAGAGCCCTCTCCCTGACTGGCAGACGGCCACCTTCTCACTGTGTGCTTACATGGCAGAGAGCTGTAGTCTGTTTCTTTCCTTATAAGGACACTGATCTCAATGGACCCACCTTCACGACCTCATCTAAACTTAGTTACCTCCCAAAGGCCTTACCTCCTATTACCACCCCATTGGGGGTCTGGGTTTCAGCATATGAACTTTGGGGGAGCACAAACCTTCAGTCCATAACAGAGTCTTATACCTCCTTCCGGGGGCAAAATAGCAGCTCTCTTACCTCAGCCAGCATTCAACCATTAGCAACTGCTTCCATGGGAGCAAACCCAGAGCAACAGAGAACAGGACAATCCATTGCAGGCATTTGTTCAGGTTAAGAATTAAGAACCCAAGTGCCAGTTTGTTCTAAGCTGCAACCTGGTACAGATTTCAAACAGGATATATGAGTCCAATTTTAATAGACATGCTTCAACAGTGCTAAGAGGATGTTCCAGCATTAATTCCTTGCTTTTGGCATGATTTTCATCTTAATAATTCCAAAAATCAAATATTACAGGAAAACTGAAATGATAGAAGACAAAATTATATTTGAGTATGTCATCCTCCAATATATGCAGGCCAGGCCAGATGATAGTGCACCTTTCTTATTTAAGATCCTAGTTTTCCCCTAAGCACCTAATTGATGGTGAAAGGGAGAAAATGCCATGTCAGATTTGTAGAATCATTATCTTTATAAATAAAAAGAAGTGCTTACAATTAAAGTGGTCAGTAATAGCGAAACATGCACATAAGTGATAATACATCAATTTAATGGAATATCACTTCTACATTTAAATGATTGTGATGACTGTGAATCAATATTCTATAATGTTAAGATTAATGGCACACTATAAAAATGCAGACACATTAAGGAAAATGATGTCTGCAAATGAGCAATGCTTAGAAGGGAATTTAGATTAAAACAATTCAATTAAAACAATTGGTCCATCCACCTCACTACAAATAACTCAATTTCGTTCCTTTTATGGCTGAGTAATATTCCATTCTATATATGTGCCACATCTTCTTTATCCATTCATCTGTTGATGGACACTTAGGTTGCTTCCATGTCCTGGCTATTGTAAATAGTGCTGCAGTGAACATTGTGGTGCATGTCTCTTTTTGAATTAGGTTTTCTCAGGGTATACGCCCAGTAGTGAAATTGCTGGGTCATATGGTAGTTCTATTTTTAGTTTTTTAAGGAACCTCCATACTGTTTTCCATAGTGCTTGTATCAGTTTACATTCTCACCAACAGTGTAGGAGGGTTCCATTTTCACCACACCCTTTCTAGCATTTATTGTTTCTAACTTGTGAAGTAAGTCAGAGAGAGAAAAACAAATACCATATGCTAACTCATATATATAGAATCTAAAAAAAAAAAAAAAAAAAACAAGGTACTGATGAACCTAGTTGCAGAGCAGCAATAAAGAGGTAGACATAGAGAATGGACTTGATGACATGGGGTGGGAGGGCAAAGCTGGGGCGAAGTGAGAGTAGCACCTACATATATACACTACCAAATGTAAAATAGTTGGCTGGTGGGAAGCAGCAGCATAGCACAGGGAAATCAGCTCTGTGTTTTGCGATGACTTAGAGGGGTGGGATAGGGAGGATGGGAGGGAGGCTCAAGAGGGAAGGGATATGGGGACATGTGTATGCATATGGCTGATTTGCTTTGTTGTATAACAGAAACTAACACAGTATTGTGAAGCAACTATACTCCAATAAAGATCTATTTTTTTAAAAAAAACTTGGTATTTTAATTAGATTAGAGTCTTGTTCATGCATCAATAAAAAAGTATTTGTGCTAGTTTTGAGAAATACAAAGAAAAATTAAGAAACAATCACTTTTCTCAGAGCAGTGAAAGGGCTTTATAAGTAAAGAAAAATATTGAATAAATAGGCATTTATATTGCAGTTTGGTAAGAACAGTCATAGAAACAGACATGCCTAGGGAGCTAAGAGAATAAACAAGAGGCACCTTAACCTAGTCTGGGGTGAGATGGCTAAAGATGCGGGGAAATTTTCACAGAGGTCAGGATGCCTGACTGAAGTTGTAAAGGAAAAATAAGAATTATCCAGGATGAGAGATGGCTGCAGGAAATGAAGGGTGTTCGGGCAGATGGCAAGCACAAGTAAGACTTATGGGAAATATTTCGTGTTCAGCACAGCTGGTGCCCAGAGTGAGGGAGGGAAAAAGAGGTGGGAGGTGTGAGGAGAAGCTGGCAGGGGCCAGATCACGAAGAAGTCTCAGTGCTTCTCAGTCTTCTAGGGAGCTAGAGCTTCATCCAAGGCAGAAATGCATTCTAAGAAGGTCATTTTGATGTACTATGGGAAGCGGTTTTAGACTCTTGCAATAATTCAGGAGGAAAAGCTTAAGAATATGAATGAAGTCAGTGGCAGTGAGGATGGAAAAAAAGAACTTAAAGCAGTGGCAGTGCGGATAGGCGGGGCTTGATAAGAGACCACATTTGGAGGTGAAGGAGAGGAATAGCCCTCACCATAAGTGAGCCTTATGTTGATGATCCAGTCTCCTCAATTCCTCAAAATGGGAAGTGTAGGAAGAGATGCAGGATGGGGTGGAGTGGTCCTGTTTGGATTTGTTGTAGGTCAGTGACCATGAGAGATGTTGGATCTACGACCTAGAGTGCAAGGACAGATCAGGATTAAAAAAAAAAAAATGTGAAAGCCATTAGCATATAGGAGGTGTTTGAAGACATAAGGAAAGATAAGCTCTCTCAAGGAGGGTTTGAGTGTGGGAAGAAGGGCATTGACACATGTTTGAGGAACTCTACCTTTTAAAGAGGAAGTGGAGGGAGAAATGTCCATGGGGGACTGAGAAGGAACAACCAGAGAAGAAGGAGAAGCTGAAGAGAGAGATGATCTGGAATTAAATTAGGATAGAGTCTCAAAATGTAGGGGTGGAAGATAGAGTCAAATGCAGCCAAGAGACACTGCAAAATGTCCACTAGCCTGGTAACAAGGAAAACATGGAGGCAGTCATGGGGGGTTCACCAGACCACTGTGACAGAAGCAAGTGTCCAGGGCACCATGGGATAACTAAGGGGACAGGAGTGCATGGAAGGCATAAGGTAGACAATGATGTCTCGTAAGCTTGGATGTGAAGGGAAAAGAGATAAAGTGGCTAAACAGAGGATCAATGAGAATGACTGAAAGAAATAGAAAGAGAGTGGGATAATCAGATTCACATGCCAGCTAAAAGGGAAATTGCTTAACATGCCTTAAAACCACTCCCTTTTCTCCATCAACAGTGACAATCTTACTTCTGCCTTCTTCACTTGGACACAGGATTATGATAATGGGTTACCATCGTCATCGAATCCATTAAAAATACTGTAGAGGGATGTCTGTGTTTCTTTGGTTAGGTTTTTAAAGATGAGAGACAGCTGAGAGGGTGAGGTGCCGAGAGAAGAATCCAGAAAGTAGTGAAGAATGGAGGGACTAAACCTTCTAGAAAATGGCGACACAAAGGGTACGAATCTGTAGCAGAGGCAGATAATTTGCTTCCGAAGAGAGAAATTTCTATCTCTGGAACAACAGCAAAGTGGGCAAGGAAGTCTACAATTATAGATATGCTTACAGGTGGGGAGGAGGACCAAAAGTTGAGAAAACTCTTTCTTTATTCTTTAATCCTTTCTTCAAGCAGCAAGTATTAGGTCATTATCACAGCCAATGGTATATTGTGATAGATGCTTATTTAAAGCAGGGCCCTGCAGTTAAAAAAGTTACAGTCTGATAGTTGTAGAAAAAGCCCAGAGAAGCATTACATAGCATGTAATCTATCGTCAGCAAGGCAACAGTGGAAAGAAGAGCTATGGGACAGAGCATTTTAAGCTAGACTGATAATGGGTACTCTTGAAAGGAAATCATTAAATAATTTATGAAAATGATTAAGAAAATATTTTAGATGAAAGGAATAACCTTAACTAATATTTAGTAAATAATCCAGCCTATGATTCCCAAGGATCACACATAATGATTGTCTAGACCCACGGTGAGTTGAACTGAAGTGAACTCTGGCAAGAAAAAGACAAACTGGTGATAGAACTGTCCACTCAAGGTGGAGTTGTGAGTCATGGGAACAGGGAAGAGGAGGGAGAGTGGAAGCAGAGGGAATGCTCCCCAGGGCCCCTCACATTACATCACCTATAACCAGCCTCTCTGATGATACATACACCTGTTCTAGGACCACTGCTGCAGCCAGCATCCTCTTCGTCTTTAGCTGGATTTCTCCTTATCAATTTCCCACCTGTTCTTACAGTTTGTATACAATTCTTTTTCCCTACTTTAGGCAGAACTAGTAATTAGAAGGCATTTATCTATTGGTACAATCCTCCATCTCAGCACTTACACAGGTTCGGTCTAGAACAAAATTGTTAAATGTTTTGTATTCAGTTCCCCTGTCTTCTTCATTATTCGCTGTTTTCCTGCTAAAAATCTCTGACACTCTTCTTGAAGTGCCTAGATCTCACATTATTGGCAAAATGCTCACATGTCATCCACGTTCACGTGCAAGGAGCTCGTAATCCCTTTAAATACTGGAGAATGTCTGACTCATGGTTCTCTAAAGGATCAAAGTCTTGATAAAAAGAAAGATGTCTTAAGTAAACATTCTGGTATCCATGAGGAGGAGGAAGTAGTTTCTATTAGGGCAGGAAGTGGTCACCACAATAATGGAAAGAGCTTGAAGCTTGAATTAAAGAGAGATTTTTCTTTCTGTACATTTTCACTTGCTCTCAAGGATTCAATGAAAAAGTATGTAAAGTGCCCTGCATTGTACCAGAACACAATAGGTGTTTCTAATTGCTTTCTTCTCTTTTGCAAAGAATTGCAAATGACCATAGCCACAAACATATGTGGATCTACTGCAAAATGGATCCACAAGCTTACCAGTTCCTCAGTATTATAAACAAAACATGGGAGCGCCTCAGTTAATATGTGGACTGCTGGCATTTTTTTTAATTGGGACAAGTGATAATTAGGAACAAGAAAATCTGTGTGAAGTCAAAGACGTTAAAGGAAATATCACCTCTCTGAAAAAAGAGTTCAAAAAAGGGATAAAGCAGTGGAAGAACCAAAAAGTGAACTGAAAATTCTTGGGCTAGAAATTGAAGAGAAAATGAAATTTTCTTTGGACATAAAAATCACGTAAGAAGCAACAAAAGGTTTAGGCAGTGCAGAAATATAGTCAGGGATATGGAATGCAGTCTTGACAAAATGAACAACATTAACCAGCCTTTGAGTCAGGCACTAAATTATATTTTAGGTAATTTTTTTTAATTTACCTAAATTATATTTTAGCTAAGTTTACTTTTTGGTTCAACATGACTCTCCGTAGAAGGCATTTTATTTTTCTTCAGGTTGTTAGTAATCTCCTCCAGCATCTCTGTTTCTTTAGGAGCTTCTTCTGATTGCTCCTTCCCTCTCTGGCTGTGACACGCTTAGGCCAGCAGCTGGGAGCCTTTACCTGAAGTCACCTAGAGAGTGGTAGGAATGTCACACTCTTCACCTCCTAGGGCAGCAAAATTCTGAGACTTGCCCATCAAGGGACCTGTCTCCTTATTTCCATATACATTCCCAGCCTTGGGGATACACAGGGGTCTGTGAGTTTAATTTCTTCTCAAGGCGGTGGGTAGAGGGTGGGAGAAAGGGGCACATAGAGGCCAAAATTGACTTTCCTTCTGGAAAACCAAGGATCTAACACCTTCATAGC
The DNA here is from genome assembly GCF_949987535.1 of Balaenoptera acutorostrata. NCBI lineage: Eukaryota > Metazoa > Chordata > Mammalia > Artiodactyla > Balaenopteridae > Balaenoptera > Balaenoptera acutorostrata. The sequence continues at coordinate 18,130,647 of NC_080065.1, read as the reverse complement.
CTTTCCCTCAAGACTTTCCTATGTTAATACCCAAACTCTTACTCACATCAAAGGGAAGAAAGCATCACTCCCCTTCAGCAAAAGCTATAGGTCAAAACGTCTTGGCTCTGGGAAATAGACGTGTTTAAAAGAATTGAGAGTAAAGAATCCAGAATCCACTTAAAGAGATTATTTAAAGGTGATAAAGAAAATACAGATATACCAGCCAAATTTGTGTTGCAGGGAAGGAAGTAAAAGATATTAAAAGTTTGCCAATGCTCTCATCTTTATAGGGAAGAACAATAGATATTTTCTAAATGAAAAACAAATCCAAAATAGGATTTAGTTACATTCTAAATACAAAATTGAAATAATTCTAAGTTATCATGAGAAAAATATTCTAAAATTGAATCACCGAAAACAGACAAAATAGCAAATCATAAAGAAAAAACAAAGAAGGTAATTTACAACAGAAAGTAATAGAAGAAAAGATCTCATATACCATAACAGCTTAAAGAAAGAATAAAATATCTAATAAAGCATAAACCTAATAAGGCTTTTGCAAAAGTTCTATGGAAAAAATATTAAAACTCTCCTGAGATACATAAAAGAAGACATCAATAAACTGAATATTGTGTTCTCATAGAGGAAGACTAAATATTTTAAATGGCCCAATTATCCCAAAATGTATTGATATATTCAGTATTTCTAATAGGATGCTATAAAGAGGCTTTTTATTTTTAATTGACAAGCTTATTCTAAAATTCATATTGTAAAACAAAATGCAGGAATACCGTTAAATTTTCTGATAAAGAAGGTTAATAAGGATAAATCAGGGCTTCCCTGGTGGTGCAGTGGTTAAGAATCCACCTGCCAATGCAGGGGACACAGGTTCAAGCCCTGGTCCAGGAAGATCCCACATGCTGCGGAGCAATTAAGCCCTGTGCCACAACTACTGAGCCTGTGCTCTAGAGCCCACGAGCCACAACTGCTGAGCCCAAGTGCCACAACTACTGAAGCCCGCATGCCTAGAGCCCGTGCTCTGCAACAAGACAAGCCACCGCAATGAGAAGCCCATGCACTGCAATGAAGAGTAGCTCCCGCTCACCACAACTAGAGAAAGCCAGCGTGCAGCAAAAAAAGACCCAGGGCAGCCAAAAATAAATAAATAAAATAAATTTTAAAAAAAGGATAAATCAGACCTGCCAAAACATTTCAGAACTGGAGGCCAAATAGATCAACGTACAGAGTAGAGAATTTAGAAATATCTCCAGATATATACAGGAATCTAATATATTATAAAGGTGGTACTTTAAGTCTATGAGGAAAAGATGGATTATTTAATAAATGCCATTAGGATAATTGGTTGGTTATTGGAGAGAAAATATACTGCTTGGTTCCTATCTTTTTTTTTTTTCTCATACTGATTTTTTTTTTCTTTTTGTTGAGGTACATACACTAAAGTTCACTAGCTTAAGGGTACAACTCCATTACTTTTTTTACATGTGTGAACCCATGTGATTACCTTGCAGGTCAAGATATAGAATATTTCCAGAACCTCAGAAGTTTTCCTCATTTCCCTTCCTGGTCAATACCCTACACTTACCCCGGAAGGATGCTCAACTGTTAACTCTTGTCACCATCGATCTGTTTTGCCTATACTTGAACTTCCTATACCGGGAATCATACCTTGTATGAAATTTTATTTAAGACCATTCAAGTCAGGTCCAGTATCTGTCCTTCCTTTCTTTCCTAGGCCTTTTTAGAGATGGCTTACACAGAGGTTGTCCAGGTCATGGCCATGGTCCAGTATTACTAAGAAAAGTCTGTTATGATCAAAGGTGAAAAGTTGCTCATTCGCATGTCCAAAAGATACAAGGAATTGCAGCTGAAGGTAAAACATTCTCTCCTTCATTCAGTTATTCAACAAGCATCAACCTAGTGTCTCTTCCTCGTCAGCCACTAGCTTAAGTGCTGGTAGGAAGGAGAGGACAGGAAAAGATCCAGAATTATCCACTGCCTTTGAGAATATCACATGGGAAGACAAACCATTATAACATGGTAAGAAAAGAGCTCATTGAGGTAAGTACAAAATGCAAAGGGGTGATTCAGACAGGGTGACTGATTGCTTGGGACCCAAGGAGGATTTTAAGGGAAGTATTGAAAGAGGAAGCAAGAAGGAAAAGGTGGTGGCTTTGCTTGGTCCCTCTCTTATTCTTTATACCAAAATAAATTCCTAATGCTTCAAAAATGTATTTGTAAAAGAAAATAAATAAACAAAAGTAAAAACATAAGCATGGAAGGATTTACTTATAGAAAGATGGAGTAAACACACTTTTGCCTATGCCTCCACTATGTACAACTAAAACTCTTGGACATTATCTATAAACAACCCTTAGAAAACCTTGAAATGTGGAGAGTAGAAGGCAGACAGGCTATGGATCTCGGGACTCAAGGAATCACCCAGTGGTGAGTCCCCTGGGTGGTTTCTTGTTGCCTCATATGTCCCCGACTTGGAGCCGAAGAAGCTGAAGCTGACAACCTGGAAATACTTCAATGGATGCAGACCCAAACAAGCCCCAATGAAAGCCTGATCTCACTAGCCAAGAGACCAGGAAAAGAGAATCTAGCAAGACAGAAACTTTTAAACAAGCAGCACTTGACTCCAGCTGAATATCATAAAAAGATTAAATGAAATGTGTGGCCCACTCCCACCCGCTTCAACAAAGTCTAAATGGGAAACATAGACTTCCACCTTCTCCAGGCTGTAACAAGGACCCCACCCACACCTGGTTCAGTGGAGTCCCACAGATGGTAATAACGAGGCCCCTCTCTACCTCCCTGCAAGGGAAGTGTCAGTGGAGGCCTGGTGGTGAGGAGGACTTGCACCACTACCCGGGGGTAATGAGGCCACCCCACTGCTCTGTGGGGTCAGTAGAGTCCATGCATGCAGTAGTAACAAGTTACTCTTAGGCCTCCCAGCCAGAGAGGTATCAGTGGAGATCTACTGGGGAACTAGACCCTGGCCATCATCCAGCAGTAACAAAGAGTCCCAACACCAACATGACAAAGATGCTGAAGTCACTGAAGCCAAATTTTAAAGCAGCCATGATAAGTATGATTTAATGAACAATTACAAACACACTTGAAACAAGTGAAAAATGAAAAGTCTCATCAAAGAAATAAAATCTATAAGGAAGGACCGAATGGGAATTTTAGAACAGAAAAATATGATAACTGGAAAAAAATATTTCAGTGGATGGACTGGACAGCAGGATGGAAGGGACAGAGAAAAGAATCAGTAAACTTGAAGATAGATCAATATAAATTAAATTATCAAATCTGAAGAGAGAGAGAGAGAGAAAATAGATTGAAAAAAATTACCATAGTCTCAGAGACCTATGGAACTATATAACAAAAGATTTAACATTTATGGGACCTGAGTCCTTGATAAAGGTGACAAAAATACTCAAAGACGTAATGGCTTAAATCTTCCCAATTTGGCAAAAGATATAAATGTATAGATTCAAAAAGCTGAGTGAACCACAATGTGATAAACCAAAAGAAATCCATACCAAGACACATCATCGTCAAACTTCTGAAAACTAAAGACCAAGTCAGGCAGAGCAGTGGCCAAACATAGGACAGTCTCTGGTCCAGCTGCATTTTGCTTCTATTGTTCTTTTATTCTCCTGCATACTCGGGCTCATAGAAAAAGGGACTCAATAAGATTTTTGATTGGCAGATAGCATCATTTACCAAGAGAATTTTAGTTCAAAATCATTATAAATGTGTCACAAAAAAACACTCTTAAAAGACAGCATCTCTAATGTTTTTCTTCTTAAATATTACAAGTAATTCAAAACAGATGTGCCTGATGCCAGGATGCCATTGTCACTTATAGACCACATGACAGAAAAAAAGAAAAAAAACTTTCCTGTTTTTATTCAACATGGTGGTTCATGAATTAACATCAGAGGGCCCCAACATATGAACTTGTGAAAGCAAAGTAATTAACACTCTTGGCTAATTTATGTATAGGAAAGTTTCTAACTCCTCTCTGCAAATCCTCAGTGTACAAGGAGACCCTTGGGAATTGCTCCTCTACTGATACGTCACATGACTTGGAGGAGTTTTCCTGCTTTGAGGTCCACTAAGAAAAATAAAACATCTGCCACAAGGAAATGCTTTGAATTTATCATTGATGCCAAAATATAGTAGTCTCACCCCAAAAGGGGGAGGTCAAGTCTAGTAATTCTTCTGCTATTGAATCACTGTGTTACTTTGAGCATCTTTCTCTTTGTTGGCTGTATGTTTTAAGCAGCAGATTACATTCTCTAGGATAGTGACACATTAGGGGCACCAGAAATTCCTTCTGTTCCCCAGAGCCTGGAAGAGGTGGGTGCCCATCACAACAAAAAGTCTCCTTGCTGGGGCACTAGCAAATAGCAAGAGAAAACTTCCTGAAATGTTTGCTGATGGACCACTATTTCAACTCATGCCAGCAAGGGTGGCATAATAAAAATATTTGATTATTAATTACATGCAATCCAAAATTACTTTATGAATTTTACACAACCTGCAGAGAAATAACTCCACTGAGGGTTGTGTGATAAAAGTGTAGCATATAGACACTAATGACCTCTTTTTTAGGTCTAAACATATATCTAGATCTATCTTAGCAGACTATAGGCTGTAATGATATCCAGTGGGGAATTTAACAGAACTTTGTAGTGAGCTGTAGAACTCTTTGCCAAAACTCTTAACCTGGATTCAGGGTGACAAATTATTTGTATTTCCCATAGCCACCCACAATGAATCAAGAAGGAAATATGACTTTCATAGTAGCCAAGATGTTAAGAGTAAATAATACATGAGAAAGTTCCTAAATTCAGTGAATATTACCTATTATGAAAAAGCAGCTGGCTTCTGATGAATTTAAGAGTGTTCCTGGGGGTTCGTCAGTCAACAAATTATTTATTGAGCACTTACTATTTGCCAACAATGTTTCTGGCACTAGGAATACAGAAGTAAACAAAACAGTGAGCATACTTGTCCTTGAGAAATTTATATCCTCAGGGGTGTGGGAAGAGTGGCAGGTAATACACACAGAGACTAATAAATAAATCAGATCATTTCAGACATTACTAAGAGCTATGCTTAAAGTAAGGTAATTTGTTACAGACACAGAGAGGTTAGGGAGGTCCTCTCTTAAGGGTGACATTTGAGGTGAGACCTACATGTTAGGAGGGGGAATTCAGGATGGGGGAGGAGCTGATAAACGTCCCAAGAGAGAAAAAGTTCAATCACAGTTCCTAAAACTAAGATGAGCTCCCAACTTTTTGTGTTGTTGTTAATTTAGTCTCACGTCACCTCACTCTGTGTGTGAAGTGCTTTCATATAGAGGGATTTAGCAAGTTCCCACAGCGACATGCATATTATCATCTCTGTTTTGCTTGTGAGAGAATGGAAACTAAGCAGTGATGTTTAGCAACTTTCTCAAGGTCACATATGAATATGGAGCAGAGCATAAATTTAAATCCAGTCTTTTAATCTCAAGTCCTGTGTAACACACTATCTATCACAGATGGCATTCCATTAGTGTGTTATTAAGGAAAACTTCCTTGAGTCATTATTATTATTATCTGGGAAAATAAACGTGTCCTTCAACATCTCTATCAAACAAAGAAAAAATAAGGGTGTGGGCTCTTTAAGAAACCAAGAGTTACAGCTGAGCACCTAGGCTAAGGAGGTGTTCCCTTGAGTACAATGTGTAGCTGAGGCTGTTGATATTTCATTGCATTTAGCACTTGTTAAAAGATGGTTCAGATTCTCTCTGGGAGACAAAAGGGATAATAATTAAGAAGAGGGGCAGAAATACAGAAGCTCAGAGATTTAAATTCCAGATGACAAGAGAGATATCATAAACCCAAAGAACATGGGAATCAAATGGATTATTTCAAGTTCAGAATCATCCACAAAGACATTCTTGGGTAGTAATCAACATTGCTCTCGATGTGGCAGAAAAACTGAACACTTATTTTGATTACTTTCACCAGGGTTCAAAACCACAGTGATAGGATGGAAAAAACAGAAAAAAATAAAATGAGGGGGGAAGAGAAAAATTTCAAACATGTAGAAAATTGTCATTCTTATAGCAAGACACTTAATTAGTACTGAGGAGTACTATTCCATGGTATCTTTTTGGTTCATGCAAAAATTTTTTTTCTAATTTTCTTTTTCGATATAAATCTAAGGCAAGTACATGGAAGATATACCCTCTTTTGTCATTCAGCAGTCTCTGCAGTCAATCTACCCACACAATTATGCTACCCTTATATGCCCTTACCTTTCATCTGGGAGCAGATTATGAAGGTAAGATCATAGTGCCAAAGAGGAATTATACTCTTTAGAATCTAAAAGGACTGTTTAAATTTACATTTATGAAATAAAAATTGACACTCAGTTCCCCAGTCACACTGGCCACATTTCAAGAGCTCAGTAACAACGGGTAGTTCATGGTTCCTGCCTTGGGCAGCACAGAATAGAATATTTCTATATCACAGAAAGCTCTATGGGGCACCTCTGGACCAGATGGTATTTGTGCAAGGGCATAAATTTCACATCCTCTCTATCCACAGTTTCTCACACGCCCCATGTTTTTCACTCCAAAAAAATATCCTTACCCCAAATCTCATTCTGGTCTAATTTTGCTTTGCTATCTTCCATCTCTTTGCTATAATAGTCATAAAACAAGAAGATTAGATATAGATGTGGATTTAACTGCATTTGTTCCATCATTATTTTATAGAAGAAGAAATGCCACTTGTTGTAGTAAACTATATCCCTTAATTCAATAAATATTCAATGAGTGAGTATATACTCTAGACACTGAGGACAGACCAAACCTGACCTTCATGGAGCTTAAAATCTAATGCATGAGACAGACAATAAAAAGCAAACAAATAAAAAATAGTAAGAATAGGAAGGAAAATAATGCAGGATAAAGGGACAGAGGAGGGGATGGGGGGCAAAAAAAGGAGGGAAATGGAGACAGTAGCTGTAGTTTCTCCATGGAGGGATACCAGACAGGGTTTCTAAGTAAAAGTGATAATTGAAGCAAAGCCCAAAAATGTGAAAGAACAGCCATATGAAAGTCTAGGGTAAGAGCATTCCAAACACAGGAAACAGTAAGCATAAAGTCCATGGAGTTGGAATAAGCTTGGTGTGTACAAGAAGAATAAATAAAGGTAGAGTTGTTGGAGAAAAGTTAGAGGGAAGCAGAGGGAGGTGAGGTCCGAAGAGAAGCCAAGGACCAGGTCCTACAGGGCCATGTATTATTTATCTATTGCTGTGTTACAAATTACCTCAAGAATAAGTGGCTTGAAGCAAAATTTGTTATCTCACAGCTCCTGTAGATCAGAAATCCATGTGCAGCTGGGCTGGATCCTCTGCTTCAGAGTCTCTTATAGGCTATGATCAATGTGTTGGCCAAGACTGTGGTCATATGAAGTCTCAACTCAAGAAGGATCCACTTCCAAGCTCGTTCACAGGGTTTTGAATTCATGACTCAGTTTCTTGTGGGCTGTTGGACTGAGGGCTTCACTCTCTCACTGGTTTTTGGCCAGAGGCTACCCACAGTTCCTTGTCTTGTGGGCCTCTCCAACATGGCAGCTTGTTTCATCAAAGTAAGCAAAGGGAGAAGTAGAATCTGCCAGTAAAATAGAAGTCACAGTCTCTGCAATCTAATCATAGAAGTCAGGTCCCATCACTTTGCCTTATTCTATTTGTCAGAACAAATGAGTAGGTCTAGGTCATACACTCCCTAAGGAATTATGTAAGAGCATGAATACCAGGAGGCAGGGGTCATTGAGGGCCCTTCTAGAAGTCTGCCCAACAAAGGTCTCATGAACCATGGCAGGGAGTTGGAATTTTACCTTAAGAGTGATTGGGAGGCATTGAGAAGTTTCATTCAGGGAACTGGTATGATCTGATCTTCAACTCAGGAACTGGCTGTTCTACAGAGAAGAGATGTAGCCACCTGTGGAAACAAGGAGAAGATAAGAAGCTATTATAATTGTTCATGTGAAAAGTAATAGAGCTAAGAAGATAGTGAGCCACTGTCAAACCTGAGATCTACTTTAAAGATAGAACCCACAGTATTTGCTAATGGGTTGGGTAAGGAGGGTGAAAAAGACAGGAAGCCTACCAAAAAAGCCTGAAATAGATGGACCAGTCCCCACAGAAAGATTTCCCTGGAAAATCTTCTGAGAGAGAGAGCCCACGATTCCTTATACTTTCTCTTTGCTTTCCTCCTATGTCTCCTTTAACACCTCTCTGATAATCTTCACAAGTCACTGCATAGTGTTGATGCTTAGAAAAGTCTAGAATTTCCACACTTTTAATATGTCACAATAGAAAGTCACAGTGCTAAGAGCTGTAGGGAAAGTGGGGTATAAAAAGATGGTTGTCATTATTTATTATTAAAAATAGGATACTTTCTTTTTAAGTTTGTGCCCCAGTTTCTCATACTCACCAGTAGACATAACATACTGTCATCATTCCCATTTTCATGTAAAGATGGAGATATTTTTATTCTTTTAAACAAAAACAATGCTAATAAGGAGAGACAGGGAATTAATTTCTCAAGAATATAAGGAGGCTATATAAGGAGGCTGTACGTTTTTAATGTTTCAACTTCAATAATAAATTGCTGTACTCTGTGAAATCACAGCGTTCATATTAGCTATTCCAGGAAGAGTCTGACTTACAGCACCTGTCTCCCTGAAACCACAAAGAACCCAACAGATTAAACAGCAGAGTATACATATTTTATCAGCTTTCTTGATTCACTCCATGTATTGTTTTAGGCTAACTCTCTGTGTAGCCAAATACCAAACAAAACTCAAATAAGTCATAATTAATACTGAACAATATGTATTTTTTTCTCTCTGATTGTAATAATTAACCCAGATTGCTTCATGACTAAAGCAACTGCTATCATCTCTGCCCCCAGCAAAATGATAAGATTTCACTTGGAAACAGGCTTATTTTCACTTCATGCCCCTTTCTTTTATCCCTCCCACTCACCCCCTGTACACAAGGCTCTATCTTGGGTGTCGGCTCCGCGTTGAGAATACGATCTCCTCAGGATACTTAAGCTCCATGGGAAGAAATATCTCATAAAGCCTGAGTTTCTCTCATCAGTCATATTGATATTCTCCCATCACCCTTGATATTACAAGATGGGTAACCTTGGCAGGTAACTAAAAGCATGATACCCTCCATTTTCTAAGAAATGTGTGTACTCATCCAATCTCTGTGACAATTCGTGTGTGTATTCTACCAAAAGTCAAATTTAGCACAATAACAAGAGAACACATTTTTTTCCTGACTCTCATAGTATATTCCTTCAGAAAAAAAAAAAAAAAGTGTCACACTGCTTCTCGTCATCCTTTCTGATGCTTTCAAGGTTGGAACACTGAAGTAGGAAGGGGAACAGTGACTCCTGATTTAGTCTTGAAGGGCCCATGCATAATCAACTGAAAATTTGCCAGCTCTGGAACTACAGAGACATATATGGGTTTTTGTTTGTTTGTTTGTTTGTTTTATGGACATTTTTAAATTTTATTTATTTATTTATTTACTTTGGGCTGTGTTGGGTCTTCTCTGCTGTGCGCGGGCTTTCTCTAGCTACAGAGAGCAGGGCCTATTCCTCGTTGAGGTACACGGGCTTCTCACTGGGGTGGCTTCTCTTGTTGCAGAGCACAGGCTCTAGGCCCACGGGCTTCAGTAGTTGTGGCACGTGGGCTCAGTACTTGTGGCTCACGGGCTGTAGAGCGCAGGCTCAGTAGTTGTGGCGCACAGGCTCAGTTGCTCCGTGGCATGTGAGATCTTCCCAGACCAGGGCTCGAACCTGTGTCCCCTGCATTGACAGGCAGATTCTTAACCACTGCACCACCAGGGAAGTCCCAGCATATATGTTTGATCCCAGGATATAGCTACAGACAAGTTGCTCAAGAGACTGGGTGATGTGTGTAAAGCTATATAGTTAGGGAAAACAAATTTAAATAATAGCACAGGCCTCCCAACTTGTGTTTCCAAGACAGTCACAGAGACCTAGAACTATCGCAGCAAGGCTGCTTTAAAGACAACCACCTCCACGTCAGTGCCAGAGGGGGCTTCTCTGACTGTTAGCCTTCTTTTTAAACCAATTCCTTCAAAAAGTAGAAATCATTTTTTAAAATTTTTGCTGTTAATGCCGAAAGCTCAGCCTATCTGTACTGGTGCCGAACCAAATCTCAGAGACAGAGTTTTGGATGAAATAGAAAAGAAAAATTTTATTGCTTTGCCAGACAAAGGGGGACACAGCAGGCTCCTGCCCTCGAAAACTATGTGTCCCAACCCAGGAGGATTTGATGAGGAGTTTTATAGCAGTGGTTCAAGGGTGGGGTTGCTGATAAGATTAGGGTGTGTGCAGGGCCTGCACTCCTCTAATCTGGTCTCTGGTAATCTTGATGAACTTCTCTGGTTCCTTTAATGTAGCCTCAGGTGGTCTTTCTCTGGTATGAAGAATGTTGACGTCTTAAAGAGCTTAAAGACATTGTTATCCCTTGAGGTGGAACCAGGACCCTGCCCCAAGGCTGCACCATTGTTTCTTGGCTGCCTCTCCCTTGTCTTTGCATCCCCTCCCTTCCTGGATTAGCAACTGTTCAAATCTGTCCTTTGGAACTCAGGGAAGGTCACGGAGGCTGGAGTCAAGAAACAGGGGACAGAAAGGCTTCCATGCCCAGGAGCCCCACAGGGTCCTGCTCAGTTTCACTGTCAATACTGGTGGTAAGCAACCTGAAGTTTCCTTTAAGGAACATATACAATGTCAGTTATGGAGAATGCAGTGATGAATAAGACACCTTGAATTCTTCCATTTCAAGCACTCTCTGTGATTCAAGTCAGCTTTCTATTTCCCATCAATAGACACTCTCAAAAGGTGATCTCCACACTGGCTTTTGTGCTATTGTTCTTCAATTAACCCTTTACACCAAGTCAGCTCAAACATGCAGTTTTTCTCTACCTACATTAAAACGCTTTTCTTCTTCCCATTTCCTACATTTCCATTTTCCTCTTCTGCTGCTTCTCCACATGGACCATATATTTTCTTACCTTACCCCACACCTTCCCAGTGCCCTAATATTGCACAGTCTCTTCCTTTTTCCCATTGTGCCATTCTGTACAGGATCTTCCTTACAAAAATCCACTCATACTTCAAAATTCAGGCCAAATCTCATCACTCAAACTGACTTTCCTTCATACTTCCACTGACATTGAACATACATCTATTTATAAGATTACATTATAATTAGCAATGTATACATCTATCTTTTCCATCATACCATGAACTATTCAAGGGAAGGAATATACCCTAATTCATCTCCAATGCCCAGATTCACTGCCTAGCCCTTTGCAGACATAGAATATATTTTAGTAAATGAAACACTCCTATTTACCATTGCAACAAAAAGAATAAAATACCTAGGAATAAACCTACCTAAGGAGACAAAAGACCTGTACGCAGAAAACTAGAAGACACTGATGAAAGAAATTAAAGATGATACAAACAGATGGAGAGATATACCATGTTCTTGGATTGGAAGAATCAACAGTGTGAAAATGACTCTACTACCCAAAGCAATCTACAGATTCAATGAAATCCCTATCAAACTCCCAATGGCATTTTTCACAGAACTAGAATAAAAAATTTCACAATTTGTATGGAAACACAAAAGACCACAAATAGCCAAAGCAATCTTGAGAAAGAAAAACAGAGCTGGAAGAATCAGGCTCCCTGACTTCAGACTATACTACAAAGCTACTGTAATCAAGACAGTATGGTACTGGCACAAAAACAGAAATATAGATCAATGGAATAGGATAGAAAGCCCAGAGCTAAACCCACACACATATGGTCACCTTATCTTTGATAAAGGAGGCAAGAATATACAATGGAGAAAAGACAGCCTCTTCAATAAGTTGTGCTGGGAAAACTGGACAGCTACATATAAAAGAATGAAACTCCCTAACACCATACACAAAAATAAACTCAAAATAGATTAAAGACCGAAATGTAAGGCCAGACACTATCAAACTCTTAGAGGAAAACATAGGCAGAACACTCTATGACATAAATCACAGCAAGATCCTTTTTGACCCACCTCTTAGAGAAATGGAAATAAAAACAAAAATAAACAAATGGGACCTAATGAAACTTAAAAGCTTTTGCACAGCAAAGGAAACTACAAACAAGGTAAAAAGACAACCCTCAGAATAGGAGAAAATATTTGCAAATGAATCAACGGACAAAGGATTAATCTCCAAAATATATAAAAAGCTCATGCAGCTCAATATTAAAAAACAAACAACCCAATCCAAAAATGAGCAGAAGACCTAAATAGACATTTCTCCAAACAAGACATACAGATGGCCAAGAAGCACATGAAAATCTGCTCAACATCACTAATTATTAGAGAAATGCAAATCAAAACTACAATGAGGGCTTCCCTGGTGGCGCAGTGGTTGAGAATCTGCCTGCTAATGCAGGGGACACGGGTTCGAGCCCTGGTCTGGGAAGATCCCACATGCCGCGGAGCGGCTGGGCCCGTGAGCCACAATTGCTGAGCCTGCGCGTCTGGAGCCTGTGCCCCGCGACGGGAGGGGCCGCGATAGAGAAAGGCCCGCGCACCGCGATGAAGAGCGGTCCCCGCACCGCGATGAAGAGCGGTCCCCGCACCGCGATGAAGAGTGGCCCCCGCTTGCCGCAACTGGAGAAAGCCCTCGCACGAACCGAAGACCCAACACAGCCAAAAATAAATAAATAAATAAATAAATAAGAAAATCCTTTAAAAAAAAAAAAAAAAAAAAAAAAAAAACTACAATGAGGTATCATCTGACACCAGTTACAATGGGCATCATCAGAAAATCTATAAACAACAAATGCTGGAGAGGGTGTGGAGAAGAGGGAACCCTCTTGCACTGTTGGTGGGAATGTACATTGATACAGCCCTTATGGAGAGCAGTATGGAGGTTCCTTAAAAAACTAAAAATAGAATTACCATATGACCCAGCAATCCCACTACTGGGCATATACCCAGAGAAAACCATAATTCAAAAAGGCACATGCACCCAAATGTTCATTGCAGCACTATTTACAATAGCTGGGTCATGGAAGCACCCTAAATGTCCATCAACAGATGAACGGATAAAGAAGATGTGGTACATATATGCAATGGAATATTACTCAGCCATAAAAAAGGAACGAAATTGGGTCATTTGTAGAGATGTGGATGGATCTAGAGACTGTCATACAGAGTGAAGTAAGTCAGAAAGAGAAAAACAAATATCGTATATTAACGCATGTATGTGGAACCTAGAAAAATGGTACAGATGGACCAGTTTGCAAGGCAGAAATAGAGACACAGATGTAGAGAACAAACATATGGACACCAAGGGTGGAAAGCGGTGGGGGGTGGGGTGGGATGAACTGGGAGATTGGGATTGACATGGATACACTACTATGTATAAAATAGATAACTAATAAGAACCTGCTGTATAAAAAAATAAATTAAATAAAATTCAAATAAAAAGAATGCACTATGTCAGTTAATGATAACAATAGCTAATATTTACTAAGTACCTACAGCACTATAGGTACCATTATAAGCACTCTTTATGATTTAATTAATCTAATCCTCATATCAATCTTATGAAATAGGAGCTACTATTACCTTACATTGCAATTAAAGAAACTGAAGAGCAGAGTTAGATAAACTGTCCAAGATCACAAAGCTAGGAAATAGAAAAGGTGAGATTTGAAACTAACCTCTTTTAATCACTGGGCAATACACTGGTTTAGAATAGGAGTCAACAACCTTTTTCACAAAGGGCCATATAGTAAATACTTTTGGCTGTGGACCAAACATCACTATTCAACTTTTCAGTTATAGCAGAAAAGTAGCCATAGACAATATATAAGTGAGTGAGTATGGTTATGCTTCAACAAAACTTTATTTATAGAAATGGAAAATGACATGAATTGGTTCAAGGCATGTGGTTTCCCGAACCCTGCTTGTAGACTCTGCCTGTGTATCCCAATATCATCCACATAAACAGATAACATCTAGAGAGTACATTCAAGTATTTGAGTACCAAAAATAGACCTACTGGGTCAGTCATGGAAAAGTAAGAGAGATTCTTTATCAGCAGCAGAAGGAAAATGGCTGCAAAGGCATAGTGTGACAACTGAAGGTTGACAATGGTCACACTAGGCTGCTGATACTACTGTTAGGTCTTATTTCCTGGGGAATTAAATTCATTCCTTACAGTGGCTAAGACTTTCCTGGACGTCCTCATAACATGGTTACAGTGGCTTCTGATACTCCCCAGACAGACAGATACTGTCTGTTTGCTCTTAGCCAATCAAACCTTATCTCTTCCATCAGTACCACACTAAAGACCTTTCCTGAAGTTTCATCTCGGGTCTTGTGCTTGGTGTGGCCAAGGAGAAGGCTCCAGAACTACTGTGCTGCTTAGTTACATGCTTAGAAGATAAATTAGGGAGGATGTCAAGAAAATGTCTCAGTCTATTTCCTATCCATGCAGCAATCTCTTCTCTCAGAACTCTTGCAAATCATGCCATATGCAAGCCTTTGGGCCAGGCTGGCTGGAGTTTGAAGCCCACATCTCATAAAGCAAAATAAACATAAAGCCATATATAGAGGCAGCTCTGGAAGAGATCTCCACTTGTTTGGTTTAGAAAGGGGAGTGTCTGCTTGTAGCATCCCTATCAGATTTTCAGATTCCTGAGGAAAAGGAACCAACCTTGCCATCTCCTTGTAACCTATGCAGTGTACCCACCAGGCAACTAGTGCTCTTTGCATAGTGTTCGAATGAATCTGCCCTACTCCCCAGCTTCTAGAGCTGTGCTGCCTGTTGACATTGCCTGCCTTGCAACTCCCTCTGTTTCTATTCTCAGAGACTCTGGACACTGAAGCCTCTGATGTTTTACTCTTAATGCCAAGTCCCTGCCTGTCCTCTATTGAACCCAATGGGTTTCCTTTAAGCATCTACCGCTGTAGTCAAGGATTTCTAAATTAACTGCCTAGCTGTCTCTCAGTGTTTGCAGATTTCATTCCTGAACTGACTGGATCAACCCGAAGACATCTTGTCCGTCCTCTTGTCCAGGTCTCCTTGATCACCCAACCTTGCTACCGGTCTGTCATTTACTTTCTTGCTCTTCCAATTTGCTATAAATCCATTCTCTCTGGACTCAGTCTTTTCACTTGCTTTCTGACTTGGCTTTTGTCCTTTCTTCTGGATTTAGTATTTTCATAACCATTCGGACAGCCATGCTCTCTCATCTCAACCAAGGTACTGTGCTCTCAGCAGGCTTCCTTGGGGGCAGTTTGCCATCCATCAGTTTTGGACATGAGAAAAGAATCTGTAAACAGCCCGGCATCACCCCTCATAGTCTCTTGCCTTTTAGGTGTGGCTCAGTCTCCCACCTGCCACATTCCACTCCCTCTTCACGTTTTTCTGTGTTTTACAACTCTCTATGTGAATAAAGGACCTTCTAAGGGGCTTTTTAAAAGCAGATTTTCTTAATTTCTTGTCCAAATTCTCACCAACAAAAAAAGTCAAATAACTCAGTTCACTGAATATTTAAGAAAACCATTGGCTCAATTTGTGCAATTAAGAATAAAGAAATAGCTCACTGCTTGCTGTCAGTCACTGTTTGTGACTAGGGGTAGAAAACAAATGGTGACATATTTGTATTCTTCACGTGTTTTTCTGTAAAGAACATGGAGAATATGGGTTTAATGACCCAATACATGAAGAGTTTGTTCAGTTACTTGCCTGCACATTAAGGAAGAGCTCCAGGAAGCCCCAATTTTATGCCTACTATTGGAAGCATGCACACAAAAAATAAGCCAAATATGAAGTCTTTCCAGATATTATTTTATTTACTGTTTCACTTTTTTTTTTAATTTTCAGCACAATCCAAAACAGATGATAATATATTTGTTCTCAGTGAATTCTCAAATCAATCCAGAAAATATTAAATATTGTGTTTCTTTGTGCATTGTTCAAAGGCTGCTCCAGTGGTTTGAAAGAGGCAAAAGACATCTCCTAGTGAACACTGCCATTCCTCTAGGGGAAAGCTCTACCCAGCTAACAGCTATTTTAAGATGCTGAAGATGCATTACCACAGGCTGCAATTACTCTGTGAATCCCAATTTGAATTGAAGTATCATCCCTCAAGGGTGCAATCCCAGGGTCACATTTCCTTTTCCAGGCAAAGTAAACCATCTCTTTGACTATTAAGGCCACTGCAGGCAATCTCAGACAATCAAAGTTCCTCTTCATCTTTAGGTAAATAAAATTATCTTTAAAAAATAGACAATTTGAAATTCATAAAAATAATAACCTACAGTGATAACAAGAGCAAATCAGCCACAAATAATTACTAATTATGGTCAATTGTTGAATAAAGATCAAAGTTACTAATGGAGATCCTTTAAACATCATACCAATGTACTAAATACATCTTATAGAAATATATCTATGATTTTTAAAACTTTGAATGGGCTTTTATAAACCAATATTGCAGTGTCTTCATACAACAATTATTATTTACTACAATTTGTCTTCTCCTGAAATTATTGTTGCAAATCTTTTCAGGCCCTTTTCAATCAAGAGGAAAGAAGATCCAGGCCTGAAATGCACTCCCAGCTTTTTCGTCCTTGTCTGTGGTTTTTCATCCCCTTTGAAAGAAATCGCAGGAGACCCTGACTCTGTGTGTGGTTTGTCTGACCACATTATATTCATAGGCTCAGAGAGCACGTATATTCTGCAGAGTCTGGCATCTTGTTTTGATTTTGCTCCCAAGTTATATGATAAACATACAGAATACCAGAAAACACTCCTCTATTTAAATTTCCTTCTTTGTTTCTTCTATCTCTTCAACATTAGAAAGGTTAAACAGTTTTGTTAAAAAGAAAAACTAAACAACAGCTCTCAAAAATAAATTATCAAAAATTATCGCCCTTACAAAGATGATACAACTGGCCCACATAGAGATGTAAGTTTTACCTGTGTCTTCTGATAGTGAAGATTTCTTCATCTGGATCTTTTCACGTTCTCCCAGTTCCTTGTAACTAAGAGAGTTTACTTGAGATAGTTTTTCCCTCCCAATCTCACAGCCACTACCTGAGGTCAGGTGACCATCTCTCTCACATGGGTTATTGCACTATCTTCTAACTGGCCTCCCAGCCCTCGTCTTGCCCCCTCTCCCCACCTAGTAGCCCATTCTCTACAATTCTGTCATGATGAGAACTTTAAACTCTAACCAGTTGAGAAATGGAATATTTCCTGCCATATCATTAAACAAAGGATGTCACAGTCACCAGCAATTGCAGCCCTCCAATGCGAGCCCTGAGGGAACTCAGGAAGGAAAGAAGGCCTGCCGTCTAGCAGCCATCAGACAGCAGCCACTCCCTATGGTGAGCCCTGGAAACTCAGGATTCGAAAATACAGGATATTGGCCCCAAATAACGGAGGTGCATATCAAAGGAATGATTTCAGTGAACCCAGATTCTTTTTTTTCTTTAGATTTATCCAATTATACTTTATTAAGAATGACAGAAAATCACTATGAACAAGATTTTTACCATAGTTCTATCATATGTGAATTGTCAGAGGATATAAGCTATGTCAAATTTGCTTTTTAAGTAGATTTTTCAAAATAAAAACCCAGATTCTTGCATCTTCTCATACATAGAAAAGCGCTAAATTCCCTAACTTGACATATCTGGTTTTCCTTTAACAATCGTCTTGTGACTTTCAGACTACCTGCCCTTTGTTGCAAAACTTCTGTATAACCTGGATCTCCCCTCCACCTCCTCCGAGAAGTTCTCTCAGGGTCACTTGAGATGCTACCTCCCGGGCTTGAAGTCCTAAAACTTCCCACCGAATAAAACATAACTCTCAACTTTTAGGTTGCGCATATTTTTTAAGTTGACACAGTTTATTGAGCCTTTCAAGTTCCAGCCCCTAGTCATACTAGCTGCCTCATCACTCCTTACACCCTTCTTCACAGTTCAAGCCCTAGAAATACTGAAAGTCTTTTTTTGGTCCTAGAACACATCATGATCTCTTTCCCTTTAGGTTTACAGACATGCTTCAGTCTGCCTCTCCTCATTTCTTGATCAACCCCTATCCACCCTCGAGGTCTCAGCATAATTTTTATTTCCTCCCCCATGATTTCTAGATTCTTTTCCCCATCTAAAGGTCTCTACTCTGAGAATTATTAGAGGTGTATTTTTCCATAACAGTATTTCTCATATTTTATGTGATGGGCTTAATAGTCTCTTCTCCACATGAGGGCAGGGTCATATCTATCTTGATGCTGTTATATAACCAGTATACAACTTAATATTTACAGAATGAATGACTGGTTGATTAGTTGGGTGGAAGGATGGAGGGGTGAATGAATAGATTTTTTAAATGTGTGGAGTTAGGATGGCTATCTGGGAAAAGGACAGAGACAACGGAAATTTGCAGTGCCCTTGTTACCATCAATACATCTTTAAAAACATGCCACTGACTTCTCTCCACATTGATTTGGTACAAGACACATTCATTATGAAAAAAAAAGTTTAAAACCTCATTCATATAATCAAATTTTAAAGAAATGATTTTAAAATATTCATTTATGTATTCATTCAGGTATGTGACAATCTCCAGCTTGTACCTCAGGATAATGAGGTTAAATTTATTGTTTCTTCCCTTAAGGAATTTACAGTCTAAGGAGGTGCTATACAACAAACTTGAAAAATAAAATAGTATCGTTTAAAAAAATAAAATTAAGTCATAATATTTCTGCGTTGTCTTTAAAAAACATTTTCACAAATCACTTTTTAAAAGTCCTAAAAATTTTGTAAAATGGTTTTGACTGGAAAAAATACATGAATTTATATTCAAAGATATATATTATTTGTCAAATATTCCATCATATGAATTCTGCAAAGATTAAAGTATATCCATGTGAGGAAACTAGCAAAATAAATGTGAAGGGGACAGAGTTGAGACCTGGGACCTAGGAAAAGTGATTTGAGGAGGATTGAGAGAAAAATCTTACCAAAAGAAATGTTCTCCTATGGTGTGTTGAGTAAAACATTCCATCACAGTCTCTAAGGTGTTGAGTCCCATTATGTTCAATATGGAAATGAGGACCTAGGGAACATAGCCCTGCCATTTGTAAATAATAGATGGATGGGGCTTTCTAATGGTGAGTGGGAGATTTAGGTTTCCCCCAAATAACCCAAGGAAATAGTTCTGTCATTGTGAGCACTTGAGAGAGAATCCACACAGAACCATGCTGCATAGAAGCATCTCATGAGGGAAAGCAGGTGATTTCAACAGTGCTTAATAGGTTGACCAAAAAAAAAAAATGTGATTGTAGCAAAAATAGGATGGACAGTAAGAAGTGCTGTATTTAAGTATCTTCATCTAGTCGAAACAAAAATTAGTGCACTTGTGATCACCAACACTGATGGCAGAATAAACAAGAATCTGTGAATTTTATCTTCTTTATGGTCTACTATAAAACAGAACACAGTACAGCAGAAAGAAGAGGAACCTGAATTCTTATGGTGTGCTTAGCTCAGCCTTCCTTTTCTTCTTCCTCCTGCCCTCACTCCATCGTTTCTGAATGTTGCATGCCACTCCATGTGTTCATACAGTAACTGTACAAAGAGAGCTGAGTCTCTCTCCAGGAATTGTCCTTGTATGAACAAAACTACCCAGCCCAAGGCCTCTCCTCTTCCCCTGTGACAGCCTGTAAGAAATGACTGGTTACTTCAGGGGCATGTGGATTCAGCTCTTTTGCTTTGATTTGGGACAATTCTGCAAGGCCATCCCAGCTCCAGTGTTCTCTGGGGGTCTGCTGAGGCTTCGGGTGCAACCACACCATCCTCCAACTTTTACCTCTGCCCAGTTCTGCTTCCTAAATTCACTCAACTTATGCACACAAAGCTCCACCTCAGAGTCTGTTCCTTGGGGATCCCAACATACTGCAGCCCTCCGTGTTGGGTAATGCTTACCAATGCATACATTTCCATGCAACCCCTTGCCAAAGAATGCATATTGTGAGAAATATCAAATCAGAAAAACTGGAGCATAACATTAGTGAATAGAATAATCAATTGCAGTAGTATCAACAATTGATTTAATAGGATCTTAGCTCTAAAATTATGATGTTAAATGCATCTTTATGGAAACAAAACTACATA
Source organism: Balaenoptera acutorostrata (assembly GCF_949987535.1). Taxonomy (NCBI): domain Eukaryota; kingdom Metazoa; phylum Chordata; class Mammalia; order Artiodactyla; family Balaenopteridae; genus Balaenoptera; species Balaenoptera acutorostrata. The sequence goes on along the minus strand of NC_080065.1, from coordinate 18,110,326 downwards.
TTAATTTAAATAGTAAATCTTTTATGACTATTGATTCTGCATTCCAAGATAGAAGGCTTTCAGTGTGGTTTAAGTGTTTATTTCAAGGCTTGCATGAAACAGAACGTTCTAATCCAAATAATAGAGTTATACTGAGAGTATTTAGTCATTTGCATTGTCAATGTAGTGCCTGGAAGTTTGAGATGAGTTGAAATTGGCCATGCAAATGAAAACTAGCTTAGCTAACGTTAACAATCATTAAAGGGTGAAAATGACCTTAATTTCTAAAAAGAAAGGACATATTTAATGATCCCCTATTAGCTAACTTCCATTTTATACAATTATGTGGGCACATGCAGTCACAGAAGATACTTGGTATGACTGAACAATTACCACTCTCAGGTGAAAAGTGTTTGATGCTGCATGTTTCCTTCATTTAAATAGTTTTTTTAATTCCAAGAGATGAAAAGACAAAGCTAAAAAGCATTCTCTTAAAATTCCACCCCAATTAGTAGGATTAGAATACTAATGCCAACAAGCTATAAAACAACAGAATCTTCTTACACAGCCACTTTACAGGAAAAGCAGAGGACCAGAGACCTACAACCAAGATATTTTTCCTCATGACCATGGAGACATTGCAATGGCTTTGCACTCTTCAGGCATTAACTGATGACAGTTAAACATTCAGACAAGTGTAGATTACTTCATATACACCCGATCTAAAATGGTTAAAGGAAAGGCACTGAAATTTTTAGATTTCAGAAATTGCATTGTGAGGCCAAATGTGAAATGTTAATATCCCAACGTAAATTTAAGATACTCTTAAGAGTTACTTAAAATAATATTTCTAATTATCTTTTCATCCTTGACACAAATAATAAAAAATATGCTCTTTTAAATTGTTTTTGACAGCTTTTGCCTGTGGCTTTCAAATGCATCTGAATTTTTTTTTAAGTCCACAAAAAAATTGTATTAACACAGTAAGTGAAGACCCAGTCACTTTGCACGTCGAACCCCCACAAAAGGATGGGGTTGGGTTAGGGAGAAACCTGGCGTAGGAATATCTCCTATCCCTCAACAGAGAAGACTTGAGGGAGGAAGAGGAGCTATGAAATAGGTTGCCAAAGGTGGGAGAGAAAGGGAGTATTAGATGAGGATGACAGCCGAAGAGGAAGAGGAGGATGGAGAGGGTGACGGATCTGTTGAAGAACCAAGAAACACAAAGGGGGCTGGGGCTAGAGAGCCAAAGGAGGTGGGAAGTGCGGTCCTGGAGCCCAGAAGTGGGGTCCGTTCTGAGGCAGGGTGGCCCCTTGGGCCCCCTTCCCCATGGCCCACTTGCCCCTGAGTTCCTTCCTCCTGCTTCTCCTCCCCAGGATCCCGACGAACAGGCTGCTTGCAGATAGGGCAGGTCTTCTGGGTCTTAGTGAGCCACGGGTCCACACAGCAGCAGTGATAGGCTTGAGCACAGGGAAGTACCCTCAGCTTGCCCCCATCCTCATATTCATCCAGGCAGATAGCACAGACATCATACTGGTCTCCCTTCTGATAGTCACGTGTAGGAATCTGTTTCAGTTGCTCTTTGGTCAGTGGTTTTCTCTGGCGCTCTTTCTGGAGCTGAATACAACGAACTATCAACATCGCTCCCATGCCCAAAATTAGCACTCCCAGAATCCCCGTGAAAAGGATGAGGCAATAGGCCAAGAGGAATCCATCATCTGGGACCAGAAGCACCTGAGCCCCCTTCTGGTAGACAAAGAGGTCACGCAGGTACTTAGAGCTCCTCTCGATGATAAACATAGACGGGATCCAGATCTGTTGCTGGATTTCCTCATTATTCCACAGCATGCTCAGAAGTTCATTGGAATTCACATTGTGCACCACAGCTGCACCATACCCAGCCTTCTGAGCATTTAGGACTTTGAGGTCAAAGTTGCAGTCAAATCTTGGAAGCAGTGCAATGAAAACTGACCCACTGACCCGGGCTGGGGGCGGTGGAGCAATGGAGCTGCAGGCGTTGGCTGGGCGAGCCTCCACAAGGAACCCCTTAAGTCCCTCCCAGCCCAAGGCAGCACCAAAGAGAGCTGGGAGGTCTGCAAAGTCCATGCTGCTGTTGTGGTCTGAAGTCACTCGAATGAGCCCCATGACAGGGTCCTCACAGCACAGTGGCCACAACTGCGGGAAGACGGAGGGCCGCAGGGTGCATGGCAGCAGTAGGGGAGAGGCTGAGGAGGCCGTGTCTTGGTGGCAGAAGCAGAAGCGGAGTTCTGAGCCCTCTCCCCCTTCCTTCGGGATCCCAGAAGTCCAACCACCCCCAGGTGCTACTTTGCAGCTACATGGGGGTATCGGGAAGGAACCCCGGCTCTAACTCGTTTAGTGGAGCTAGGAGAAGGACATTCATGTGCCCTTTTCCGGTATACAGATATAACGGGAAAAGAGGACAGGCGCAAGCACAGGTGACAGAAAAACTTCTGGAAGAGTGGGGGAGCTCAAGGAGGTGGGACTTCCAGCCGGGTGGGCCGTTTTCCTATCCTCGGGCAAAGGGCTTCCGGTAAAGAAAGTCAGGCTGCTTCCGGCATTGTAAGCTCAAGACGAAGCACTTCCGGTCCTCTCTTCCTTCCTCTGGCTGCTGCCGCCACTACCGCCGCGGTACCTTCAGGTCTCGTGAGAGTGCTCGCCGCACTTCCGCCCCATCGGCTGAAATCTTTCAGAGTCTGTCTCCAGAGACTTCCTAACTCTGGTTTAGCCTGGCTCACCCGATCTTGCATCAGAACAAGCCAAATGGAGAAATTTCTAGCAGATTATTAATTTTGATGTAAGTTTTATGGCAGTTGATTCTAACTAAGAATGTGTACCAGTATCTACAAGTGCGAGTCCTGTGTTGTCCTATCTCCCAAACAAGTAACTGACATCTGAGATAATTCACAAATGCTGCCATTATGATACAGATAACCAAGGATCATCTGTATTAAAAGCATTCAACATTTTAATCATTTTATCGCAGTGACCCAATACAGTCTTTTAAACTAATAAATTTCTATTTCTATGTCAAACACAGTATGGAGATAGGAATAAAAATCTTATTTCTTCGTGAGGACCAGTTTAGGCTAGAAGTTGTTAACCTGCTGGGTGTTTGGACAGTACATTTTTCTAGGATATTGTAGAGGCCTGGAGGTTTTGATGTAGAATTGGATCTATGTGACCAAGGAAATAGCCAGCATATAAAATTGTTGAGACCGAGGTAGATTCTTTTCCTTGTGGAACCATTTACAACATGAAAAAGTATCCCTTAGTTCTTAGATTTTGCATTTGCATACAGCTATCCTTTTTCTCTTTAAGTGGTATACCAAGAGGTCAAAACCTAGATTAGAAAAGGAAATTATAGGCCACTTTAAATAAAGAAGTGCCTGATTGGCCAAGTCAGAAATGGAAAGGTTTTATTCTGAGCACATTGCTCCAAGTTGTCCCTCCAGACTTGGGTGGACAGCGTCTCACATTACAGTATCATCCTGCCATTTTTGTACATTGGTTCCATTTGCCGAAATATACTTCCAGATTTCTTTCATCTCTATTTTCCTGTATTTTCCAATTTGGAACTAGAACAGGTTATTAAATGCCACTGTTCCTGCTTCCATATAACCCCTCCAAGGTGAAGCACAAAACAATAACCTCCAAGTCCACCTAGATGTAAGACAGATGCTAGTCTACACCATTCCTTCAGGATTTTCAGAGAGGTGTGGAGGAGAGAAGAGAGGAATACCAAAGTGGTCCTGCCAGCATTAGCTAGTAGCTGTCCTCAGTCTAAAAAGATTGAAGGACTGAGATGATTTCTTTAGAGAGAATTGTCAGTGAGCTATGTTGACAACCACACACATTCATGGGGAAGTGAGGTGGTGCTTCCCCTCAACCTCAAGCCAAGGAAAAGTGACTTAGAGACACTTGTGAAATTTGAGGCTCAGAGAAAGAGGAAGGGAGTACGTTGGGTCAAGCTGCATTTCCACACCCAGAGAACTTTCTCAAATTCCAAATATGGACCTTGCTATGGGGAGCCCTTAGAAGAGATCCCATGGAGCACTTGATCTGAAAAGGCAAAGGGACACCAAAACAGAGGGGTGGATACTGGAATCTAGGGGCAGAGGAGAACTCTCAGATAGCCAGCCCAGGAAAGATATTGTCCTCATCAGATTAGGAGCCTAGAAGACTCAGTAGAAAAATATTGCCAAGAAATCCACCAAAGCAATGTATAAGAGACAAGGAGTCGGTTTGGGATCATTTGCCGTGGGGTCAGGCACACACACCACATTGCTACTGCACCAGCCACCTGTGACTATTCCCCCAGAGATGAGTTTTAGAGAGGTCAAGAGTGGAGGCTAACCAGAGACCAGAACAGGAGGGGAGCAAAGACAAGAGAAGCCAGCAGTGTCCTCCCACCCACCACCCCTAGGGCCTCAAACTTTCATAGCCTGATTTGGACCTGAGCTGGGGAAGGAAAGAATACTTAATGAGTCTGGGGTTTTATATTATACCAGACTACATTAGAATTAGAACATATAGAATTATTCAGCTGTCTAGACTGAATGCTTTTGTGTTTAAAATGGTCAAATGCAGAGTTGGACCCCGGCTTCTTTAGTCCTAGAGTTTATCAATTTGGGGAACTTCTTCAATTAAAAAACAAAAACAAAATCAAAATTGTGGTTTCAAAATCAAGAACAGAGCCTTGGAAGGGCATCTGCAAATGGAGGGTCCTGAAACATTCTCCCAGTTCAGGGGAGCGAGACTAAATTTTCCAACTCTACTGTCTCTAGTGCAAGGATTCTGTCCGAGAAATAAAACTGCTGTGGAGGAAGTCATTTCGCCAAAAACCTAATGAACTCACCAAAAGGCTATAGCCAATTATTACTGAGATTCTATAAAATTTCTGTTAAATATACATTTTATTCACACATATAGTTAATATATAAAATATATACTATCTCTATAAAATTTATATATAACATATTTATAGACATAACATATATAATTATATATGTGTGTATAATTATGCATGTATGAAGATATAATTTTAAAATGTCTCTTAAATCAAATACAAATGCATTAGCTTAACTTGGTAAGCTACCTTCATTTTGTGATTAGATAGTACAGATCAAATCCTCATTAGTTTTCACTAATGACCCATAATTATCTTAGTCCAGAACATTTAGCTTCTAAGGTTTTTCAGAACTATTTGCCTTTGTTTGCTCACTATTCTTCATATGAGAGGATATATTTTTAAGGATTTCCATAACTTCAGCAGCTTCCTAACTCTATCTTTAGCTTTCCCAAAAGAATATAAAGCTCTCCTCCCCCTTCCTCTTTTCTGTTTAGAAATGGCCTTCTCAGAAAAGTTTAAACAGAAGAAAATGTGTAATATAGGACAATAGATCCCCTTGATATGGTATCAGGCAATCTGGGCTCTTGTATAAGCCTTCAAATCCATATTGTGTTCTTCCAGTGGGAGAACACAATTAGTCAATTCAATAGTGGAAAAAGAGTCAAGTTGTTGATGGGCATTGCATTATCTAAACAACTGGTGATCATATAGATTTTTCTCAATTTTCAGCTCATCCATGTTGTAGATAAAGAGACACAAAATTATTTTATTGAAATATAGTTATCAATCAATAACTCATGTTTGTAAAAATAAATGATTTTTAAGAGTTAAAAAATATAAAATATATATATATATACACACACATATATATTTCTGAGATATTATATATTTTAATTATTTTTCTTTTGTATTGTCTATTTCCCACACTAGAATGAATGACAGAAGATTGTGAAGACAGGAACTCCTTTTCTGCTTTATCCACTGATGGATGTATCTTCATCATTCAGCAGATTGCTTAACTAGTTGTAGATGTTGAATAAATATCTTGTTATTTATTGGGATTAGACTGGAATTGGAGATGGGGATGAGAGGCTGTTTGGGGGTTGGAGAGAGAGGAATAAATAGAATGTTTTCTGAGCAGCCACAGGATATGGAAGATATTGGTAGAGAGAGAAGCAAAGAAGAGGACTTTAATCTGTAAACTGCAGTTTGTGAATTAGTTTCCCTCCAACATTTTTAGTACTATCAATTTAATCTCTTTTAATTAATTTTTATGACTTGACTGTGTTTCTGTTAATGTGCTCTATACAGACAGTATATCACTTAAGACAAGGCTTTTTTAATTAAATATAATAAAATCTAATTTTGAAACTTTATTTTTATGTGTTAATAGTAGTTTTTATCATTCAAAGAAATTTGGGATTGACATGTACACACTGCTATGTTTAAAATAGATAACCAGCAAGGACCTATTGTATAGCACAGGGAGCACTGCTCAATATTCTGCAATAACCTAAGTGGGAAAAGAACTTGGAAAAGAAAAGGTACATGTATATGTATAACTGATTCACTTTGCTGTAAACCTGAAACTAACATGACATTGTTAGTCAACTATGCACCAATATAAAATAAACATTTTTTTGAAAAGAAATAGACAATTACCTTTGCTACTAAACTCAACTTTTTTGACCCCTATGCAACCTTAACTCATATCTCAACTCCTTTATCAGCTTCTTTAAGAAATCTATCCGCATCCGGAATATCTTAATTTGGGTAGGATTATTGAAAGTTTGTTTCAGTTGGATCCCTAGGACTCCACTAAAGATAAATCTTCATTCAACTGTCTCTTTTCCTAAATGCATGCTTTCCATCCCCAGCCACTGGCTGTCCTCTCCAACCTTGCCCTCTGCAACACTACACCTGCTTCATGCTCTCTCTCCTTCCTTTATTATGACAAGGAGCTCCCTTCTTCCCCTGAACCTGAATTTAGAAAGTGTCTTTTCAGCAAGGTCCATCTCCCCTTACAATTATTATCTTTAAAAGCAGCTAAAGTGTACATTTTCTCTGTATCTTTACACTAATAACAGGATAAGAAAATCAGGAAAAAAAATATTGATTAAAAAAAATAAAAACAAGAATGTCAACTTGTCCTAAAGTCAACAATGAAATTTTTGACCACTGTACCCTGTGCATTTTCTGTGTGCTTCTCAAAAGGGCAGCCCGACTTTGTATATCTTGTTGCTATCTTCTTCCTATTTTTGTCTCTATTTCCCCTCTTCTAGGGTCTGGGTTTTAATCATAATGTCTATGACATGGCATTGATTTCACTGCTTGGCTTGCTCATAGTTGTAACCTATATAAAGTTCAGAAGCTATCAAAAAAATAGAATAACATTTTTTTACTATTATTAAATTAGATTTAAAGTTGACCTGAAACTCCCAAAGTATGGAATTTATAGGAATGTATTAGGATGCTCAGATTTTTGAAAATAATGTAAAATTCATTAAAATGGCATTATTCACAGGATGAGAGTGCACTGAAGGATTAAACTAAGACATAGATTTATCTTTAAAGACAGCCCATCTTATGGAAAAAAAAAATCTTGGTCTTTAACCAAAAACTTAATCTCACGTGCAAAAATTAAGTAAATGTCACTTATTGTTATCAGGAAACAACCTTTGGGAATATGCAATGGTTCTTTAATTTAAAATTTAAGTTATTTAAATTCATGAAAGTTACAAACTTGAAATTGTAATGCCAAAGCAGAAGCAAAATCAGATGATGTTTCTAATAATAACCAAACCTAACAGGTTGCAACTCAAAATAATTATTTTTCAGTAAAGAAAGAAACAGAGGTAGAGAACATTGCAGATCATTTCTTTTCTTTTTTATTTTACTTTATATATATATATATTTATTTATTTATTTATTTATTTATTTAACATCTTTATTGGAGTATAATTGCTTTACAATGGTGTGTTAGTTTCTGCTGTATAACAAAGTGAATCAGCTATACATATACATATATCCCCATATCTCCTCCCTCCTGCATCTCCCTCCCACCCTCCATATCCCACCCCTCTAGATAGACACAAAGCACTGAGCTGATCTCCCTGTGCTATGCAGCTGCTTCCCACTAGCTAGCTATTTTACATGTGGTAGTATATATATGTCTATGCCACTCTCTCACTTCGTCCCAGCTTACCCTTCCCCCTCCCTGTGTCCTCAAGTCCATTCTCTATGTCTGTGTCTTTATTCCTGTCCTGCCCCGAGGTTCTTCAGAACCTTTTTTTTTTTTTTTTTAGATTCCATATATATGTGTTAGCATATGGTATTTGTTTTTCTCTTTCTGACTTACTTCACTCTGTATGACAGACTCTAGGTCCATCCACCTCACCACAAATAACTCAATTTTGTTTCTTTTTATGGCTGAGTAATATTCCATTATATATATGTGCCACATCTTCTTTATCCATTCATCTGTCAATGGACACTTAGGTAGCTTCCATGTCCTGGCTATTGTAAATAGAGCTGCAATGAACATTGTGGTACATGACTCGTTTTGAATTATGGTTTTCTCAGAGTATATACCCAGTAGTGGGATCACTGGGTTGTAGGGTAGTTCTATTTTTAGTTTTTTAAGGAAGCTCCATACTGTTCTCCATAGTGGCTGTATCAGTTTACATTACCACCAACAGTGCAAGAGGGTTCCCTTTTCTCCACACCCTCTCCAGCATTTATTGTTTGTAGATATTTTGATGATGGCCATTCTGACTGGTGTGAGGTGATACCTCATTGTAGTTTTGATTTGCATTTCTCCAGTGATTAGCGATATTGAGCATCCTTTCATGTGTTTGTTGGCAATCCGTATATCTTCTTTGGAGAAATATCTATTTAGGTCTTCTGCACATTTTTGGATTGAGTTGTTTGGTTTTTTGATATTGAGCTGCACGAGCTGCTTGTATATTTTGGAGATTAATCCTTTGTCAGTTGCTTCGTTTGCAAATATTTACTCCCATTCTGAGGGTTGCCTTTCCATCTTGTTTATATTCTTGCATTCCTATACACTAATGATGAAAAATCTGAAAGAGAAATTAGGAAACCCTCCCATATACCATTGTAACAAGGAGAATAAAATACCTAGGAATAAACCTACTTAAGGAGACAAAAGACCTGTATGCAGAAAACTATAAGACACTCATGAAAGAAATTAAAGATGATACAAACAGATGGAGAGATATACCATGTTCTTGGATTGGAAGAATCAACATTGTGAAAATGACTATACTACCCAAAGCAATCTACAGATTCAAACTACCAATGGCATTTTTCACAGAATTAGAACAAAAAAAAATCACAATTTGTATGGAAACACAAAAGACCCCGAATAGCCAAAGCGATCTTGAGAAAGAAAAATGGAGCTGGAGGGATCAGGCACCTGCACTTCAGACTATACTACAAAGCTACAGTAATCAAGACAGTATGGTACTGGCACAAAAACAGAAATATAGACCAATGGAATAGGATCAAAAGCCCAGAGAGAAACCCACGAACATACGGTCACCTTATCTTTGATAAAGGAAGCAAGAATATGCAACTGAGAAAAGACAGCCTGTTCAATAAGTGTTGCTGAGAAAACTGGACAGCTACATGTAAAAGAATGAAATTAGAACACTCCCTAACACTGTAAACAAAAGTGAACTCAAAATTGATTAAAGACCTAAATGTAAGGCCAGACACTATAAAACTCTTAGAGGAAAACATAGGCAGAACACTCTATGACATAAATCACAGCAAGATCCTTTTTGACCCACCTCCTAGAGAAATGGAAATAAAAACAAAAATAAACAAATGGGCCCTAATGTAACTTGAAAGCTTTTGCACAGCAAAGGGAACCGTAAATAAATATGCAGATTATTTCTTAATTAATGCTATTATTTCCTCTATATTAATCTTCTTCCCAATTCAGTCACCCTACAAAAAAAAAATTTTTTTTCTTCTAATTCTTTCTTTGACTCAGAAGTTGTCAGCATAGGACTTTAGGTTCCTTTGGTCTGCTCTGTGGTCTTCTATGGTGTATTTCATGTAAGGTTCCTAAAATAATGGTAGTTTATTGACCATAATTTAGAGATATTATGGTCTGTGCCCTCTAGGATATTAAATACTAAAGTAACAGAAACAAATAAATATACTTTCAACAAAATTCATGTATTCAGGCCTTATGTCAGAACCTTCCTGGAAGGAATCATATAGGATTCAAAGCTAATAGGCTAAAACTGTTCCCCATGCCCCCATATGAAGGTTCACCTAGCTACATCTCAATACAGAACTAGAAGATTTAAATGATAATGAGTGTGACTTTTAATTTGAATTTAAGAGTCCAAATTCAACAAAATGGAAAATAAATATGAGCAGAAACAGTTTTAAGGAAGTAATGCAATTGATCCCAAAAGGAGTGAAGGTCAGCTAAGTAGAGCCTGTGTGCTCAAGACAGCCCTGAACCAAAATGAACAACCTTGACCCAAAGACGCTTAACTCATGAATCTAATGAACACGTCAGAAGTAGCATAAAGGAGCTTAACTTTCCAACTCTGAACATGACACAAAGTTTCTGTTAACCAGAAAGTCCAAGTTATTCAGAAACCAGAAACTCCTTTATGGAAATAACGTAGATTTTTGTCCAGGCATAGGCACGTGTTCACAGGTAGTGGCTCTGTTGCCTCTTGCACACAGACGTGCTGGTAAACCCTGTGACCTCACTCTGACCTTTGTCCAGTTTAAAAACTCCTTTCTTCTCTTTTCAGGAGAGCAATTGGCTTCTTTTTACCTCAGCCTTGCCTCCGTAGACTAGCCTGGGCACATTCTCCATACACCCTCTACTCACCAAAAAGCCAACTGTGAGTAGTCTCAGGGGAAGCTGTTTCTTCCCTGGAAAGGAGTTGGTCTCTCCCTGGACTGAGGAGGAGCTAGTCAGTATCTATTTTTGTCTTTTAGATAGCAATTTTATTTTCTGTCACTCAAGTAGGCACTGTTTTCTACAACTTAGTGATTCCACTTTATATGGAGATCTAACGAGTAGAAGCATCAGATGAATTGCTCAGAAGTGTGCTGAAAGAATATTTCAATGTTTGGGGAGGAATATTAAGGCTGCAGAGCCACAGAAAGCCCTAAGTATGGGATAAACAAATAGGTACTTACAGTGGTATGGTTACCACTGGCAGAAACTTAAGCAGCTTAAGCGAAAATGGAAATATATTGATTCATGAAATTGGTGAAGCAGATAAAACAACAAGCTTGGAGTGGAACTGGGGATGCATGCAAGGATTCCATGGTCTACCTGTCCCTTATTTCTGCATCTCTCTGTAATTAAGCCTCTAGTTCTCCCTCACTGCAAACTGTCAAAAGACATGGCCCCTCACAGGTCCTGGGTTCAACTTCTTTCTGCCTACTCACCCATCCAGGCTTAGGTAATACACCTTGAATGTCAACTCAGAATAATAGGAATTGCTTTATTGAGTTTGGCTGAGATATCTCATAGGGAATTTTCCTGGTACTCGAGATTTTTGGAGTATGCATGCAATACATTTTCTGTCCTGGCCCTTATTTGACTGTTATGCTAATTAATACAAAAATAAGATCTCTTTTCTTTTGTATTGCCTGAATCTTTTTTATAATTATTATATAAGTTTTCAAGATCTAGTCTTATATATTGGATTTTACTCAAGTTTTATGCCTTTTTGTCCTTTTGAGAAAAAGAGCATAAATTTATATAGAATGAAATGTTTGAATATAAACTGAATACTTTAAATTTTGTTAACTTTACAAACAGATATAAAATATTATCTTATTCAGCTTTCCTTAATGTTGTATTTTTTATGTTTACACAATAATATAATATGTATTTATTTTTTAACTGAAGAACTTATTTAGAGAATGTGAGATTCCAGCATTGTATAATTTTTTTCTTATGTCATTACAAATCAATAAATCCGTCGTGTTTCCCATGATCAAAGTAATTCCACCACCATCCCTTACTCCTCTGAAGTACCTCCTTGAGAAACAACATGTACAGAAAACATCAAGATAGGAGCAGACGGGTGGCCTGGTGAAAACAAAGGGTTAGAATCAGTTTAATGCCACTAAAATGGAATTAAATGGTTTGGTTCATGTTTGATCAATGACCAGAACAAAGCTATTTGCAAAGAGCCCATTCTTGTATATTTGTAAAACTTAGTTCCTAAAGTCACATGGTATGCAGCACAGCACTGTCCAAAGGGCATATGTGCTGCACAGCTTATCTGACTGCAATTTTTTTCCTTCTTTATCTTGGATAGAAAAGAAAAAACCTGTAAATTAAACAACTAGTTTACTTCTTGCCTTGCTATGAATTTAATCTTGGTTTCAATTTACAAAGCAATGCTTAAATATTACTTTAGGACAAAGTTTAGATTTGTTAACCAAATCTATCCGAAACCAGTGATATAGCCCCTCCAAAAGATATTTGTTTTTGTTTTCTTTTTGGTGGGGAGTGGTATAGTGCTTTCCAAAATAACTTAAATTTTGTCCTAATTCTGTCAGAATATGACGGTTAAAAAAGAAAATGAAAAATACAGTCATGATTACTAGTTAAGATTTTAGTTAAACCTTTAAAAGAAAAATGTTTCCATGCTCCAATTTACTTTGTCTCTATTAGAAAGAAGGGTAGACTAGACAACAAGAAGCAAAGTGAAAATTTCGCCTTCTCTGTGGGCTTCATCAATCAGGATAGGACTGGGTATTCCAGAAAGAATTACCAATCCCACTCCCTGTGTCAGGCCTTTCTTCCAAGCCTCAGGCATCCGTGTCTTTAGTTTATAAGAGGTCCAGCTTTCACCATCCTGTCCTGACCAGAGCAGACCCATCACTCATCTGCGTTTGCATTTCCTCATGCCATGAATTTAGGCACTAATGCATACTGAGGTAAGCTGATTATCTCCCCAAGTTTTCTCCCTCCAAACACAGGTTGGTTTCTCCTGTGACTAGAAACCTTTCCTAATCTCCACCTTCCTTCTTGAAGACCTTGTCACTCCCAACCCCAGTTTACTCAATAAAGCCACCAGACACCCACCACCAACAATGACAAAGATTTGTCTCCTTATTGTCCACAAATTTAAATTAAGTAATCATCGATGAAGCTGGAAAAGAATAAAATAAGATTATTTCGAAAAGGTCATTGCATTTTGCAAGGTCACGTTAAGGGCTTAAACCTAACGGATCTGAATATGATCAAAGGGAGTTCATTTACAAGTCTAAAGAAAGACTGTGTTTCTCCAAATTGGGCTTGGTGGATTATGGAAGCTATAAAAGGAGAATCAGAAAGGTACATTTGAGCTGCTCATCAAAGCATTTTGAATAAGCAATTGGTCCAGCCAGCAGACAGAGAATACTGTAGTCCATTGTCAAGATCTTTTTTATTGTGGTGGTGAAAACAACAGACTAATTTACCCTATTGCTGAGAAACATTGCAGTTCATCAAACTAATGCTTTATGCTCTGATGCCTTGCTGGCAAGTGTTCTGAATAGAAAGTGTCTTCTCTTACAGGCCGACCTATAGGGAGAGAATGTACTGGTGTTGAGGTCATGAATACTCTGGTTCTTATGACAGTTACAGCTTTCACGGCAAATGGATGAATTTGCATTCTATGTCCATATATCAGCCTCAAGCATAATTAATACAAATCTGAGCCTTAGAGATAGATGATTCTCAATTGCCTGACAAAATCAAGCTTCTAAGCCTGTAGGCCTAGGCATCTTAATAATTCTCTAAGGTAACGCCTCCCTGGTAGATATCTAGGGGAAAAGAACTTCAGACAAAAATTTGTTTGAAAGAGTAAGCTGTTTCTTATTGAGACTTCTAAATTCCCAACCAGCTTGTCTGTTGGATCCATATTGCTACTGACTCTCCTGACTTCATACAGGAAGGTCATTTAAATTTTCTGTGGTGTAGACATCTACTCACCATCACTACCACCTTCACCATGTTTGACTTCGCAGTTACCAAAGTCTTCTGGTATCAAGTTATCACATTTGTTAATATAACAAAAATGTATTCCTACTTGAGAGTTTCTCTTCCAACAGGGTTGGTTCTGGCTTTCTCACCTGATCTCAACTTCCTTCTCTTCTAACAAATCTCTATGTAGAATATGCATACAGAAATAAAAATCTTTAAAATTAAACTCTCCAAGATGTTCTACCTACCTGCCTGTAGCCCATTCTAGGCATCGAAATATTGGCTCTGCTAATCACAGGTTGTACCCATCAGGTGTCTGTTCAGACAGTACCTACGGAATGTTATGAAAGTGACAAATAACTTCATACATTATCATGAAAACAATATAGAGTTCATTAAACACGATGACTATGGTCATGGAATATGCTCTCAGTACGTATATCGGACACAAGTTCCTCCCAAGGAATCTGTGATTAATCTCAGCCTATTATCACTGGAACAGAAATGTTCTGGAAAAGCCTGTAGGTTTTCCATGTGTGCCTTATTACATTTTTCCTGTAACTCCTCTATTGAAATATCTGCCACTTGCTTCAGGAAGTTTATGAAAAAGTCTTAGATTTACAAATGTATCTGATCAAAATACCACTTTTTAGAGGAGAATATTTACCAACAGACTTTTATAAAAGGTTTTGCCTCTCTCAAACATGATTACCCAGTGTTATCTATGGCTTTTTTGACCTGTCTCTAAAACGCAAGCGGTTTCTGCTCCACTTTTTATTCCCTTTGACATTAAGGTTTTCTGTAGCCCAAACAAGTTTCTCTCATTTATTATCAGCATCCTTTCAGCTGCAGACACAGTACTGGGCTGGGTGTGATGATAAAAGGAGGTAAATGGACAAACCCTGTCCTTAGTGAGCTTCTTGGGTACAGGAGGATCAGGCATAGTCACATTAAAAAAAAAAAAAAATCTATCTAGAAAGAGGGAATAAGGAAATGCCAAGTGGTTAGTAATAAACAAAATGCATCTGTGACAGAAGAGGTCATTTTAGGGCAGAATAGCTCTTAGGATTTCTTAGAGAAAGAAAAGCTTGATTCAGACCTAAGGAATGTACAGGTTTTAAGGAAACAAAGGACAAAGAGGAAGGAATAGTGGGAGAAGGGGTAGGTAGGGTGGGGAAATGGTATATTTCAGACACATACAAGAAATGGTAAAATAAATTGCAGAATCCATTTGTTGGTAGCCCCCTCATGAAGTCACTGATTTTGTTACAAACCAACCCTGACACTGACGCATTATTTCTATGCAATGCCCAAAAGACTCCATTCTTACCAAATGCATTACTGAGCAAGGTAAAGTTAGCAGGAGATTTTGTAGGGAAGGTGGAAGAGGGTTTTCCATGATACAATAACCAACACACAAATACATACCTCCCATTCAAATGGCTTCTTCTCTAGGAAATTTTGCTTCCAGAGAAACCATGAGTCTTTCCTTCTGAGACTGTACCCCTGGGACCCTGCCCCATCACCCCTCCTCCCTCTCTCCTTCTTGTAGAGAGCTTCCCTCTTTCTCTTGCCATCCCAGTGTCTTTCTGAGGATCAACTTCTCCCTTTTGAGAGATTCACCAAGACCTCTCCCTAAAACAATTTGCCATTCTTCTTCTAGGTGTTAAGAAAGTGAATTTTCCCCCTCTATATTATCTTATTAGGTAAGCAGACAGCATTCACTTAGTGCAAGCAGGACAAGTAAGGATGAAAAGTCAGGTTTGGGACAAAAGGTTAAAGATTCTTGGAATTTAAAAACTACTAAGTACCATTTAGAAATGTTTAAGCAGAGTGACATGAAGAAAAGAGTGTTAGATGAAAATTAATCCAGGGGCTAGGGTCAGCTTCATGGGTGCGAGACCTGTGCAGGCAGTCACACAGAGCCCTGGACTCAGAAGAACCCTACACATGGTTTAGTGCTAGTTCTTGCCATTTTGAAATTCTTAATCATTTTTGAACAAGGGGCCCTGAATTTTTGTTTTTCACAGAGAGTCCCTTAAATTATGTAGCTGGTCCTACCAGGGGCAGACTCGTGTCCAGACCCTAGGAAAACACCTGGTACATATCAGTTAAATATTTGTTAAATGAAAGAACAGGTATTTTTCTTAATAAGTTGTGCAGAGGACATTGAAAAGGGAAGCTATCAGAATCCAGAGGCCTTTCACAGATGTCCCAATATAAGGTGATGAGACTCATCCTTGAGGAAGTCAAAAGCATAGACCTGAAAGTCAAAGGACATAGTCTCCAGGACCGAATCTCTCATTACAACCAAAGTCAACTTTCTGACATTTGTTGTTCTCACAGGTACATAAGATGACCTCCAGCCTCCCTGGGGACTTTTCTAATAATATTTGAGTGTATGAGAGAGAGAGAGACAGAGACAGAGAGGGAGAGGGAGAGGGAAAGAGAGAGAAGGAAATAAATGGATAACTGTGGGAGATATTGCAAAGAAAGAATATAGTCATTTGAAATACATGGAATTTAAGTAATATGGAAAAAGGCCCACAGAAGGAGAGGAAGAAAACTAATTTGCCCCAAGGAAATATATAAAGCTTGGGAACCAGATCAAATTCTATCTAATGAGCATCTGACCCAACCAGGAAAGGTGTCCAGCAGAAAAGAGTCACTCGATAAACGGTTGAATCAAACAGTTCCCTCTTCAAACATTTAACAGAAAACTGCAGTTACAGTTTCTGGTCACAGTTAACCACGTACACTTCCCCTTCATTTATAAGCCCAGAGGAATCTATTATTCATGGTTTTGGCATATTTACATCCAACTCACCCAGATATTATTTGTGATGAGATATTTGATGCTCAAGAAGATTTGTAAACCTTTTTAAAGAATATTTATTGTTGGAACTCAAGGGACAGTGTGATACCAAATCAAGAAACATAACAGACCTGTAGTCTAAACTTAGCATTAGGCCTCTTTCTATTTCAAAATGGCCTTGAACAGTATAGTACTGGCACAAAAACAGAAATATAGATCAATGGAACAGGATAGAGAGCCCAGAGAGAAACCCACGCACATATGGTCACCTTATCTTTGATAAAGGAGGCAAGAATATACAATGGAGAAAAGACACCCTCTTCAATAAGTGGTGCTGCAAAAACTGGACAGCTACATGTAAAAGAATGAAATTAGAACACTTCCTAACACCATACACAAAAATAAACTCAAAATGGATTAAAGACCTAAATGTAAGGCCAGACACTATAAAACTCTTAGAGGAAAACATAGGCAGAACACTCTATGACATAAATCACAGCAAGATCCTTTTTGACCCACCTCCTAGAGAAATGGAAATAAAAACAAAAATAAACAAATGGGACCTAATGAAACTTAAAAGCTTTTGCACAACAAAGGAAACCATAAACAAGACGAAAAGACAACCCTCAGAATGGGAGAAAATATATGCAAATGAAGCAACTGACAAAGGATTAATCTCCAAAATATACAAGCAGCTC
Source organism: Balaenoptera acutorostrata (assembly GCF_949987535.1). Taxonomy (NCBI): domain Eukaryota; kingdom Metazoa; phylum Chordata; class Mammalia; order Artiodactyla; family Balaenopteridae; genus Balaenoptera; species Balaenoptera acutorostrata. Next base: position 18,092,975 of record NC_080065.1, on the reverse strand, counting down.
ATGCAGCTCAATATCAAAAAAACAAACAACCCAATCCAAAAAATGGGCAGAAGACCTAAATAGACATTTCTCCAAGGAAGATATACAGATTGCCAACAAACACATGAAAGGATGCTCAACATCACTAATCATTGGAGAAATACAAATCAAAATTACAATGAGGTATCACCTCACACCAGTCAGAATGGCCATCATTAAAAAATCTACAAATAATAAATGCTGGAGAGGGTGTGGAGAAAAGGGAACCCTCTTGCACTGCTTGTGGGAATGTAAATTGATACAGCCACTATGGAGAACAGTATGGAGGTTCCTTAAAAAACTAAAAATAGAACTACCATATGACCCAGCAATCCCACTACTGGGCATATACCCTGAGAAAACCATAATTCAAGAAGAGTCATGTACCAAAATGTTCATTGCAGCTTTATTTACAATAACCAGGACATGAAAGCAACTTAAGTGTCCATCGACAGATGAATGGATAAAGAAGATGTGGCACATATATACAATGGAATATTACTCAGCCATAAAAAGAAATGAAATTGAGTTACTTGTACTGAGGTGGATGGACCTAGAGACTGTCATACAGAGTTAAGTAAGTCAGAAAGAGTAAAATAAATACCATATGCTAACACATATATATGGAATCTAAAAAAAAAAAAGGTTCTGAAGAACCTAGGGGCAGGACAGGAATAAAGACGCAGACGTAGAAAATGGACTTGAGGACACGGGGAGGGGAAGGGTAAGCTGGCACAAAGGGAGAGAGTGGCATGGACATATATACACTACCAAATGTAAAATAGATAGCTAGTGGGAAGCAGCCGCATAGCACAGGGAGATCAGCTCGGTACTTTGTGGCCACCTGGAGGTGTGGGATAGGGAGGGTGGGAGGGAGACGCAAGAGGGAGGAGATATGGGGATATATGTATACATATAGCTGATTCACTTCTTATACAGCAGAAACTAACACAGCATTGTAAAGCAATTATACTCTAATAAAGGTGTTTAAAAGAAAAAATGGCCTTGAAGTTGGCAAAGGGTCCATTTCTCACTTGAGTCTCTATTAACATCCAAAATACCTTGGAAGGAATAACAAATATTAAAATACATTGGGCAAAATTGTACAGTAGTGTAGATATTGAATTTGATCTGTGAGGTTGGAGTCATATTATTCCCTATCGACTTTTGAACCTCCTGCTCTGATTTTGTTACTTGCTCCAGAGTATGTTTTCTGCCCATGTTAAATGCACTGCTGATGGCAGAAACTCAAATGTAAACATATGGTTCCTAGCCAGGCTGTTTAATCAAATCCTGATATCCCCATATTTTGTTGTTCTCAAAATATACATTTGCAACTACCAGTATATTGTCGATATTACTGTCTTGCTAGCATGTTTCATAACTGTTTTGGAAACCATCACCAAGATGTACCTCAAATATTTTTAAATCTATCACTAACATAATTAATTAAAATAAAAGTTATTAGTTTTGTATCTTAACTCAAACCTCAGAAGTGTCTATTAAGCCAGAGTCTATTAAGCCCTCAATTAGGAAATGTCCCACAGTCAATTATTACTTTTTCTGCTTGCCAGTGAAATGCCACTTCCAATTTTTTTTTAAACTCTATGTTCATTCCAGATCTTCAGTGCAATATTAAATATCAGCCCATCTGTGTACTATATTATTGTTTGTACATTTCTAATGAGCACTACCGCTTTACTTACCTATTTATGCCCATTTCTGTTCATTCTGTTATTAATTTGATTTTAAAATATTCTCTACTTTGGTCCATTTCAAAATGACCTAATTAATTCTATTTACTTCTACATCTTCATCATTAAACTGAATGTAGATGTGAGATTCAAGATCAGGAGGAAAGAATGCAATTTTGCAGATCATTTTCCCCAAAATGCAATTTCCTTTGCCTACCGGTGCAAAAGAGACATTGGCCCTTCTCCGACATCATCCTTCACCTTCTGCTGGCCGTACATCCTTAGCACCGCTAAACGAAATCATGCATTACTTTCATTTTCTTCACAACATCACCTTTTGTGACAGTACTCTCTCGGAAATTAAACCTGGTCTGGCAGATCGATCTCTTCTTTCAAATAACTGAGAATGTATTTAGAAGCTGAGAATAGGCAAGTCTTTCAACAAACACAGTGAGTTCAGAGGGGCCAGGAAGTTTTCCAGCCTCTATGCGTCTCACTGTCTAACCATGAATGTTTGCAATTACTTTATTCAACATTTAGAGGAGCACTTACATTCAACTATGCAAGGAAGGGATATCACAGTGTCTTAAACTCATGGTAGGGAGATGATTAGATACTTTCACGTATGCATGGTGCTAGTTCCATCCTGTAGCATAAATGAAATGCACCTACCATAAAAGGGCTAAATAGTGCTCTTAGGGTGCAATTAGGAAAACTGTAAACTCCCTCAAAACTCACCAGTTTTGCCTAAAGTCAGCCCTCAGAATGAATGTAAAATTCAGTCCTTGCCAAAATAAATGGATATGGTATTGTGGTGTTTGCCATTGTAATACCTGACCCTGAAGCCCCTTGCTCATGCCCAAGCTGCATCAGCTTGACTGTGCTCCACAAACAACCTGCTTCATCACGGAAATCGCCACACTCATCAAACTCATCACAGGCCACAGCTGAACAGAATATCCTAGATATTTAATTCTGTACTCTCATATCCAAATGGACAACAATATGATTCAGTGTGCCATGCACCACTGTAAGTGTGAAGCCATTAAACAACAAAACCTTAGTGAAGCAGAAAACAGATGGCCTTTCATCTCAGCTCCAAGAGCTAATGAGATGTTTGATCTCCAGGGTTGGGGATGCACCCCAGAGTGCACACAGCAATTTACAAGACTGAAAAAGAAAAACATTAGAACATCTATTTTTATTTTTATCTTGACCTTCTAAAATTCTGTGACCTAAGTGTTTGTAATGTATACAGTAACACATGCATATAATTTATAATTACATATGTAATGACTATATATATATATGTGTGTGTGTGTGTGTGTGTGTGTGTAAGACTATAAATATGTATAATGGTAAGGTCTGGGGGCCTGTTCCTAATAGGACTTCCATACCAGGATAGATTTTCTCCAAGCAATATTTAACCCCAACCTCTTTCCCATCAAAATTCAAGACATTTACAAACCCCTTCCCACCACAAGGTAATTATACACATTTGGGAGAAACATTCTGCATTAATTTTTTTTTTCAGAGCAATTCTTAGAGGAGAATATCTCATATTGGAGAATAATAACACCCCCAACTTTCCACAGGATTTTGAATTGGCAAATAAAAACAAAAATAGAGAAACAGTGCAGTTCAAAAACAGCGGACAACTTTATCAATAAGAAAGGAATGTTGAAACTGGGTGGGGGAGAAAACTCAGCTTCGGTGTCATTGTAATCAGAGAAAAAGTAAGTTGCTAACAACGTAATAATAATAATACCAGGAATCTACCATGATAGTGTGGGACACAGATACAGCCACGGCATATCAGCAGATAATTCAGATAAGCAAAACAAAAGAAAAAGAGAGCCTAGGTCATAATCAGTACAAAAATCCTAACCTAGCCACTCTTTTCAAGGGTACTTAATACTAGTCTAAGTGTACTGTTATAATATTACAGCACCATGGTTCCTCCTCAACACTCCTAATAGGGTCCATGTTGGTGCTATTAGGTACAGCATCTATGTCTCATTTTCTAGTAAATATCAGTTTTTATCAAAAAATTTTGAACTGATTTAGAAGAAATTTCAACTGAAACTAAAAGATATTTGAACCAGTTGACTCAAGTGATATTTGAAGTCACATTCTTGCATAGACAAGATAAATAGGACTTTTTGGTGAATAATTTCTGAAGAAGGTTCATTAATATGTGATTGAACCACATCTTGGAGAACAGCCACATAACCTGATGAAATATGATTTTTAAAATGTGGTTTGCTTCCCCATATCATTTTATACTCTGATGCTAGGCTAATGCATATATTACTTATTTTTGTCATATTTGGGCCACATGGAACCGTAGATCTTAGTCACCTCATTTCTTCATTTCTTCACTATTAAAACCAGGGGCTTCCTGCGTACTAGCCCTGGCAGCAGCAGAGGTTGGCACTCTTTTCTCACCTCCTCTTCTTCCTCCTCCTCCTCCTCCCCTACCCAGGGACCCTCTCCCCTCCCTTAATCGCCCCCTCCCCTCTCCACCTCCTCTCTTCTCCCTTCCCCTCCCTTTCCTCCTCCTCCTTCCCCAAGTGGCCGGCCAGGCCAGAGAGAGACAGTGAGAGAGACAGAGGAGGCTGCAAGGAGGTGTAATGGTAAACTGGGAAGAAGACTCTTGAGTTCACAGCTGGCCTGTGGTTTTTGCTTCTCAACAAGGAGCTCCTCCTCATACAGCGTGTGGCTGACAGGGTCTTGGTGCTCTGGCCAGGTGTCAGGCCTGTGCCTCAGAGGTGGGAGAGCCAAGTTCAGGACATTGGTCATCCAGAGACCTCCCAGCTCCACATAATATCAAACAGCAAAAGCTCTCCAAGAGATGTCCATTTCAACGCTAAGACCCAGTTCCACTCAACAACCAGCAAGGTACAGTGTTGGACACCCTATGCCAAACAGCTAGCAAGACAGGAACACAACCCCACCTATTAGCAGAGAGGCTGCCTAAAATCATAATAAGGTCACAGACACCCCAAAGCACAACACCGGATGCATTCCTGCCCACCAGAAAGACAAGTTCTAGCCTCATCCACCAGAACACAGGCACTAGTCCCCTCCACCAGGAAGCCTACACAATCCACTGAACCAACCATAGCCATTGGGGGCAGACACCAAAAACAACAGGAACTACGAACCTGCAGCCTGCAAAAAGGAGTCCCCAAACACAGTAAGTTAAACAAAATGAGAAGACAGAGAAACACAGAGCAGATGAAGGAACAAGGTAAAAACCCACCAGACCAAAAAATAAAGAAGAGGAAATAGTCTACCTGAAAAGGAATTCAGAGTAATGATAGAAAAGATGACCCAAAATCTTGGAAATAGAATGGAGGAAATATAAGAAACATTTAACAAGGACCTAGAAGAACTAAAGAGCAAACAATCAATGATAAACAACACAATAAATGAAATTAAGAATTCTCTAAAAGGAACCAAAAGCAGAATAACTGAGGCAGAAGAACGGATAACTGACCTGGATGATAAAATAGTAGAAATAACTACTGCAGAGCAGAATAAAGAAAAAAGAATGAAAAGAATTGAGGACAGTCTCAGAGACCTCTGGGACAACATTAAATGCACCAACATTTGAATTATAGGGGTCCCAGGAGAAGAAGAGAAAAAGAAAGGGAATGAGAAAATATTTGAAGAGATTATAGTTGAAAACTTCCCTAATATGGGAAAGGAAAGAGTCAATCAAGTCAAGGAAGCACAGAGAGTCCAATACAAGATAAATCTAAGGAGAAACATGCCCAGACATAAATTAATTAAACTATCAAAAATTAAATACAAAGAAAAAGCATTAAAAGCAGCAAAGGAAAAACAACAAATAACATACAAAAGAATCCCCATAAGGTTAACAGCTGATCTTTCAGCAGAAACTCTGCAAGCCAGAAGAGTGTGGTTGGACATATTTAAAGTGATGAAAAGGAAAAACCTACAACCAAGTTTACTCTACCCATCAAGGATCTCATTCAGATTTGATGGAGAAATTAAAACATATACAGACAAGCAAAAGCTAAGAGAATTCAACACCACCAAACCAGCTTTACAACAAATGCTAAAGGAACTTCTCTAGTCAGGAAACACAAGAGAAGGAAAAGACCTACAATAACAAATGCAAAACAATGAAGAAAATGGTAATAGGAACATACACATCGATAATTACCTTAATAAATGGATTAAATGCTCCCACCAAAAGAAACAGGCTCACTGAATGAATACAAAAACAAGACCCATATATATGTTGTCTACAAGAGAACTACTTCAGACCTAGGGACACATACAGACTGAAAGTAAGGGGATGGAAAAACGTATTCCAGGCAAATGGATATCAAAAGAAAGCTGGAGCAGCAATTCTCATATCAGACAAAATAGACTTTAAAATAAAGACTATTACAAGAGACAAAGAAGGACACTATGTAATTATCAAGGGATCAATCCAAGAAGAAGATATAACAATTGTAAATACTTATGCACCCAACATAGGAGCACCTCAATACATAAGGCAAATACTAACAGCCATAAAAGGGGAAATCAACAGTAACACAATCATAGTAGGGGACTTTAACACCCCACTTTCACCAATGGACAGATCATCCAAAATGAAAATAAATAAGGAAACACAAGCTTTAAATGATACATTACACAAGATGGACTTAATTGATATTTATAGGACAGTCCATCTAAAAACAACAGAATACACTTTCTTCTCAAGTGCTCATGGAACATTCTCCAGGATAGATCATATCTTGGGTCACAAATCAAGCCTTGGTAAATTTTTAAAAATTGAAATCAAATCAAGTATCTTTTCCGACCACAATGCTATAAGACTAGATATCAATTACAGGAAAAGATCTGTAAAAAATACAAACACATGGAGGCTAAACAATACACTACTTAATAATCAAGAGATTACAAAAAAAAATCAAAGAGGAAACAAAAAAATACCTAGAAACAAATGACAGTGAAAACACGACGACCCAAACCTATGGGATGCAGCAAAAGCAGTTCTAAGAGGGAAGTTTATAGCAATACAATCCTACCTCAAGAAACAAGAAACAAGAAACATCTCAAATAAAAAATCTAACCTTACACCTAAAGCAATTAGAGAAAGAAGAACAAAAACTCCCCAAAGTTAGCAGAAGGAAAGAAATCATAAAGATCAGATCAGAAATAAATGAAAAAGAAATGAGGATAAAATAGCAAAGATCAATAAAACTAAAAGCTGGTTTTTGAGAAGATAAACAAAATTGATAAACCATTAGCCAGACTCATCAAGAAAAAAAGGGAGAAGACACAAATCAATAGAATTAGAAATGAAAAAGGAGAAGTAACAACTGACACTGCAGAAATACAGAGCATCATGAGCAATTACTACAAGCAACTATATGATAATAAAATGGACAACCTGGAAGAACTGGACAAATTCTTAGAAAAGCACAACCTTCCAAGACTGAACCAGGAAGAAATAGAAAATATAAACAGACCAATCACAAGCACTGAAATTGAGACTGTGATTAAAAATCTTCCAACAACCGAAAGTCCAGAACAAGATGTCTTCACAGGCGAATTCTATCAAACATTTAGAGAAGAGCTCACACCTATCCTTCTCAAACTCTTCCAAAATATAGCAGAGGGAGGAATACTCCCAAATTCATTCTACGAGGCCACCATCACCCTGATACCAAAACCAAAGATGTCACAAAGAAAGAAAACTACAGGCCAATATCACTGATGAACATAGATGCAAAAATCATCCACGAAATACTAGCAAACAGAATTCAACAGCACATTAAATGGATCATACACCATGATCAAGTGGGGTTTTTCCCAGGAATGCAAAGATTCCTCAATATATGCAAATCAATCAATGTGATAAACCATATTAACAAATTGAAGGAGAAAAACCATATGATCATCTCAATAGATGCAGAGAAAGCTTTTGACAAAATGCAACACCGATTTATGATAAAAACCCTACAGAAAGTAGGCACAGAGGGAACTTACCTCAACATAATAAAGGCCATATATGACAAACCCACAGCCAACATTGTTCTCAATGGTGAAAAACTGAAACGATTTCCTCTAAGATCAGGAACAAGACAAGGTTGTCCACTCTCACCACGATTATTCAACATAGTTTTGGAAGTTTTAGGCACAGCAATCAGAGAAGAAAAAGAAATAAAAGAAATCCAAGTTGGAAAAGAAGTAAAGGTGGCACTGTTTGCAGATGACATGATACTACATAGAGAATCCTAAAGATGCTACCAGAAAACTACTCGAGCTAATCAATGAATTTGGTAAAGTAGCAGGATATAAAATTAATGCACAGAAATCTCTTGCATTCCTATACACTAATGATGAAAAATCTGAAAGAGAAATTGAGGAAACACTCCCATTTACCATTGCAACAAAAAGAATAAAATATCTAGGAATAAACCTACCTAAGGAGACAAAAGACCTGTATGCAGAAAATTATAAGACACTGATGAAAGAAAGTAAAGATGATACAAACAGATGGAGAGATATACCATGTTCTTGGATTGGAAGAATCAACATTGTGAAAATGACTCTACTACCCAAAGCAATCTACAGATTCAATGAAATCCCTATCAAACTACCAATGGCATTTTTCACAGAAGTAGAACCAAAAGTTTCACAATTTGTATGGAAACACAAAAGACCCCGAATAACCAAAACAATCTTGATAAGAAAAACGGAGCTGGAGGAATCAGGCTCCCAGACTTCAGACTATACTACAAAGCTAAAGTAATCAAGACAGTATGGTACTGGCACAAAAAGAGAAATATAGATCAATGAAACAGCATAGAAAGCCCAGAGATAACCCCACTCACATATGGTCACCTTATCTTTGATAAAGGAGGCAAGAATATACAATGGAGAAAAGACAGCCTCTTCAATAAGTGGTGCTGCGAAAACTGGAAAACTACATGTAAAACAATGAAACTCCCTAACACAGTACACAAAAATAAACTCAAAATGGATTAAAGACCTAAATGTAAGGCCAGACACTAGCAAACTCTTAGAGGAAAACATAAGCAGAACACTCTATGACATAAATCACAGCAAGATCCTTTTTGACCCACCTCCTAGATAAATGGAAATAAAAACAAAAATAAACAAATGGGACCTAATGAAACTTAAAAGCTTTTGCACAGCAAAGGAAACCATAAACAGAATGAAAAGACAACCCTCAGAATGCAAGAAAATATTTGCAAATGAAGCAACTGACAAAGGATTAATCTCCAAAATTTACAAGCAGCTCATGCAGCTCAATATCAAAGAAACAAACAACCCAATCCAAAAATGGGCAGAAGACCTAAATAGACATTTCCCCAAAGAAGATATACAGATTGCCAACAAACACATGAAAGGATGCTCAACATCACTAATCATTAGAGAAATGCAAAGCAAAACTACAATGAGGTATCACCTCACACCACTCAGAATGGCCATCATCAAAAAATCTACAAACAATAAATGCTGGAGAGAGTGTGGAGAAAAGGGAACCCTCTTGCACTGTTGGTGGGAATGTACATTGATACAGCCACTATGAAGAACAGTATGGAGGTTCCTTAAAAAACTAAAAATAGAACTACCATATGACCCAGCAATCCCACTACTGGGCATATACCCTGAGAAAACCATAATTCAAAAAGAGTCATGTACCACAATGTTCATTGCAGCACTATTTACAATAGCCAGGACATGGAAGCAACCTAAGTGTCCATCGACAGATGAAAGGATAAAGAAGATGTGGCACATATATACAATGGAATATTACTCAGCCATAAAAAGAAACAAATCTGAGTTATTTGTAGTGAGGTGGATGGACCTAGAGTCTGTCATACAGAGTGAAGTAAGTCAGAAAGAGTAAAATAAATACCATATGCTAACACATATATATGGAATCTAAAAAAAAAATAAAATGGTTCTGAAGAACCTAGGGGCAGGACAGGAATAAAGACACAGATGTAGAGAATGGACTTGAGGACACAGGGAGGGGGAAGGGTTAGCTGGGACAAAGTGAGAGAGTAGCACTGACATATATACACTACCGAATGTAAAATAGATAGCTAGTGGGAAGCAGCTGCATAGCACAGGGAGATCAGCTCGGTGCTTTGTGACCACCTAGAGGGGTGGGATAGGGAGGGTAGGACGGAGACGCAAGAGAGAGGAGATATGGGGATATATGTATATGTATAGCTGATTCACTTTGTTCTATAGCAGAAACTAACACAACATTGTAAAGCAATTATACTCCAATAAAGATTTTTTTTAAAAACCCAAAAAACCAAGGGTTGTCACACTGCAGCCCTTTGGACAAATCTGGTCTGCCTGAGAGGTAAGAACAGTATTTACCTGTTTATAAATCGTTGAAAAAAAATCAAAAGACTATGTCATGATACCTGAAAATTAGGTGACATTTTAATTTGTGTCCTTAAATAGTTTTATTAAAGCACAACCACGTCTTTTCCTTTACATGATGTCTATGGATGCTTTCACCCTATGAGGGCAAAGTTGAGCAGCTGTCACCCAGTCTTACAGACCCCAAGCCTAATATATTGATATTTACTCTCTTTCCCTTTGCAGAAAAAGTCTGCCAAGCCCTGATCTAAGCAGACCAAAATCTGAGATCATCATTTCCCACCTTTTATTTAAAGTCAGGCTACACTTGTCTTTTTAAAGCCTATTTGATTCTTTTAATACTTTTTCAAAGGAGATAAATTCTGAATGGTTTTACTGAGATTAGGCAGAAAAGAGACGCAGATTTATCTTATGTATCTGGAACTGTTCTAATTGCCCACATGGGTCATTTGTCCTAATGCCCGCTTTTACCTTAATTAATTTTAGTAGGTAATTAAGGCTGCTAATTCATTCCACAATTGTGCCACCCTCTGCAGCACTTATCTGAACAGATATAACCACAGTTGCACCTGAGCCAGATATGCTGATTTAAGTCTTATCAAAATGAGCTTAAAGACATGTTGAAATGGAATTAGAATGGCAGAGGAGCTATTTTGTTCCCTATTAAATGCTGGCACTTCTCCCCTTCCTCAAAGAGCAGCTACATAACAGCTCTCTCCATGGCAGTCCTAGGTTGAGGGCACTTTCAGAAATACTACTGGTATGAAATTATTCCAGAAACATAGCTCTTTACATCAAGCATGATCTATTGGGACAGCTAACTATTACACAGCAACTTCATCTCTTTTTAAAAAGTCACAAGGGACATAAAATGACAATAAAACAAACAAGATGTGACGGGACAGATAGTTACATCAGGCTTGGAATTTGCTCCTTTTTCTTCTGATTTTTCTTTCACCTTTGATTTTTCTCTTCTTGGAATATCATCTTCCTTTTTTTTTTCCTGGCCAAGTGCTACTTTAGCTCTGAGCTCACATTATTACAGTAGTCATGTCTTTACTCTGTTATCCCAAAGCACTTTGCATATGTCTTCATTAAAACACTTTCACACGCTATTAGAGCTACCTTTTGTTTGGTTTGGGTTTTAACATATCTTTAGCTTTAGTTAAATTACTAGCTTCCTAGAGAAAAAAACCCATGCTCTTTGCATCTTCAGTCCTCAGCCTTGGTCTGGTGTTGGGTGCATAGAAAGTGTCCCATAAAAAGTAGCTGAAGTGATTTAACTTTTTTCTCCTTTACCATTTTAAATATTTCCTTCAATAGTCAGTAATTTTTCATTGTCATTCCCACTAGTAGCATATTGACCGTGACTCTACTCAAAACACTCAGGCATAGAATAGAAAAACTGGTCTAATTTTATTTTTTTAACATCTTTATTGGAGTATAATTGCTTTACAATGGTGTGTTAGTTTCTGCTTTATAACAAAGTGAATCAGCTATACATATACATATATCCCCATATCTCTTCCCTCTTGTGCCTCCCTCCCACCCTCCCTATCCCACCCCTCTAGGTGGTCACAAAGCACCGAGCTGATCTCCCTGTGCTATGCGGCTGCTTCCCACTAACTATCTATTTTACGTTTGGTAGTGTATATATGTCAGTGCTACTCTCTCACTTTGTCCCAGCTTACCCTTCCCCCTCCCGTATCCTCAAGTCCATTCTCTAGTAGGTCTGTGTCTTTATTCCCGTCTTGCCCCTAGGTTCTTCAGAACTTTTTTTTTTTTATTATTCCATATATATGTGTTAGCATACAGTATTTCTTTTTCTCTTTCTGACTTACTTCACTCTGTATGACAGACTCTAGGTCCAACCACCTCACTACAAATAACTCAATTTCGTTTCTTTTTATGGCTGAGTAATATTCCATTGTATATATGTGCCACATCTTCTTTATCCATTCATCTGTCGATGGACACTTAGGTTGCTTCCATGTCCTGGCTATTGTAAATAGTGCTGCAATGAACATTGTGGTACATGACTCTTTTTGAATTATGGTTTTCTCAGGGTATATGCCCAGTAGTGGGATTGCTGGGTCATATGGTAGTTCTATTTTTAGTTCTTTAAGGAACCTCCATACTGTTCTTCATAGTGGCTGCACCAATTTACATTCCCACCAACAGTACAAAAGGGTTCCCTTTTCTCCACACCCTCTCCAGCACTTATTGTTTGTAAATTTTTTGATGATGGCCATTCTGACCGGTGTGAGATGATATCTCATTGTAGTTTTGCTTTGTATTTCTCTAATGATTAATGATGTTGAGCATTCTTTCATGTGTTTCTTGGCAATCTGTACATCTTCTTTGGAGAAATGTCTATTTAGGTCTTCTGCCCATTTTTGGACTGGGTTGTTTGTTTTTTTGGTATTGAGCTGCAAGATCCTTTTTGACCCACCTCCTAGAGAAATGGAAATAAAGACAAAAATAAACAAACGGGACCTAACGAAACTTAAAAGCTTTTGCACAGCAAAAGAAACCATAAACAAGATGAAAAGACAGCCCTCAGAATGGGAGAAAATATTTGCAAATGAAGCAACTGACAAAGGATTAATCTCCAAATTTTACAAGCAGCTCATGATCTAATTTTTTAATTAAAAAAAATAAAATTTCACTTATAGGACCATAGTGACTAATTGTTAGAGGGGAAAACCAGAGCCTCAGATTGTCTCTCTCTGTCACTCTCTCTGTCTCTCTCTCTCTCCCCCCCGCACCTCTCTAGTAAATGCACTGGCAGGAAAGCGTAAGAGATACAGCCCTTTGTCTTCCTGCCATGCAGGCTTCCTCATAACACCACCAAGTCTGTTTAGAACTTCCTCCCACGTGCTGTGTAGTTCTGGAGAGAGGCTGTTCCCATGCACCACAGGGGCCAAGGACGCTGGCTGTCCGCCTCCAGCTCCACACGTCCAGGGGAAGTCAGGCAGACCCCTCTGCTGGGTTTTGGACTCTCCAGGGCTTGCGAGGACCTGGAGGCTATTGACCGTGGTGACAGCATCCACTCTGGTCCTGCTGGGCAACTCCCACTGCAGTTTCTGATCCCAGACTTCTGGCTTCTCTTCGTGTTTGACCATCTACCAGACTCAGACCTCCCTCCAGCCTTACCCTGATAGTCTAACAGTATTTGTCCAAGAACTTCCTTTTAGTCTTTGCTTTCTCTGGCTTACAAATAAACATTCTGACTGTTAAAGGTAGTATCAGACAAGACTATTCAGGCCAAGGCTAAATCCAGCTGAGTCTGGAAAGTATCCTAGTGTATTTAGTGAATAATAGTAACTATTATTATTATTACTTACATGTAGTGACTCTTTGCTATGTGGCATTTAATACTCATAGAAACTCTGTGAGATAAGGCAGTTCCCATCATTATCACCTTCTATCTTCCATGGTCAGGAAAACTAAGACAGAGAGAGGATACATGAGTAGGGCAGGGTCACAGGGCTCATAAGTGATGGGGCTTGGCCCAAATCAAGGCAGTCTATCTTTATATTATTCGTTTTTAATAATAGGAAGAATTATATAATTCTCATTACTATTGTTAGTAATAATACCTAATATTTATTATGCATTTACTATGTACAAGCACTGATCATTTATTCCTCACAATACCTTTTGAAGCACCTTCTAACTTTATATAGGGTAATCCTTATTTTACAGATGAGAAAACTGAAAAATGGCGAGATTAAACAACTAGCCCAGTTAACCAAAGCTAGTAATTGGAGGACCAAGACCTGAACCCAAGCACTCCCAGCCACACACTCCCCACTCACCATGATGACCTGACAGGAGCTTTGCAACTGCAAGAGACTCAAGCTCTAAATCTATCATTGCATGAACTAGCTATGTGACCTTAAGTGTGACTTTGTTTCTTCACCTATAAGATGGAAATACTATTACCAAACATCTAACATAATTTACAAGGCTTTTATGAGGGAAAATCTAGATGCTATTTTAAAGTGTTTTGAAAATTGCTATTCATGTGAACACCTATTAGTTTTTTTTTAAATAGATCTTTATTGGAGTATAATTGCTTCACAACACTGTGTTAGTTTCTGTTGTACACTGAAGTGAATCAGCCATATGCATACATATATCCCCATATCCCCTCCCTCTTGAGCCTCCCTCCCATCCTCCCTATCCCACCCTCTAGGTCATCGCAAAGCACCAAGCTGATCTCCCTGTGCTATGCTGCTGCTTCCCACTAGCTAACAATTTTACATTCGGTAGTGTATATATGTCGATACTACTCTCACTTCACCCCAGCTTCTCGCTCCCACCCCGTGACCTCAAGTCCATTCTTTATGTCTACATCTTTATTCCTGCCCTGCAACTAGGTTCATCAGTACCATTTTTGGGTTTTTTTTAGATTCCATATATATGCATTAGCATATGGTATTTGTTTTTCTCTTTGTGACTTACTTCACTCTGTATGACAGAATCTATGTCCATCCACCTCACTACAAATAACTCAGTTTTGTTTCTTTTTTATGGCTGAGTAATATTCTATTGTATATATGTGCCACATCTTCTTTATCCATTCATCTGTCGATGGACATTTAGGTTGGTTCCATGTCTTGGCTATTAAAACTAAAATTAGAACTACCATATGACCCAGCAATCCCACTACTAGGCATATACCCTGAGAAAACCATAATTCAAAAAGAGACATGTACCACAGTGTTCATTGCTGCACTATTTACAATAGCCAGGACATGGAACCTATTAGATTTTTTTAACCTGTACTTTTAGAAATTTGAAAGGCCATGCTGTTTATCATCGTTGGATTGCAGTATCTAAAAGAAATGCATGCACAGATGAGAATCATTTATAAAACATCACTGAGTACACTTTAGAGAGCTAGAACATTCTAGAATGCAGAGGACAACTCTCGCAACAAAGAATTATCCTGCCCAAAATGTTAATAGTGCCAAGATAGAGAAGCCCTGGTTTAGCTCTTTTATTGTTGTTATCTAGAACTTTGTTCCAACAGAGGCTTTTGGCTAGGAACAGTATATTTCTGTTTCACTTTGTGTTTTGTTTCCTGAAATGGCATTTGCAGATTTTAAAGAGCACATATCTGCTTGAGCTGCATGTGGATAATTGGGTATTACCAAACATAATTGCTTTTATGCAGGGCTTCTTGCCCAAATGACTAGATATAAATACTACAGATGAATCACTTGATACATGATATCAAATTTTAATTAGGCAAATTGAAAGGAAATTCAAATGGAAAAATTATTATTTCTTTCTCAAACGTCAGAAGAAGAACCAAAATATTCAGTAATGATTCTAAGATGGAGGAAAAAAAGGTAAGGTGAAGGGAGAGGAATGAAGATATTGTCCATCTTTAGCCCTGAAAAATAAGTGTGAGGAAAGTAAAGTTCAATCTAAAATAAGATTCCTCTCCTAATCCAAGAGCAACCTACTTTATTCTAACTTCCAATTTGTTCTCTCAGTACACACATTCCAAATGACCAACAGTGTGATTGCAGCTCAAAGAGATTGGGCATCAAATCGACTCTCTGTTCTCCACCCTCTCAAACAATATATAACTGCTATTGGGGATACCACAGTTTCCACCACTGTCCTTGGTCCTGAGCTTCAGTTTTCCCATCCTCATTCCCAATGACAGGATTGGCCCCAAGGTCTCTTTCAGCCCTAACAGGCCATGATACTATGTTAACACCCACAACTATTTAGACCATCAGCTGGTACCCACTATGGCTGGGCTTCCAAAGAAATATGTGACAACAGATACAATAATTCACAGTTTACTGAGGTGCATATATCTCCTGTGGAAACATACAAGAATAAAATGATTCTTTTTTCCATGCCTTAAAATCTAAAACAATATCATGTTAAGTTTCAAGATAAACATCAACATAATTTGGAAGCTATGTCAGAGGTGAATGTTGTGAAATTAACTTTCCCATTTTCCTTATATGTCACAATAGATTTTATACCTAAAAGATGGGTTGAAATATCCTGAAGACTTTCTTAAGAGAAAATCATGTTTTCTTGAAGAAATTCAGTACTAACACCAATAAAATTTACAGTAAGATAGAGTATAATCCAAATATCTCAAACTTTACTTGTTTGGAAATAAGATTTCAAATGAAGACCATTACTTCTTTAAAAAAAGAAAAAAAAAAAAAACAGACTCTGCCAGCTTTATTTCCAGATAATAGCTCTCATGTAAAGATCTCCTAGCTCTGTGGAATCATTTTGTAGAATAATATGGCAATTAGGAACAGGGGCTGTGCAGGTAGATTGCCTGGCATCCAGACCTGGCTCTGACATGTCTTAGCTGTGTGATCTTAGACTTTCCTTAGTCTTCTGCAACTTAGTTTTTTTATCTACAAAATGGGGATAATAATAGTAACTCATAAGGTTGTCATAAGGGTCAAGTGAGATGAGTCATGAAAAGTACTTAAAACAGTGCCAGGCACATAGACCTTAATTGCATTCAGTCATTCATCATCATCATCATCACCATTATTATTAATAACATTAGCTTTTATATTAGCATTACTCTTTTCCACTCAGGGTATCATATTTTGCTGCCAGACCTTTGCCTCTGCTGCTGATACCTCTCATAATATCATACTCTTAGACATTGCTGTCTATAGCCAGTGATTGCTATAGGAATTCCTGTCTCTAGTCTGGGAATTGGACATTACCCATGTTGTTTCAAACTGAACATGGAAACGAGGTCCTTTTTAACTCTCTATTTAGGAGTGAAATCAGGTGACACATTTTAATAGGCTGTGCTAGAGGTCAGAGGCCATGGATGGGTTACAGAGTAAGAGGAATCATTTATGACTCTTGCACAAGCCGAGACCCAAATCTTACAGACACACCTCTCTCTCTTACACCTGGCAGCCACTTTCCCTTGAACAGAGTCATACCACTGCTCCCACCATGCACCTAACACGCCCTTCACTGGATTTACCCCAGATGTTTTCATGCTTTAAAATCTAGAAGCAAACTCACTCCTAAAACCCCGAGTGAAAAGAGGCTCTTTACCTCACCCCTACTTAAAGTCCTTCTCCCAAAACTCTCTTTCAAGATTATTGATGAAAAAAAAAATCCAGTGTCCATAGGAAACCTGGTAGTGGAACGGTCTAATCTTACAGACTCAAAAATGCTGGTAATATTTTCTGTTAAAACTCTCACTCTCCAAACTTAGAAACAGAAAAGATTCAGATAAAATTGGTAACATAGGTCTCTTTGGAGGAAAGGTATACCTACAATTCCAAACTCTTACTACCTGGTATCCAAAATTTAAGACATGAATGTATTCAGATAATTAATTTACAATGGTCCTTGAACTTACTACTGGAACTCTCGTTATCACAACTTAGAGTCTGAATAGATATGAATTGCAAGGGATACATGTATTATTATAATAGCATAGTTTAAAGTAGGTATATCCTCTGGAAACTGGATTGTTCATTCTTTTTTAAAATATTTATTTATTTATTTATTTGGTTGTGCCGGGTCTTTAGTTGCAGCTCGAGGGCTCCTTAGGGGCAGCACACGAACTCTTAGTTGCAGCATGTATGTGGGATCTATTTCCCTGACCAGGGCCCCCTGCATTGGGAGCACAGAGTCTTAACCACTGCGCCACCAGGGAAGTCCCTGGATTGTTCATTTTTATCTGTGTTCTCCTCATTAAGGTAAAAGAGAGGATATACAGATTTATTTCATGAAGCTGGCATACTCCAATATCAAAATCAGGAAAAGAAAGCACACCAAAAAGAGAAAAAAAAAAAAAAAAAAGGAGAGAAATATAAAAATAATAGGTCCCTAATGCTTTCTATCTATGGTTAAATGCACATAATTTTGGATTGCTATTTCCCTGCAAATAAAAAGCTAAAGAAAATCAAACATGATAACTCAAATGTATGCTCCTGTTCTTTCAAAACCTGTATTTTCTGAGACAAAAAAAAATCGTAATTAAAAATCTCTCTAGTTAATTTTATTTTTCAGACTATGTGTTTGATCAGGTTCTATCAAAATTAAGGTTTGGATTTATGCCTTATTTTGGATTCTTTCAATGTAATTATAAAAATGTATCAAACAATGAATATGGAATGGCCCCCTTTTATTGAAACTAGCAAAAATACACACCATTTTAGACCATTTTTCAAAATCATTTTCCAACAGTTAAATAATAGAACTAATGTGTATTCATGTGTGCATGAGCCATGGGGAAAGAATAATTAGTAGTACCAGCAGAAATCACGGCCACTGCAAACCTGCTGTCCCCTGAGCCAAGTGATTCTTAGGACTCAGCCCTTTGAGCAAGTGGGTGGATTGGCCAGCTTAGAGATAGTGAGTCAGATGGGAAATAAGGATTCAGATCCCTGGGAAGGAGCACAAAGCATGTAGAACAGATGCCCACCACAGATGGAGAAATAGGGGACAGCCAGTAGCCAAAGTATTCAAAGGGCTTTCGAACTTCCAGGACACAATAAGCTAATTGAACACAACGTTAGGGAAAGAAGCAATAGACTAAAGGCATAAGACCTGTGTAACCATAGAAATGTCATTTAACCTACAAAAACCCTCACTTTCTCACCTGTTAAGTAAGGAAGTTGGAACAGATAAAGTGTAAGTCTCCTTTTAGTTGTAAAATTCAATAATTCTACACAAATTACTTCTTTTTACTCATTTGTACTTAAAAACTGTCAGTGATATTGGTTAGTAGAGGAAAGTAGTGAAATACAAAAATAAAAATCACGTGTAATGAGTTTTGACTGTCATAGTCTGAGGCATTTATGACAGGGACTTCCTATTTTGTTTTAATTATGCTGTTTTTTAAATTAACAATTTCACATCAGGGTTCTACTGAAAAATATAGAAGGTGACCCAGAGGCAAAACAGTAAAAGAAACTTAAAAAAATAAATAAAACTATGTTTGTATCATAATCTTCTCACAAAGCATTACAAAAATCTGTGAAGTATAAGCCGCTTTATCTTGAGCCACAGACCTTCAGATATTGCCCATTCTATGCTGGAAAAAAAAAATCATTCAGTTATGAGTGAGCCACTATTTCTTGAACAGTTTTGTCATTACCACTTCATTAGCAAAAAGTGGAAATTAAGACAAATGATAGAAGGTTTTGTATGAAAAAATGTATAATGTTTTCTACTTCCCACAAATTCAATTTAAAGATCTAGTTGCAAGATCACAAAGTAAAGATAAATGTGACATTAATTTAATTAGGAGAAAATTACAGAAATCAGATCCATTTATTTGAAATTGATTTATTATTTAACCAATATTTTATTAGTCTAGCGATCTTCTATCCTAAGATTATGGAATTTGTTTAAATTCACACCATTTAAAGGACAAAAACCAGTTATCCCACTTTCATTATGGTTCCTGTAGAATTAATTTTTCTCTGAGTCTCAATCTGTTACAAATTTTTTAGAGCAACTCAGAGTGTACCAACTCTTGATTTTCATTGGCCGTATCCAAGCTAGTCATACAGAATCTGGGTTCCTTATAGGGTACATTTTCCCTACCTTTTCAGTAGAAATTTGCATATTATTACTTGAACAACTTTGACATTGTACTTTATGTTATATAAAGTTTTATCATTTGTCAGATGGCCTTCTCCTAAGCTGGTTGACTGATTCTATACTTCATTTTTATGAATGTCAGAATACCATTTTGTTAAAGGAAATCTCATTTTTATTACCTGCTTCCAACAAATGAAGTGGTTGCAAATGTGTTATGTGCAAACTTAGGTGCCAATAAAATTCATTTTCTGCAAGAAAGGAAAGCACACATAATGAGTCATTTCTTATTTAATGGCATGAGAGCGCGAGCAGCATACTCAAGCAAGGGAAGAGAATGTTGTAAGGCAAATCATTTCGTCATTTCCTGGAAACTCAGAGTGCTCGCACTCAAAATATAAGCAAAAGGGCAAGAGTTCTGAAAAGACAAATATATTTCAAGCAAGCAATTTTCTTCTTCTGTTTTCAGTGTCTTTATTACTTACCTAATAAGTTTGCTTTTTTCTTGATCCATTCTTTAGTGTTCCTATAGCATTAATTTTAGAACTATAGGCAAAATGTTCTGATGTTCATGTGAAGTCTGCAAAATATCATTTTACTTTGTCACCAAATAAATGTCTACTATGTGTATTTAAATCCAGAGAAGTTTGTGGATAAGATGTTTTTAAGGTATTTCTATTTCTTTTTCTTTCTTTCTTTCTTTCTTTCTTTGGCTACATCGGGTCTTAGTTGCGGCATGGGGGAATCTTCATTTTGGCACGCGGGTTTAGTTGCCCTGTGGCATGTGGGATCTTAGTTTCCTGACCAAGGATCAAACCCGCGTCCACTGCATTGGAAGGCGGATTTTTAACCATTGGACCACCAGGAAAGTCCCACAATTTTTTAACATGTCCTTTACATAGGTTTTGGGAAATCATTTCCCAGCCTTTGCTTGACCTCACTTTCAGCACTAAGCTTCTTCCACATAAAACTGCTTTTATACATTGTGAATGTTTCTTTTAATCACAGCAACAGAATTTTCTTTCAAAATACCCTTCTCGGGCTTCTCTGGTGGTGCAGTGGTTGAGAGTCTGACTGCCAGTGCAGGGGACATGGGTTCGAGCCCTGGTCTGGGAAGATCCCACATGCCGCGAAGCAACTAGGCCCGTGAGCCACAATTGCTGAGCCTGCGCGTCTGGAGCCTGTGCTCCGCAACACGAGAGGCCGCGATAGTGAGAGGCCCGCGCACTGCGATGAAGAGTGGCCCCCACTTGCCACAACTAGAGAAAGCCCTCGCGCAGAAACGAAGACCCAACACAGCCATAAATAAAAAAAAAAAAAAAAAAATACAAGGTGCTATAGAAGCACTTTAAAAAAAAAAAAAAAAAAAATACCCTTCTCGGGCTTCTCTGGTGGTGCAGTGGTTGAGAGTCTGCCTGCCAATGCAGGGGGACACGGGTTCGAGCCCTGGTCTGGGAAGATCCCACGTGCCACGGAGCAACTAGGCCCGTGAGCCACAACTACTGAGCCTGCGCGTCTGGAGCCTGTGCTCCGCAATAAGAGAGCCCACGATAGTGAGAGGCCCGCGCACCGCGATGAAGAGTGGCCCCCGCTTGCCACAGCTAGAGAAAGCCCTCACACAGAAACGAAGACCCAACACAGCCAAATATAAATAAATACATAAATAAATAAATAAATAAATAAATAAATAAATAAATAAATAAATAAAATTTAAAAAAAAACCAACAAAATACCCTTCTCTGACATTGCTCCCAGAGAGAAGAAAAAAAGTGTCATGGTAGATGAAGCATAAAAAGGAAAGTTCCTTTGAAAATTCTTCAAACACCAAATACCTTTTAGAAGTCTCATCTAAAGGTAAAGAAGAAAATAATTAGAGATAAACCACATCATATTCTCGAGTCATCTTTCTAATTAGCAAAGTCATTCCCCTCCAGTGCTACTAAAGGAGAAAACTTAAGTACTTGTTGACATAGCAAATACACTGATGGGAGCTGACCAAAACCCATTCATGAATATCAGAATTTTTTTAGACATCACTGGTGAACACAGAGTTTACCTCATTCATGAGGGCTACTGAGTTTCTCTCCTGAAATGTTTCAACCATTGGATAAGCATGCATACAAGAAGGCAAAAATAGTTACATATCCATTCACACATAGAGTCGTGTACCTGTTCTGAAAACCAAATTGAGTCTCTACTCTCTGACATGGAGGCACGTGGACCCCACTTTGCCTAATAAGTTCATTCAAAGTAGGTGTGACAATTTCCCAGCAGTGGGATTCAGCTAACAGGGTAGACAGAATCAAACAGCAAAATTCTCCACATGCAGCTGCCACAGAACTTATGGGAATCCTAACCCTACCACAATATCCAACAGGACTGTCAGGCTCACTAGAGTCTTCCTGTTCACACAAAGGGGATCACACTTGCAAAATACTCCTGTCAAAATTCCAATAGAATCTCTCACAGAAATAGGAAAACCAATACTAAAATTTGAATGGAACCACAAGTAACCCTGAATAGCCAAAGTAATCATGAGAAAAAAGAACAAAGGTGGACGCATCACATATCCTGATTTCAGATGATACTGTGAAGCTATAGTAATCAAAACAGTATGATACTAGCAAAAAATAGACACATAGACCAATGGAACAGAATTAAGACCCAAGAAATAATTCCCCACATATATAATTGACTAATATTTGACAAAGGAGCCAAGAATACTCTTCAATAAATGTGTTGGGAAAATGGGTAACCACACTCAGAAAAATGAAATTGGATCCCTATCTTACACCACTCACAAAATTTATCTTGACATGGGTTAAAGACTTTAAATTAAGACTGGAACCATAAAATTCCTAGAAGCAAACAGAAAAAAAAAACTCCTTGACATTGGTTTTGGCAATGATTTGGGGGGTATGACACCAAAAGCACAAGCAACAAAAGCAAAAATAAATATCTGGGACTCCATCAAACTAAAAAGCTTCTGCACAACAAAAGAGACAATCAACAAAATGACAAAGCAATCTACAGGATGGGAGAAAATGTTTGCAAACCATCTATCAGATAAGGAGTTAATATCCAAAATGTATAAGGAACTCATACAACTCAACAGCAAAAACAATCTGATTTTAAAATGGGCAGAGGAACTGAATAAACATTTTTCCAAAGATGACATATAAATGGCCAATAGGTACATGAAAAAATGTTCAACATCTTTAATCAACAGGGAGATGCAAATCAAAACCACCATGAGATATCTAGCACCTCATACCTGTTAGAATGGCTGTCATCAAAAAGACAAGAGATAACAAGTGTTGATGAGGATGTAGAGAAAAGGGTGCATTGTTGGCGGGAATGTAAGCTGGTGCAGCCACTATGGAAAACAGTATAGAAGTTCCTCAAAGATTAAAAATAGAACTACTGTATAATCCAGTAATCCCACTTCTAGGTATATATCCAAAGGAAATGAAAACCAGATATTGAAAAGATGTCTGCTCTCTTATGTTTATTACAGCATTATTCACAATAGTCAAAATATGGAAACAGATGAATGAATAAGGAAGATGCAGTATATATATTCAATGGAATATTATTCATCCAAGAGAAATGACATCCTACCATTTGTGGCATTATACTAAGTGAAATAATTCAGATAGAGAAAGACAAACATTGCATGATACCACTTATATGTGGAATCTAAAAAAGCCAAACTAGAGATTATCATACTAAGTGAAGTATTATAATTCAGAAAGAGAAAGGCAAATATCATATGATATCACTTATATGTGAAATCTAAAATATGATACAAATGAACTTATTTACAAAACAGAAACAGAGTCACGACATGGAAAACAAACTTAAGGTTACCAAAAGGGAAAGGGGGTGGGGGAGGGATAAATTAGGAGTTCGGGATTAGCAGATACAAACTACTATACATAAAATAGATAAATGACAAGGTCCTACCTTATAGCAGAGGGAACTACATTCAATAACCTGTAATAAACCATAACGGAAAGGAATATATATATATATATATATATATATATATATATATATATACACACACACACACACACACACACACACATATATAAAGCTTTGCTATATATCCGAAACTAACACAACGTCGTAAATCAACTATATCTCAATTAAAATTGTTTTTAAATAATTAAAAATTTAAAAAGCCAAACTCACAGAAACAGAGTAAAATGATGGCTACCAGGGGTTGCAGAGCAGGGAAAATGGAGAGATGTTGTTCAAAAAGTACAAACTTCCAGTTATAAAATGAATAAATTCTGGGGCTCTAATGCACAGTATTGTGATGATTGTTAACAATACTGTATTATATACTTGAACGTTGCTAAGAGAGTAGATCTTAGATGTTCTCACCACAAAAAAGAAATGATAATTATGTGACATGAGAAAGGTGTTAGCTGACACTACAGTGGGGATCATATTGTAATATACAAGGGTATCAAATCAACACATTATACACCTTAAACTTACACAATGGTGTATGTCAAATATACATCAATAGAGCCAGAAAAATATATTTCCAGCCAACCCACATGTCTTGAACATGAATTGTTTCCCCAACTTGAATTGAATTGTTCACCAACATCCATTATGCAATTTTTTAACTTTCTAGGATTGATCAGAAAGGAAGTTAGCTGGCACAATTTTACCAGCCACCTCTGGAGGCTTACTGGGCTTTGATTACTTTTTAAAATGCTAAACAACCACTTCTGGGGTGTGTATTCTTTGTCAGCGTACTACAAATGTTAATTAACTGATCCAAGAGCTAGAGTATACCATGTGTGTCTCTGTGCGTGTACCTCCCACTGACTATGCCAAAGAACTTCAAAATAAATCACATTCAATATAGTCATTTTCAAGGATTCAGATAAATCCCTCACTCAGCACAACTTACGGATTCTCTGGGAGGTGTCCTAGATTTGACCAGAGAAGTGTGAATTAAAGGCCTCTGAATTATTCCTCTTTCCCTCAATATCCATCACCCCAATTACTGTAAACAGGACACAGGCATAATCAACAAATATTTCTTGAACCAAATTGAACTGCCTGGACTCAAAAAGAACAGAGTCTTCTCACACCCCTTTAGGCTCCAACTTCAGAACAGCCAGCAACCACACTGGAACCTGATTTGTTGTTGATAAAGTTCACTGCCACGCTCCCAGAGCTCAAAAGTCAGGTTCAGATAGGAGCTAAATTACCCCTGTGGAACTGTGAAGACAGCCCTTATCCCAGGGCTCAGACTTTCCTTTAAATAAGATTTCAGTTTTTTTTTAAATACCATCAAATACTTTATGACCATAATGCTTCAGATGTCACATATTGATATTTCCACTGTCTTATTTTTTTCTCTGCTTTTTGAAAAAAAAAAAAAAAAGATGTTTTAAAAAATTGCCCAGGATTCTGCTAAGAAAAAAAGAAAAAAGTCATTTTTCAAAGAGAGAAAAAAATATCTGCATTTGATAGCTCTGGCTGTAAGGATGCTCAAGAATCTGGAACAACCTCCCTCGAAAGCTCATTGACTTTTATTGCTGGCAGACCGTTGAATGTCGACAGGTCCTTAATGTTTAGCTTAGTGGGACGTTTCTGCTTGGCTCACAAACTACGTGACTGCTGGGAAACCTGCCAAACTTGAGTGTTTCCTGCCAGATCTAATCGATCTCACAACTAACCTCTTCTGAGTTGGAGCTCTATTTTTCATACCTGACTATTGAGAAGGGCCGTGGTTGAGAAGGAAAGATACTTTAGTCGCACAGTCAGAAGAAAAAGAGATTAAATTTCCCCCATCATTTTGGTATTTAGCTGCCAAAGCAATTTGATTTCAAAATCAGAGTTCACAGTGCATGGTGTTTAGTGTTACTGGAACCGCACTGCTGATTTGTGCTGCCACTAACTTCTTTCCTGCCTTGCTTGAAAAAAATGACCTTTGACCTCTACTTTAGTTCACATAATTCTCTGTGCTGCACACCAGCATTAAATAACATTAGAATCAAATTATTTGTGTATGTTTATCTCTCCTACAATAATACAAACTCTTTAAAACCAAAGGATTCATGATTGTATCCTTAGCACTTAGCATGACAACGTGCCTGGCATGTTGTCAATACTCTTGATGGGTCCAGGGGGTTTAAACATTATGCACCTACTCCTACCCCTGCTAGACAAGTTCTCAGCCCAACAAATTTAACCAGTGACTTCATTAGCCCTAAGAATCTGAAATCCAGGCTATGAAATAAATCCACTGGGAGCCGGACAAGAGTGGATTTTCTCCCCATGACTTAAATATCAGAGAAAATGAGCAGGACAAAGGATTGGTTATTTCCAATGTTTTGTACTTAAATAGCAAGAACAAGCCTAGGTAGACTAGAAATGGCACGAGTTTCCTGCCAGGCAGGAAAGGTACCTGGCAATTTGAGGCAAGAGGACCCATCAGAGGAGGGATGACACCGAGACCAGCTTCCCCAAATTCATCACCATGCCTTGTGTCAGCTCTGGCATTAAGATAGGATTAGGAAAATTTGAAAGCAAAGGAAATAAACAACCTACTTCCAAAGCAAAATGAAGAGTGAAAAATATAGTGTAATAAGATTTCCCTGATCTAAACGGAAAGTGTAAATTACTATGATTAACATGAGGCAATTTTCCTAACTCTGTCACTGAATACTGAATTAGCTTTTAGCCATCCAATTAATCATACTACAAATATGAAATATGATTGATGACTGGCTAGATATAGAGACAGTTGATTCATAGATGATAGGTAGATAGATAGATAGATCATAGATAACCTGCCATAATTCAAAATACACAGTGGGGTCAGTATCATATGGAATAGGAAAGGAAAGTTGCTTGAAATTAAGTACTTTAATGCATCACGCACAAGGGAATAAGCAATACTGAACTGCAATCTGGATGCCTGAATTCATATTTTGGTCTCATGTTGCTTCCCTTTCAGTTCTTGCCTGTCAAAGGAATAAGATGAAAAGACAAAGGCTGACCCCTATTAGCCTAATTTTGATGAGCTAAAAGTCCAAAGGAGGAAAGAAATTACAACATTAAAAGGACAGAAAAAGAGGAGCATGCCTGATTAAAAGAAGCTATTTTATTCAAAGAGTAAACATATTAAAAATGTACTGTTTGCAAAATCACTTCATTCAAAGCATTAATATGTGACTTTCATTAATGTGTTGAGGGCTGTACATTGCAAAATAACAGATAAGATAAAAGATGGGAAAAAACCTTCCCTAAACCATTGCAATTGCATGGGGTATAGGGTTATCAGATAAAATACAGAACACTCAGTTAACTTTGAATTTCACATAAATAATGAATTTTTTAGGATAAGTCTATCATAAATATTTTATGGAGTATGCTTATACTAAGAAAGTATCTGTTATTTATTCAAATTCAAACTTAACTGGGCATCTCATGTTTTCATTTGCTAAGTCCAGCAACTCTACCTGAGTGTCAAGATACTTCTGAATTTCTAAACACAACAAAAGTCTCATTTAGCTTGTCATAAAATTACAGTCAAATGCTCAAATTCTGACAGATATTCAGAGACCATTACAGCTTCCTGCCACTTGTAGCAAAAACTGAACTATAAACACTGCCTGTATTTTAAATTCATAGCAAAAAAGAACATTAGGAAAAACAATGAGAATTCTCTTCTTCCAGTACCTGAAATCCTGGCCATGCTATTTCCCTTGCTTTTTATAGCAAATCAGCAATTGCCAGTTCATAAAGTTCTATGGTGATGAATACAGTGAGGTAAGTGAGGTTCTCACCAGAGCACAAAATATAAGGGAAGGTCCCCCCCCCAAAAAAAACAGTAATCAAACTAAAAATCATTTTATTGCAATATTTTTTAAAATAAAAATTAATGCAAAAAGAAATTCATGATGAATAAAATATCAAAAATTTAAATGAAGATGGGATCTGACACTGCATTTTCATAATTTGTACCTACTTGCCTCCCCCTAATTCCAGTCCTAGTTTTTAACCTTCATGACCCTGATCAACACACAAGTTCACCTTGAAGATTTTCCTGCCTACTCTGTTGGTAGTGATAGCTCTCTCCTCAACTCCTGCGATCCAGCTACATGTGTTGTTATCTTTGTAGCCTGGACTGAGAGTCCCTGAAACCAGCCCAGGCCACCCTTACATCCCCATGCAGTACAATGCACTGCAGTGCTATACCTAAAGGGATACCATTTCTGTTGTAGATATCATTGTTAAGGGAAATTTTCTTTTTTCTAATTTGTATTCAAATGCTCTATGGACAACCAGTGACTCCATGACTTTTAAGATTAGTCTTAAACTGTAAGGTAAACATCTTACCTTTCGCAGCCAGAAAGTGTTGTCTTTCAAGATGGAAATATGGGATGTTTGCTTGCCCTTATTTTAGGTAGATAATCCTCTTTCTGCATGGTAGTATGGACCGTATAAATAACTGATACGGTCCATAATCAGTGGGAAAAATGACAACTTTCCATGACCTTTAAAAATTTTTGGCAACATATTTTAAAATTTCTGTTGGCTTTAAATGTACATGAAAATGAAAAATAATAAAACTGATATTTATTTAATGCACTCTAATTGGAAACATGAGAAACATGGAGAATTAAAATGTTTCATCTTTTTACAACCAAAACAAAAATTTCTCAAGGGCAGTTTGAACCTCCTTTGCTTTCCTCATCATACAATTCACAATATGGCATGATCATCGTTTCTTATGCCTTGGTGAATTGTCATACTGCTTTCTAAGTTTGGATTAGCTTTCAACAGTTTTTCCTTTACGTCTTTATGTTGTGAGATATTGCCAAAAGTTCCTCTAATGTGAAGTTTTTTGCCAGCGTCACTTCCTCTGAGACATCTTCATCCTTTTCATCACGGCCACTTTCCTCATCCATGTCGGTAAGTTCTCTATCACCAAGTTCCTCTGGCTGCACATCTAGAGCTTCTCAAATGGTGGGAGCGTCAAGGTTTCCATGGTCAGCTAGTCCTTCTATATCTCCACTTGTTTTCATGCAAATTTCACTCTCAGCATCATCACTTTTTGTTTCTCCCCTGGGTGTTCATCTATGTTGGTCAATTTCCTCTTCCTCCTATCAGCATTTGTAAAATGTCATGTAGGTTTATCACTGAAGGAGGCAACACAATTACATACTTTGCTCTTGGTATGTGAACCAAATAACTGATGCACAGTAGCCAACTGCTGACAGGCTTTAAAAGTGATATGATTGGTCACTAATCATGACTCCCATCTGTTATCTACTAGTGATTTGTGGACTAGAGAGTTAGAAGTAAGTTTATACTTTATGCAATTGCACATGGTTAATGTACCATAGTAACTGAAATTTGAACTCTATTGTACTACTCAACTAGATTATGGTAACTGAAATTTATGCCTATTGGAGCTATGCAAAGTAAGGACTGCCTGTCTTCTACTCTCTCTTAATACTCCCTCTAGAGCTGAAGTAGAATTTGCTGAATATAAACCAAGTTACATAATGGAATTTAGAAGATTTTTCTCCTATTTTTCTCCTATTCTCATTCAAAGTATATTTTATACAAAGCATATTTTCTTAGTTTCTCAGGTTCTAATAAACCTGTCCATGCTAACATAGTCATAGACAAGGATAAAGGGGATGTCTAGGGCCCATTCTCCTTTCTAGATAAAATATGTAGATTATTGTCTAACTTTTCAGCAACGTTGCTGAGGTCAACTCCATCCCAATCTCCTTATGGCATGCCTCCCTATATAAATCAGAACCTGGAGGATTTCACAGTCTCCCCAGAAGTGAGGATTCTGCATGTGAACCAATATCTACTAGCAGATACAACCACAGAGCCTTGGAAGATGGATTCAGCACTCTGAGCCTTAGGCTCACCTGTGGTCCTTTGCAGCAGTAGCAGCAGAGGTTTTTTAAGGTTCAGTCTCTAATTTCATGAGAGCCATGAAGCAATCACAGCCTCAGAAGTGGGTTTCTACTGGAAGAGGCTCATGTCCTGGTGTAACATACAAGCTTGGTTATCTGGCACTCCTGCAAATTACATAAGCAGTCCTACACCCTCTAATAAATCCCTGTCTGCTTTAACTAGCTAGAATGGAAATTGTTAGTTGCATCAAACTCCCTGAGAGATACAGGTGTTAATTTGCAGACTAACTCAAATGACACTACTTTCTTTCCTGTGTAAATTTTCTAGAGATAAAAACAATTTAAGTGAAAGAGAAATTATCTCTGACAACAAATCAAGATAGTTCTACCTAAATCCAGTGAACTATACGTATTCTATTTTCAACTCATCGAACTTCTTAAAATTAAATCAATGAGACAGAAAATTCAGACATCTTTAAGTTCAAATGTGTTTTGAGATTCCCATTTGATTAAAAACTGGCTTCCTAAACACCTAGATTTCCAGTTCTGTATACTGGCCCATGATGATTCTCTCTTAAAACTAGAACCCATACCTTCTATTAATGGCATGCCTTTCAAAGCAAGCAACAAGGAACAAAGGATGGAGTTGAAAGAGAAAAAAAGGTTGTAGGAAAAACAGTAAGAAACTGCCCACTTTATCCCTTCAAAAAAGATAGATTGGCAGTTAGTTCCACAAGAGGAGAAAGTAAATAAATACATTTTTTTAAAATATCATGGAGACGTTTATCTCCAGTAAAAGCCTAGGTTCATATTTAGTCTAAAATATTGAAAGTGCCATATTCTTTACTGTTCTCCCTCTTGCCATGATACTTAACATTTACAATTAGACTTTGGCAAATGAAAGACCTACATTTTTATCCACGTTCTGGTACCAAATACCTTTGTGAGTTTAGGTCAGTCATTGAGCCCTGAGTTGCTATTTACCAATCTATAAAATGAGAACTGTGGTCTAAATGGTCTCTAAGATTTCTTCCTGTGCTAACCTGGTTAGTTTTTACAATTATGAATGTAAATTTACATTAAATGTTTGTTGAATTAATAAATAAGACAATTATTATGAGGTCTGTGAATAATTCCACACCCAATGGAAAAGGAGAATACATCTGAAAAAAATTATTGCAAGCTAAAAAATTAATAAGAGACTATCTTCTCAGTGTTCTCACTAAGATACAAGAATAGATGTGTTATGTAAAACTGGAGTGGGAATTCATAGAAGAAAATATGTTGATATGAATGCAAAGATGAAAAGGAGGCAGGCTGAAGAAACGAAAAATGTAATAACAAAATGTAAGTCTACATTCATGGCAATAAAGTACAGAATTGAGATGTATTCTATCATATGATTTTGCATTTTCTGATTACAAATGAGGTTGATTATTTTCTTTCTCACTGGACATTTCTTTACAGTTTAGCAAAGATTAATATTGTATTTACTCAAATAAGTTTAAATTGATTACCTACCATATGCCAGTCACTGAATAAAGAACTCTCCATCATGGTCTCATTGAATCACAATCATATGAATTCAGTAGGGTTTCCCCCCCATTTTACAAATCGTGAAATGAGAGCTGAGGGCAGTTAAGTAACTGTACCACTGTCACTAAGCAGCTGTACTACATAGAGCAGTGCTCAGTGCTGAAAAATGGACTCAAAAGCCCTTTGGTGCATATAATATGAAAGCTCCCACTTTCTAATTTCTCATGATTCTGTGAGATGACTGGTGAGTTCTCCTTCTCCCTGTGATCACTACTGCGGCTGCACTTGTCTGAGGTCTTGACTGATCTTGACTTGTCCAGCTCCTTCACATGCTGGAAAATTGCCTGAATGTTGCCCAGGAGGTCAGCTAGAACTGTCAATCAGAGGGCCTTAGTTCTTCTCCATGTGGCATGAGTTTCTCACATAGCTGGGTTCCAAGAAGCAGGAAGTAAAAGGTTATGAACCTCTTGCATCCTGAGCTAGAACTTCTCTTCTGCTGCACCCTAATAGTCAAAGCCAATTAAAATGAGTACAGAATCAAAGAGAGGGCAAATAAGCCCTCTCTTGGATATGAGGAGTGACAAATGTGTACCAGGAATGAAGAAATTATTGGTGACCATCTTCATAGAAACCACCACACAATAATTCATAACAATATATGAACAAGAAATAAACATAAGCTATTTCAAGCTAGAAACTTCTTCACAGCAAAAGAAACAATCAGGAAAATGAAAAGGCAACATACAGAATAGGACAAAATATTTGCAAACTGTATATCTGATAAGGGGTTAATATCCAAAATATATAAGGGACTTATACAACTCAATAGCAAAAAAAGAAAGAATCTGATTTTTAAATGGGCAGAGGAACTGCATAGACATTTTCCCAAAGAAGACATACAAATAACCAACAGGTACATGAAAAGATGGTCAACATCACTAATCATCAGGGAAATGCGAATCAAAACCAAAATGAGACACCTCCTCACACCTCTCAGAATAGCTATCAAAAAGATAACAGACAAGTGTTGGTGAAGCCGTGGAGAAAAGGAAGCTACTCTTGGTGGGAATGTAAATTGGTGCAGCCACTATGGAGAACACTATGAAGATTCCTCAAAAAATTAAAAACAGAACTAGAAAATGAACCAGCAATCCCACTTTTGGATGTATATCTGAAGGAAATAAAATCACTATCTCAAAGAAATACTGGCACCTACATGTTCATGGAAGCATGATTCACAAAAGCCAAGACACAGAAAATACCTAAGTGTCCAACAGCAGATGAAAGAGTAAAAAAAGATAAGGTATATATACAATGGAATATTATTCAACCATAAAAAAGAAGAAAATTCTGCCTTTTGCAACAGCATGAATGGACCTTGAAGGCATTATGCCAAGTGAAATAAATCAGACAAAGATAAATACTGTATGATATCACTTATAGGTGGAATCTAAAAAAGCTGAACTCATAGAAATAGAATGGTGGAGCAGAAGTAGAACGGTGGTTGCCAAGGGCTGGGGAGTGGGGTAAAAATATCCAACTGTAAGGTGTATAAGTTCTGGGGTTCTAGTGTACACCATGGTGACTATAATTAACAATACTGTACTACATACTTGAAAGTTAAGAGAGTAGATCTCAAATACTATCACAACAACGATAAGAAAAAGAAAGGTAAATACAAATATGTGAGGGGCTGGAGTGGTGTTAACTAACCCTATTGTAATAATCATTTCACAGTTTATATGTGTATAAAATCATGTTGTGTACCTTAAATTTACACAGGTTATATGTCAATAATATCTCAATAAAACTGGGGCGGATGCAGAAACATTGAAGGACTTCATGGAGATTCACCTTGACCAAGCTGTGCTTTTAGAAAGTAACTGGAGTATGGTTTGGAAGAATAGAATTTAAAGTACTGCCTTAGACTGTTTGGCTTGCTATAACAGAATACCACAGACTGGGAGGTTTCTAAACAACAAGTTTATTTCTCACAGTTCTGGAGGTTGGGAAGTCCAAGATCAAGGCTCTGGCAGATTGGTGTCTAGCGAGGGGCTACTTCCTGGTTCATAGACGGTGCCTTTATCACTGAGCCCTCACATGGTGGAAGGGGCAAGGGAGCTCTCAGAGGCTTCTTTTATTGGGTTGGTCAAAAAGTTCGTTTGGGTTTTTCCATAACATCTTACAGAAAAACCCGAACGAACGTTTTGGCTAACCCAATACAAGGGTATGAATCCCATTCATGAGGGCTCCATGCTCATGACCTAATCACGTCCCAAAGGTCCCACCTCCTAATAATACCTTGGGGATTAGGTTTCAACATATTAATTTGA
The DNA here is from genome assembly GCF_949987535.1 of Balaenoptera acutorostrata. Taxonomy (NCBI): domain Eukaryota; kingdom Metazoa; phylum Chordata; class Mammalia; order Artiodactyla; family Balaenopteridae; genus Balaenoptera; species Balaenoptera acutorostrata. The sequence goes on along the minus strand of NC_080065.1, from coordinate 18,059,477 downwards.
AATAAACACAAACATTTAGTCTATAGCAGATACCTGGACCAGTTAGAAGTTTATTACAGTCATTTAGTATGAAATGTCAAAGAAAAGATTGGAAATTCACATCTGGTGACCATGTAAGAGACTATGGTTACGTAAGTTTGAGGACAAAAATAGACAGTACCAGTTTCCTAGCTACTGGTTCCTAGAAACTACATTTTGGCATTATCTCCTGGGCTCTAGTCAATAAAGTTTGCCACATATTTATTTGGTTTATTTGCTTGGGATTTATTGGTACAGGCAGTGTGTGTGTGTGTGTTCACACACACACACACAAACACATGTACATATGAAGTTTTTCTTGACTAATGCAAGAAAATAAATTAATCAGAAACAAAAATCCTAAAAATCATTGACTCAGGACTTGCCAACTTACTAGTTTAATATGCCAGAACTCTCAGCACAGTAACAACTGAATTGTCCATGGCAAGGAGAATGTATTTTCTTTCACAGTAAAAATTGCCACCTAGGGAGTTCCCTGGTGGCGCAGTGGTTAAGAACCCGCCTGCCAATGCAGGGGACACGGGTTCGATCCCTGGTCCGGGAAGATCCCATATGCCGCGGAGCAACTATGCCCGTGCGTCACAACTACTGAGCCTGCATGCCACAACTACTGAAGCCTGTGTGCCTACAGCCTGTGCTCCACAACAAGCGAAGCCACCACAGTGAGAAACCCACGCACCGCAAAGAAGAGTAGCCCCCGCTCTCCAGAACTAGAAAAAGCCCCACGTAGCAACGAAGACCCAACGCAGCCAAAAATATAAATAAATACATACATACATACATAAATACATAAATAAATAAATTTTTAAAAATTTAAAAAAATTGCCACCTAACAAATTCTTTTTCTATTGCTGTCATTTGACATTTACGTATACTCTAAAGGATTACTGCACAGCAAAAAAAGCACATAGTTATTATGACTATATAAAAATTAACTTTTTATATCCCCCAAATCACAAATTCCCACAGATCAAAGCTCCCACTACTTAATAAAAAAGTAAAATTTGGACGTGATCATAAAACTGAACTGTTTAAAGTTCTTATGAAATTTGAAGTTAATAAAAGTCACAGGAAATAATCCCCTGCATATAGAAATCTATTGATTTACATTTTAATGAAAACTGAGCATTACTTAGGAAAAGTAGACCTTTAAAATCATATGAAAAGAAATTCACTTCAGCACACCATTCTGGAGTTCTGAAAACTTTTCTGGTCTTTTAAACCTACATCCTCAGAAATTCTTCAGAGACATAGAATTTGTAGACATACTTCATTCTTCCTATCCCTACCCCTTATCTCTCTTTTTTTATCCTAATATACAGCATTTGTCAAGCCCAGATAGGATGAAAGTAATATAAACAGGCAGCTATGGACAGATTTTGTTATAAAAATAGAAACTAAAGGCTTGGAGCTGTATCCAAATCTCATTTGCTTGGCAGCCATGTAGATGTTCAGACAGGACAAACTTTCACTGGAAGGTATGGCTATAAATAAAAATGTTCCCGAAGAGAAGGCAACAAAATGGCATCACTTTCTATCTTAGCCCATCTTTGAGATGGATTCTTTCCTCTTCTCTGTTAATCAGACTTAAGTTGGGTTCCCTAACCTTTAGATGAGAGACATTTATTAAAGTCCTAGCTATAACCTGGAGCAAAACCCCTCACTATTAACGTGAACTGATGCATTTTATAAGTAAGTAATCAGAGGAACTTAAAGGCAGTTCAGCTAGTAGTTGGTATGAAGAAGGACTTGGAGATCATAAAGGCACCTTCCATTGGCTCAGGGCCCATCTCTGTCCCCTCCAGCTCACACTTAAGACAGGTGCCCTGTTCTGTGTTTTAGCACCAGTGCAGTCTCCCGTATGGCAGCAAACATTGAAACCCATTTTTACAGGAATAAAAACTAGTTCAGATAACTGATCTGTCAAGCAATTCTTAGAGGCATCCTTGGCTGAAGGAAGTTATGAATCATAAAAAATGAATAACTATATCACTCTTCAAGGGCAAAATACATACATTCTTTTCAACCAGAAATGTATGTGATCCATATATTTTAAGAACTGGAAAGCTGAAAAACAATGAGTGTTGACAGAAGAAAGGAGAAGTAGTGTCAGAGGTTGATGGCAGATTAAGGCAGCAGAGTCAGAGGATGTAAGCAAAAATTCACCTTATCTAAACAGCATTTTGAAATAGCCTAGTGGAGGAAGTTGATTGAGAAATAGAGACCCTGCTTCTGCTTGCAGCCTGGAGATTCTGTAAGTGATCTGAACAAAGCCTCCTCACCTAAAATTACCTTCCCAGACTTTCAGAAGGTACATCTCCCTGTTTATGAGCATTAAAATTCCATATTCTTTTTTAAAATACTGAGCTTGTATACAAATACAGGTACTTCTTTATTTCAGATATATAAAATTATATATTAAATGTAATGTTTCAAACTATATATACTACACTCAGATTGTATGCTTTGCCCTTGTTTGAACTCTTCTAAAATCTAATAGTCAATGGGAGTGTCCTTCCACGTGTTTACAGGTGTTAATTTAATTAGGTGCTATGACATTGCGTGTTACCAAGCAATGTAGATTGAATGGAAATTTTCAGCTGTAGATTCTGGTAGAAGACCCAGAGCCACAGTCACTGGTTTCCCTGCCACACTGCTGCCACAATTCCCATCTCTCCAAAAAACAAATCTGATGCCATCACATACCCACTTTTCACACTTCCCTCTCCTTGTTGCCTTCAAGTTGAATTCCAAATCTGATGCACCATATACAGCCCTTCAAAGTTGACCCCAAATTGCCATTTTGATCTCACCTCCCATAATCCACATATTCTCACAAAATCTGGGCTTCAGCTAAAATGACCCTCCCTTTCCATTTATAACTTCATCTGTATATTTTATTATCTCTACCAGGAAAATAGCCTTCTTTGCTCCTTGTGGCAAAATGCATGCTCCTTGTTCATGTCCTTGCTCAAAGTTCCTATCTTTTGTGTGACCTCCACACTATTCTAAGCAAAAATAGTTACCCTGCCCTCTTTGCCCACAACATCTATCTATAGCACAGTTACAGAGTGAAACTGGCCTCCACATATCCTGACATTCAGGGTTTAGGATCTTCCCATTTATTACGTACAAAGGACTGTGATAGATACAAAAGGAAATCCAGGATGAGAAAGACACAATCTCTATCCTGAAGATGTTGAAATGTATGTACATAAATAGCTCTTAATTCCAGACATAATAAGGATCCCTAACAATTTAATCAACACATTATTGGAATTCAAAGGTGAATATAATTACATCTCATTTCAGAGATCAGAAAAATCTTGCAAGAAGAATTTGAATTTGAGGGTGAGCCGTGAAACTTAAGTAAAACTACTTGAAGAAAGTTGTGTTAAGGGAGTGGAGGAAGTGTGTTTGGGAAAAGTGGAGTCCTCTCATTGGCCTGGAGCATGGGAATTTGGGGAGAGAGGGCAGCAAACTTTGAATGAGGTTTTCCTTTCAGACAATGGTCATGCATTCCTGACTGAGAAATTTATGTCTCATTTCCATAGCAACAAGAAACCTTTAAAGACTTTGGAGCAAGGAAATGTCAGAACCAGAGCTGCCCTAAATTTGGTAAAAAGTCCTGTGAAATTTTCAGAGATCAACAAATCATCTATGCCTACTCTAAAAAGCAGAAGAAATAATATGAGCCCCGAATTTTATTGATTGGTTCGAATTAGCTTGTAGCCAACAAGAATGACTGTCCCCAAATGATTTTAGAAGATTCAGCCAAAAGAATATTAAGAAAAAGATTTAACTGTCTTAAATTGTACCACTTGGCCATTAGAAGATAAATAACATAACATATGTGCATGTTTGAAGTAGGATAAACAGAGAAAGAGGCTGTTGCTATACTATAACAAAAACTGTATTTTGAGTCGGCTTGATTAAAAAGTTGTTTAAGTGAAAATAAATTAATCAAACCAATTAATATCAAGTAAGTGAAGCAACAGGTACTATGAAATTTTTGTTATTCAGGGTTTCTTTGTTTGTTTTATTTTCAACTGGAAATCAGGGTTAGAGAGTCTCTTCAAGATTATGGTATTGGAAATATAGCCAAATCCAAAGTAAATTTACCTCCTAATTCCTGCTTTAGCCATTACATAATTAAGTTAACATTTATATTCAAAATAATGGTTCCAAGTAATATTTTAATATATTTTTATTATGCAGAGGTTAATATGGTAGTTTATTATAATATATTTAAAAGAATAATCCCCTTCCCAAAAGGGCAAAGTAATGATTTTTGAACCTAATGGGAAAAAAATCATTAGCTAGGAAATAAAGATTAGGCAGATAGACTTATCAAAAAAGAAATAGAATCCTGAAAGACAGTAACCAGAAATCACTTCAAATTTGCAAGTCTTAAACTGATCTTACTGATACCCAATAAGATACATTTAGTCTCAGGGTTGTGAAAAATAATATATTTTGTCATTCAATTAATTACACTTCAAGCTTCAGACAACCTATTTTTAACAGTAACCACTGCTGCTTATGTTTATGATAAATCTAAAAATAAACCTAGTGCTATGTCAGCTCTTTTGAGTTATAAATATTGTTTTCTCCTATCTAAAAAGGAAAAATGGTTTTATTAAATCATTAGTGGTAGAGATGATGAAGTTAAAATTCTACTCATTTTCCCCCAAATTCCAGGAACTCATGTTGATCTTAACCATGGGTTAAACTAGAAAATTGTAAAATACCACTAATTTTTTAATCACTTCATCCCCAGTGGAATTTCTCTGGTTAGGAAGAGAAAAGTAACCATTAAGGAAGGAACATGCATCTCCTAAAGGCATGACTTACAAGTCAAAAGCACAAATGCCATTAACTCAGGAAAGAGTTCGCGGAAAGTATCTAAGGATGTACATGTTTCCACGTAGACAAATAAAAACCATACAAATGGGCACTAAACCACATACTCCAAAATTTAAAGAAGTCACACGCAACTGAAATGGCCAAAAATATAAACTTTAACAGTGTTTCTGTAAGCAGAAACACTGTTCTTTGGAGAACAATGCTTGCAACCTTAGTTGGATCTATCACGCCAGGATCCTAATCAAAACACCCCCTTAATAGACTGTTTAACCTGAAATTGTGTAGACACAGTAAGATGATTGAGAACTAAATGAAAAGTTTTGAGTGTATTATGTACACATCATTTAAGATATGCTGCTATTTTTAATTGTAAATAATATGTAAGAATAATTACAGAGTGGTTCTGGTGTTAATGACTTCTTGAGAAAAGCCAAAAGTCATGGTCTTCATCTAGAAAGAGAACATCATCTCAGTGTGAACCTCTCCTTTCCAAGACATGGGCCTGCCTGCTTTCTGTCTCTTGTTGTCTATTTCTACATCCTTTGCTCCTTCACACCAAACTAATCACCTCCTTGTATTAAACCAATATATTGACTGCATGCTGTTTTAATTGTCTGAATTTGCTCAAAGTCCAATTCTTAAAGTATATGCTTTCTGCCTCAACCATCAATAGCTCTTGCTTTTTATTTCTGTTTCTTCTGATACTGCCTTTTTCTGTTTTTAATTACAACAATTAGGAAATCTGTACAAAGCTGGAACCCCAAGAGGCATGACACTCCTGAGAAACTCCCTTGGAAGGCAAATGTGTTTTGCTAATGCCTTCTGCTATGACTATCAATGGAGTAATTCTGGGTTTTTTTCTTTTCATAACTTCAAAATCCTGAAAAAAAAAAACCTTTCAAGGGTAACCTAAAAATATCTTTCCAATGGGCAAAAAACTTTTCTCATTGTGTCCTGTCTCAATTCACAGAAGTGGCTGAAGTAAAACTTATTCCTTGGGATGTTATTTCAAACTTTTAAATCCACTATGTACATATTACATATTAACACGGTTTCTTTGGGATTTTTTAAAAGTATAAGAACTGTACTTGTTAGAAAATATCACAATATGTTTTACACAGATTATCAATATATATTTATTGAACAACTATTATACAACGAGTGTAAAAGTCACTGGGAGGTTATACAAAAGAATACAAGAAAAGATCTGAGCCCTTATGAAGTTGATAATCTGTTTATAAACACAGGAAACAAATTCACTAAAAGGTAAACAACAAAAATGTCAAATGAGAGGTATAGAGTCTTAAATCTACCTGGCACCTTATGAAGTACTCTCATATCCATTACCATATTTAATTCTCATGTGTTAACCTCATGGTATAGGCAATTCCATACTTAAAAAGAAAACACTAAGGTTCAGAGAGGTGAAATTATTTGCTCAAAAATATAGCTAGTAAACAGCAAAGTAAGAATTATTTTTTAAGTTATTTCTTTGCTGAATACAGAGTTTTTCCTACTACATCACTCTATCAGTTAAAATGTAGTCAATAAAATAGAGATGATGCAAGAAACTTTACAGAAGAAATTTGACTTGGGAAAATTAATTACAATTATTAATTGCAAATGCTTACAGGCCAAACCACGTTACAGGGAAAGGTGAGACATACCAAAAGTTAACAATGGCCACTACTCTCTCTAGGTCTGAGATGCTATGATGATATTACCACAGCCCATTGGCTCAGTTGCCTAGCGAGAACTAACCCTATGTGAGAGATGCCTGGTAGGTCTAAGACCATGAAGAATGGGCTTCCTAGAGGAAGCTAGAACCCCAAAGAAGTCATAATCTGACGCCTGTGGGAGAGAATGCCGAAGGAATAAAAAGAAAGTAAGACACTGGAACTGAAGAAAAAGCACTCAGTAAGTTTACTTCCAGGCAGTGAACCTGATACAACAGACGTAACATTCTAGAGGTTGAGTCTTAAGAAAAATGGTAATCCCTTTTAATATTTTTGAAAAAAATAATTTGTATCCATATTAAGAAAGTGAAATATCCATGTGCTATGGATTGGATGTTGGTGTCTGGGATAATTGATTAGGCATTGTGTCAACTCTGGGTTGACCACAGTGGTATTTCCAAGAAGAGGTCTTTGCCATATACTTGAGATTATGGCTATGGTGTCCCATTTGTCTTCTCTGTGAATGTGATATGCCAGATTCAGCATGATGGTGCTTCAGTAGCTCTTGGAGCAGCAGTAAGTTCTTCTCCAGTGTCAGCAATCCAGACAAGCTTATTAGGATTTGTAACTGACTCCTATTTTCTCTCAATTTCTAATCTCCCTCCAGTGCCTCCAAATGCCCTAACATGGAGGGAAGCTATTTGCCAAGGGAGACTGGCAAACATACCGGCAAAGGCCAGCTCTCTGAGATACAGAAAATAATAGAGAAAGAGTAGAATATGGGTCTGAGTGTGAATGCTTGAATATGGGCCTGAGAGCAAATGCTTGAATAAGATGCTATTCAAGACATACATCAGAGTTCATCTTTACCATAAAATTATTCTGATTTTTTTTAGCACCAAATGACCTTTTCTTCCTCTAAACTCCAATTGCCCTGATTTTTTTCATTTCCAATAAAATTGAGTGAGGCAATAACTCACCCCCAAAAAAATCAGAATAATTTTATTGTAAAGATGAACTTCAATGTAGGTCGTGAATAGCATCTTATAAATATGGGAAGAAGAGGGGAAGAAACAATAGGAGAGTAAGGGAGAATAATAAAGGTTACAGAGTCCAAGAAAAAAATATCTTAAAAAAAATGATGTAAGCAGTTGACAGAAATATCAGGAGCTAGTGGGAAAGGAGATTGAGAATACATCAGGGAGAGGCTCAAAGTGTAGACCAAGGTGCACTGTTAAACACATTCAGTGTGCAAGAGCAATAGCAGGAACTCTGGCAACCTAGAATGAGAATGAGACAATGGAAGTGGTGCAAAGCCCAGGTGAATGTGTCAGGTAAAGCAAAATTTTCATTGCTAGTCAATTTGACTACTCATATCTCCTGAATCTATCCACTTGTCCCCATAGCCAGGACCTTAATCCAAACCACCATCATTTATCACAGGGTTGCATTCTGTTTGTAAGTAGCCTTCCCACAGCTCCTTTTATATGCCACCTACATCCTAGTCCACATAGTAGCCAACATGATCTCGTAAATTTTTAACTGAATCTGGTCATTCCTCTGCTTAGAACCCTTCACTTGTGCCCTATTGCATTTAAGACCAGAATTTTTAACATGCCACGTTTCTCATGATGTGATCCTGCTTCCCTCTCCTCCTCTTCCCATATTATACTTTCTCTTGTTCCCACTGTTTTAGTCACACTGGTGTTCCCTTCTTTCCTCAACTATGCATGTTACTCAAGGCTACTGTTCACTTCACCAGAAACAATTTCCTTCTTTCCATTCTTCCATTCAATGGAGGAAATTAATTCTTTCAACATCAGGTCAAAAGTTATTTCTTCAGGAAAGACATACCCAATTATCTAGACTAAATAAATTCTCTCAGTTATATAATTTTATACTAGCTTCAAAATGTTATCACAGTTGGAACTGAGTAATGTATGAAGAGAGATGACAGAAAAGGAGGAGTCAAAAATAACCCACATTTCTGACTGGCATAGTGATTGAGTAATAGGAAGGACACGTAGGGAAGAAGAAATTTATTTGGTGAGGAAGACCAGCAATTGAGATTTGGACATGTGGAGTTTAAGGTGCCTTTATGACAAGCAGATGAGATAATTAGATAAAAGTTTTGATGTTCTGTTCTAGGTCACATCAAAGAAATCAAATCAAGTCCAAACATGCTGCCCTGAGATTTGGTGGTACCATCCTTTACTGATTGGTTCAAGATGGCAGAGTAGAAAGACATGCACTAACTCCCTCTTGCAAGAGCACTGGAATCACAACTAACTGCTGAACAATCATCAAAAAAGAACTCATCAAAAAAGATACCCCACATCCAAAGACAAAGGAGAAGCCACAAGGAGACGGTAGAGGGGCACAATCACAGTAAAATCAAATCCCATAAACGCTGGGTGGGTGACTCACAGACTGGAGAACACTTATACCACAGAAGTCCACCCACTGGACTGAAGGTTCTGAGCCCCACATCAGGCTTCCCAACCTGGGGGTCTGGAAACGGGAGGAGGAATTCCTAGAGAATCAGACTTTGAAGCCTACTGGAATTTGATTGCAGGACTTCAACAGACCTGGGGGAAACAGAGACTCCACTCTTGGAGGGCACACACAAAGTAGTGTGCGCATCGGGACCCAGGGGAAGGAGCAGTGACCACAGGGGAGACTGAACCAGACCTACCTGCTGGTGTTGGGGGGTCTCCTGCAGAGGCAGGGTGTGGCTGTGGCTCACCGTGGGGACAAGGACACTGGCAGCAGAAGTTCTGGGAAGTACTCCTTGGTGTGAGCCCTCCCAGAGTCCGCCATTAGCCCCACCAAAGAGCCCAGGTAGACTCCAGTGTTGGGTTGCCTCAGGCCAAACAACCAACAGGGAGGGAACCCAGCCCCACCCATCAGCAGTCAAGCGGATTAAAGTTTACTGAGCTCTGCCCACCAGAGCAACAGTCAGCTATACCCACCATTAGTCCCTCCCATCAGGAAACTTGCATAAGCCTCTTAGATAGCCTCATCCACCAGAGGGCAGACAGCAGAAGCAAGAAGAACTACAATCCTGCAGCCTGTGGAATGAAAACCACATTCACAGAAAGAGAGACAAGATGAAAATGCAGAGGGCTATGTACCAGATGAAGGAACAAGATAAAACCCAAAAAAAACAACTAAATGAAGTGGAGATAGGCAACCTTCCAGAAAAAGAATTCAGAATAATGATAGTGAAGATGATCCAGGACCTTGGCAAAAGAATGGAGGCAAAGATCAAGAAGATGCAAGAAATGTTTAACAAAGACCTAGAAGAATTAAAGAACAAACAAACAGATGAACAATACAATAACTGAAATGAAAACTACACTAGAAGGAATCAATAGCAGAGTAACTGAGTCAGGAGAATGGATAAGTGACCTGGAAGACAGAATGGTGGAATTCAGTGCCATGGAACAGAAAAAAGAAAAAAGAATGAAAAGAAATGAAGACAGCCTAAGAGACCTCTGGGACAACATTAAACACAACAACATTCGCATTATAGGGGTCCCAGAAGGAGAAGAGAGAGAGAAAGTACCCAAGAAAATATTTGAAGAGATTATAGTTGAAAACTTCCCTAACATGGGAAAGGAAATAGCCACCCAAGTCCAGGAAGCACAGAGAGTCCCAGGCAGGAGAAACCCAAGGAGAAACACACCAAGACACAGAGTAATCAAACTGACAAAAATGAAAGGCAAAGAAAAATTGTTAAAAGCAACAAGGGAAAAATGATAAATAACATACAAGGGAACTCCCATAAGGTTAACAGTTGATTTCTCAGCAGAAACTCTACAAGCCAGAAGGGAGAGGTACAATATGTTTAAAGTTATGAAAGGGAAGAATCTACAACCAAGATTACTCTACCCAGCAAGGATCTCATTCAGATTTGAAAGAAATCAAAAGCTTTACAGACAAGCAAAAGCTAAGAGAATTCAGGACGACCAAACCAGAACTACAACAAATGCTAAAGGAACTTCTCTAAGTGGGAAACACAAGAGAAGAAAAGGACCTACAAAAACAAACCCAAAACAATTAAGAAAATGGTCATAGGAACATACATATTGATAATTACCTTAAATGTAAATGGATTAAATGCTCCCACCAAAAGAAACAGGCTCGCTGAATGGATACAAAAACAAGACCCATATATATGCTGTCTACAAGAGATTCACTTCAGGCTAGTGCACCACAGCTAGCCGGGAGGGAGTCTGGGCAAAGGTCTGGAACTGCCGAAGAGGCAAGAGACTTTTTCTTGCCTCTTTGTTTCCTGGTGCCTGAGGAGAGAGGGTTAAGAGCACCGCTTAAAGGATCTCCAGAGACGGTCATGAGCCACTGCTATCAGCACGGACCCCAGAGACAGGCATGAGATGCTAAGGCTGCTGCTGCAGACACCAAGAAGCCTGTGTGCAAGCACAGGTCACTATCCACACTGCCCCTCCCAGGAGCCTGTGCAGCCCAAGACTGCCAGGGTCCCGTGATCCAGGAACAACTTCCCCAGGAGAACACACGGTGTGCCTCAGGCTGGTGCAATGTCATGGAGGCCTCTGCCACTGCAGGCTCACCCCGCACTCCGTAGCCCTCCCTCCCACTGGCCTGAGTGAGACAGAGCCCCTGAATCAGCTGCTCCTTTAACCCCGTCCTGTCTGAGCAAAGAACAGATGCCCTCAGGTGACCTACACGCAAAGGCGGGTCCAAATCCAAAGTAAAACCCAGGAGCTGTTCGAACAAAGAAGAGAAAGGGAAATTCCTCCCAGCAGCCTCAGGAGCAGCGGATTAAATCTCCGCAATCAACTTGACGTACCCTGCATCTGTGGAACATCTGAATAGACAAGGAATCATCCCAAATTGAGGAGGTGGACTTTGGGAGCAATGATATATATTTTTTTTCCCTTCCTCTCTTTTTGTGAGTATGCATGCGTATGCTTCTCTGTGATTTTGTCTGTATAGCTTTGCTTTTACCATTTGCCCTAGGGTTCTGTCTGTCCGTTTTTCTTTTTGTTTTTGTTTTTAAGTATAGTTTTTAGCACTTGTTATCATTGGTGAATTTGTTTTTTGCTTTGGTTGCTCTCTTCTTTCTTTCTTCCTCTTTTTTTTATTACTATTTAATTTTTTTTTAATAATTAAGTTTTATTGTAATAACTTTATTTTATTTTATTTTATTTTATTTTATCTTCTTCTTTCTTTCTTTCTTTCTTTTCTCCCTTTTATTCTGAGCCGTGTGGATGACAGGCTCTTTGTGCTCCAGCCAGGTGTCAGGGCTCTGAATCTGAGGTGGGATAGCCAAGTTCAGGACACTGGTCCACAAGAGACCTCCCAGCTCCACGTAATATCAAATGGCAAAAATCTCCCAGAGATCTCTATCTCAACACCAAGACCCAGCTCCACTCAATGACCAGCAAGCTACAGTGCTGGACACCCTATGCCAATCAACTAGCAAGACAGGAACACAACCCCATCCATTAGCACAGAGGCTGCCTAAACCCATAATAAAGCCACAGACACCCCAAAACACACCACCAGACGTAGACCAGCCTACAAGAAAGAAAAGATCCAGCCTCATCCACCAGAACACAGACACTAATCCCCTCCACCACGAAGTCTACACAACCCACTGAACCAACTGGGAACAGACAACAAAAACAACCGGAACTACGAACCTGCAGCCTGTGAAAAGGAGACCCCAAACACAGTAAGTTAAGCAAAATGAGAAGACAGAGGAACACACAGCACATGAAGGAGCAAGGCAAAAACCCACCAGACTTAACAAATGAAGAGGAAATATGCAGTCTACCTGAAAAAGAGTTCAGAATAATGATAGTAAAGATGATCCAAAACCTTGGAAATAGAATGGAGAAAATACAAGAAACGTTTAACAGGGACCTAGGAGAACTAAAGAACGAACAAACAGTGATGAACAACACAGTATATGAAATTAAAAACTCTCTAGAAGGAATCAATAGCAGAATAACTGAGGCAGAAGAATGGAGAAGTGACCTGGAAGACAGAATGGTGGAATTCACTGCTACGGAACAGAATAAAGAAAAAAGAATGAAAAGAATTGAGGACTGTCTCAGAGACCTCTGGGACAACATTAAATGCAACAACATTCGAATTATAGGGGTCCCAGAAGAAGAAGAGAAAAAGAAAGGGAATGAGAAAATATTTGAGGAGATTATAGTTGAAAACTTCCCTAATATGGGAAAGGAAATAATTAATCAAGTCCAGGAAGCACAGAGAGCCCCATACAGGATAAATTCAAGGAGGAACACGCCAAGACACATATAAATCAAACTATCAAAAATTAAATACAAAGAAAAAATATTAAAAGCAGCAAGGGAAAAACAACAAACAACACACAAGGGAATCTCCATAAAGTTAACAGCTGATCTTTCAGCAGAAACTCTGCAAGCCAGAAGGGAGTGGCAGGACACATTTAAAGTGATGAAGGAGAAAAACCTACAACCAAGATTACTCTACCCAGCAAGGATCTCATTAAGATTTGACAGAGAAATTAAAACCTTTACAGACAAGCAAAAGCTAAGAGAATTCAGCACCACCAAACCAGCTTTACAACAAATGCTAAAGGAACTTCTCTAGTCAGGAAACACAAGAGAAGGAAAAGACCTACAATAACAAATGCAAAGCAATGAAGAAAATGGTAATAGGAACATACACATTGATAATTACCTTAAATGTAAATGGATTAAATGCTCCCACCAAAAGAAACAGGCTCACTGAATGGATACAAAAACAAGACCCGTATATATGCTGTCTACAAGAGACACACCTCAGACCTAGGGACACATACAGACTGAAAGTGAGGGGATGGAAAAAGATATTCCATGTAAATGGAAATCAAAAGAAAGCTGGGGTAGCAACTCTTATATCAGACAAAATAGACTTTAAAACAAAGACTATTACAAGAGACAAAGAAGGACGCTACATAATGATCAAGGTATCAATCCAAGAAGAAGATATAACAATTGTAAATATTTATGCACCCACATAGGAGCACCTCAATACATAAGGCAAATACTAACAGCCATAAAAGGGAAAATCGACAGTAACACAATCATAGTAGGGGACTTTAACACCCCACTTTCACCAATGGACAGATCATCCAAAATGAAAATAAATAAGGAAACACAAGCTTTAAATGACACATTAAACAAGATGGACTTAATTGATATTTATTGGACAGTCCATCCAAAAACATCAGATTACACTTTCTTCTCAAGTGCTCATGGAACATTCTCCAGGATAAATCATATCTTGGGTCACAAATCAAGCCTTGGTAAATTTAAGAAAATTGAAATCATATCAAGTATCTTTTCCAACCACAATGCTATGAGACTAGATATCAATTACAGGAAAAAATCTGTAAAAAATACAAACAGATGGAGGCTAAACAGTACACTATTTAACAACCAAGAGATCACTGAAGAAATCAAGGAGGAAATCAAAAAAAACCTAGAAACAAATGATAATGAAAACACGATGACCCAAAATCTATGGGATGCAGTAAAAGCAGTTCTAAGAGGGAAGTTTATAACAATACAATCCTACTTTAAGAAACAAGAAACATCTCAAAGAAACAACCTAACCTTACACCTAAAGCAATTAGAGAAGGAAGAACAAAAAAACCCCAAAGTTAGCAGAAGGAAAGAAATCATAAAGATCAGATCAGAAATAAATGAAAAAGAAATTAAGGAAATGATAGCAAAGACCAATAAAACTAAAAGCTGGTTCTTTGAGAAGACAAACAAAATTGATAAACCATTAGCCAGATTCATTAAGAAAAAAAGGGAGAAGACACAAATCAATAGAATTAGAAATGAAAAAGGAGAAATAACAACTGACACTGCAGAAATACAAAGCATCATGAGCGATTACTACAAGCAACTCTATGCCAATAAAATGGGCAACCTGGAAGAAATGGACAAATTCTTAGAAATGCACAACCTTCCAAGACTGAACCAGGAAGAAATAGAAAATATGAACAGACCAATCACAAGCACTGAAATTGAAACTGTGATTTAAAATCTTCCAAGAAACAAAAGCCCAGGACCAGATGGCTTCACGGGTGAATTCTATCAAACTTTTAGAGAAGAGCTAACATCTATCCTTCTCAAACTCTTCCAAAATATAGCAGAGGGGGAACACTTCCAAACTCATTCTACAAGGCCACCATCACCCTGATACCAAAACCAGACAAAGATGTCACTAAGAAAGAAAACTACAGGCCAATATCACTGATGAATATAGATGCAAAAATCCTCAACAAAATCCTAGCAAACAGAATCCAACAGCACATTAAAAGGATCATACACCATGATCAAGTGGGGTTATCCCAGGAATGCAAGGATTCTTCAATATATGCAAATCAATTAATGTGATACACCATATTAAAAAATTGAAGGAGAAAAACCATATGATCATCTCAATAGATGCAGAGAAAGCATTTCACAAAATTCAATACCCACTTATGATATAAACCCCCCAGAAAGTAGGCATAGAGGGAACTTTCCTCAACATAATAAAAGCCATGTATGACAAACCCACAGCCAACATCGTCCTCAATGGTGAAAAACTGAAACCATTTCCACTAAGATCAGGAACAAGACAAGGTTGCCCACTCTCACCACTATTATTCAACATAGTTTTGGACGTTTTAGCCACAGCAATCAGAGAAGAAAAAGAAATAAAAGGAATCCAAATCGGAAAATAAGAAGTAAAGGTGTCACTGTTTGCAGATGACATGATACTGTACATAGATAATCGCAAAGATGCTACCAGAAAACTCCTAGAGCTAATCAATGACTTTGGTAAAGTAGCAGGATACAAATTAATGAACAGAAATCTCTTGCATTCCTATACACTAATGATGAAAAATCTGAAAGTGAAATTAGGAAAACACTCCCATTTACCATTGCAACAAAAAGAATAAAATATCTAGGAATAAACCTACCTAAGGAGACAAAAGACCTGTATGCAGAAAACTATAAGACACTGATGAAAGAAATAAAAGATGATACAAATAGATGGAGAGATATACCATGTTCTTGGATTGGAAGAATCAACATTGTGAAAATGCCTATACTACCCAAAGCAATCTACAGATTCAATGCAATCCCTATCAAACTACCAATGACATTTTTCACAGAACTAGAACAAAAAATTTCACAATTTGTATGGAAAAAAAAAGACCCTGAATAGCCAAAGCAATCTTGAGAAAGAAAAACAGATGTGGAAGAATCAGGCTTCCTGACTTCAGACTATACTACAAAACAACAGTAATCAAGACAGTATGGTACTGGCACAAATACAGAAATATAGAACAATGGAACAGGATAGAAAGCCCAGAGAGAAACCCACGCACATATGTTCACCTTATCTTTGATTAAGGAGGCAAGAATATACAATGGAGAAAAGACAGCCTCTTCAATAAGTGGTGCTGGGAAAGCTGGACAGCTACATGTAAAAGAATGAAATTAGAACACTCCCTAACACCATACACAAAAATAAACTCAAAATGGATTAAAGACCTAAATGTAAGGCTAGAAACTATCCAACTCTTAGAGGAAAACATAGGCAGAACACTCTATGACATAAATCACAGCAAGATCCTTTTCGACCCACCTAGTAGAGAAATGGAAATAAAAACAAAAATAAACAAATGGGACCTAATGAAACTTAAAAGCTTTTGCACAGCAAAGTAAACCATAAACAAGACCAAAAGACAACCCTCAGAATGGGTGAAAATATTTGTAAATGAAGCAACTGACAAAGGATTAATCTCCAAAATTTACAAGCAGCTCATGCAGCTCAGTATCAAAAAACAAACAACCCAATCCAAAAATTGGCAGAAGACCTAAATAGACATTTCTCCAAAGAAGATATACAGATTGCCAACAAACACATGAAAGAATGCTCAACATCATTAATCACTGGAGAAATGCAAATCAAAGCTACAATGAGGTATCACCTCACACCAGTTAGAATGGGCATCATCAGAAAATCTACAAACAATAATTGCTGGAGAGGGTGTGGAGAAAAGGGAACCCTCTTGCACTGTTGGTAGGAATGTAAATTGATACAGTCACTATGGAGAACAGTATGGAGGTTCATTAAAAAACTAAAAATAGAAATACCATTTGACCCAGCAATCCCACTACTGGGCATATACCCAGAGAACGCCATAATTCAAAAAGACACATGCACCCCAATATTCATTGCTGCTCTATTTACAATAGGCAGGTCATGGAAGCAACCTAAATGCCCATCGACAGACAAATGGATAAAGAAGATGTGGTACATATATACAATGGAATATTACTCAGCCATAGAAAGGAACGAAATAGGCTCATTTGTAGAGATGTGGATGGACCTAGAGACTGTCATACAGAGTGAAGTAAGTCAGAAAGAGAAAAACAAATATCGTATATTAAACCATATATATGACATCTAGAAAAGTGGTACAGATGAACCAGTTTGCAGGGCAGAAATAAAGACACAGGTGTAGAGAACAACCTATGGACACTAAGGAGGAAAAGCGGGGCTGGGGGGCGGGCCTGGTGGTGGGATGAACTGGAAGATTGGGATTGACATGTACACACTAATATGTATAAAATGGATAACTAATAAGAACCTGCTGTATAAAAAATAATAATAAAATGAAATTTAAAAAAAAAAGAAATCAAATCAGGTGTCCCTATGACACCTTAATGTCTTAGCCAGTGATATCCAAGCTGGACCTCACCCATCTTCCACCAGAGTCTACATGATCCTCAATCTATGTCACGAGTTCTCTTGCCCCTTATATTTTCTTCCTAGGTGATTTCTTCCCTTCCCCTGGATTTAAAATTTTATCTTTATAGACATAATTCTAAATTTCATACTCCAACCTGATTTTTCCTCTGGGCACTAGGATCTGAATGAAGTAATTGTATTTTGAAACAAATTGAAGAGAAGGAAAATTATTCTAGGGATTTGGTGGGGAATTAAGATGAAAGTAAAAACCAAGGTAACAAAAATAATTATAGATTATGTACATTATAAATCGTTTATATACGTCTAAATTGTGATAAATATTATGAGAAAAATTAAAATGAGAATAACAAGTGGAAGCCCACGCTTTTTAGGTTGGTCAGAGGGGCAAAGAAGATCTTTTTGAATTAAACTGAACTTGAGAAATGAAAAGCACCAGATTTCCAAGCATGATACGTGTGGACAAAGGCAAGAAAGGACAGTCAGGTGAAAAATACTTTTCAGACAGAAATGCAGCATATATGAGGGCTCCAAGGTAAGAAGGCTCATGGGACTGAAAAAGTTTGAGGGAACCTGTGGCACATGGTGAAGTTAGAGAGGTCAGCATGGATGAAATAATGAGGGTCATCCAAGTTCATTATCACCTCTTATAGCCCACTTATAGCTTGGCCAAATTGCCCTTCACCATCTACCCCCATCTTTCCTCTGGAGGTGGATTTCCTATCACTCCACCCCACACACACTATGCTATAGGTCTACATGTCCTCATTCTCTTTACTGGAACATTCTCTTCTATTATCTCCCCTTTCTCTACCTTTCAGTCTTTCACTCATCTTTCAAGCACCAAACCAAATAGCAAGCAGAAGCAGTTACTCCATCCTCCTATGACTGTAGTACAATACTTTGTCCATACCTCTACTTTAATGCTTGCTGCAATACATATGCAATTTACCTTTTATATGCTACTTGAATATAATATCCTCTTTAAATCCTTATCTAACCATATCTTATTTATCTTTGTATTCTCAGCACTTAGTCTTGGCAAACAATCAATAAATGTTCCTTAAAGAATGGACAGATTTGTAGGCAAGAGATAAATGTTAATGGCCTAAAACATTACTTGTTTGGGCAGATGTAAGCTGCATGGATTACATCAAAAAGAATAAAAATGATTCCATGTTTTAAAATCTCTGCATAAGGACTGAGATAATTTGCATTTTCAGAGCTAAAAGCAACCTGTGCTTTTTTGGCCACTATGTTAAGGAAGATAGTGACTCTTTTAAGCCAGTCTGAGTCTTTGAAACATTAGCATAAATGTCTTCTCTTGCTCCCACTGAGTCCTGCTTTGTATTCCCTATCTCACATAGCCATTCACGTACCTCTATTATTTGGATGATATTCATCAAATAGGTAGAGCTGATGTGGTAGAGCAGGCAGAGCAGGAGCTGTAGAGGGAAAAGGCAAATCCCTGCTCAGTTTAACTGTTTCCTCCATCCTTGGCAAACTATGTGAAAAAGAGATGGCTCTCACCACCATTCAGTTCCACCTAAGTACTAAGATTAGGGGATTTCCTTTCATTCCATATTATATTGTCCTTCTACAGGTGACAATTAGAGCTACCAAGTGCCTTGGCCATTGAAAAGAGGAGTATCCATGTAGGCCACTTTGGATGGAACTCAGCATTTCCTCAGTTCTGACTTGACTCTCTCAGTGGGGCCGCCAGGTGTGGTCCACACCGTCAACGGCCTCTTGCAAGGACAAATCCCATCAAATGCCTTTTCCTACTCCTGGGAAACCAGGATGTTCTGACCTAGTCTCCTAGAAAATTGGACTCTTAAGATACTTTCTATTCCCTTTCCAATCCAGTGTTATGACATAAACTCTATATCTTGCCTCCTTCAAGGATCTTTTTTTTTTTGATTCTCGTGAGCATTTCTGCTCTCAACAAAATCTAGCTTTTACAGATATTGACTGATTCTTCTTCTTGCATTGCTGGTACAACAATCAGAATTCAACTCCAAGCAAAGTGGAAGTTTCCTTGGTCAGAGGAAGAATCACATACAAGGAAATGCAGAAAAGAAAAGTACAATGATTAATACATAGCATTTCAAAAGCTTATTTCCATGTAAGTTCTCAGCCATATTTACCCATTCTCAAAATGGAGATGTCTGCCTTTCCTGTTTCATGGGATTGTTGTGACAGTCACAAGAAATAATGCATGAAACTATGTAAGCAGAATCTCATCTTAGGCAGGAATTTGGCTCCTAAATAGCAAGATAAAAATCCTATACGGTAAAAAAA
Source organism: Balaenoptera acutorostrata (assembly GCF_949987535.1). Lineage (NCBI taxonomy): Eukaryota > Metazoa > Chordata > Mammalia > Artiodactyla > Balaenopteridae > Balaenoptera > Balaenoptera acutorostrata. The sequence goes on along the minus strand of NC_080065.1, from coordinate 18,039,798 downwards.
AAAATTACCATTGAATGTTTCTTAAACTGTCAATAAAGCACAGTACAAGGTTTGGTGTCTACAATCCTGTGCCCTCAGTTTTTGGCACACTAAATGTTGTGAACCACTGAGCAAGATGGAAGTAAGAAACAAGGAAAATCTATATGCAGAGTTTCAGGCACTTAACTGATTTTGTACTTAAGAAAACCATCAAGCCCCAGAAAATGACCAGAAAATGGGTGAAAATGTTCTGTACTGCCTACCTAGTTTAGTCCATTTGGGTTAATATTAAGCCACTATAGTATTAATAGATTTGGGGAGATTGTAAAAAATTAAAGAAAATAGTAATGCAGTCCCTTGCTTTCTATTATGGTCACAAATATCAGGGAGACAACATTGCAAAGCCTTAGAGCAGTACACCAAAGAGTCAGTTCACAACGTGTCAGTGTCATGATCAATGACTGGATTTATACAAAAGCTTATCAGAAGACATAGCTGCTCCTTCTGAAAGAGCCCAAACCAAGGTCCTCTGCTGCCAGATACTGCTGTTAAGATCCAGTCCTCTCACCCTGGGCATACCCCTCACTATGCAAAGACATTGGTCCCAACTGCTTAAACTCTTACTGTTAAGATCTAATTTTATTTGAGACTGAGACACCAAAATCTCACTTCTCACCTTAGTGCCAGACTAACGGTGACAGCCCATTGGCACCAGTAATAGTGTAGACACAGCTGGCAGGCATTTTTCCTCTAATCAAAACCACCTGACACGTAAGACTTATGGAGTTTCTGGTACATTTTATCTGGAATATTTTGGATGAGTGTAGGAGAGTTGAAGGCAAAAACCTTCCTAGAAATTCTACTTTAAAGCGCTGGCCAGAGCTTTCAAAACTAGAATTAACTCTTTTCGTAGCAGTGGAAAAATATAGAAATGTATGCCCTACATTTAGCAATAAATAACCACCACCCTATTCTGCTGTGTAAACAAATGTCCATCATATACAAATCAGTGCTTTCACTTTACCTTAAGTGGCACTAAAACCTACTCACTACACATCTGGTGGCCATATGATTCTCCAAAATCTCATAGCTTTAAATTTTACCTTAGTCAGTATAAGAAGGGCATCAGCTCTGAAGAGCAAGAAATAGTACCTGCGCATTCCAAAAAATGAATGCTTAAGGGTTTAGGGACATGGACGAGGATGATGGATGTTGCTGTAAAGAGGTAAAGAGATCTTTGTGATAGATCAAGACACTGCTCCGTGTCTTGTTTATAGTAGTGGTTACACACATCTATACGTGTGATAAAATTGCATACAGCTTTATATATGCACAGTTGAGTGCATGTAAAACTAGTGAAATGTGAATAAATTCCTTGGATTGGACTAATGTTAATTTCCTAGTTTTGATATTGTCTATAGTAGGCAAGATATTACCATAAAGGCAACTGGATGAAGAATGCATGGAAACTAAATCTTCAATTCTAAAAATCCCTTATTTTTGCTAGTTAGTGGTCAAATTTTACCATATTCAAATTAATTTCTACAATATCAGAAACTATATGAACAGCCTTTTCATTTTGTTAGCAGAAAACCTTTAGGATTTACCTCTTCTCACTTTTTGAACAAGATAAATATAAAATGATGAATCTGATAGATTTATAACTTTTAAACTGCATGTATCAGTGATCTTTAGTCCATCAATACGTTATACAAGTTTTTCTCAAAGTGTGGTTTCTGGACCATCAGTATTAAGAATCTTGTTAGAAATGGAAATTGTCTATTCCTCTTAAGAAAAACCCTCCAGATGATTTTTATTCATGTTAAGGTTTGAGAACCACTGTTCTACACCATAATTGCTGTAAGATACCAAGCAAACATTCACATTAAAAAAAGAGAAATCCAACAAACAAGCAAATATGTGCAATTTTAATCTCTGGTGTGGAGTCCTCTCTGTTGCACCTCCGTCCACAATATGAGAACAACTGATACTCCCTGAAGACACAGGTCCATCATGCCAGATTATAGAACTCCAATTTGCTAATTTGAAAACAATTCCTAGAAGCTCCATCAAGAATACTGAATGTTGGGCTTCCCTGGTGGCGCAGTGGTTGAGAATCTGCCTGCCAATGCAGGGGACACGGGTTCGAGCCCTGGTCTGGGAAGATCCCACATGCCACGGAGCAACTAGGCCTGTGAGCCACAATTACTGAGCCTGCGCGTCTGGAGCCTGTGCTCCGCAACCAGAGAGGCCGCGATAGTGAGAGGCCCGCGCACTGCAATGAAGAGTGGCCCCCACTTGCCGCAACTAGAGAAAGCCCTCGCACAGAAACGAAGACCCAACACAGCCATAAATATAAATAAATAAATAATTAAAAAAAAAAAAAAAGAATACTGAATGTAGATGAAGTCTGATTCACTGGCATCCAATTCTGTTCAATTAATGTTTGAAAACTGTTGTCTTCATGAGCAGATTACATTATAGCCCCCCAATAAATATTCATTGATTATGCTTTCCATATATCCCTGTTTGAATCTAGTATGTCTAAAGAAAATCTGTTGATTGACAAGACTAATGAAATAGTCTGCTATGGATAATTCAAATCACATAAGTAATCTTAAAGTCATTTCTGTTTAACTTAGAGTCAAGCACATGATTTTTCATTTGTTTATTTTGGGGACAGTAGATGAGCTTCTTAATTATACTCTTCTTAGGCTGATATCAGCATGAGTTCACAGTGTTGGTATGAATTTAGTTAGCCTGGAACATTCTGAGTGATATTAACAAGAAAAAAAAGTCCTAAAATTGGCTACAATTAATCCCTAGAAGTCATCAAGCCATAGGCTTCAATCCACCTCCACATTCATACCAATTGTGTAACTCTCCACTTCACACACTACCTGAATTGATATATCTTACTTGCATAAATGAAAGGGCAGTGAAACTTTCTGATCAGAAAATCATACCACATTGTCCCAGATGCTTTGAAGTTAATCACTTAAAATTAAGTATACCTAAAATGGTAAAATGTAAGCCTTTAAAATATTTCAGAGAAGAAATGGAATAACAACAGCTGTGGGTCCAGACCCACCCATCCCTGTAGTTACTAGTATTCCAAGAGGTAAGAGTAATGCTGTTTCACATGTTATCTCAAGATGTCTCCAAAGAACAAGAAGAATAATTCATCTTTACAAAATTCAGACTTGAGAACTGTGCATTAGTAAGCACTTCAACTCTTAGTAGATATCTACCTGTAGTGTCAAATAAACCACCACCACTCTGAAGGCAAAAATGAGGATAAAGTCATAAGAAATATAAACAGGAATTTCACATGGTGAAGGTGTTCTCCAAAATGGTGATAGTTCAGGTAAACAGTGAGAACTAAGCTTACTCTTTTTTAAAATAATTCATTTCATTTTTTAAAATTACAAAATCAATATATGCACACTAAGGAAAAAACTCAGAAAATAAAATTTAGCAAAAAATAAATAAATGCAAATACCCATAAAATCCTCAAAGGGAAAGTAAAAATGATCTTGCTAAATCTTTCACAGTCATACTTTACCTGTGAGAGGGCATTATATCATGAGAGATGCCATGCTGGAGTGCAATTAAAACAGAAAAATGCAGTCCTTATTAGAATAAATTGCTTTTCCACAAAGCACCAAAGCAAAACAAACACAGGAACACAAATAAAACAATACAGGTAATACGGGACCGCTGTGCCCTGTTATTTATAATAGCAGAAATTTGTCTTTGTTATGAGAAAAGCAATTATAGGCAATGAAGGAAGTGACTGGAGCAGCACTTACCTTAATTCATTCAAAAACTGTGTTTTAAGTGTATACGAAGTACTGGGGCTACAGCAGCGACCAAGACATAAAATCTCTGCTCTTGGGGAATCTTACAAGCTAATAGGTGAGACCAGAATGTGGATTTACTCTGAAAATAAGAAAGCAAAGCTCCAGGGCATCTTATTTGCCAGGGTCTTTCCAAGAGATCTTGTATTTAATTTGTACTAAAAATTCTGAGTTATTTTCTTTTTTTTTTTTTAATAAATTTATTTTTATTTATTTATTTTTGGCTGTGCTGGGTCTTCGTTTCTGTGCGAGGGCTTTCTCTAGTTGCTGCGAGCGGGGGCCACTCTTCATCGCGGTGCGTGGGCCTCTCACTGTCGTGGCCTCTCTTGTTGCGGAGCACAGGCTCCAGACGCGCAGGTTCAGTAGTTGTGGCTCACGGGCCCCGTTGCCCCGCGGCATGTGGGATCTTCCCAGACCAGGGCTCGAACCCGTGTCCCCTGCATTGGCAGGCAGACTCTCAACCACTGCGCCACCAGGGAAGCCCTGAGTTATTCTCTTTAAAAGGTTGACTAAAATTGTGTAAGCTTCAGATTTGCCCCTGTATTAGATAGATAGTGAGCAAGTAAAAATACACACAAGATCATTTCAAGTACTGACAACTGCTACGCAGGAAGTAGAAGAAGCTGATTTGATAGAGAGTGACAGGGCTAGTTTAAAATGGGAGATCAGGAAGAACTCATGAGCTGAACGTAAATGAAAATGCCTCAGAGGGATTTGGAAGAGAAATGGCTGAAAATTTTTAAACTTTTACATTGAGTTTATTTACATACTTAGCATGTGTTAGATAAGAATTTATTCTTGCGGTAGAACGATGTTAAATTTAGAGAGATTAATTCTAACTTTGCAGAAGTTAAGCCCTGCTCGTATTTTGTTTTTCACAGGTATGTTCAGTAGAACTCACAAAAAAATGATCTCTTTTATGACTTCCAGAGTTTACAACGAATATATTGCTGTTTGTTCTAGTTATTTGTCTTCTAATAACTCATGACTCTTCTAGAAATATTTGAACATTTAAAAATCAATACAAATATATATTATCTAATATTTATAATATGTATACTGTAATTTATATATACATAGAAACTATTTTAACAAACCTAGTGAACTAAATTATTCTGAGTTAAAACACGATGTGCATGTGTATGTGTATCTAGTTCTGACTGTAATTGTTTTCATTATTATCCATCTACATGGGAAAAATAAACAAAAAATGTTTTACTGAAAGTAAAGTGGAGAATTAATGTCCATATAATCTTTAAATGACTTTTATGTTCTACTGTAAATAGGATAATTAGGAAGTAAGAAATGCTTAGGTTCTAAACACCATTTTTTAGGTCTAATAGCGATGTAAAAATATTAACTGTGATAGTTTATATTCATACTGACCAAATAGCTTTTTTTATATCTTTTCATATTAAGAATTAGAGACACCTTGCTATAAGTTCTCAAAATTAGTGGTCTTTTTTTTTTCATTATAATGTGTTTGTCCTGTGTGAAATGCTTCCATTGCTACAGCTATACTTCTGAGTTCTGAGTCCACAAGTATACATTAATAAAGGTATTTCTTAACTACTGTTAATTTCCAAATCAATACATTTCAGGTCAAGATCTATTTGGAAAATATCTATGTCACTAGAATCAACTAATAAGAAATAACTTTCATCAGACTCACATCTAACTTCATAATTGTGATTTCCTTTGTAATAACGAGAAGAGTATTGATGTTACGATGATGACTACAGAGGTGAAGAGGAGAAAAAAGAGAAAGAAGAACAGAGGGGAAAGATAGAGTCACAGGGTAAAAAGGAAAGTAGGAAGGGTTGATAGAAAGATCAAACCCCATAGTAAAGGAGACTCTCAGAATTGAGTAGGCATCAACTCATACTTTCTTCGACTTTTCTTCTATAAATGAGCTGAACTTCTACTCACTGTTTATTAAAGTGGTCAGCTCTGTTGCTGGTGCCTCACATTTACCCTTAAGGTCAATGGCAGTCTCGTGTCTTTTTATTGCATTCTGTATTACCCAACATCATTTCCAATCTCCTCTTGCAAAGCAGTAAGCTCCCCAAACCAGGATTCAACATCTGAACTCCTCCAGATCTTTGAGAATTCCCAAGTCATGAAATTCTGTCTGACTCCTGATAGCCAGTTCTATGCTTTGGTAAACATGATTCTTCCATTTTTTTCATGAGTACTAGTATTGATATTATATGATGAAATGAATTAAATTCTAAATTCTAAAATCTAATTGAAATAATTACATGTTGGAAAATCTTGATAAATACAGTGTCTCCATAAGATGAATAGTGCAATATTGCAATATCACTCCCATATCATCAGATGTAGATAATCTTCATATAAGAATGGAGACTTTCTACCATATAAGAATTCTGACTACCACAATATTTTATCATAATTCTAAATATTTTCTGGGTTCTGATATGTCCCAGACAGTGTTAACATTTTTTCTATTGTGGGTTTTGAATTTTTTCTCCCAGAAATTGGTTTTATTTGATGTACCCAAGTCTTAAGTTTCTCAATAAAGAAAAAAAACTCCATAATATATATATATATATATATATATATATATATATATATATATATATATATATATATTAGCTGAATGTATCAAGTCTGTTCAAAGTTGAAGTGTTGATAACAAGATATTATCGATATAGGGGATCAGAGAAACAAAGCAGTATAGTACCAAACAGAAAAAGTTAGACATTCAAAGAAAGAAATTTGTTGACTGGAGTTAAGGAGAAGAGTTTAGTGATTATGGTAGGAGAAGAGAGATACAAAAGAGAATCAACTTAACTGAACAAGTTAGAGTTAAATGAATTTTCTGACCTTAGGAAAAAATCCATTCCCAACAAAGGTAATTCTTAGATTAAAAGCTGCTAAAAACGTTGACTTGCTTTGTGCCATAAGAACCAGATCTCTGTTGGTCCTCTAGCCTCTTGCTATTTAGGGTGTGGTCTGCTGACCTGTGGCAGCAGCACCACCTGGGAACTCAATCAGAATAAGGAATCTTGGGCTCCATCCCATACCTACTGAGTCAGAACTGACATTTTAACAAGTTCTCCAAGTGATTACATGGGCACTAAGACTTGGGGAGCACTTCTTGATCCTACAGTCTCAGTGATAAACAAATGTACATACATTGATAGGTTCTGAATCTATTCTGATAAGTAGTAATTATGACTTTTCAAAACTGAGATCTGCCATATTGTTGATTTCTGGTAGCTACTGAATAGAAATTATTTTTATAACATAATTTAGAAATATTGTTTAGAGTACATAATTTAATGGACTTGATATTATATAATAAGTAAACCATGTGAGCTAACAAAGGTTATTTATATGCTGATATGTATATCTAAAACCTAGAGCACAGAAAGACAAAGAATAAGAAAAATAAGACATCTGTTTCAAAAATAAACTCTGGATCTTGATAAGAAACTACTGCTGTCAATAGCAAAGATACTGACAGTTTCAGATAGAAAGCTCCTTCAGACACCCATGAACTTATGACAATATAATTATTATACACACAAATGTCAAAAGATTGGCCTTTTAGTACCCACAGCAGAGATTACCAAGAACTATTTATGATGTATTAGACAGTAGCTGCATCAATTCTAAACCCAGTCCTTCTAGACTCTTTCCTAGATGATTCCATATGTTCTAGATTTCACTGGTCCTGTTACCATTTTTTTCTTATTCCTATACAAATAATCTCTTAAAGCTATTAATCCATTCAGGGCTCAAAATGTTAAGAGAAAGCCAATAGAAATAAAAATCAACACAGTAAAATGGTGCCTTAGCCATGGAAAACAGTGTAGCAGTTCCTCAAAAAATTGAAAACAGAATTATCATATGACCCCCAAATTCCACTTCTTGATTTAGACTCAAAAGAATTGAAAACAGGGTCTTGAAGCAATATTTATACAGCCATGTTCATAACATCATTACTCCAATAGCCAAAAGGTAGAAGCAACCTAAGTCCTTCAACAAATGAATGGATAAACAAAATGTAGCATATACATACAATAGGATATTATTCAGGCTTAAAAGGAAGAAAATTCTGACACATGTTACAATATAGATGAACCTGAAGGACATTATGGTAAGTGAAACAAGCCAGTCACAGAAAGGCAAATACTGTATGAGTCCACTTATATGAGGCACCCAAGAGTAGTCAAATTCATAGTAAAAGGATAAGGGTGGTTTCAAGGGGCTGGGCAGGGGAGGGGGTAGTGGAGATTTATTGTTTAATGGGTACAGAGCTTCAGGTTTGCAAGATAAAGAAAGTTCTGGAGATTGGTTGCACAAAAATGTGAATGTACCTACACTTAAAAATGGTTGAGATGGTAAATTTTATGTTATGTATATTTCACCACAGTTAAGAATTTGTTTTTAATTTTTTAAAGGGGAAAAACACAAGACAGAAAAACATACATATTCAGATGTTTATTTTAGCATTATTCACAATGATAAAACACTGGAATTTTTTTTTACAAGTTGATTAGGAAGAGAATGGCTGAATGATTTATGACATATTCACACCATAGAATAATAAAAAGACATTGACTTAAGGTAAATCGTTTGATTTAAAATGATAACTGAGTGACGAAAGTAAGATAAAGAAAATTGTACATATCACATTTTTAAAAGCAAGCTATCAACAAATGTAATAATATAATAATAATTATTCTAGAAACTGACATTATTGTATATTCATTATATAGCAGGTACTTTTCTAAACACATAACATGAAATAATTCACTTATTATTCACAACATTACTGTTAACCTCACTTTAAAGCAAGAAAATGGAATCACTGAGAGGTTAGAAATCTTCTTCAAGGTCACAGAGCAAGTGCCAGTACCAATGTCCAAATCCAAGAAGTTGACCTCCAGAAGCCTATTCTTCAATGTGTGTATGTATGGGTGTGTCTTGGCATGCATGATTCCAGATTAAATATATAGAATAATACATAATAGCTTGATGATATGAGGTCGAACACGCTTCATAGTCAAATCAGTATGGAAGAAACAGCATTTAAAAAGTTAAACAGATCATTTGTACCTCAAATCATCCTGTATCACTTCACTTAACATGCTAATGATTATTGCGATCCCCCAAAAGGAATTATAAAGTATGCATCACTTTCCCACCTTCTTTGGCCAAAAGGCACTTTTTAAATGCTGCGCCTATTAAACATTGGCCAAAAGTGATTCCACAGAGCAGAATCTAGGAGCTAATTACCTACAATATAGCTTTTCTTAACCTTCAAAACTGCCAGAAAACCATTCTGGAAAGAGGCAATGGGATGGATAAAGAAAGAGTAGAGAGGTTTTGCTTTTTTTTTTTTTTTTTTTTTTTGGTTCACCATATCATGTTTTTGCATTTGATATTTTGCCTTGCACAGTATATTGGTAGCAGAAAATTAAATAGAAAGCCAGCTAAATGTTTCATTGATCTTTTTGAAAATAAAGATTGTCACTCACATAATAAAGTCAGTTTATTGACCAATAGTGTTATAGTACCTAATTGTCATGGATGAGCTTCATATTATTTACAAACTAATGTCTAAAGCTATTTCTATGTTAATGTCTATTTTTATCTGTTTTACTGTGTTAAAAGTTTTGTTATCAGTCCTTAATAGCCTACTTCAAAGTAACAAAAAACTCCACCCCCAAATTAATTAACTGCTCTGATCCAATTATTACCACATAGGAAGTAATCAATATTTAAAAGTTACAGGAGATTGATTCAGTGAGTATCTATGTTTAAGGCATTTCCTTAAGGGCCATGGGAATCCTAAAATAAATACCTTATACTTCCTTCAAGGTATTCATAATCTACTAAAGGAAGCAGAAAATCTACACAGTGACTGAAATATGTTTAAGGAAATAGGAATAAAAAGAAAAAATATTTTATAACATGGTCAAAGAGATCATTTCTACTAACGAGCTGCCTTTGTTAGAGGTTTGACAAACACGCTGGAAGGAATACAAATGTGTTATGAGATCTTATCTTTTTTAATAAAAGTATAATAGAGTTACAATGCTGTGTTAGATTCAGGTGTACAGCAAAGTGAATCAGTTATACATACTTATAGATATTTTTTCAGATTCTTTTCCCTTATAGGTTATTACAAAATGTTGAGTAAAGTTCCCTATGCTATACAGTAGGTTCTTGTTGGTTATCTATTTTATCTACAGTAGTGTGTATATGTTAATTCTAAACTCCTAATTTATCCCCTCCCATTTCCCCTTTGGTAACCATAAGTTTGTTTTCAATGCCTGTGAGTCTATTTCTGCTTTGTATATAAATTCATTTGGTCATCATTTTTTAGATTCCACATGTAAGTGATATCATATTTGTCTTTGGAGTACTTCACTTAGCATGATAATCTCTAGGGCCATCCATGTTACTGCAAATGGCATTATTTCATTCTTTTTATGGCTGAATAATATTTAATTGTATAAATATACCACATCTTCTTTATCCATTCATCTGGTGATGGACATGTAGGTTGCTTCCATGTCTTGTCTATTGTAAATAGTGCTGCAACGAACACTGGGGTACATGTATCCTTTTGAATTATGGTTTTCTCTGGATATATGCCCAGGAATGGGATTGCAAGATCATATGGTAGCTCTATTTTTTGTTTTTTAAGGAACCTCCATACTGTGCTGCATAGTAGCTATACCAGTTTACATCCCCACCAGCAGAGTAGGAGGGTTCCTTTTTCTATGAGACCTTATCTTAAAAGGCTGTTATTGCTGTACATCCTCAGGACTACAGCTCACTTTTGAGATGAGCATGGATATTCCTACTCTTTCAACTCAACTGGGTTTTCATGAGGATTCAGTGAGAAACAGATATGAAAGAATTCTGGAGACTTCCTGTAAGATTATTTTATTATTAGAACTGAAGATTGTGCTTCTGTTTCACAATTTGTAGGAATCAACAGAGTTTGTGACAGAGACTCCTACTTGTCTTTCAAAATCCATCCTTACTTTTCTGCTTGTGGCTGCCCGGCCTCAATCGTAGCTAAAAGTGTGGCCATGTATTTAGGTGCTACTCCCAGCTTAGGTCTCAATTTCATGGGCATGCCTCATTCACACTCTCTTCTCCTTAGTGGCAACTGGGATCCTTTGCAACCAGTTTTCCCCACTAGAGATGATGACACTGCCAAGGAGGTGGTGAAAACATGTAACTAGAACAAATAAAAATCCCTGAATAACTAATGGTGTGGAGCACAGCTACTCACACATCTGGAACACTAAACGCAGACTGTTACGTGGGAGATAAATGGATGGAAATCACTGGATTCTAATATAAAGAAAGGATTCTGCTACATGAATTTTAGTCCTAAGTTTGCCACTGTGTGGCTAGATAATAGGATAATTTAAAATTTCCTAAATTCTGGGACTTCCCTGGTGGCGTAGTTGTTAAGAATCCGCCTGCAATACAGGGAACACGGGTTTGAGCCCTGGTACGGGAGGATCCTACATGCCGAGGAGCAACTAAGCCCGTGAGCCACAACTACTGAGCCTGTGCTCTAAAGCCCGCGAGCCACAACTACAGCCCGCGTGCCACAACTACTGAAGCCCGCGTGCCTACAGCCCGTGCTCCGCAAAAAGAGAAGCCAACACAATGCAAAGCCTGCACACTGCAACGAAGAGTAGCTCCCATTCGCCACAACTAGAGAAATCCTGTGTGAAGCAATGAAGACCCAATGCAGCCAAAAATTAATTAATTAATTAATTAATTTAAAAAATTTTTCCTAAATTCTAAAATGACAGCATATGGATAGATCAGTGTTTTGAAAACTCTGCTTCATGAAACTCTAATTCTCACATTTTAAAACTTATTTCAGAAAGCAATTTTGATAAAGCTGAAAAGATGGGGGCCAAGGAGTAAGAATGAATAAGAATAATGAAGATGTTGGTTATTATACCCTAATTTACTCCCCTATAAAACAATGAAATTAGGTTTCCTATACTGAAAAGCCAAGAAGGAATCTGAATAAAAAATTCTGCATTTAAAAATATTTATGAAAATAACAAAGTTATAAAATCTCAAAAACACATACACTTTCTGAAATTATGCAGCTGCAGGTAATAAAAGATTCTCCCAGTACTGATGATGGATTTTACATGGAAACAAATGTGTACTATTCTTCATCTCTCCTTTGTAAACAGTGACACATATTCCATAATTAATCTAAGTTACTTATAGAATTCATGATTATAAAATACTCGGGTGAGCCCCAGGTGGCCGCCCAGAATTCCTCCAGCTACTGAAGGCTTCACATTTGATGGCAATAGAAACATAGACCCTCGGAAGAAGACAGATCTTGAAAACTGGCTTTTGAAAGCCTTACAGGACCTGCCAGAGAACTCAATTCAGTAGGCATCAAGTTCTCTCTCGGGTGCACCTTGGAACACGCTGGCCTGCAGAGGGGAATACAGAAAGCCCGGAGGGTCACTCCTCAGGAGGCCTTTTCTGCCAGGCCAGTGTGGCCCAGGCCATATTCTCCCCCAAGCCGTAGACATGGAAATAGGTAGGCAGACCTCATGGCAAGGCTTCAACTTTCCTCTTTAAATACTTCTGTATTTTCAAACATTTTCGGGTTTCTTTGGGGCCAAATCGAATGGACCCATCCCCTGTCCCCCCTAGTGTACACCCCTGCTCACCATCCACATCTGGAATCTCGGGGGTACATATGTTTCACAGGATGCACCCCCCTTGACACATGGTATAGTCCATGGATCTTGAACCCTCCCGTGTCATGTCAGGGATCCACCCTTCGAGCATGGCACGCAAGGCATGGCTGTCCTGCCCTCAACCCGCTCTGCGCTCCGCCTGGTCCTCCCTTCCTCCACCCTAATCCCTGCCGACTCCTGATGTTTCCACGGTCTCCATGGCTTAACCCCTTCCACAATGTCCCTATCATTGGAATGCTGAGGTCTGTAGCCATTTCACATTGGTTTCTTTCACTTGGTCAGTAGGCCTTTGGAGTTCTGCATCTCTTGTCCTGGCCTGATGACTCATTTCTTTCGAGCGCCCAGTACTAGTCCCGTGTCTGGATGGGCCACAGTTCATTGACGGTTCTTCCCTACTGAGGGGCATTTGGTTCCTGCTGAGTCTGGCAGTTTGCAACGCAGATTCTACGAATGTCCGCATGCAGGTTGCTGCGTGCGGGCACCCATGTTCCCCTCCTTTGGGCGAGCTTCAAGGAGCTGGTTTGTAGGGTTAGAGTATGTGTTGTTTTGGAAGAAGCTGCCACACTGTTTCCCCAGGTGCTGCCTTAGTCGCCTAGCGCTGCCCACTCACAAAGACACCACAGATTGGAGGCTCGCGCCAACGCACGTGTATTTATTTTCTCACCCTTCTGGAGATTGGAAACTGCCAGATCGCGTTGCGAGCCGACTCGTTGTTCAGTGATGCCTCTCTCCTGGGCTGCATCTGTCCACTGTCCGGCTGTGTCCTGGCATGGCCTTGGCTCTGGCTGTACTATCCCTGGTGCCTCGGTCTCTACTTTGAAAGACACCAGTGCTGCTGGATCGGGGCCCCTCCAGAAGCCGTGCCTTGGATCTGAATCACCTCTCTGAAGTCCCTATCTTCACATCTGATAGTCACGGGGTGTGGAGCTCAGCCAGAGCGCTTCCTTTGACCGTATTTACTCCGCTGAAGGCCCTAGCCCCAAAGACAGTCTCATTGGCGGTTTGGGCTTCAAGAGATGAATTTGTCGCGGGGCATACCCCTCTATCCATTCACGGTGGCTGTCCAGTTTCGCATTCTCAGCAGCAGTGAATGAGGGTTCCTTTCTCAGATCGGCAGTCCTAGCTGATGCTCTACGTCAGGCCAAGTTAATCAAACGCATAAGCCTCGGGAAGAATGAATCAAAGGGGGTTGGTTCAACAGATTTCCTACACAATTATGTAGGAAAACCAGAAAGACTTGAGCAAAACTCGGGGCGGAAATAATCCTGGGATTGACAAGTGATTGATCCTAGCAAGGTTGCAGGGTACAATGGGAATGAAGGTACATAAGTCTACTGCTTTCTGATAGGCCATCAGGGAACAGATGAAGATGCTTTGATGCTTTCTTCCCGATCCCTAAGCCTTTTCAAACTTTGCCTGACCTCGGGCATTAGCTACGACCCCCGGCCCCAGGTAGGAAACGAGTGGTGAGAAGACAGATGCTTGCCTCTTCCCGGGATCTTGCTGGGAGCTTCGAGTTCCTTCCTCACCATTTGCAAGAGTGCCGACAAGCTGCAGCTCTTTGCAAGAGGTTCCTGATCGAGCTACATTCCCCTGCCTTTCTAGTTTCATCAGGAGTGGGTGAGTGTGGGACTTTGTCCGAGGCTTTTATCTTATCTCTCGGTAGGGTCCTGTGATTTTTCTCCCTTGGCCTATGCATGGGTCATGGATCCCATCCAAGGGTGTCTGAAGGCTGAGCCCGCCCTGGATACCTGGAATCAGTCCCACTAGCTCCAGCCATCTATGCCTCTTCTTACCCATGGCTGGATGTGGTTAGCGGAAAGGTGATTCAGGGTTTTGGCATCTCTCTGCACGAGAGATAGTCGTGTCTAGTTCTCTGCGAATGCCTTGGGTCACGGGATGAAGCTAAGGCTGGTCTCATGGTATGAGTTAGGAAGAATTCCCTAAGCTTCCACCTCCTGGAAGAGATTGTAGAGGAGCGGTATAATTTCTGCTTTAAGTGTTTGCTAGAATCCATTAGTGAACGCCTCTGGGCCTGGTATTCTGGGATAGGGATGGTTGTTGAGTATGGATTCAATGTCTATGATAGGTAGAGGCCTTTGCAGTCTGTTTCTTCGTGGGTGTGTTGTGGCAGGTGGCGTCTCTCAAGGAATCGGTTCCTTTCATCTGGCTTATCAGATGGATGGGCGCGGAACCGTTCGCAACATCCCTTTCTTACAATTCCATTGCCCACGGGTTCCAGAGCGATGTTCCACATATCGTTTCTGATACACGTACGCTGGCTGGGTCGTCTCTCTTTCCTGATGATTCCTCCAGCTGTCTAGAGGCTTCTGGGTGTTTTTGGTCTTTTCAGAGAAGCAGCTGGAGGTGTGGTGGATCTTCTCTCTCCAATTTTCTTCTGCTTATCCATCCTGGGGAAATCCCCGGTGGCCAGAAATACAGGAGCTGCATGGGTGGGGCAACGTCTCAGGGTCAGGAGGCTGCTCTGCCAGCAGGACTGGTTCCTCGGCGACAGGCCCTCGCTGGCCCTGGCCTAGAAGAATAGGATCTTCTTGTGCTTGCTGCCGGGGATTTGCCCCTTGGAGCGTAACCTCCGAACAGCCTCTCTCATATGCTTGGGTTGGAGTGGGGGCGTTTCCCCCCACTTCTCACACACGTCCAGAGCCTCCTCGACCACCTCCCCGACGAAGACCTTGGCCATTCCGGACATGGCAATGACCACGTTCTGGGACACCGTCGAGCCGGCCACGGTCTGGATCAGATGCTTCACGGTGGCCTTGGGGAAGGCTGATCGGCGATACACTTCGTAACGGTCCAGCTGCTCCTGGCTCATAGAAGACACGAGCGTTCTCATCCTCTGCGCCTCCAATTCGTCCATGTCCCGCTTCCCCGCTCTCTTCCCCTTGGTGGCCACCTTCCGTCTCTTGGCTGCAGGAGGACGTGACGAGGAGTTTGCCTCTTCACCTGCCCTTGGACGCGGGCCGTCCTGACGCCTGAGCTCGCCTTCCTCGTCACAGGCTCTCCTCAGTCCCTCAAGTCGGTCCCGCGGGATTCGGTCCAGGCGGCTGGGGCCGGGGCCCAGGGGCACCCCTCCTCCCTCACCCGACACACCTGTGCCCCGACCTTTGCCCGGGAGCGACGCGCTGGCCTTGGCCATCCCGGCGCCGCAAGACGCGGGGGCTCGGGCTGGGCTCGGCTGATCGGCGACCTGCAATGACAAAGACGAGACGAGGGAAGGTCAGCCTTGCTGCTGTATTTATACGCTGACACACACACACACACACACACACACAGAGAAACACAGGTTTCCACTGCCTCCCACAACGTAAAGACAGTTGCCCTTCGAGATGCCTTTTCTATGCGTGGATAACGAATGCCCGCAAACTCAGCACCTTAAACAAGCCCCACTGACTGACTGGTTGAAAGCCCGCAGGTCAGAAAGCTCTCGCCCTGGGTCCTTTCTTCTGCAGAGCCAGCCGCGGAGAATCTCGCTCCGGCTGCAGTCCCCTCAGAGGCAGGATCCCTGGACGACAGGAAACGCCCAGCCCCTTTATATAGAGCTCTGGGGCTGGGGCCACGCCCACCCGGAAGTCCCGTGATTCCTCAGCCCTTGGGGGCTGGGCTCCTCCCACGCACAACGGAAGGGGCGGGCCCAGGGTTGGCCGCCCAGAATTCCTCCCCCCACAGAGCTTCTGAAGGCTTCGCATTTGATGGCGATGGAAATATAGACCCTCAGAAGAAGACAGATCTTGAAAACTGGCTTTTGAAAGCCTTCCAGGACCTGCCAGAGAACCCAGTTCAGTAGGCAACAAGTCCTCTCTCGGGTGCCCTTGGAGCACGCTGGCCTGCAGAGGGGAATACAGAAAGCCCGGAGGGTCACTTCTCCAGGGGCCTTTTCTGCCAGGCGGTGTGGCCCAGGCCATATTCTCCCCCAAGCCACTGACATGGGAATAGGTAGGCGGGCCTCAGGGGAAGTCTCTCTTCCTCTTCAAATACTCTTGTATTTTCGGGTTTCCTTGGGGTCAAACCGAATGGACCCGTCCCCTGTCACTTCTAGTCCCTACCCCCATCTTCAGGCAAGTCTTCCCCCACCATCAACATCCAGAACCGCGGGGGTACATTTGTTTTACGGGATGCACCCCCTTTGACACATCCTTCTCCCCCAAGGTCCATAGTTTCCATTAGGCATCACACTGACTGTTGTATATTCCATGGATTTTGACCCCACCCTCACCATGTCTTGCATCCACCCTTAGAGTATTGCACATAAGGCTTGGCTGTCCTGCCTTCAACCTGCTCTGTGCTCTGCCCAGTCCTCCCTTCCTCCACCCTAATCCCTGTTGACTCCTGTTGTTTCCACGGTCTCCATGGCTTAACCCTTTCCACAGTGTCCCTCTCATTGGAATGCTCAGGTCTCTAGCCATTTCACAGTGTTTTCTTTCCCTTCGTCAGTAGGACTTTGGAGTTCCACGTCTCTTGTTGGCCTGCTGACTCTTTTCTTTTGAGTGTCGAATCCTAGTCCAGTGTCTGAATGGACCACAGTTCACTGACCTTTCTTCCCCACCAGTTGGCATTGGTTTGCTGCTGAGTTCCGGCAGTTTGGAAAGCAGATTCCATTAACGTCTCTGTGCAGGTTGCCCTGTGCTATGTTCTCCTCTTTTGGGTAAACCTCAAGGAGCTGGATTGTATAGAGCGAGTGCCATTTTGTAAGAAACTGCCACACTGTTTCCCCAGGTGTCCGCCTTAGTGGGCTAGCATTTCCCCATCCGAAGACACCACAGACTGGAGGCTTGCACTAACGCACGTGTATTTATTTTCTCACCCTTCTGGAGATTGGAAATTGCCAGATGGGGTTGCGAACCAACTCGTTGTTCGGTGATGCCTCTCTCCTGGGCTGCACCTGCCCACTGTCTGGCTGTGTCCTGGCATGGCCTTGGCTTTGGCTGTACTATCCCTGGTGCCTAAGTCTCTACTTTGAATGACACCAGTGCTATTGGATTGGGGGCCCTTCAGAAGTGGTTCCTTCGATCTGAATCACCTCTTTGAATTCCTGAGAGAGCGCATCCACTCTAATACCTTTATTTCATACTTTTTTCATTTTCATACTTTTTTCATTTTCTTATAATGAATGATGAGAAAATAAGGGTGTTTTTTTGCACTGTGATTGTTAATTATATTTGTCAATTTGACTGGTTTAAAGAATGCTCAGACTGCTGGTAAACAACATTTCTGATTGTGTCTTTAATGGTATTTCCGGAAGGTATTTGTTTTTGAATCAGTTGACTGAGTAAAAGATCCACCCTCATCACTTTTGGTGGGCACCATCCAAACTGTGAAGGCCCTAGGAGAACATGAGGAGGGTGGGCAAATGTACTGTTTCCTTTCTTGAGCTAGGACTTCCATGTTCTCCTTCCCTCAGGCATCGGAGCTTCTGGGTCTCAGGTCGACTGACTCCAGTATTTTCATCAGTAGTTCCCTACCCTGTTTTTCAAGCTTTTGGCCTCAGACTAGGGATTACACCTTTGGCTCCCCTAGTTCTCAGCTTCTTTACTTTGATTGAATTATACTGCAGGCTTTCCTGGTTCTCCATCTTGCAGTTGGCATTTCATAATACCATAATCTTTCTTTTTCCCTGTCGAGTACTTTGTTCTGACTATCTGCCTCTGGGGCTGTACCTCCTGCATACCTATTCTTCCCCTATTCCAGGTTCTGTAACTTGCATTCTAGAACAGAGGGTTTAAACTTGAACCCTTATGGCAAGTAAGCAAGAAAAGAAACTATTAGTTTAGTCCAAACTTAAAACGGATTCCCCTATTTTATGGAAAAGTATAAGCAGGATCACTCCTATGTAAAACCTTTAAATACCCCTGGTCTGAAGGATTCTGGAATTATCACTGTCTAGCCATGTTACTCCCAGTATCACCTAGATTACATTTAACTTGTATATTTGTTCTTAAAATGACGGTACATAAAAATAGTTGCCTAATAGTAAAGGATCAAATTCCTCTCTCCCTCTCCCTCTCTCTCCCTCTCCCTCTCTCTCTCTCTCTCTCCCTCTCGCTCTCTCTCTCTCCCTCTCGCTCTCTCTCTCTCCCTCTCACTCTCTCTCTCTCCCTCTCGCTCTCTCTCTCTCTATCTCTCTCTCTCTCTCTCACACACACACACACATAATGAAGACAGAGATTCCTACCATGCACTTATCCCAAATACAGTTAGAAAAATGGAAGTGCGCTGTGCAAAGTTCTGTGTTGGAAGACATATTCAAAGAATATGGCCTTGGATTTCACTTAGAAACTGGCAATATGGATTTACAAACCAGAGAACTGAACTTGTGTAACTAAAACTATCCAAAGACTGTAAATGTAAAGCAATATATAATATACTAACAAATCTATCAGTTAACTATCCTTTGCTACATTCTCTCATTATCCTTTGTTACATTGCTGTTCTTAAGATAGGGCTCTTTAACATTACAAATATTCTTTCTTGAATATCTTTACATAAACATATGCTGTGATTCAGCTTTCTCATATTCTTTATCATTTTTATTTTCTGAATGATTGTTTTTTATTTTGACCACCTCTTTAGGTTAATCCTTTAAATATTTTAAGTTATCATATTTCAAACTCATCTTATAAAAGATATCCTATCCCCTGCATCTACATCCCTAAGCAAACCAGTACACACACACATATGCACATATACCAAGATGCTGAAGGATGAAAACAAATTCACAAGGCCAGTCAATAGCAAAATAGACACACTTTGGTACAAATAGTTTTACACTCTAATTCAATCGATATTCTGCCTACTGAACCATGCTACTTCAGTAGGACATCCAGTTCACTGCTACTGATCAGCAATTGCCAAAAGTTTAACTACCAGTGAAAATAGCTTTGTGCTCAACCTATGAATGATATCCATATCAAAGCAAAACTGCTCCCAAACACCACATTATTGTCCCATCTATTGTTCCCAAATCCTAGGCCAAATCCTAGGCCAGCCAACAAAATCAGCCTTTCTTGGTGGGCTTAATTACCTTTTTTATCCCAGTCATAGCTCCCCCCAGTAAGAATAGCAATCCTGACTAAAGCAAATCACAGTGTTACCATTCTGGAAAGAAGGGCTTGAATGTGGGTGATTACTGTGCTGGCGTTACTTGCCAGGTGAAAACACGGTGTAGTGTCATGAGATTTCCCAACAAAGACATGTTTGGTCCCCTCGTGACACAAAGGGTTAGATGTGACTCTTTAGATATTTATTAAATTTTATCACTGTTCTTCATATCCTCTGCATTCATTGAGCCAACAGTACCTGGAATTTTCTCTGACGAACTGAACTTTTAGCAGCATCAACTTTTCCTCCAAACCATCAGTCTATAATAGAGCTTATTCACTGATATAAAACTTGTTCCGATGGTATACTTTTACTTTTGATGTTTGCATATATGTCTTATTGTAGTAATTGTTCTAGTCTCATGACAGCAAGCAAAGAAAGGGTATTTTGACAGGAAATTAATTTTAAATCTTTGGAGCTAAAAGGGCCTCAGTTGTAAATTTTATAGAGTAGAAAACTGAGGGCCAGAGAAGTTGAGAGTCTGTCAGGTCACACAGACCAGGCTAATATCTGAAACCGAAGTCCCCAAACTCTCCATTTAAACCCGTCATCTACCACAGTGTGCTGCTCCTTATTCCATCATGTACCCACTAAATACAATGGGTCAAAAAACATCAACAAGTGACTTCACATGGGAATGTTAGCTTTTATTCTAATTATTGCCTGTTTATTTCCTTTACATTGATTAACAAAGGTAAGAAGTACCCCAACAGTTCTTGGAAACTTACCTATTCTTAAACACAAAACAAGTGAACAAATAGAAAATTCTTATTAGATGCTAAATAAAAGTATTAGGTATATTCATAAACAGTATGATCATATAGGTAACAGCACAAAACCCTTAGTAATAGATTGGCTTTAAAAAAAAAAACTAATTTAAAATAATCAAGAAGGCTTTCTTTCACTGTTAAATACCAGGATATCAGAATATTAAAGACATGAAACATCTTTCCATTCTATAATTATTTAGAAAGAAAAAATAAAATTAATAGGAACGGGCTTGCTTGTAAGATTTAGTGGTATCACAGGAAGCATCGCACAGCAAAGCGGATTTTGTTTGGAGTTTTTTTGTTTGTTTGTCTGTTTTGTTTTTTACTTAAAACAACAGAGATTTATTCCCTCACAGTTCAGGAAGCCAAAAGTCCAAAATCAAGATGTTAGCAAGGTTGGTTCCTTCTGGAGCCTCTGATGTAGAATCTGTTCCATGCCTGTCTCCTAGCTTTTGGTGGTTGTTGGTAGTCTTTGGCATTCCTTGGCTTATAACTGGATCACTCCAAACTCTGATTCTGTCATCACAGAACTTTTTTCCCTGTGTGTATCCTCAGTGACTGTATCCAATCTGCCTCTCCTTTTTCTTATAATGACACCAGTCATAGGATTCAGGGCCTACCCTTATTAGTGTGCCTCAATTTAACTTGATTACATCTGTAAAGACCTTATTTCCAAATAAGGTTATGGTCACAGGTGCTAAGGGGTAAGGACTTGAACATATCTTTGGGGGGACACAATTCAACTCATCATACTGTGCCACAGACTTGTAATTAGTAGTTTATATGACTCAGGGAAGCATTTAACACAGTGCCTAACTCATAGTAGGTATTCAATAAATGCTACTTCCTTTCCCCTGATAATATGACCTTTTTTAAAAAAATGCTTCTTTGACCTGTTCTGTAATCAACATAAGCATCAGATTGTGTTTCTAAATTATAGGCATAAAGCTATTTGAGTGGAACTCTGTGGATTTCCAAAGAATGTTTTTATCTTATTTAGGGATGTAACAGGAAAGCTACAATAAGATTTTTTTTTTAGAAGATGTAGTGTGTATGTGTGTGTGTGTGTGTGTATGCATAGGCACACACACAGAATACTACTCAGCCATAAAAAAAGAATAAAACTTTGCCATTTGTAGAAACATGGATGGACTTGGAGGGTATTATGCTAAGTGAAATACATCAGACAGAGAAAAACAAATACTGTATGATATCACTTATATGTGGAATCTAAAAAATACAACTAGTGAATATAACGAAAAAGAAGCAGACTCACAGATATAGAGAACAAATTAGTGGTTACCAAGTGGAGAGAGGGAACAGGGAAGGGGCAATACAGAGGTAGGGATTAAGAGGTACAAACTATTATGCATAAAATAAATTACAAGGATATATTGTACAACACAGGGAATATAGCCAATATTTTATAAGAACTATAAATGGAGTATAACCTTTAAAAATTCTGAATCACTCTATTGCACACCTATAACTTACATAATGTTGTACATCAACTATACTTCAATTTTAAAGAAAAAGTATGTGGTTCTTAATCTTAACTGCACATTTGAAACATTGGGGGAAATTTTGAAATCTCAATAGCCAGATAATAGCAAAGGCTAGTTATAAAGAATCTCTGGTGTTAGAACCAAGGCACTGGCATTTTTATATCTCCCCAGGAAATTTCAATCTACAGCTCAATTTAAGAATCATTGGAATAGTCAAAATAACACGTTTTATATTTAACATATATGACATTGGATCCTGCATCTGTCCCTTACTTTATAAACTTTCACTGTTTGCTTCAGTTTCTTATTTTGTGAAATAATGATGATGATGATGATGATGATACCTACCTTGTACTATTGTTATGTGAATTAGTGTTAATATATGTAAATCTCCTACACAGCACATGGCAAAGGACAGGCAGTCAGTTAATATTAGATACTAGTTTATGATGAGATTCTGTTTCCCTTCATGGTGGAATAGCTTGTATCAGATTAAACTTTCTGTAGTAACAATTATAAACTCTACACAAATATAAAAGAGCAACTGTTTGAAGGTATCATTGTACAATCCAAAAGCATGAAAAACTGAAGAAGATATAAACCTGAAGGGAAAGGAAGTATGCTAGGTGAGCACCATAGTTCGTTGAGCTTTCCCTTGAGAACATTCTCAGGCTTATTGCGATCTAGAGATAGAATAGAAACAAACCAGTAGACAATATCCTATTGGGAAGAGAACACAAAGTTTGAAGTTTAGGGCTGTTAGCAAAGCAGTAAATTGGAAGAAAAATTTCAGAGAGGAAGGAGACACAGAGGAAATACTCTAAAACCTGCATCGAAATGTCCTGCAAATCTTTGGCTTACACCTAAACTGCATACGGTTTTGCTGAGAATCTAAGGAACACAGCTGAAAGCAGCAGCTGAAAGGATTAAGAACTGAAAAAAAAAAAAAAAAAACCTCTATCAACAGCTGCTTAGTAGTGCAAAGAGTTTGTAGATCAAGTCTGACCTGGCTAACAGAGCTTGATAGATACTTTGGCTTTCCATTGAAACTCTAGAATGGCAACACCTTAGGAGTAAGAAACACATATCCTGACTAAAGTCTATGGCATGGGAATAAGGGCAAAAACCAAAACAAGAATCCACACATAAACCCTAAAACCAAGCCTCCAAAAGGTCAAGGGACTATGCTGGCAAATTAATAGCCTTTCAGGACAAAATTTGACACTCTTTAGAAAAATATAACATAATCCAGAAGGTTTATTATCCAAAATATTCAATATCCAATCAAAAATTAATAGGCATACAAAAAGTATGAAAATATGACCAAACAGAAAAAAATTAATCAGAAGCAGACCCACCTATGATTTAGATGCTGAACTTAACAAAGACTTTGAAACAGTTAACAGGATTCTGATAGAATTTAGAGAAAAAGATGGACAAAATAGAAGAACAGATGTGAAATTTTAGCACAATAGAAACAAAAAACAAAAAGAAAAAATTTTAAAAGGAACCAAATGGAAATTATACAATATCAGAAATAAAAAGTTCATTAAAGTGACTTAACTCCAGACTAGACCTACAGAAGAAAGAACCAGTTAATTAACTCAAAGATAAAAATTTTAAAAAGAAATGCATAATAATAGAGTATGCAGTATTGTGGGATGATATTTATGATCTGACATATGTGTAACTGAAGTCCCAGAAAGAGATGGGAATGAGACAGAAGAAATACTTAAAGAGAAAATACCTAAAACATTTCCAAACTGATAAAAAGACATCTACAGACCCCTTCCAAAAATATGAATCTCAAGCAAGACAAACACAAAGATAAACACATCTAGACACTTTATTTTCAAACTAGTGAAAACCAATGATTAAAAAGAAAAATATTAAAAGCAACCAGAGGAAAAATCAACACATCATATTCATGGGACCTGCAATAAGAATTATGGCTGAATTCTCACAAGAAATGATGGAATATAGAAGATAATGCAATGACATCTTAAAAATGCTAAATGGAAAATCTCTCAACTTAATTTTTCACCAGTAACTATATCCTTCAACAAATGAAAACAAAGTCATTTTTCATACAAAGCTGAGAAAATTTATTATTTAATAAAATTTATTATAGGCAAAACTTCACTACAAGAAATGCTAAAGGAAGTTCTGTAGACCGATAGAAATAACACCAAGTGGGAAAGCAGGTCTACAGGAAGGAATAAAGACATAAGAAATGGTAAACATACCAGTAAATATAAAAAATGATTTTTCTTAGTTTCTTTAAAAGTCAACTGACCATTTAAAGTAAGAAAAAACTTTTGATGTATAGAGAGAAATAAAATATATGACAATATGAAAAATACCTGGAAAGAGGGGTAAATGAAATTATACAATTATAATATTCTAACCCTACACATATGGTAGTAAATATTAATTTAAAGTAGCATCTGATAAGTTAAAGTTATATCTTATAATGCCTACAACAAGCAAGGAAAAAAATAAAACATCTTAGCAGCTGCTAGTGTGGATAGAAAACAACAGAAGAGCAGATGCAACCCTCACCAACTCATTATTGATTTCAGACCCAACCTTCAGGTGGGAAGGCAGAGATGATTTCCATGAGGAAATCTTGGATTGGCTGAGATCATTCTACGTTCTGAGATTTTTATTTCTTCTAATCCCAGAATGGGGGCTTAAAAGAGAAATGACATTTAAGAGGAATATACAGATGCATTTCTTATACTATCAAGTTTATAGGCATATTTTACACTTTCTGTATGTGTCTACATTTGTATGGGACAGAAAAAAAATGTCTGGAAAAATCTATACAAAACTATATATCAGTATACCTAAGAAATGAGGTTAGAAGAGGAGGAGTAAAGGATTTAGAATGTATACTTCATACACTCCTGGGGAACTTTCCCACATTTACTTTCAGACAAAAGAAGGGAAACCTATGTCAAACAGTTCTAAAAATTCAACAAGGCTGATTCATTACTTATTAGCTTTATGATCTTGAGTAGGTTACTTAACCTCACTAGGTCTCTCTGTCGGTATAATAGAGATAAGTATTGTACTTACCTTATGAGGTTGTTATGAGATTAAATAAACTAATTCTCTTCTCCTTAATCTGGCCATTAAGTCCAAATTTATTGGAATGTTAGACAATACGTGTATATGCACTATTTTATGATACATCTCAAGCATTCAGTATTCAAACACATTACTTCTGAGGTAAGTGTATAAATATTAAAGCTATGTGAGATAAAGACTATTCAAGAATGTTCACATCAGTTAAGGTTAGGTTTTGCCACCAAATTAATTAAAAAAATAAAAACCTGTTAATTTCCCATAGTTTTTAGACTCTGAAATTGCAGATGAAGGATTGATACAATAAGGACCAAATAAGGGTCACTTGTTGGTCGATCCACTGGTTGGTTAAATAACACCAGAATCTCAGCAATCTGCAACGCTCATACCATAAATAGCATCCAGGAACTAGATGAGACTGAGAGATTCCAGCTTCAGTCTCCCATCTCATTCTCATGGCAGGGCACACACTCACTGAATGAAATGAAAGGCGTAATCACTCCCTATATGTATATTCTTATTCTATTTTTCCCTTAGTCAAGCTAAATTTTCATATCTTAAACATTCATATAACATGAAGCTATTGTGTCAGCAGAGGGTTAATTCTTAGCATAATTTTAGCATTCATTGGGCCTAGAAATCAGGAAAAGACTCATGTATTTATGAAAGATTAATGACATAACAGCAAAGTGAATAAAAATTAAAATGTCTTATAAGTTTCTTATTCCTTTCTTATTTTTTTTTTCTTCTCTCCATTTCTCTACTCCCAGAAAGAGTAGAATTTAAATAGGGAGTATCCATCAAAACAAGAGACTGTGCTGAATTACCTGCTTCATGTATACAGGGACAAATTGAAGGACACCGAAATTTATAACACAAACAGTTCTGATAATTATCTTAGGGAGAAGAGGCAATGTTGGTGGCACTCAATTCCAAGGCAAACGCAGCAATCCTCCTCTCACTTCCCTTTCTGAAAACTTCTCCTTGTCTTGCTTCTTATCTATGGGTCTTCCTAGAGCCAATATCATCATTTTGTCCATTAGCTGCCCAAAGTCCCTCATCTTTACCAAAACAAACAAAAATATCTCTTTCTAAATCCCTACCTTGACCCCTTTCAATACCCTTAATCTGATTAAAATAACTCATACTTAGATTTTGGTCGAGGAAAAAAACACAAAACTTCCTGGGAATAATGTGTAATTTAAAATAATTTTCTACTTAAAATAATCTTTGCTTTGAGTTTATAGATGAGCATTCCTGAGTTCTTTGTTTATTCCCTGCTACCCCAATACATCTCATGCTGTGTTTCCATGTACACCCAGACACATACTCTCATTGTGTTTAAAACAGAACTAAATAAAAATAGTCATTCTTCCAGGAAAATACAATGACTGGCTCAACCAACCACAAGTCACAAATAGGAAGTAAGGGGAACCTTTTGGACTTTATTTCTGGC
Source organism: Balaenoptera acutorostrata (assembly GCF_949987535.1). NCBI lineage: Eukaryota > Metazoa > Chordata > Mammalia > Artiodactyla > Balaenopteridae > Balaenoptera > Balaenoptera acutorostrata. The sequence continues at coordinate 18,013,278 of NC_080065.1, read as the reverse complement.
CAACAGCTTCAGCCAGTGTCTCAAAAGATGCCTTTACTCTGGCATTCCATACTAAAATTATCTCAGATAATTAATACAAATAAATGCTTTATTCTGTCATTCCCTGCTAAAATTATCTCAAATAACAAATGTAGAGGAAGCTACCAAATCAATTGCTTTTCACCCAGTGTCGGGGCATTGACCACATGCTCTATCATTACACAATCAATCACAACTTCCATGCAGATGTCCAACTTCCATTATCCTAGCTAAGTGGTTCAGATAATACATTCTCAAATCAATATTTCACCACTTCAAGTTTTATGATCTTATTTTATTTCCCTCCATTGTCATCAATGTTTTCTGGTAAGTTTCATAATTCCCCAGAGCTTGAACTTGCCTAAACAGTCACTCCATTATTAATTGCTAATATTAATAATTGGCTCTTCACTATTGAAAATCTAAACATACAAATAATAAAAGTTAGTCATTAAAGTTTTTAAGATTTTATAAGACAGTATATATAGTAGACATTTAGTAAATATGAATAAGTGCATGAACTAATGAGTAAATTAATTGGCAAATATTTCTAAGCTTCAACAAAAAGAACTGATGTTTTGAAGAGATTACACCTTTTTCATTCCTGAGCATTATCATCTACTTTAAAAGTGCCCCTCTGTTTTTTTTGTGTTTTTTTTTTATAATTTCAGATATGTTCCAGTTTTGAACTATGCATCAGAAAATAACTTCTTTCTGTTTTCTCAAACACTGTCATCAGACAGAACTTACTGATACTTTCTGCAAAATGCACACTCAGGCTTTCTTGAAATCGCACGTCAGTTCTGCGCACACACAGGAAAGAGAAGATGTTGTGGCACTTATCTCACACCTTGAAATCAAGCTTTATTCTTGTTCCTGGTTCTGCACAGCTCAGACCCTGGGCTGAGAGCCTGATCCCATCCTTTTTTCCTAATCTTTGGCCAGGATAATTGATCTTTTCTTTGCTGACTCGTAGGTCCCAGGGTCTTGGTTCTCTAAGCTTCTTCTCTGGGTTTCTGATTCCTATTGTCTGACTTCCATGTTTCTTACCTCCCTAGACCCATTGTGCCCATTGACTCCTCCATGACCAACTAGCTTCTCTGGACCAGAAATCATGACCTAGTCCAAATCCAAAACCAGCCTCTCCAGCCTGTCATGTCCTTTTGCCATACCTGCTTAGCACTTGATCTGTACATGGAAGGGAAACCAAGGCACATTCGCTCGCTTTATGAAGGCTACTTAGTTCCTGAACTAGCCTTTATCTTATCTGCAAACCAGTTGCTCTGTCAACCCCACTCCAACCCTCACTACAATGTTTCATTCTTCCCGTGCTTTGCTTTCTCAGTCTAGTGAACAACTTATTTGGCTCTTTCTGACCCCACAAGCCTGCTTTATTTCTCAACTACAACATTGTCCTCTGTGAACTGGAATAGCAGTGATAGCAAACAAACAAACAAATGAAAACAAAAGAAACCAAATATGATTTTTCCTTGGATCAAAGCACTCCATACATATGAATTGGTGGATAATACTGACCAGGTACAGTGCAACAGGGATCTCAGGTGTTTTCTGCTGAAAACAAAATAGGGAAAATAGGATAGTGTTAAACCTCAATCTATGTGAAGGTATAATGGCCACCTACTCACCTAATGTTCTGCTGGCACATACTGGACCTTTAGTGTAAATTAGAAAATGTCTCTATCTGGCTGGGTCATTCACAAAAAGATATCCCCCTCTAGGTGTTTGATGCACCAGAAGTTGATCTAATTCTAACAAACAAAGCCCCAACTATCCTGCCCCACGCTAAGCTAAGTACTTTCCCATTATAGTTTAACCGTAGGGTAGTATCTAGAAATTCAGAATCCAATAGAATAATGTTGTTCTTAAGTACAATAAAGGTTACAGAATATGTTTGTGTGTGGAGCAGGCCTCCTAAGCCCCTCACCCTCCCACTTAAATTCTGATTACCAATTTCTCCTTACGGTAGACTATTTTTGGAAAAGGCACAAAAATTGCCCCATATTTAAATCTGAAAAGGGATGGTGGAATGTTGGTTTATATCTTTATTGTTCTTGTTTTGATCATCTCAGTCCTAACAAAAGACAGGCATGGCTGCAAAATTGCATGGAAGATGCAGACAGACACACAGGGATGAAATGTGCATGCTGTGGATTTCGACATGTCTACCTAAGCATTTCCAGATGCAAAAAGAAAGAGAGATTGCAGACTAATCAGAGAGACTTGCTTTATTTTATACATTTATAGTTGCTGCGTGTTTCTCTCCTCAAATTGGAAGAAAACCCTCACCATTGAGAAGTGGGAGGTTGAGAGAGGAGTGATGTAAAAATTCTGGATAACTGACTTCAATTTTTCAATTTTATAGCTTTCCAAACTGTTTGGAATATATCATCCTTTTTAGATAGAGCAGACAGAAGACTCTGATTTCCATCCAAATTTAAAAAAATAAAGTTTACTCTTCAAACTGATGAGAGAAGAGAGGAAATGGTTGTTTGATAAATCAAAATTCGTATGACAACTGGAACAACTCTAACCAAACACATAATTTAGCTCTATTTCATATTTAAAATTAGAATATGTAAGTGAATGAATAAGTTGTGCTTCACCTACAACTATTGCCTTGGAAAAGTTGCTTTGCAAACTCTGCTTACATTCCATTCTTTGAAGGGTCTCAAGACAAAGTAACCCTCGTGACCTATTTTACATGGCTGAGAAAAATACACTGTTCAAAGTCCACCCTTGGATTTTGAGAGCCATGATTATAAAGAGGCAAATGAAAACAAATACTTGAGTAAATCTTCCCTAGAAAACATATCAATTATTGAGAGAAGGAAAAAAAAGAAACCCTAAAATTAAATATCATGGTGACTGTGAACAAAGAAGTATACAATTTATACATAATTAACCACTTAATTACACAAATAATTACCATTTTTCATTGCTTCCATGGTTAGTTTCCACACTCTAGTACACTAACATCCATCTTCTTTTTCCTGAATGTGATTTTTTTTCTGCTAGGCAACATAATCTTTATTTGTTTCAAATGCATACTATTTATCCCATTTATATGAGCTCATGAGAATATTACTCAGCCCTGCTACTCCAAGACGTATGAAAGAGAGGAAAAGACTAGACAGAGGAACTGCTAAAAGAAAAACACAAGTCAGAGAAAATACCTAAGGAAAAAAAAGTCAAATATTAATTCTTGCAATGATTGAAAAAGGAAATAAAACTGGAAGGTGGCAAAAGTTTCTCAGTAGAAATTATTCCTGGACTGTCCCATTATAAAGGGCTTTCACCTGTTACCAAAATTCATTTAAAAGGGATTAAAAGGGGTACTAGGAATCCTTTGGGGTGATGAAAGTGTCTTATATCCTGATTATGTTGGGGGTTTTACAGGCATATTCAACTGTCAATACTCATCAAATTGTACACTTTAAATGGATGCAGTCTATATTGCACATAAATTATACCTCAATAAAGTTGATTATAAAAACAAAAAGAAAGCAAAACACTTATTTATGGTGCTTACATGAGAGTTAAGTGTACTGAAAATAAATGATCTATAAACAATTGTTAACTTTCACATTTCCACAAAAGCTATTGCTTTTGAAAGTACTCTTATACTCCAATATTTCTCAATAAAAATTTTAAATTATGATATATGATAAATATGAAGTATCACAGACATAACATTCATTTGCAATCACAAGAATAATCACAAGAAAAAGTGAATAATTTTTTTTGTTATTTGATCTACAACTTAGAGTTATACCCTACTAATGCTGAAAAAATTGAAATGTTTTCTATTTGATAGTAGATTATAGAGTCTATGGATTGGAAGATAAAAATACGAAATATGGTAACTACCAAGAACTGTGAAGGGTCTGAGAATTCACCCTATTTGCAAGCTGACAAGTTAACCTGCCAAAAGTTTCATGGATAGAAGACACAAGAGTCCTGAGTCAGAGACAAAGGACAGTTTATTAATCACAGCAGTAGCAATAGCCACAGTGTCCAGATTTTTGGTGCCAGTTCCCCAGGTCCCTATTCTTGCAGAATGACGCAAAGAGGGCCAGATGACATCCGCTACATGGTGGGTTGTGTTATAGTAGAGGAACCCTGAATTTAGGAAACCTGAATCTTTTATAATGGGCAGTAAGCAAGCCTGTCCTTTGCCCCAGAGGGAAACGCTATCTTTATCTTCCAAGGCTATTCACAAGACACATATCCGTGAAAAGATATTCCAGTAAAAAGGGCAGTCAGTCCCTCACTCACATGACACCTAGAAATACTAAAAGCTTATGGAGAACTGTCTTCCAACAATAATTCTATTTTAGAGGAAGCACTTTAAGGTAACTTGGATTCTTTAAAGGAAATTATAACTCATTTAATAAAAGCCTCTCTTTCTCCAGATCCAATTTTATGTTAATAAGCTTATATAAGTGTGTACACATGGACTCAGTTTGAGCCAGAATACCAAAAACAAATAACAATATATATATTAATTAATAGTCAGAAAACAGATATGGCAATGATCAGCCCAACACTGAACTTCTTTGTAAATCACCTACGTAATCAATGACAAACCCAGCTTTAACAGCTCTTTCAAATGATGAGTTGCTTGTCCGTGAAATTCATTTCTTATTCCCCAGGGTAACAGGGGTAGAAAGGAATCCAGTCTTCAAATCACCTGCTCGTAATCACAAAGTACACTTCATTAATATGTTAAAGGAGCTATAACTGGGGAGTTTTATCTGGTTTCCAGCCTGTCACTCTTTAGAAATAAGATGCCAACATATTCTTTTTCAAAATAATTATATTCCCCATCAGCTCAATAACTAAAGCCAGAAATCTGTACATCATCCTAGACTCCAGTCCCTCTTTACCCTTTCCACACGTGGTCAGTTGCCCACCCTTGCTGCCTTTATTTAATAATCAGTTATCATATCTGCTTGTGAGAAGGGACTGTGCCTTGTATCTGAGTATCAACAGCATTTCCCATTATGCCAGACACATAGTAAGTACACAGTAAAAGTTTGTGGAATGAATGGATCTACCTCTTTATAAATATCAAAAAACAATGCACAAAGAGACATAGAAAAAAATAGATTTTCTTAGCAAACATGGATTCTACCTAGTAAATAATTATAGGCATTTTCACACAATTGATAACACAAGTATATATTGTGTTTAATGGTAACCTCAAAACCCATTCAAAAATGGCAAATTTCTTCTCTGGCCCTTGATTAGAACATCCATCTGCACTTATTTGTTTATATTTTAGAAGAAGAAGGCACTATCATTACAGGACACGTGCATCTGTGGATAAAACCTGAGATTTGAGCTACAAGATGCTGATAGTGTTCTTGGCCCAGTCAATTTGTTGCTGTCAAGTCTAAGATCATACCAGAAATGCCCATTAATTGAAGGTATTTGTATTTATTTAGGGCTATTTTGCTTGTAACCCGGTGGTTATTCTGAAAACATACAGCTTCTGTTGGGGAGGGTATAAGGAGAAAAGTCAAAGAAATTAGTCTCCAATTCTCATGGAAAAAATCTTAAGAACAAGTTCTCCCTGTTAAAAAATAGTAATAAAAAATACTTTAGTGAAAAGATAAGATCCAGGCATGTTATGGTAATTTAATCATTTTAACATGATGTAATAATTTTCTTAAATGTAGATGCAGTAGTGTTTGCTACCTAGTGGGATGATGACTTGGGAAAACATTTCTGGAAGAGCTTTTAGTAGCTGCCTGGCATAGAATTAACCTTAGGTACAACAGAGTCCGCAGCATAAGCATTTTCACTATCCCCTGGGCTCAAAACTTACTCTAAGGCAAGAAAAACACCAACAGTGTTTTCAGGATACAGGTTAAGTCAAGACCCCATCCAAAAACAATAATTAAATGAATTTATATTTTTAAATTAACTTAAAATATCTATAAATTGTTTTACTCAATCTGCTTCTTGAGTGCTACCGTTCATTCTGTCAAGTGTAAACATAAACCTGCTTACAATTCAAGTAAGAAAAATATGAAGAACAATTAGAATTGGTAATTATCAAAAAACTCATTCAGAAAACTAATTATATTTATTCATAATTCTATCCATACTGTATTAGTCTGCTCAATATGCCTTAACAAAATACCATAGATTGGGTAAGTTACACAGAAGAAATTCATTTCTCACTGTTCTGGAAGTTGGGAAGTCCAAGATCAAGGTGCTGGCTGATTAGATTCCTGGCAAGAGTCCTCTTCCTGGCTTGCAGATATTTGCTTTTTCTTGCTGTTCCTTCACATAGTGGGTGGCTGGCGGTGGGGAGAGAGAGATATTGAGAGAACACTCTGGTATCTCATGTTATGGAGACACTAGTCCTATAGGATTAGGGCCCCAACTTTATGCTTCATTTAACCCTATTTACTTTCTAAAAACCCTATCCCTAAATATGGTCACATTGTGGGTTAGGGCTTTGATAAATGGAATATTGCCGCCATATCAGAAACCAAGGGATGTCACAGTCATCAGTGATTACAGCCGTGCAGACACCAATGATTGTGAGCTGGTGAGCCCCGAGGGAACTCAGGAAGGAAAAGGACACCTGCCATCTACCAACCATCAGACTGCAGCCACTTCCCATGGTGAGCCCTGAGGAAACTCAGGATGTGAGAACACAGGGTCCTGGCCCCAGATAGCTGAGGTGCATGTCAAAGAAATGATTTTAGTGAGCCCCGACTCTTGCAATCCTCCCGTATGTAGAAAGCACTAAATTCCTTAACTTGAGATATCTAGTTTTCTTTAATTAACAGTAATCTTTTGTTCCTACTACCTGCCCTTTGTTGCAAAACTCCTATATATCCTACCACCGCCCCCCAACTCTTTGGAGCAGTTCTCTCGGGGTTACTTGAGATGCTGCCTCCTGGGCTTGAAGTCCTAAAAATTCCCACAAAATAAAACATAACTCGCAACTTTTTGTTTGTGAATATATTTTTTTACTCAACAGCTTCAACCTATGAATTTTGATAGGACACAATTCAGTCCACAGCACACACCATACAGTGTTTGAAATTAATTTTTCAGGCTTTGTTGTGATTTTAAAAATATAAATTTGATATATATATTTTAAATCACACAAGTATTACACAAATTCTCATTCTCAAAAATTTAAATAAAATAACCTTTCAGTCTACCTCCCCGCCCTCATCATACACCTGTGAGCACGTTTTTTCTACACATTTACCAAGAAAGTGCTAGAATTATTAGAGTATATACCATCTACAGAACCATTTTTTTCCCAATAGAAAGAGCTACCAAGAGTGAAATACCCTGCATTAGAAGGTAGTGGTTTGCCTGTTGCTGGAAGTTTTTAAGCAGGCACTTGACTGTGATTTGGGATGTTGTTATAGAAGAAATTCAAAGTTTGGATGAATGGTTTAGAGTATGGATTTTAAGGATTTCTTACCTCATTCTACATGATTCTAACCCATAATTGTCTCAAAGTTACCACACACACACACACACACACACACACACACACACACACACTTCCTTGATCCCACTGACTACCCAACTACCTTGATCTTCCTGACTACCCAACCCCTCTTCCAGACAAATGGTTGCTCTCTCTTTGTAAGCTGCTCCTCTGAGCAGATGGCTAGAAGAGCATCTTTTCCCTGTAGTCATCACTTAACCATCTGGTCACTCATTAAAGAATTTAACACTGGCTCAGTTTTCCTTTCATCTCAAGCCTGCAGGGGCACTGGGCAAATTCAACATCACATGGATGCATCATCAACACCTTGGCCAGCAGGGTCCTAACTTGATATTCAGTGATTTTCCCATCATCACTCCACCTCAAGCCTCAACTTCCACAGTCACATCATGAATTTGATCATGATTAGAAACTGCACTTGAGATACCTCCACAATAACACACACACACACACACACACACACACACACACACACACCCTACCCCCACCACCCATAACCTCTTCTCTTTCTAGTTGCCTTGTTGCTGTCCCCTCACTGCAACACTTCTCCCTGCATCAAGACCTACAATCCAATGACACTACCACTTCCTCTCCATCCATCAGCTTCCTCGACACTCCTCACCTCTCTCTCATTTCTCCCTCAGCTCCCGACTCCATATTTCATCTGTTCTGTTCCTACCCATCCTTAAGCTCTCATATTGATCACCACTTTCTTAGGAAGGATTATCCCAATTCCTAAGCTAGATAAAGTTCCCCTGTTAAACCATCTTATAAGTTCTGTGTACTTTTTATTGCTTTTCCTCAAATACAGTAATTATCATATGGTAATTATATCATTATGGATTTGAACATGTGAAGTTTATTTTATTCTAGATTGTAAATTGGTTGAGGGAAGAGGCCATTGTTGCTTTATTCTCAACTGTATGTCAATCAGCATCATACCTGGCACATAGAAGGTGCTCAAGAATAATGTATGGAGTAATAACACATACACACACACAAACACATTCACACACATATGCACACACTTACACAAAGTTTTCTTCCAGTAAATGAATATCAGTATTAAGTAAACAATGTTAAATCATTTGGAGGCTTTTTTTACTGCCTAACACCAAAAATATTGCAGCCACTCTTTGAAAAATACAATAACTTAGAAAAAAGCCTCTCTCTGCTGGATGGCTGAGAGAGATGTCCTACCAAGAGGTTCAGCACTGCTGTAGCAAAAAGTGTAAAGAGAAGCGGCAGAGATAAAAGAATACATGGAGGGGAAAGAAAATGAAAGCGGCCTTGCAATTCAAAGATGCCAAGAATAAACTTGCAATCAGAAGCTGTGTAACACAGGAGAGAGGAGGGAGATTATAGTTTTATTGTAAACAGCAGAATTCTTTAAAGATGACTACGTCAGTAATCAGAGCTCAAAGATGGTGGAAATACAAACATCTCCTTTTCATTCAGGGTATATGGCTGCAGCATAATTTCTCTAGCCTGGGAAGATGGAGGAATCTTACTTCCGCACTCTTCCAACTACATCTCTAACCCAGTCGCTGATTCCCCAAGGAGGTCAACCCCACATCCGGCAAAACATTACAAATCACTGTTCACAGCATTTTAATAGTTATCTTCATCTAATACATGGTGGCGTTCTGAAAGAAGAGAAAGAGGAAAAAGAAAGAAGGAGGGAGAGTTCCAAAGTATTTTGCAACAACAATGACAAAAAAATCAATTAACACCAATACACATGGAGAAACGAATGACCAAAATCACAAGAGCAATGTGTTTCCTCATTACTCCCTCAACTGACCAAGCCTAAACCAAGATACGTGAGCAACCTGAGCAGCTGTGTATTTTGGCACACCTTGCTATGTAAAGGTATCTTTAACATTTATTTAGAGGAGAGGATGGGGTGGGACCAGGAAGAGGTAAGAGAGGGGCAGAAAATAGAGTTGACTGACAGGATGGTCCACTGCATGGCCACTGCCCTGAGCATTTCAGCTTCGGTCCCAAAGTTGTGTGTCCTACTAAGATGCCCTACAAGTTATAGGAACCATTCTTTCTAGAGGCAGTTTAGCCTGTTCCCTTGGGATCTCTGCCCCACTTCTCAAGTGGTTTCAAAATACCCTCCATTTACATACATTGCTCTCTTTGAAAGGAGTTATGATAGATTTTTTTATACAATCTTACAAGTAGATTAACTGGAGTTCAAAGGAGCATATAATTATAATTAGCAAAAAAAAAAAAAAGCTGCGTCTATACATTGCCAACAAATAGAACAAAAAATCAAAAATATACAATCATAGAAAGTATGGACTGGTATAAGCCAAATAGCTGAATGATTTAAATGAGCTGTTTTTTTTTTAATCAATTAAGCATTTCTTAACTCAGTCATTTTAGCAAGAGTCAGACAAATTCTTTGAAACTACAACAGACCAACAGACGGTAGAAACAGTAAATACCACCATTGTTCTCTTGGCAAGGAAGGTTACAAATAAATCTCCTAATATCCCAGGCATAAAGAAATGTTCTAACAAGATCTACTTGTATAAAATCAAACAACTGGACTCAGGCATCTGATTTCTTACTGTTTACTCAGAGCAACAGGCAAGAGGAAGACAGGACTTTGGATTTATTTATAAAAGGGTCAGCCACAGGTAGGCAAAAGAGGAAGAAGTACAATGCAATTTGATGGTGGATGAATTTGCAAGCAAAAGGTCTAAAAAAGTAAAATTATGCTGACCCAAGGCTCACAGTTTACTTTTTAAAGCTGTGGGGAAAAGAAATGACAAAGCTTTCTATTTTGGTAAACTTTTGTTCTAAAAAATCAAATTAAAAATAACAATATCCAATCATCTCTAAATTACTTCCACTAAAAACACCATCAAATGTCTTATAATGTTTTTTAAAGGTTTTATTCTCGTAACTTCTTCCTTGGCCCTGAAAATAATGGTTTAAAATAATCTGATTTACATTTTATTTCTTTACTGCCTTTCTGCATATACATTTTGAAATGCTTACTTATGGGAAAACCATTGCAAGCTTATCATTCATCGTTTATGAAATCTCTCTACTTCTTTCACCTCAAACTGGCATGCCCCCTGTTTGCAGCAACATGGAAGACTTCTTTCCAATAAGGAAAGATATGCCTTTGCTAGAAGACATTTTTAAAACATAACTAAATGTATTTGAAAACACATAACTGTGAGAAAAGGGAACACTCCTACACTGTTGGTGGGAACGTACGTTAGTACAGCCACTATGGAAAACAGTATGGAGGCTCCTAAGAAAACTAAAAATAGAATTTCCATATGATCCAGCAATCCCATTCCTGGGCATATACCTGGACAAAACTATATTCAAAAAGATATATGCACCTCTCTGTGCATAGCAGCACTATTCACAATAGCCAAAACATGGAAGCCACCTAAATGTCTATCGACAGATGAATGGGTAAAGAAGATGTGGTACATATATACAATGGAATACTACTCAGCCATAAAAAAGAATGAAATAATGCTATTTGCAGAAATATGGATGCAACTAGAGATTATACTAAGTGAAGTAAGTCAGAAAGAGGAAAACAAATACCATATGATATCACTTATATGTGGAATCTAAAATATGACACAAATGAACCTATCTATGAAACAGAAACAGACTCATAGACATAGAGAACAGACTTGTGGTTGCCAAGGGAGAGGGGGGAGGGAGAGGGATAGACTGGGAGTTTGGGGTTGGTAGATGCAAACTATTACATTTAGACTGGATAAACGACAAGGTCCTACTGTATAGCACAGGGAACTATATTCAATATCCTATGATAAACCGTAAAGGAAAAGAATATAAAAAAGAATGTGTGTATGTTTATAACTGAGTCACTTTGCTGTACAGCAGAGATTGGTATAACACTGTAAATCAACTATACTTCAATTCTTAAAATGCACAATAAACAAAAAAAAAATACATAACTGTGTTCCCAAGAGAGAACGGGAACTCAGATAGATGCCAGAAACAAGGAAAAGATTGAAAGTCAAATGTGGAAAAATGTGAGCTGGCCCAGTGGAAGCTCTAAGTATGGCAAAATACTAGTGTTATTTAAGTTGCCAGTGCAATCCCCCTAATGACATCTGCATTTGTAGCTTCAGGGTAATATTCATAGCGCTGCAAACATCTGTCTAATATATCACATCTTCAAGTGAGGATGAAGCCATAACTGAGAATTTGCTAATTGAAATATTTAATATATTAGAAACTGGGCATTGTATTTTCAAACTGTATATGTGTATGTGTTACACTGCCAAAGATTATTGCTTCAGAATAGAAAAGCAGTTATAAAATATTGGGTCAAATCATACAAAATTGCTAATATTTTATCATTTTTTAAGCTACAAAATTACCAAACGAGAACATTGGCTCCAATGAGTTTGCTTTGCCTTATTCAGCTGATCCTCTTCCTCAGTGAACTTAGAAGTCCCTCATTCACTTCTTGGCTCCCCCATTTAATTGTCTTTCTTCCATTTTATCAGAACATCTCCCCTAGGAACTTTCACTCCTCCAAGTCCGTCTTCACCTTGCCTCAGCTAGACATCCAGACATTCAGTTCTGTCCAGTTTCCTCTAGATGGACCAATGGGGGAAGAAAAGGTATCCAATGCATGAGTGAAACTGAAATTGAAGGGGACGTAGGAAGAACTTGCACCTCACTAGCGTAATTCAAGGTCGAGCCATCTCCAAGACCATCAGACCTTCCACACTTCCAAGGATGTTCACCTCATGCTATGTGACACTGTGAGTCTAAACTTTTTTTTCTGCTTTGAGTTAAATTATATGTCCCCTTTCTGTTACCTAAGCTTGGAGAGTGCCAGGCCTCAGAAAGGAAGTTATGGGAGAGGGTAAAAATTCCTTTCATATTTATTTGTGCAGAAGCTTCACTTTTCAACTATATACCAGATGTAAAGAACTGTTTTGCTCTAGTGCCATCTGTCATCTCAGAACTGGGATCGATTCACATAATGATATAGAAAAAAAAAAAAAAGAAGTAAAACGACCTGATTTTAAATCTTGTCACTGCTGTTTCTGAGTGTGCTTAATTTCTCAAGCTATGATTTCCTCGCCTATAAAGTGGAACTTAGGCCAGGCTTAGCCACATAAATTCATTGTAAGGATTAAATCAAAGTCTGGTGAGTGTTTTAAAATGCCACGGTACAACCAGGTGGTCAGGGAAATTTACGTGGAAAGCAGAGTTGGGATATCATGCTGGTAGAGAAACCAGAGAGAAAACCAGAGTGGACCCAAGTAAAGGATTCCAGAAGTTCAATTCCAAAAGGAGTATTTCTTCAGGACACACAAAAAGGTTGACAGAAGTCACAAACACAGCAACCATACTTAAGGATAAAGACAGCCACTTCCTTAGACACTGGTCCACTGACTCAGCGGATGTTCCCCAGATCCAACACCTTCCCAGGTTCACATCCAGATTGACAGCCCCTCTTGCACTGAAGCTTGCAGGGCAGGCTTCGCGCGCAGGCAGCCAAATATCTCTCAGTACTCCTGTTCCCCCTCTACTCGATATAGAGAAAAAAGGAGAATCAAACCTTTCATGTACGTAGGTCCCATGCCAAGACCTTTAAGGTCCCACTATTACCTGCAATACTCAAATACTGCAATATTTCCTCATACAATATTCACCTTAACAAATATTTCCCATATTGAAAAAAAATGAGTGATACATTTGGCTATTGGAGCACAGTCTTTATTCCTGTATATGACAGGAGTGTAAATTGCCAGAAAATATAATTCTCTTTGAACTTTTAGCATACAAATTTAATTTTTAAACTCTATTTGTCACATACATCCACACTTTTTTGGGTTGTAGTCTCACCTGAAGCTCCTAGAAAAACAGGTGATGATCTCCTTAGAGTCTATTAGGTTGGAAGGACATAGCTGCCCCAAATTCTTAAACGTTGACCCCAAGGGGACTTCCAGACTCAGGTAGAATGCAGTTGGTTGCAGCAAAACACATTCTTGCTAGACCAACTGAAAAATACAAATTGATTTCAAAAATCGTGTTGAAAGAGATCAGATTGTGGAAATGGAATTAAGTGAACAAAAATGCCGTAGAGCGGAGAGCTTTACCAAGGTGAGCTGTCTTTTCTTCCGTGAGGCATTTGCCAAGTCTGACTACCGTCTGAAGATCAGACCTCAGCCATGCGGAAGGACTGTAGGATGACAAAGATTTGGGCATGTAAATAAGGGACCACAATGATTCGGAAACTAAAGTGTCCCTAAATGCTTGGCCAGTTTTGCTCACAGTACCTTTTCTGAATTCTGGTGCTGAGCATAAGGTTACAAAACTTCTGTAAGGTAGACTGAATTCTCAGTATTCCCATAATAACTAGGAGTACAAGTCCCACTTGAGAAAAGGGGCCTGACTCAGAACCATGACTGGTCTCCCCAAGACATCCCTCAAATTTGGAAGTAGTGTATGCAAGATGCTAAAGAATCTTCTACAGTCTCTCAGAGCTCTCAGTCAAAAGTGCAGGAGAGACGGGCCTAAGGGGAAAACTCAAAACTAGAGATGGAAGGAGTCCTACTAAAACTGCCATCCCTGACCCAGCTCAGGTGATTAGCTCCTAACTTTGTCTGCCAGAAGTAGCGTCATACAGAGCTTTGACACCTGCTTTGTTTATAGCATCTGCAATACAGCAACAAATTACTAACATGAAAAGAGGCAGGAAAATACGGCCAATAACCAAGCGGAACAGACAACATAAGCAAATGCAAATGAAAACAATAGATATTGTAGCAAGCATCCAACGACTTTAATACAATGATTAATATGTGAAAGAAAATATGGACAAAAGTGATGAAAGGATGTGGAATTTCATCAAAGAATTAGAATCCATTAAAAAAAATCATGATTCTAAGATTGAAAAATACAGTGTCTGGGGCTTCCCTGGTGGCGCAGTGGTTGAGAGTCTGCCTGCCAATGCAGGGGACACGGGTTCGAGCCCTGGTCTGGGAAGATCCCACATGCCGCGGAGCAATTGGGCCCGTGAGCCACAACTACTGAGCCTGCGCGTCTGGAGCCTGTGCCCCGCAACGGGAGGGGCCGCGATAGTGAGAGGCCCGCGCACCGCAATGAAGAGTGGCCCCCGCTCGCCGCAACTGGAGAAAGCCCTCGCACAGAAACGAAGACCCAACACAGCCAGAAATAAATAAATAAATAAATAAATGAATGTATTGAAAACAAAAATACAGTGTCTGAAATTAAGGCATCATTGGATGAGTTTAACAGCACGGCAGAAGGTTTATCAAATGGTCCCAAAAACAGATCAGTATAAAACACTTGATGGAAGCACAGAGATAACAAAAAAATACACATATGGGTTACATGCAGTTCATAGTGCAAAACTTTACATCCTTATTTTTGGAGTTCACTGCAGAAGAATGAAGAAAGAATAAGGCAGGAAAAATATATAAAGAAAACATGGTCAAGAATTTTCCAAAGTTCTTAAAGAGAACAACCCTCAGATTCAAGAATCTCAGCTAACCCCAAATAGAATAAACCCTAAGAAAATCATAACTAGGGACATCACAATCAAACTGCTGAAGACAATAGATTCTCCCTGATTCCAATAGGCTGAATGATCACAGAGGTGCCAATAGATGCCACAGACCTTATTTTAAACAAAAGTGGAATGTGCTACAAATTATTTTTTTTAATCTTGTTAATTTTAAAAGGGAAATTAACTTCCGTAACTTCAAAACAAGAGCAAGTGAAAGATGCAGAAATTGTGTGTACTGTTTGAAGATTTTAGCTGCTTTTCAAAAATAATAGAAACTATTTGTTTGAAATCGCCCTATAATCGAGATAAATAAAATCATTTTCAAGAAGAGTCTCCATGCCTGACTAATATGAGTACATTGGAACATTGAGAAAGTAATTCCAAAGATGTAGAGTTAAGAATACAAAGTCTTAATTCTTACTTCGCCTACTAGCTTTAGAAAGCACAGATTTACATTTTAGAAAGCTTGGTTAAAGATTATTCACAATAACAGAATGATAGAGAATCAGGCACAAATTCTGGGTAGAGTCAGAAGTAAAGAAGCAACATTCATTGAGCTCTTAATAGGTGCCAGGCATTATTCTAAAGTCTTTACAGAGATCATCATGGATGTGAAGTAACTTTACATAGATCATATGTGTATGTGAAAATGACCTTATTTATCGCCTGAACTTCCATTATGTAAATCATTTCAGACAGTTCAATATCCTCCGGTCCATTTTTCTTCTGTTTAGAGATAAACATTTATTCTAGCTGTTAGCTTCTGGATTTTGTCTGACGTGTTGTAGATCCCAGTGGGATCAGCCTGGGTTCCCACTGAGTCCTTTTTTCATGGACCAAATCTTCTCTCTTCTCCTTCCTTCTCCTCTCAGAAACTGCCAGCCCTTCTCCCTTCCTTAAATTACATCATCCCCTCCCCAGCCATAAGCCTGGCTGTGAAATAGGATATAGTCCCCCGAATTTTCTTGTCCCTTCCGACATACACATCCATTTCCTCTTAAACTGTTTCTGCTGATCACTTTGGGAAACAGGGATAATTAAAATCATAAACATGAAGGAATTAAAAAACTCATATCCTTGGCACAGTGCTTTCTGGAGTACACTTTGCATCTGAAATTATAACTAAGCTCAGTTGGGATCTTGCCCCCCACTATTAGTCACCGAATTTCCTTCTGGGCCCTACCCCTTGATTAAGTTATATCCTACTGATGTCATGAAAACATCTGGTGTCTCAGTTCCAAGTACTCAATTCGCAACTTGGAGAACTCTGGGAGAGGTCTCTGCTCTGACTCTACAAGCTATTTCCCCCATAACGTGGGACTCGCCAAGGTAGATGACCCATCAGCACCCAGCCTCTCTCATTCCCCTTCCCCCTTGGAGGGAAAAAAAAAAAAGATAAAATTTGGAAGAGAAAGGTTCTCAAAATCAGAAAAGTGACATGTTGTCCTAGCCCCTTTGGATGGACCCATGTACCATCTACATAAGTAAACCTACACAACAAGAATTTTGCCAACTATTGAGAAATTTTTAACATTCAAGTATGCACATCTTCACTCAACTGAGTCATTATCTTTCCAAACTAGACACAAAGGAGTTATTGTTCCCTCCTTCTTTATCCTGTTCATTTGATCTAAGGTTATTACTTATTCCCCTATATTTCAAAGAATCACCCTTTCATCATTACTCTCTTTTTTCTGCTGAGTGTATTTGCTAGTTACGTGTAGTCACCCTTGAAATAGCTTGTAAGAAACTGACACCAGTTGGGGCTTAAAAGATTTACTTTCTATACTGCTCTCTAATTTCATTTTAATGATTGTTATTCTATTGTTTTAGGGGAATTTTTTTTTTATCTTAAATAATTTTACATCCCCAAAGACAGTTTTATCCTGCTAATTCTTTATGAACAAAATAAAATTGGAAAGGGAGGTTATTTTATATGTACCTTCCACTATTTTAACTTTGATTCTTGGCATTTAGCATCAAGGGAAGCAAACAGAGCAGTACAGCAGTTAGCAACTTTCATCACTTTCCATTCTTTCCTCTCCCTTATTGAAGCTGCTTAAAAACACATCACTCTGACTGCTGGGAGATGTCAGGACTCAGAAAGGAATTTTAAAATTATGTAAGAAATGAACTCATGACCTCTATTTCCTTGCCTATTTGGTAAATAAATTGTAGTTTTCAGAAACTGGAAGCATATTTTAGAGTTCAAGCAAGCTTGGCAGTAAATTGTCCCAAGGCTTGTAAAAAAGTGCACACAGGGTTTTGCAGACACCAAATCAAATAACTAAAGTGAAATGAAACCAAAACAGAGCTGATGTGTGTATGCACACGGCCTACCCCGGTCCCAGACCTGCCGACACAGTGGCCTATCTTCTACAGTGTACCATAAATTCTGTAGTATTAAATAGTTCAGTGATTAGGTAGGCTGTTCAGGTTGCCTCTGTTTTTTTTTTTTAGCTTTTAAAATATCCTTACACTCAGTTTTGACTGCCTTAATGAAATACATCGGTTATGGGTTGAAACCTATAACTCCAGAATGACTCAGGACCTAGCAAGACCATTGTCCATTGCCTCTCATGTTCCACATGTGCTGAGGAAGGTCAGGAAGGGAAGTCAGAGCTGATAGTAAAGAGACTATGAGGATAGAGGTGGGGTGAGCAGAGGCACATACTCTGGCATTAGGAAATGAAAGCAAACATATCATAG
Source organism: Balaenoptera acutorostrata (assembly GCF_949987535.1). NCBI lineage: Eukaryota > Metazoa > Chordata > Mammalia > Artiodactyla > Balaenopteridae > Balaenoptera > Balaenoptera acutorostrata. Next base: position 17,995,477 of record NC_080065.1, on the reverse strand, counting down.
GGAGTAAGAGGAACTTGGCTCAAACACATACTAACTTTTCAGTTTTATTTCCCTTTCTAGTGAAACATTAAGTGATTGTCCCAAGATTCCCCCAACAGTTAGTGGAAGGAAGAGTCTCAACTAGAATACAGAACCTGAGGCCATAAATCCACTGCTCATTGGACACAGGCCCAGTTTACAAAACCCTTACAAGTAGGATCCCCTGTGCCCACCCACGCCCTCCTACTGGTTTTTCTCAAGGCATCTACCAGAATGAGCTTTTTAAAAAATAAGCCAGATGATAAAGCGTGTTTACTCCTCCGCTCAAACCACCCAGTGGACCTCAATATCACCCAGAGAAGAGGGAAAGTCCTTATGGTAGCCTTCAGGGCCACCATCATCCGGTGAGCCCATGCCTTCACCCGACCTCTCCCACCCAATGCCTGGCATCTCCGATCTTGCCTCCCAAAGAAACGCTTTTTCCCTCTATTCCAACCGCATGCTGCTTCAGTGCCTTTGCACTGTTCATTCCTCCTGCTATTCCTCCAGATACGGCTGTGACTTGCTCTCTGCCTCCTTTAAACCACTGCCCAAAGAGCTCCTTCCCAGTGAGACCTTTATGACCGTCTTATTTAAATTTATAAACTATGACTCCCCAAGACTCCTTATCCCCCATCCCACTCTGCTTCTTCATACACCTTCCTTACCACCTTTTTTATATTCTATATAGTATGATTTCTTTTTTGTCTCCCTCACCAGATTGTAAGCTCTACAAAGCTGAGAGGTGTTCTGTCTTTTGCTCACTGCTGAACCCCAACATCAAAAATAATGCCTAGTATACAGCAGGGCTCAACAGCTATTCATAAAACAAATAAGTGAAACAGAAGGACCGCTTTCTTCATACTTCAGCGTCATCATTAACTAGCTTTCTGATCCTAGATAACTGATATCTGAGATAACTCACTAGCTTTCTGACCTTAAACAAATAACTGCTCTGAGCCACTGTTTTCTCATTTGAAGATAATCATTCTTCCTTGTAAGGATCATATGAGATAATGTATTACAAAAGCGTTCCAAAAAGTATCAAATGCTCTATAATTTTAAATAATGACTAGAAAAATTGTTGGTTTAATTGGCAACTTCTCATAGACGAACAATATAGCTTACCCAAAAGAAATAACATGTATCTATATACATAGATAAAAAGAGATAGAAATAGATATACAGATATAGAAAACATCTATCTATCTATACAGCTATAGATCTTAGGATAAACATATAAAAATAAAGATATAGATGTAGAGAGAGAAGATGGAGAGAGATATAGAGATAGATACAGAGAGGAGAAATCAAATATTCATGGTTAAATTTGAGAATAGATTTGTATAGTGACCATTTTTTCCCAATTAAGAAGTTAATGAAGGGTTTCCCTGATGGAGCAGTGGTTGAGAATCTGCCTGCCAAGGCAGGGGACACGGGTTCGAGCCCTGGTCCAGGAAGATCCCACATGCCACGGAGCAACTAAGCCCGTGCGCCACAACTAATGAGCCTGCACTCTAGAGGCCATGAGCCACAACTACTGAGCCCGCATGCCACAACTACTGAAGCCCACGTACCTAGAGCCTGTGCTCTGCAACAAGAGAAGCCACCTTAATGAGAGGCCTGTGCACTGCAATGAAGAGTAGCCCCCGCTCACTGCAACTAAAAAAAGAAAGCCCGCCCGCAGCAATGAAGACCCAACGCAGCCAAAAATTAATTAATTAAATTTTTTTTTAAAGTTAATGAAGAAACGGAAACTGATAAAAACAAGTACTAAGCACAATATTATATTTAATTAAGGTTCTCTCTTTAATGACTGAAAATAATTATTGCTTCCTCTTATGAAATAAATTATCCGATGAATGCAAGTTCCTTGGGGGCCAGGAATTTTGAAATATTCATCAGTATATCCTCTGGGTCTAACAGAAAGTCGTTTGCCTAACATTTGAGTGAATAACTAGCTGGCAGAAGCAGTGAACTACTGTAGTAGAAAAACAGGGACAGTTCAGAATAAAGGTTGGCTGGTGTCACAAGTTGAATTTGCATATCTGGAAGCCATCTCTTCCTTGATTTGTGACTTTAAGGATGAGTAGACATTTTTGAAAAGGTACATGGTGGTTCCTTTGCAGTTCAGCATAAGTCATTGTAGACTCAGTGTGTCCTAGACACAGGGAACCACGAGTGGGTGGCAGAAGAGTTGGGAGCAGGGCAGTGATAACCATCAGGGTGCTTCGAAATTTCTGTTTGATCCAGCAGGTTCTTTTTCAGAATCATAAAAGGTTGGCATTTCATTGCTTACTTAATCATTTAAATCCTCATGGGCATTCGACCTATTCAACCGGAACTTTAAATCACAAAAGAGAAAAAGGGGGGAAACATTGGTGAATGAGGGTCTCTTCATACATAATAAAACAAAATTAAGATAAAACAAAATTAAAGACTAACGAAAGTTAACCTACTAATATTGACATTTCTCCAAAATAATATCAGCTTTAAAAAGACAGAATAGGGTGTGGAGTTGGGGCCAAGTGTTCCCTTATTGTTCTCTTTTTATCTTTTCACTGCTCCAAATTTATTTTAATAATGTGTCCAAAGACTGATTCAATCGCTCTCCCACTTTAATAAACGTTCATTAGTGGATTAGGAGAGATTTGAAACTGAGCCCAGTGGAGTCAGCAGAGACAAATTCCAAACAGCTACTCAGCGCATTTTGAAAAGTACCAAGCTAGCAACCTGGAAAAGATCTACCAATAAAATTTGGTTGTACTGTCCCCAGTGGACAGACAAACCATCTCCACTTTTAGATGAGCAAGAGTGGTAACATTACCCACTGAAATTAGCAAGGCAAAGATTGTTGTGTTCAATTTGAGCCCACCCCAACAAAATTAACACAGCCCATCAGCATGGAAAATAAAAACAGGAAAACTGGCCATCCAGCATATATTATTGTGATAAAAATAAGTGAATAAGTGCTGCCACCTGACCTCTGCTATTCTGGGATCCTATTGTTCCCTTTGAAATCTGCAAAGTCCATCTCAATAGCACCCTGTCCCACATTCCACCTGGCCTACAAAGAGATGGATCAGAGTGGAACTGGGGAGGGAACTGTTGACTTCTTCCTTTTCCCCCTATTTCCACAGGCTTGTTCAAAATTATTTCCAAAACTGATGACATCTTATAACACATGGATTAAAATTCTACATTTTCTACAAATATTACCAAAAGTGAGAATAGTAACAGTTAATATTTAAGCATTTATTAAATTTTTTTTCTAAAATCTTTTAAAGAGATGAGGGATTTGAGGAACCAAAAAATTAAGCAGTTAAGTGGTTCCATTTACCATCAAGATCAACTTGGTGGTAAATGGAAAAGGTTGGGTTTGAACCCAGGCTCTCTCCCACATGACCAACTACTGTGACATGCTGTGATGCTCCTGACAAAAATTAGTTTAGAAATATGGTCATTTTGAAATCAAAATAAAGCAGGGATTTTCCTGCAAACTTTTTAAAAGTATAGCCACTATCATGGTTATTTACTCAAGCTCTTTGCACAATTTTGTCATCAGCTACAGACTCCCAAAGACAAGTTCTGGATCGCCTCACCCCACTTGACATCTCTGTCGCCATTTCTCCCAGGCAAAGCACCTATCCTGGATCTAGCCAACATTTTCCTTTAACTTTTCAATCTAAAATTATTTTAATCTGTAGAACATGCCAGTAAGCTGAAACTTCCCTAACTGTATTCATCTCTATGATATGGAAAGAAGGACAGGAAGGAGGGAGAAAGGAAGAGGAAAAAGAGAGACAGAAAAAGACAGAGAGAGAATGAGAAGGGAGAGGGAAGGGGGAGGGGCAGGAGGGGGAAAAGAAAAGAAAGAAAAAAATGGAAAGGAAACACTATAATATCTAACTTTACCAAAATTGATACATGATGTTGCAGTTACTTTTTAAAAACTTTTTCTATTTGAAAATAATTTCAAAGTTACAAAAAGTTGCAAAAAAAATACAAAGATCACTTATGTAATCTTCACAGATTCTACTGTTGTTAAAAGTTTCCCCCGTTTGCTATAGATGATAGATGATTGATAATAGATAGATAGATACGTACATACATACATACATAGATACATGGATAGATAGATAATAGCAAGACAGAGCAATGAATGAATGTTTGTGCCCCCACCCCAAACCCATATTAAAACCACAATCCCAATGTGATTGTATTTGGAGGTGGGATCTTTGGGAAGTAATTAAGTCATGAGGGTTGAGCCCTCATGAGTGGGATTAGTGCCCTAAAAGAAGAGGCTGGAAAATTAGCTGGTTCTCTTTCTGCCATGTGAGGACACAGCAAGAAGAAGGGTGTCTATAAACCAGGGAAAGAGACCCCAATCATACTGTCATCCTCATCTTGGACTTCCAGCCTCCAGAACTGTGAGAAATAAATCTTTGTGGGTTTTTTTGGGTTTTGGTTTTGGTTTTTTTTTAAGTACAATTGCTTTACAATGTTGTGTTAGTTTCTGCTATACAACTAATTGAATCAGCTATATTACATATATCCCCTCCCTCTTGGACCTCCCTCCCACACCCCCCATCCCACCCACCTAGGTCATCACAAAGCACCAAGCTGAGCTCCCTGTGTTATACAGCAGGATCCCACTAGCTACCTATTTTACACATGGTAGTGTATATATGTCAATCCTAATCTCCCAATTTGTCCCACCCTCCCCTTCCCCACCCTGTGCCCACATATCCATTCTCTACGTCTGCATCTCTATTCCTGCCCTGCAAATAGGATCATCTGTACCATTTTTCCAGATTCCACATATATGCGTTAATATACGATATTTCTTTTTCTCTTTCTGACTTACTTCACTCTGTATGACAGACTCTAGGTCCGTCCACATCTCTACAAATAAACCAATTTCATTCCTTTTTATGTCTGAGTAATAGTCCATTGTATGTGTGTACCACATCTTCTTTATCCATTCATCTGTCTATGGACATTTAGCTGGTTCCATGTTGTGGCTATTGTAAACAGTGCTGCCGTGAACATTGAGGTACATGTGTCTTTCTGCATTATGGTTTTCTCAGGGTACATGCCCAGTAGTGAGATAGTTAGTGATGTTGAGCATCTTTTCATGTGCCTCTTGGCCATCTGTATGTCTTCTTTGGAGAAATGTCTATTTAGGTCTTCCACCCATTTTTTGATTGGGCTGTTTGTTGTTTTGATATTGAGCTGCATAAGCTGTTTTTATATTTTGGAGATTAATCCCTTGTCAGTTGCTTCATTTGCAAATATTTTCTCCTATTCTGAGGGTCTTTTTGTCTTGTTTATGGCTTCCTTTGCTGTGCAGAGGCTTTTAAGTTTAATTAGGTCCCATTTGTTTATTTTTGTTTTTATTTTCATTACTCTAGGAGGTGGGTCAAAAAACATCTTGCTGTGATTTATATCAAAAAATGTTTTTCCTATGTTTTCCTCTAAGAGTTTTATAGTGTCCGGTCTTACATTTAGGTCTTTAATCCATTTTGAGTTTATTTTTGTGTATGGTGTTAGGGAGTGTCCTAATTTCATTCTTTTACATGTAGCTGTCCAGTTTTCCCAGCACCACTTATTGAAGAAGCTGTCTTTTCTCCATTGTATATCCCTGTCTGCTTTGTCATAGATTAGGTGGCCATAGGTGTGTGGGTTTATCTCTAGGCTTTCTATCCTGTACCATTGATCTATATTTCTGTTTTTGTGCCAGTACCATGTTGTCTTGATTACTGTAGCTTTGTAGTATCGTCTGAAGTTGGGAAGCCTGATTCCTCCAGCTCCATTTTTCTTTCTCAAGATTGCTTTGGCTGTTCAGGGTCTTTTGTGTTTCCATACAAATTGTAAAATTGTTTGTTCTAATTCTGTGAAAAATGCCATTGCTGGTTTGATAGGGATTGCATTGAATCTGTAGATTGCTTTGGGTAGTATAGTCATTTTCACAATATTGATTCTTCCAATTCTTCTCTATCTGTTTGTGTCATCTTTGATTTCTTTCATCAGTGTTTTATGGTTTTCCGAGTACAGCTCTTTTGCCTCCTTAGGTAGGTTTAGTCCTAGGTTTTTTATTTTCTTCTTTTTCTCCAATGCAAAATTGTTGACACTTTATTGTAAGAGCTCTTTTTGTTATTGTTATTGTTGTTGTTTATTAATTAAATTCTTTGGTGAAATACTTTTCAGTCCCTTGAATAAAAGTCAACTCAGGACATCCCTTCTTGGGACTCAGACTTCAAGAACAGTCTGCACTTTACCTAATCTCTCCCATATTCATCCTCTTGTCTATTCTTTTCACTCTTTTTTGTCACAGGAAGCAAACAGAATGTGATACTAACTTTAGACCCAGGTAAGCTGGGCTCCTGCCTGGGTCCCTGTGCTCCAGGGCCCCAAACTCCCCGTGCCTTCCATGAAATTTTTTAAGACTCCCTACCTCCACTATTCCAGAGCCGGGGCCTGGTTGGAGCAGATAATGTTGTCTGGGTGGGCTCTCTGAGCCCTGGCAGAGGTTGGCAGGTATCTGTTCCTGTTTCTACCCTTGAGGGTTCTCTCCCACCCTCCATTTTGTGCTTGGGGTGGACTCGGTGTCCCAAACTGCTCCAAAACCTGTTCCTGTGAGGTCATCCTGGGGCCCTGGAGTTGGGCTGCTGTTCCAGGAAAGCAGGCTGGTGAGTGCTGGTCTCAAAGAGCTGACAGGCACAGAATTGCTTTCATGGGATGGTGTGCGATTGGGCTGCTAGAATGGTGCTGACACTCTGATTCTGAGTGATTCTCACTCACTTGGACACAGGATGAGTTCAGGACTCTGGGCTTGCCCACCCTTGAGTTTGAACTGCGTGTGTGGTCTCCTGCATCCTCAATCACCCATCATGCTTCCACCGTGGTGCTGCCTCTGGTTTTCAGCACACAAGATGGCAGGTATCTTTTACCCTGTGCACCCCCCTGCTGCTGGCACTCAGGATGGATGGTGCAGCATCGTGAATAACTGTGTAACCAACATGACACAAATGGCATTAGTGCACTTAGAGTCAAGAAGAGCTATAAAGTTTCAACCCAGACAGATTCTGAGAGCTACAAGACTTGAATAATAACAGCACTGTTACCTTTTTCTCACAGTGGGAGATATGAAATTACCCAGGAACAGCACATTTGGCAGTAAAGAATATGAAGAGTTGATTCCTGGATCTAAACTGAGATGGTGTGTGGATACTATGGAGAATCAAGTGCTCTGATTGGACAAGGAACAAATACATCAGTACCTCTTTTCTACCCATCATTCTAAACCTTTAGTGATAAATCACTATGCCTTATAAGTTCACAAATTTTGCAAGGTCTTTTTAAATGAAATTGATTATATAAACAAGGGACCCACACACACAAAAATGTTTACCTGGGGTCCCATACACACTAGAGGTGGCCTTGAAGCAAGGGATGGGGTGTAGATATCCACCACGCCCCAGTTCTAAAAAAATGCATCACAAAGGATGAGGACATCACAGAGATGACTGGATTTCTCTGACATCTTGATCGAGTCCCATTTCTTTTTAAGAATCATGGGAAGTAGAAAATTTACAGTTGGAGACTTTGTCTTAGGTTCTGTAACAGACTGAAATGCTGGTTGAAACTTGAAGGTAAAGTAGGAGAGATGCTGATTTCAGCCCAATAGGGTGAAGTCACCAAGGCCACATAAACACCCTTTGACCAAGGAAAGAATAAGGACAACATGGCTTTGCAGAGGTACAGCTTGAAGAAATAGCATATGAGGGCTAGGCTGCCAGTCCAACTAGAGAATGAAGTATATAATAACATTACTGCAAGCTAAAGGGAAGGACAATTCATTATAACAAGAAGTTTCCGCCACAATGTCTAGGGAGTCGCTGTGGTTTTATTCACTATTAAAACAAAACTTGGAAAAGAGGTTGAGCTGTTTTCAAGGCCAGTTGAGTCCTAGTCCCCTGTTCTTTGGCAACTGCCTCCTTCTCTTTCCACTACTTTTGTACCTACATATTGATAAATGGAATATTGCCCACCATATCAGAAAACAAAGGATGTCACAGTCATCAGTGATTACAGCCGTGCAGGCACCAATGACGGTGAGCTGGTGAGCCCCGAGGGAACTCAGGAAGGAAAAGATGCCATCTGCCAACCATCAGACTGCAGCCACTCCCCATGGTGAGCCCTGAGGAAACTCAGGATGTGAGAACACAGGGTACCGGCCCCAGATAGCTGAGGTGCATGTCAAGGGAATGATTTCGGTGAGCCCGGACTCTTGCATCTTCCCATATATAGAAAAGTGCTAAATTCCTTAACTTGGGATATCTGGTTTTCTTTATTCAACGATAATCTTTTCATGTTCCCGAAAACCTGCCCTTTGCTGCAAAATATCTATATAACCTGGCTCCAACCCCACCCCGTCCCCAGTCCCCCCGTCCCGCCTCCTCGGAGCAGTTCTCTCGGGGTCCCTTGAGATGCTGCCTCCCGGGCTTGAAGTCCTAAAGATTCCCACCGAATAAAACGTAACTCTCAACTTTTATGTTGTGAATAATTTTTTAAATCTGCAATATGCAACATATTCCTAGGGCACTGAGTCCACTGCCCTGTACTGTGAAAGCTCAGGCAAAGGCGGTATGTGTCTTCCTCACTCATAGCAACCTGTATACTCAGAAGTGCTAACATATACACGGATTCTTCTACCACCAGCTTCATTGCTTTGAACCATAGCCATTTCCTCCTTGGCTTTGTCATAATTACATACATGGCTTTCTCCACTCATTTTCCCAAAGAGCAGTGAGAAATGTATAACTCTAGAGCAACAGAAACATAACCCACTCCTACTTCCTTTTTTGGGGATCTCTTGCTTAGGTCAGGGATAACACTTGCTGGATTAATATTCTGTTGGGAAGAATTACAGAAGTAAATAAATTCAATTTGCAGTAGAACTCTAATTATCAGCCATTACTGGAAATCACAATTAATTCAAACAAAAGGTATGTGCAGTGGCTCTGACATTTAGAGAAGACAAATTATGTCATCTTTCCTTTATTTAGTAAAGGATGCTCTTCTAAGATGTTGCTAATCTCTTTTTCTTTCACTGCATTGACAGTGGAAATCTGACAGAGGCTGCAGCTTCTTTTGGCAAACTTAAGACAGGGAGAAGGAAAAGAGTTAAAGAAAATAAGGGAAAATAAAGAAAATATGGTACAAGGAAACTATGAGCAGGGGAGAGGAAAAAGGAAATAAAAGAAAGAGGTGCATCTGGTAGGAGGGATTGGGTACCACAGTGCTCATCTATTAGATAGAGGCCTTTGGGCCATAGTTACCTGCCACATGTTATATACAGGTAGTGTATAGAACAGGAGAGAAATAGCACAGGTTGTGCCTTGAAAATGAATTGGCTAAGGAGGATTGCCTATCTCACTTAACACATACGTAAAATTTCAAGGCTAGTTGTTACAAATCAGTGTTTTTTTCAGTGTTACACTTCATTATCCCTTTTTAAATAAAACTGAAGGCCGTGATGAAGTGAAAATGAAGCCTGGGTTCACCTGGCACAATACCCTTTTTTCAGCAATTCTATTAACATCACTATAATTGTGCCAAATGCCAGACAGAAGGCATTGTTTTCATTCTGGCTTTACAAAGACTTCAGGGGTGATTCCCTTGCTTCAGTTATTTTTCTGAAGTTTGTAAATAATAGCTACCATTTAATGAGTGTTTATAGTGTTCCAGACATGCTTTACAGTATTTAAATATACCATTTGATGAAAACCTTGCAACAGTTCTGCTCTCACTTTGCAGATGAGGAAGCAGAGGTCAGAAAGCCTAAGAAACCCTCCCAAAGTGTCACAGTAAGAGATGGAGCTGGGTTTTAACTACAAAGCAGTTTATTCAGAGATAATTTTGAGCTCTCAGATATTCCAAAACATTAAGTAAATTAGCATCAGCTAGGGGCAAAAAAACAACAACGAAAAAAAAATGACTTCTTGATTTGGTTCTACTTGCTGCATCTGAAATTAATGCCATTCATCTACAAAAATCAATATGCTTTCTCCCTCCCATGGTTTTTAAAGTGTTGTGTTCCCCCTGGATCTGGCCAAAGCTGAATATTCTTTCAGGAAGCAAACAACTGGTGGAATCTATTCACACTGTCTTGGATAGTTTAGTAACTGTTAAGAATCCACAAGAGCCTCAAACCTGGACAGAATATGAAAGAACATTGTTCCTGGCCCATTCTCTAAAATAAGTCAGAGTATCCCAAGGAAAAATCAGCAAAACTTTCTATTGCCTGTAACAGGTGACATGTGGTATGCTGTTAGGTATGTTCATCTGGACATGGGTTTCATTTTTTGTTGTTCCCCAAAATGAAAGCCAGCAGAAGAAAATTCCTTAAACCAAGTACCCCCATACAACTTTTATGGTGAGATTGGTGAGGAGTGAGTTGCTCTTCTTATTTAATGCTGAGAACTAATACACATAATGGAAACCTGATCCCACAAAATTGTACTTCTGGGACATCATCACCTTTCAGTCTCACAACCTTTAATTACCTATATAATTCATGCCTTTATAATGTAATTATGGGCTAATATCACATTTGCACACAAACTTCACACAGACAGTAAAATGGGCATAAATCAATTATAGCAGCCTGAACAATCAAACACACAGAAGTAGCCACTTATCCATATGTCTGTTTAGAAAAATTTCCCCTTTTTAGTTTCTCCAAGGACTAATAGCCTAAATCAAAAAAAAAAAAAAAAGACCATCCCATCATTTCCATGTCCATTTTTTCCAAGGAGAGCTTCAAATTCAATTTTAGAACTTTTTCTCAATAAAGATTCTCTTAATGGTAGTATTCAAATAAACATAGAAATATTTAATATCAATAACCAATATTTGGTGGGCTTTGTAGTTTGCAAAGCAAATTCATGTATTATTCTTATAACACTCCAAACAATGCTATAAAAGGTCAGGCCATGTGATCACCAATACTTTTCACACACAAAACTGCAAACTGAGAGAGGTGATGATACAGTTAAGATTCAAACCCAGCTTTTCTGAGGCTGAAATGTTCAGCAAAAATCCACTTGACTATGAATCAGTCCATATTCACAGAAATTTTATTAAGCAGAAATCAAGAAAATATTCCAAGGGTAGACTGTAAGTGTTTCCCTAAGGTATTTCCTGTAAATTCAAGCCTAGTACAGCTTACCACCACATAGAAGACAAAGGAGCAAAACCAAACTCAAAATGAAAACCAACAGAGTTATTTTCACTGCCCTCGGTGTATAAAAGGAAAGAGGAGGGAAAAGCTGAAAGGTCAGATAACAAAGAATTTTCTAAATCTGTCACTCAGTAACGTATTGTCAAATTCTTGGTGTTTTTATCCCAGGAAATTTAAATTCTGCATACCGCTATCAAAGGGTTCATACTCCATTCATTCTCTGTCTCTCTCTCTTATTTCTTCTTTCTCTCTCCCTCTCCTCTCTCTAAACCACCTTCTGGAGCACAACGAGAGAATGTCAGGCTTACTGATTACTGCATGTATAATTCAGAAAAGTAGAGGGAACTGTTTCCCAATCTTTGACATTTTCTGTTTTCCTTCCATTTTTACTAATTTTCCAGGGATGATATTGTCTAATGAAGACACGGGGTACCGCAGAGCCAGATCAAGCACAAAGAACATAATGTTTGCCTGGAGAGATACATCTGTACCCACAGAAACCCACCCCTGAGCTTTTTCCTTCTCTGTCTCTGCATTTCAGACTAGAAAACTTTGGTGGGCAGCTGGTAATTCTTTCCAGATCCATATTTAACCTGAAGTCACATTTGCTGACAGAGCTTTGGCATTTATTGCCTCAAAAACAGATCAATATACTCTATATTTTGAAGGGCATCAAAGTCTCTCCATTGGGAGCAGAGAGGCTGTGGGCCAGAGGAGAGCCAGAAGCAATCACATCAAGCCTCTCTGAGCTGCCTCCACCAAACAGAATAGAATTTTTCTGAGGCTTGTGTGGTTTTACTCGCCTGGCAGAGGTTGAGATGGTGCGCTTATGCTGGACACTCAGAAACCCATCAACCTGGGCCAACAAATCACGGCCAAAGCCCAAACTAATCACAGCCTGTGGGTGGGTGGAGCGATCCCCAAAATAGCCCTGTGATTAGATCTCTGGGAGGTTCTGAGGTAGAAACATTTCAGCTGCTGCATCCTCGCTACGGCATCTAGATACCTTCAACACACTGTCAGGCAAGATTTCAGGAGATTCTCCCTTTCCATCGTATTTATTTCTGTAACAACTGAGTCTTTTAAAATAATAAGTAGATACCCTTCTTATCAGAAAAAAAAATAAGATGCCTAAAAATTACCCCTAACTCAATACTCTTTCAAGTAATTGCTATACTTTAAACACCATGTACAAATGAAAAATATCTTGCCTCTGTTTAAATTGAGTCATGGCAAATCAGGGCTGAGATGCTTCCAAGTACTGTTAAGAATGAACTCGAGTTCATTTCAAATAATTATCTCTTTGTGAAACATGAGGATGTTTTGTTAGGGTCTTTGGATCTGTTTCTGAGCTTCATATCACAGAGGCTGGGCCATTCACAACCATGAGTAAAATGACAACATGTGAGTGAGTAAAATGTACAGTCGCACAGTGTTAGGAGCTGAACGGTGTTTCCTAAAAGTCGTATGTTGAAATTGTAACCCCAGCACTTCAGAACATGACTGGTTTTGGAGATAGGGCTTTTAAAGACATAATTACGGTAAAAGGAGGTCATATGGGTGGGCCCTAATCCAATCTGTTGGGTGTCCTTCTACAAGGAGGAGATTAGGACACAGACACAAGTGGAGGAACAACCGTATGAAAACATAGAGAGAAAACCATCCACAAGCCAAGGAGAGAGGCCTCAGAAGAAATAACCCTGCCAATACCTTGACCTGGGACTTCCAGCCTCCAGAACTGTGAGAAAATCAATTTCTGTTGTTTAAACCACTCAGTTTCTGATATTTGTTATGGCAAACACTAGCAAACAAACACATACACACTGCATTTTGGCTCTGTCATTAGAAAAGCTGAAAATTCTGAGTTAATTCTGGAAATTTCTTCAATCGAGAGAGCTGGAAAAATTCCACTAAATTAAATTTCTTTTATAAGTAAAATAAATTTATAGATAAAATAATTTTATAAACTTGCCACATCTCACCTGTCAGAAATGCTCTTGGGTCTACCTTCAGAGACTAGCCAGTACCTTAACTCTGCTCACCACTTCCATTGCTATCACACGAGCCAAAGCCAATATCTCTCACCTGGATTATAGACTCTTTGTGGATCCGCTATAGCCCCCCTAATGTCTATTCAAAACACATGACCTTCTGAAAACATGTTAGATCGTGTTACTCCTCTGTCCAATGCCCTGCAATGCCTCCCTAGTTCCTCCAAGGAAAACCAAGGCCCATATAAATGACTACCATGGCCTACTTGAGTTGATCTCAATTAGACCTCCCCTCCATCCCTCTGATCCAGTATGGTGGATGTCTTCAATCACACCTTTGCTCTAGCACCTCCCTTCTCTGGAAGCCTCTCCTTCAGATACCTGCATAGCTAAATCCCTCACCTTATTCAACTCTTTGCTCAGATTACTCAGTTTCAGTGACAGCTTCCCAGACCAACCTATTGGAAAACCATAACTACGCCCCTCTTCCCTCCCTCATTATCCTACTCTACTGTTTCTTTTTTCTATTGCATTTAGTGTCTTCTGGAAAATTATATAAATTACTCATATATTATTTATTGTTTATCCTATGTCTTTATTTGGTCATCTCAAATCACCTGGAGACATGCTTGACCTCTGGTAGGAGGTCAAATATTTGATTAATAAATGTTGAATGAAAGACCAGTTGGTTTGTGGTACAACTGAAACTAACAAAACATTGTAAATCAACTACAATAAAAAAAATTTTTTTTTAAAGAAAGACCAGTTGAACATGGAAACTAAAATTTTCCCTTTAAGTACTATAACTTTTCAAACTTTCCCCAATTTAGAAACAGTTACCAGTACAATCCATCGTGAACGTTAGGAATTTCCTTTTTCTTACTTGAGGTTCTTACTATTGATTCACTTCTCCAAGAAAATTCCCAAAGGAAGGAAAGAAATTTCAGTCCTTCTCCTTCTACTCCAACCAAGTCATACTTTTGGGAAAGACAAAATGGAAAGTAGGTCCCTAAAACTTGAACTTGAAATTTTTCAATTGCACATGAGTGCTCGCTTATGTGAATGTACTGCTGGAATGGCTAAGAAACTGTGACAAGTCAGGGGAAGCCAGTGAAATATCCAAAATTCAACTGGAGAGCATTTAAAATATTTATCCAAGTCATAAAGTTTTAATACCATGAAAGAATGCAGAATCAAATCAAGATTTAAAAAATCATTTAATAGAAAATACTTAATATCTTGAGATTTTATCAAATAAAATGGTCTTAAGAAACTGAGGGGAAGTATATTTACAGATCTTATGACCCAAAGAAATGTAAACATTCATCAAGTGATCAACCTGGATGGAACCTGAAGATTTCTGTGAATAAAGAGAAGAAGTAGGGAACGTGTATGTAACTTGGAGCCAAAAACATGGGCTTCAGGACTGAAGAGACCTACTGTTTGAAGTTTTAAAGCTCATGACATAACAAATACAACATAGGGCCCCAGAGCCTCTTGTAAGATGGGACGTTTGGCAGATATGAGATTGGAAATATAAATTTCGACAATATGAATTTGAAAATATCAATATTATTATAGAAACATGAACAAAAAGGCATAAAGTAGTAGCCCTCAGACTTGAGAGTGCATCAGAATCACAGGCATGGCTTGCTACAATACCGATTTCTGGGCCCTACCCTCAGCCTCCGATTCGGCAGGTCTTGGGTGCAGCCAGAGAACCTGCTTTGCTAACAAGCGCCCAGGTGATGCTGATGTCACCGGTTCAGGGACCACACTTTGAGAACCACCTGGACTAAGCGGCTCTGCGTTCAAGTAACTTGTAAAATAGAAATAATAAATTGTTTTAAGGTGTGAAGAAAAAGATAGCTTGTCATTAGTACCTATCTGTAAAGGCAGCGTCCCTCCAGAAAGGATGCTATAATTTACCGAGTCCCTTTTGTACATCACCTCCCTTAGGGGCAGGGAGGCATCCGCGGCAGCCTCCTCCCCCTGTCCTATTGCTGAGGCGGCCTCGTCACAGAGCAGCTGCCAAACAGGGCACACGTTAGAAGCAAACAGTGGTGAAAAGGTTCTTAGCTGGCTGCAGACAATCAGCTTCTATTAACAATCCCGGTTTGAGACAAACCATTCAGGTCCTTGCTGGTGGGTGTGAGTGGTGCTGGCCCGGACATAGCCACGCTGGGGATGATCAGAGGCGGAAGAAGCTGGCTTAGGGTCTTAGCAGTGCCGGCTGCTTTGTGTGCGGTCCCTCGGGCCCCTGGGCCTGTGTGGTCGCAGCTAGCCTTCCATCTGTCTGATCCCAGTGCAATTTACAGACAGGGTGATAGGGTAACGTGAAGGCCAGATCTGCATGATCCTTTGCCTTTCTTCTTTTTTTTTTACCAGCTACTGATGGTTGGCAAAGAGATGAAAAGCAAAAAGCCTTAGACCTCCCTTTTCAATCCTCACAGCAATGAATACACAGAAGAAGGTATTTTATGGGAACTACAAATAGCTATCAGATAATTACACACATTTAACTTGAACAGTGAGCCTGCTATATTTACTACGCACCCCCAAGTAGCTGTCCTTTCTATGCTTGTCCTTCACATGTCCTATGTTGCTTTTAATCAAGTTTAGTGTTCAGAGTTCGGGAAGAAAGTAAATATGAGATATTAGAGATTTGTATTATTTTTCTCTAAATAACTTTTCAATTAAAAAAATAGTAATCTAATATATGGAATGGATAAACAACAAGGTCCTACTGTCTAGCACCGAGAACTAGATTCAGTATCCTATGATAAACCATAATGGAAAAGAATATAAAAAACAAAAAAAGAATGTATATATATATGTATAACTGAATCACTTTGCTATGCAGCAGAAATTAGCACAACATTGTAATTCAACTATGCTCCAATTTAAAAAATTGTAATCTAATATTTTGTTTGGTAGCTAATGTTTTGGGGAAGTAAAACAAAAAAGAATATGTTTACCATAAGCCTGGAAAAATAATGAAACATATTATTGTACAATAACATTTCTTTTACAGGTGATCTATCTTCTATGTAAAGTTTGACTTAAGTAATATGTTTTTTTAAGAGGTATATGCCTGGTAATCAAACTTCAAATTAAGCAGAGAATAATGTGTTTCCGGGTCTATAAAAGCTGCTCTCTTAAGTCTTCAAGATAAGCAAGGATTTTCAAAGGAAATATTTATGAAAATAGTTTTCTTTTGAAAGAACCAGTAAAAACAACTAACGAGATTACTGAGGACAGCTCTAATTTTAAATATGCTTTCTTCCTGTCATATTTTTTGTGTGTGTCTTTCATTTGGACAATATGGCATTCTGACAACGGCAGAGGTAAAACTTACCACACTGCATCACAGATCCACTCATCTGACAGCAAAGGACACTGAGGGTGAGAGAGGCTTGAGAGAGATACCCAGTGGGCTTGTGTAATAACCAGAGCTTCTAACTCCTAACTCAGCGTGCCTTCCTGAATTATGAAAGTATTTCCCCATTTCTGAGGAAAGGTCACTCACGAATGTATACATTTGTGAAACCTAACTTTGAATCACCTACTTAGCCAGCCCTTTCCTCATTGAGAGAAAAGTGGGCTGAGCTGGGGTTAAAGTAAGATTTCCACTAGAGTCTGTCTCCACGGTCCCTCGGGCAGAAAAGCCAATATGATTTTACCATTATTTTCTGAGATTTCCAGGTGACAGAAGTACACACCCAGAATCCTCAGTGGGAAGGGGGAAGGGCATACATCCTGCCTTTCTCCTCGAAGCTGGCTTCTCACCTAGGTCTCAGTTGAGAAATTGGGGAGGGTGGAGGTGGTGTGCCTCTCAGTCTATTCCTTCTCACCCCAAATTAGTTAATATTCCAACATGGAGCCAGGATCCTTGGCTCCCAGTGTGGGTCACCTGTCCCTCCTGGGCACTGCCCAAGAACGGAGGCCAGTGTGTGTCATCGCTTACCTGACAATTCTATCAGCTCCATCAGGTCCTCCGTTAAAGACAGCACCTGGTGACCAGAGTCAGAATATATAGACCGTCCCCCTCCTCCCTCCTCGTGTCTTATTTACTTAGCAAATCCTTCTTTCATGTATGTCAGTCCATGATCTCCACGAAGCAGACATGAAGATGAAATTTGATATTTGAGAGGTTAGGATGGGGGTGGAGGGGAAATCCCAGTGAAGGAGCGAGGGGAGGATATGTTACTGACCAGGGTTCTTGGCCTCCTTAATCAATAGAAATTGATCAGATGCCAGACAAGAAATTCAGGCAAGGCTTTACTGGGGTCCCAGCTGCAGCAAGGGGGAGGGAGAACAAACAACATGTTCCATTGCTTGCTCACTGGCTGAGGGAGGGCAAGCTTGTTTCCTATATGGGGTGAGGGTAGGGGTGTGTCCAAGGGTCAAGCCAGAGTGGGTGACTGAGGTGATTTACCCACTCCCTTTGGTGGTGGTGTGTTTAGGGCCATGCTCATTACTCTGCTTTTGCTGCCGACCCCCTGCCTTCGGTTCACTTCAGAAGTGGCAGTTGGGCTTTTTGGTCTCTTTGTATCTTGTTGACCAGAATTTGCCCCAACTGCTCATGCACGCAGTTATTTTTAGTCCCTTATAGTTTCTTTGTATTTTGTTGCTCAAGGAGATGTTTGTCCAGGTGCAAGCACTGCAGCACTGCAGCAAAGGGTCCCAGGTCCCAGACTGTCTCAGAGAGAGAGAGGAGGGATATTCTGGAGACTGTCTTCAGACTGAGCCGCAGTTCTGACACCTGTGAAAGGCAGGAAGGAGGCTCAGCCTGCAGAGGGCTCTGGGAACATCTCGTCCAGGCTGATAGTGAGCCCTGGAGCAGAGCTTGCCCATCAGAGAACCCCGGCCTTTTGCAGCGATGCACTGGCGCTGTAGTATTGCTCGCCAGCCTCCCACCTCGCAGCAGACTTTCTCGAAGGGATTGCGGAGCACCGCACCTCATGGCATCATCCCGCGCATGCATCTGTCAGCTTGATGTTGCGTGAGCTCTGGAATAAAGCTCCCCCACGTGAAAAGGATTCTTTCTGCCTCTCGAGGAGGAAATAGCATGAACCGTGTATGGTGTAGGCACACTGGTGGTACTTTTTAATTTTTTGGCTGAGAAAATGATTCTTGTTACGAAATAAGAAGATCACATTTCATTCACACGATGATTGTATTTTAGGGCTAAGAGGGGGCTTTGGAAACACTTGAGTCAGTTTATACATAAGATCCGATTTTATTTAAACAGGCTTTCTCCCTTACCTCTTAACCCTCATATATGCTAAAGCAGGCTTCCTGATTCTTTTTTCCAGAACTTTCGCCCAGAAACCAGGCATCTAGGTGATATGGTTTGACCGTCCAAATAGATTGCCCAGAGGAATTCCAGGACTACGCTTATTTTGGCACAATTCTAGCAGAGACTCATGTATGGCTTTGACATTCAGTGAGTGGACTGTTCTGGACCTCATCTAAATTCCAAGAAATAATCCTACCTCGTAGAATTCCCCCAAATTGTGCATTTTAATTGAAATCAACTAGGCTTACCCTTTTCCTCTGCTGCAAATGTCCATGACACTGTCCCTTCTCTGCCCCTCCTTTCCACTAAAATCCACCCTCATACTTTTCATGTCTCCACTGCTCTTTTGCAATAGCCTAGAGTGTGTATGTTTTGAGTTCTTTGGTCTTCAAAACTCAGCTGTAGGATTTTTTCAAAGCTCAGCAACCTGATTCAAATTGCCCAGAAAGCTTTGAATAGCAGCATGTTTCCAAGGCACACTAACACCAGATAGGTCCCATACTCCATAATGAATGCTGGAAAGACCATTTTTGCTTTTTTTGGCACAGGATAACTGGAAAAATCAGATCATGTATTTAGTTGGCATCTCATCCAAACACATTTGCTTTCTTAACCTAGAAAAGATATAGGAATATTGCACTAATTGACTTGAAAACTAGAGCGTGTGTTCGTTTCCTATATGAGATAGGCTTCTCAATGTTTATGTAGAACCCAGGACATCTGGTCATAGAATATTAAGTTTCAGGACAAGGACAAGTCATCATAAAAATCTCTTACTCAGGACTCATTTGTTTACTTGTCTGTCTTCGTCTCATATAGTGGCTTAACTTTGGACTTGGCTCTTCTTCCATTGTACTCTCACTTTTCCCTTAAGATGTTTAGGTAGTTTACAAAATACTGAGTACTTTCTAGGTACTAGGTGCTGTATGCTGGATGTGCATACAGTGGTAAGCTGAGATCTTTTGACTTATATACAGCCTAAGTTCCAAGAGAGGAAGGGCTTCCTTTGTTTATTAATGCGCCTTTTGAATCACAGGGGAGAAGTGCTCCTTACAGCCAAAAGACTCACCATCATTTTTCCCAGGAGTGACTGTGGGTTGGAGAGCAACCTACTCAGATACCTAGATAAAAATAGCTATCATTTATTGACAGCTTATTATATTGATAGGCACTGTTCTCATATCTTTATATATTTATATCTGTATAGATAGACAATACCTTAATATCTATGTGCATCTATCTAGATGTATTCATACATCCGTTTATACCTGTATCTATCTATATTTACATATATATAATTGATTCTCATTATTTGTAGCTCTTATATTCTATAAAGTCACCACAAACACTAAATTAGCAAATAATGAACCATTGCTTTTAGGGGAAATACAGGTTTAGCTTCCTGCAAGCACCCCGTCACAACGTTTTCATTATCTCATCAATAGATTATCTTGTTTCTATTTAAAGACACCTTATTTAATACATGTTGGTGATTCATTAATATTCATCTCACAGCCAATGGCACCACAACTCATGACTAAACAAAGCTTATCTACACACTTATTTTCTCCATAAAATACTTCACGGCCTTCTAGCACTTAGGAACGCCAGACCAGAGGGACTTCAGCGCTGCACTGTGGGCCATTCTAACCAGCGAAATCACCAACAAAAAGCACGAAAATGTGAAAAACATGGCACTAAATGTATTCAGAAAAGGACACTTCTTTATATTATGAAAGCTGAAACTAGAAGGCAGAGCATGGCCTCATTCAAGCTCACCGGGAACACGGGCACTGAGCAATTCAAGTGTCGCCTCCCTGTGCGTGTTCACAAATGGCCCCAGAGCGCCATAAATATTGGTTTGGACGTTACAAGTAAAATTTAGCAAGTAGGCAAACTCACAAACAGAGAATCAGCAAATGTTGAGGATTGACTCTGTATGTATATATACACATACATACACATGTATATATGTACATATACATATGTATATATACACATGTATATATACAAACACATGTATACATATGTATATATATACATGTATATATACACATACATATGTGTATATATGTGTGTATGTGTCTGTGTATATATAGAGAGAGAGATTGCTGCTATGAGCACAGCAGCCATCTGTAGCAGATAATAACCTTGTCTTTATTTCATAAATGAAGAAAACTGGGGGATAGAAAAGTTAAGTAGCCAGCTGAAGGTTATAACACTGATAAATTATTTGAACCCAGGGATTCAAACTCCAGAGCCTCTCTTCTTGATACTCAGTAAGTGTTAGTTATTAGTTTTTGTTTTGTTTTTTCCTCTATTTTCAATATATTTTTATTGAGATATAGCAAAAAGCAGAATTACGCACATATCATAAGCAGACAGCTTGATGAATTGTCATAAAATGAAGAAAGCCATGCAACCAGCACTGAGTTTGAGAAACAGATCGGACACCCTTGAAGCTCCTTGGGACCTCTTCCACTCACCAACTCCCGACCCCACTCCAAGAGCAACCACTGTCATGATTTCTTAGTAGTAGCTATGATTTAAAATGTGTAAAACGTGATTCACACCACCTAGATCTTAGTTTCTAATACCATTCTCCAGTGAAAAGAAACAGGGCTCCTTGGAGACATATCTGATTCTAGGACTAAAGCAGGAAACATTCAAGATGAGCCTGGAGCATCTTGTAGTGCCAGAAAGTAAAAAATACTCAAAAACAAAAAAAAGTCCACAATGACAGCCATATCAAAAGGACACAGGAGGGCTTCCCTGGTGGCGCAGTGGTTAAGAATCTGCCTGCCAATGCAGGGGACACGGGTTCGAGCCCTGGTCCGGGAAGATCCCACATGCCACGGAGCAACTGGTCCCGTGAGCCACAACTACTGAGCCTGTGCGTCTGGAGCCTGTGCTCCGCAACGGGAGAGGCCGCGACAGTGATAGGCCCGCGCACCGCGATGAAGAGTGGCCCCCGCTCGCCGCAACTGGAGAAAGCCCTTGCACAGAAATGAAGACCCAACACAGCCATAAATAAATAAATAAATAAATTTATTAAAAAAAAAAAAAAAAAAAAGGACACAGGAGCCAAGGAGCCAACTGAGCAAGCTCCCAGAGGCCAAAGCCTGAACAATTTGAACAAGATAATAAATAATATCTATTGGATTATAACCCAAAGTAGAAAATAAATACACATGAGTTCATGCTGGTATAAATAAATGAATTGAATAAATAAATCAGTGGGGCAGAACAGACAAATCTCTTAGGCAGAAGAATTCCAAACAGTTTATGTAGATAATCAGTCCTCAAGAAGGTGGAAAGTAGCTCTCCACTCCTTAAGTGTGAGCTCTGCATAGCTACTTCCTTCTAAAGAGTATAGTCCTCCAAGGTTGCCCCAGCCCTGAAGGCAGTCTGACCCTTGCTATTCTGCTCTTCGATGACTCCCCCACGCACAGGAAGTATCCTCGTATGCTGAAACACATCAAACTAAGTGTCAAGAGACCTTGAGTAATTGTCTTAATTCCAACACATACGGTTGGGCAAGTCATAAACTTCAAATCCTCAGATCCCTCTTTGCAAAACTTAGGAGAGAATTCCCTTTTGTCCTAATAAATTCGCCAAATTGTGGTTACAAGTACAGGCTCTCTAGACTAAGTTCAAATCCCAACACTGCCACTTACTAGCTGTAGGACCCTAAACAAACAACTTGACTTCCTTCAGCCTTAAAATCCTAATCCCCAAAATAGGGATAATAGCAGTGCCTACATCCTTGAGCTTTTATGAGGATTAAATGGCAAAATATATAAAAATTGTGTAGCACTTGACATTGAAAACAGCCTATACAGGCTAGAGATTAATCATAATAACAACAAGAATATACTTGTCCTTGGAAATAGAGTATATCCCTGGTTCACAGCATCCTCTCCCTCAGACAAGTCTTGATTGAACAGCACAAAGATCTCCTTTCTCTGGATTTCCTCTACTCAAGCTTTTATGGCTCCTCAATCCCCCATGTGTTGGACACATTCTTCCTTAAATATATTGGTACATTTAATTGACCAAGAGTTGAGTTCAACTAGCTTAGGAGTCATTTTGCCCTTAATCAGTATCTTTGCAAATCTCTACTCTGCCCCCTTATAACTCAGTGTCACAGTGTACTCAGAGGGCCTTCGCATTTTTCCTAAACCCACGTTCTTAAGGGACTCCTAGCCTCCAGTTTTGGCCATATGCTCTGACTGGAGAATCTCTGTGGTTTCTTTGAATACACGAAAAATCCTATGATAAGATTTCAGTTATATAATACCAAATATCTACATAGAGATCTTTAACACTTGATCTCTAGAAAGAGATAAATCAGTTGAAAGAAAATGATATATAAGGCTGTTACCACTGCAAATTGAATAAAAATGTTAAGCACACTGATTTTTTTACACACAAAACCAGGCAAAAATGTAATGTCTCATTATGGGCCTTTATTCACTGTGTAATTTCTATATATATATGTCATATATCCTAGAAAAAATTAATTGTAGTTAAAATGACACTAAACCCATATGTACTTTACTTTTACATTAAAATGTTTCTTTATTAAGGAACCAAAGTAAGCTATTCACCCTCTCCAGCTAAGACACAGACAACCTGGGCAGGCAATCATGATTACAATCCTTTAACCTCTGTCTTCTCGCTCATATGAATGCTTGCATGCCAAATTTTCATCAACTGTGTGATTTTACAAACTTTACCAACTAATCTGTTTTCCTATTGGTATTCATTATTAAATGTTTACAATGCACAAAAAAATAAACATCTATGTAACAAACACTAGTAAAAAAAAAAAAAAGGAATGTTGGTAATAAATTGAGCCCCACCCTACGAGCCCCTCCCTACTCAACAAGACTGTGAAATATGCAAAGAGGTTAATATAAATAATATTCAGTAGTTGCAGCACACGGGCCCAGTAGCTGTGGCTTGCGGGCTCTAGAGCACAGGCTCAGTAGTCGTGACGCACGGGCTTAGTTGTTCCGTGGTATGTGGAATCTTCCCGGACCAGGGCTCGAACCCGTGTCCCCTGCATTGGTAGGCAGATTCTTAACCACTGCACCACCAGGGAAGTCCCGATAACATATGTTATTACTTCACAGTTTGTGTATTTATTTCCCAAATTATGACTATGTGGAAAGAGAGCCAGGCCAAGAAAACAATGGGCTTTCAATCCAAAAACCTGGGTTTAAATATCTGCTATTACTTCCTTATCAAACATGAGACTGGGAATGAATCAGGAAAATGCTACAATGAATCAGTTAGCATTAACCGCCAACAGGAGCTTAAGCAAGTCAGACATTTAATTATCTCACATATGATAAAACCTGAGGTTAAGTGGGTTCAAATTTGACGAGGTAACAAAGTGATGTCATCAGAAAGGTACGTTTTTTCCTATCCTTTTTATCTTTTTTCTATCTTCTATCATCCCAAATATGATGTATTTTTGTTCTTAGGCATTTTGTCTCATGGCCCCAATCAAGATGGCTGCCATTGGTCCATCACTTTCTCACATAACCACCTTCAGGGCAAGAAAATAGAGAAGGCTTAGAACCAGAGAGCTCTCCTCTTGCACCTGACCCTTTCATAGAAGAGCAAAATCTTTCCCAGAAGCCCCAAAGTGTAATTCTACTTATGTCTCATTGGCCAGAACACATGGTCTGTCACATGGTTACCTTAACAGCCAGGGTAATCATTTTTCAATCATCCATAATTTTCAGAGAAGAAGAAGAAATGATTCAATTGCTTGTTATTCAAGTAACAGTGCCCATCAAGGATATATCTTGTCATTAATGAAGCCTTGTGTTAATATACACCTATACATGTACACACACAGTCACATATGTTTTGGTCATAAAATAATTGAGGTCCTTGTGCCCTTTTTGCAGCTCAGTGAAACAAAGTAGATATAATTGAAGGAAGATTCCTACCTTCTCAAGGAAAAAAAAAATTTGAGATGATTTAAGATGACTTTAAAAATTAATTTGCCAATAAAAAATTACTCTTAAATATTCCTTAAACTTTGTACACATGCTTAAAAATAATAAAACTGTACATGTGATAATCACAATTTTAATCATACAAGTCTTCACAGAATTTGCAACAATCACTGGGGTTTTACTACACCTGTAATTTTTTAGTTTCATTTTTTAATACATTACATTGTTATTGTTATTTTTTAAATAATTTGTTAGAGGAAATATGTAACCTTTTACAAAAGCAGTTTGGGTTGTAACCTGAACTTTTTCTCTTTTCAACTCTGATTGTTTATTGCTGTGGAGGAGATTAATGCAAAGTATCAAAAAAATAATTACTTTATATGCTCAGTTTCTACTGGGAATGAGGAAAATTCACTTCCTCTTATAAAAGGGAAAAATTATATAACCACAGAGACTGGCCTAAATAATGACTACAGGCCATTTGTAAAGAAATATGAGCCCCAAAAAAAGAAAACAGAAAGAAGGGCAAAGACAAATCTTCAGTGTGTCAAACAGCTAAGAAATATGTGAGAAGAAAACTCAACAACTAAACAAAGTAATTCAGGGACTTTAATGCCATATTGCTTAGGGATCAAAGTCTATGTTTCTAAAATGTGTAACAAATTCTAATAATTCAAGAATAAAAAGTAAATGCAAGTTAGATTAAGCAGGGGTCGTTAATGGCTAAGGATTAGTGATCACTCATAGATACTAACTTATTTACACCTTGTACTACACATTCATCTTTTAAGATGATGTGTTATAATGTCGCTATAAAGAGTTGCTTATTTTGGGGTTGCTATTTAAAGGAAAGATACAAATTAAGTATTTTTTTTTAAATCTTACTAACATTCCACACCTAGTGGAACATGAGCTCCATGAAAAAAGGAGCAGTTTCCAACTTGTTTCCTTTTGTACCTCCTTCATGTGACATACAATAGCACTCAGTAAAGACTGATAAAATGAGCAAATGTTCATGAACTCATGAATACAAAAGGTCAGTGCCCTTAAAAGCAAATGGATGGAAATCAACTTTTTGTGCTAAGATTAGAGATACAGTAGCATGTAAAGGAACACTGCAAATATCTCAGGAGTCCAGGAAAAGTACAAAAAAACATTCGGTAATCAGGATCTGTTTCTCCAGAGAACAGTCCTAAATCTTTATGCCACATTTAGTAACCACTTACCGAGCAACTACTTGCCTGAGACTTAGAATCATTTAGGTGAAAAATTCGGACTCTCTTCCCTTAAACTTTGACATATCTCAACCTTCTCTCAAGAGAAGACAGCTTGGCTTCCCACCCACTTCCGTATACACAAAACCTCAGGGAGAAAGGCTTCCTGCTACTTTCTCATTGCTCCTACAGACCAGAGTTCCCCCACCTGGAAGTAAAAACACCAGTGTTGAAACTTACATTATCTAGCCCTAGCGATCTCTTCCGTCAAATTCCCTGACATTTGTCGAGAATTTGGTTATCTACCCGCTACTTTTTCTTCTCTACCTCTATCCCTAAAAACTCTGTATATGACATCCATGTCTTAAGATAGACGATTGATCTTACACTCTGGTGCTTAATATCCTTGATCTCCTCAATTGCATAGACTTTTCCCTCTAAACCCAACTTAGACACCTCATTCCAGGGCAACTGTAGAGACTTATCCTTTCTCTGAAATCTTTAATTGAACTTTGCCTTCTATTACCACAGACTCCTGTTCTTCATGTCACTCCATGCTTAAACTTCTTCATTATTTTGCCCTAGATTTTAACATCTAAACTCTCACCTTGGCTCATAGAGCCCTCCGCAATCCAACCACTGCCCAACCTGACTCACTTTCTTTCTTAGCACCACAACCAGGATTTCTTTACAGACATCCTGAAAGACGTGTTTTTCCAATGCGGCTTCAGGCTTCTTAAGCGGTGTGTCTTTTGCTCTGCTTTCCCTCCTTTAGTTTACTCCAGTTCAGTTCCTCAAAACTGGTCTTAAAGTATGCATTCCTGTTGAAAGCCTTTCCGTGCCCCATCTGCCCAGTCTAGTTTATTTGCTCTTCCTCCTGGTTTCGAGAACATTCTTTGTACATGTCCAGCATACACTGCCTAAAGCAGGGAGCTCACACTTGTAACTGTGACACCTAAGACAATATTAGGAACCTGGTAGCTAGTTCAAGCCTTGAGGATACTTTCCATAAAATATTGAGAACCAACAGTAGGGAAACTGAAAAATATCAGTAGTTCCAAGTTTAAAATTTTCCAATTATAGCTTTATATTGGTCTGCTAATACTTTCAGGTGTTACCACTCACCTCTAGATAGTGACTGCATTTTTCTTTCTTATCGAAGATAAACACTGTATTGTTAGTACACAAAGATGATGACGATATTTAAGAGTTGAATGGAGGATGATCAAATGAGGTTAGGCTTTCAATTTGAAAGAGAGAAGGGAAAAGGGAAAAAAGTAAGTTTTCCTATAACCCTTAAAGAATCAACAAAGATAATTATGTCTCTTTCTGAAGGGGTGTTCTATAAAATGTGAAGAGACTCACCACTTGGTTAAAATTTTAGTTATCAACTGAATTATTTAAAACAAGAAATTTGAGAATTCCCTGGCGGTCCAGTGGTTAGGGCTCGGAGCTCTCACTGCCGAGGGCCCGGGTTCGATCCCTTGTCAGGGAGCTAAGATTCCTCATGCACCGATGCTGCCAAATTAAAAAAAACACACAAACACAAGAAATTTGAGCTTGGTTCCATTTTCATACAGAAAGCAAATGAGCAAAACAGATCTTTAGAATTATCATACAATAAGAAGAAGAAGAATGCATTAATTTCAAGCAATCAACACATTACTATAATGTTATTAAATAGACATTACACACAAATATGGGTGATAACTGTCATGTAAGCATTTGTAGCTTAAAATAAAATTAGATCTAGTACATACAACACTTAGAGTCTTCTCTATACCAGGTCTTTAAAATCACCACCAGCACCCTAGTGGTCAAAAGATTAGAGTTGAAACTCAATCTGTGCCATTAATTGTGGATTCCCACATTAGTCAATTAACCTCTCTGGGTCTCAAGTTTCCTCATTTGTAAAATGAGAAGAGATTAGATTTTTCAAACACCTTATTAATGGACAGAACTCTCTTCTTTTTCCCAAAGGAAATCTTACTGAGAATCCTCAAAGAAACAATCTAAGACATAACAGCTCTGGTAAAGGCAACATGAAGATTTGGTCTTTCCCTTCTCCCTCTAGGCACACCCCAGAGCTCTGGGACAGGGTGTTGGAAAACTAGCAGCACAAATGACCTTTTGGGTCTTTTGCAACAATTCTGGCAGGTCCTTCGGTGATCTGGTGAGTCTGGTTGAAACCAGGGCAGGTCTGCTAAGCTGAGCGCTCACCTCAGCTCACGTAGAAAATAATACATTTTTCCTATTTCTAACTCTGAAAGTGGAACGGGAGTTTTGTCCTGAAGTGGCCTTGGAAGACTCTGTCCCCACCTCCCTGATTATGGTGTTGACTCCTTGAATGGCATTTCCAGCTGCCTACCTGCCTTGCCCCTCACTTATTCAGTTCCTCCAAAATCGCCCCCTGCTGGCTCTGTCCCCCGAGATCACTTGGCCTCAACTTGCTCCACTCCAGGTGTTGAGGAGTTCTCAACACCAGCAGCAGGCGCTATGATTCAAGAAACCTGGGTTATTGTCACCAGGAACGTCAGA
Source organism: Balaenoptera acutorostrata (assembly GCF_949987535.1). Classification (NCBI taxonomy): domain Eukaryota; kingdom Metazoa; phylum Chordata; class Mammalia; order Artiodactyla; family Balaenopteridae; genus Balaenoptera; species Balaenoptera acutorostrata. The sequence goes on along the minus strand of NC_080065.1, from coordinate 17,967,191 downwards.
TTCCTCGATGAAAATGGAAGGAGCTTTACAACGAATGACTTCATGGCCCTATTATGATCCCAAATCTCTAAATCTCGGTCTTGCTCAATTAAAATGACACAGGGCTTTGCTTTTACTCTCATCCACATTCAGAGATCCACTGCAGATAATACTTAATTTTCTTCACTCTTATCCCTAAAACAAAGTGAGATAGTGCTTTCAAAACTAAATTTGGCTCATTGTAACTCTTTGGGGGGGAAAAAAGAGAGAAAATTTCATTTGGTTGCTTCTATAACTTGTTTCAAAATTCGCCAAAGAATCGCCACAGAACTACTGCAGTTTAAAAAAATCTATTCACCCACAAAATGTCCACAAATTTTTCAGCACCCACAGCCCAATCGGCAGCAGATGCTCCATGGATCACCTATTATTGTCCCACTCTGGGACTCACTTGTAAAACCCTCGAACACGCAAATAAACAACTGTCAGAGAGCAAACACAGAGCTCGCTCCAAGCTCAAGGAATTTGCATTCTCGGGCCTTTATCTGCCCACTGTCTAAATGTTTACCTGTCCCGTCCACGTTTTGCACATCCCAGACATGTGCCTTACACGCCTGAATTTTAAAAGCGAGAAGACAAATAAAGCATTCCGGGGGTCTCCTGGGTGATGGCCATTCAGTCCCTTTGCAATGGGCTTGATCCCCGCCAACTGTCTCTTCCCGCTCCTTCAAAACTATCTGCTGGGGCTCAGTAATCACTCCTTCCAAGGGGACCAGAGATGAGGGGACATTGAATTCCAGATCCTGGACTTTCTGTTCTAATGAGGTTTGTTGGGGCCCATCTAGTCAGTAAACAGCAGGTAGGGAAACAGTGGTTCTGCTTGCTGGGATGATGAAATAACAGACTCTTACTCACCGACTTCCCCTTGCTAAAGTGCTAGCTCACCGCAGGAGTCAGGCAGTGCCCTGTGGGAATGGAGAAAAGGATGGCTTATCAATAATACATGAGCCCAGAAAGCCCTAGAAATGTGTGCTTAAAGCCATCTTGAAATGGGGGAGGATGGAGAGAGGGATAAGTCACGTAAGTGGTGAGGGTATCAGATAAAAGAGCTTTCTCGGAACAGACACACATTCTGCTAAGAATTTCATTACACAAACTGAAGGCAGTCCATCTACCTTCTGGTAGATTTCATACTCAGAAATCCTGAAACAGGAAGAGTAGCAAATATTGCTCTTTCTGTAAAAAGGCAAGGGAAGGGAAATTAAAAAATGAAACAGAAGAACATTGATCAAGTGTGTGTGTGAGTTTTATGTCATCTTTATTTTTACTCCTTTCATTCTTCACCATTTATATCTCACAAACTGCCCCCACTGTGTAGGCACTAATTTCAAGGCAATGATTTTTTCCCTCGAAATTTAATTTTCAATCTTTTTATCTCAATAGTAAAGGACAACATAATTTCCACATTAATTTTTCAACATTTCAAGGAAGAGATGGCTCTAGAGAACACTTTCACGTATCACTGAATTTAACCCTTTCACTCAAACTTTCACTTTTGCATTAAATACCTTACTTATAAATTTCTCTTCCTTCTTTAGTAAAATATACAAGCATAATTCAAACGTTTCCTGATAGCTAAAGATCTTAATTATGAGCAAGTATTTTATCGTGCTATAATATAATCAGCTCCTGATGAGTCAAGGCATATAGGATGGTGAGTTTTCCTCTATGCAGACCTGGCAATAGCCTTCCACCATTCTCACTGCCTGCTATTCACTGATAGCCTGTGTAAATCATCATCTTCATTTTGGGCCAAGCACCATTTCTGTACCTCTCCACCAGGCTGTGCCTCCCTTATTTTATTTTATTTTGCACTGCTTTATTTTACTCTACATCTGCCCTCTTCTCTAAGCTTCTTTCCCTGCCCTTCTCTTCCTTCGGCTCTCAGGCCGGCTCCAGCAGATGGCTGTGCTGCTGGTTCCGCTCTGATAAGCGACAATTTCACCACACTGAGGTGCAGGTATCCCCCAAGGTTTGTCTTATACCACTTCGCTTTTAGGAAAGACCTACATTAGTACCTGTTTTTACTAACCTAAAGAAATCCAAAGAAGATTTTTGATTTTACAAAAAAAAAAAAGCAAAAAAGAAAAGCGAAAAGAGCGTTCAGCGTTAATTTCACAGTGAGCCTTTATAGAGGCAGCTCGGACGCTGAACGGGGAGGGTGGCCCCGCCCAGCTCCTTCCCCCACAACCACACTCCATATCTCAGCATCAAAGCCGCCATAGCTTTGAACTGTGTCTGTGAGCATCTGTGCTTCATCTGGATTTATTTTGTGCATCTGTTAGCAAGATGTGTCCTAAGGTAGTTGCTTCTTCACTTTATACCATTTCAGCTTACGAAAGGCTTCCTAGGAACCTGTGCTTTCAGACTGCGGGGGAAGCCTGTATTTAGGTCCCCACTCCCTTTTTTTTTTTTTTTTTTTTAATTTTATTTATCTTAGCTCATTTTGCTGTCAGAAATGCCTTGTTTGCCTCCCTCAGCACCTCCCAGTTTTAGGTTTGGTGCCATTCTGAGAATGAAAGACTGCCCCAAACACCCTCCAGATCATCCCGACTCTGCAGTAATCTCCAGATAGGAGATAAGGAGTTGCCAGCTGAAGAAATCAGAAATGGTGGCCCTTTTATTAAAAACACCCTCACTATAAAAAGAGATGGAGGGGCTTCCCTGGTGGCGCAGTGGTTAAGAATCCGCCTGCCAAGGCAGAGGACACGGGTTCCAGCCCTGGTCCGGGAAGATCCCACATGCCGCGGAGCAACTAAGCCCGTGCGCCACAGCTACTGAGCCTGCGCTCTAGAGACTGCGAGCCACAGCTACTGAGCCCGCGAGCCACAACTACTGAAGCTCTTGCACCTAGAGCCGGTGCTCTGCAACAAGAGAAGCCACCGCAACGAGAAGCCCACGCACTGCAACGAAGAGTAGCCCCCGCTCGCCACAATTAAAGAAAGCCCGTGTGCAGCAAAGACCCAACGCAGCCAAAACTAAAATAAATAAATAAGTTTATTTTTAAAAAAAAGAAAAAGAGATGGAACAGGCACATTTGGAGATGAATTGGAATTTTTGCTCTAAAAATGAAAAGCCTATTATAAAATATCAGAAGTGAATTCAGCAGCATATATGCTACCCAAGCCTGAAAGTTGCATCTGCTCCTAACTGGTAACCCTCGATTAAACAGTTCATAGAATCCATTGCGCAATGGTCTCTCACTAGCTGTGTTCACCCTCCATAGTTAGGCAGCACCATCTCACCCATGTCTCATATTTCTTCCTTTAAAGGGGGTACATCTGAGCACTCAGGCAGCCTGTTTCACCTTCCACAACCCTCAAGCTACCAGAATTGTACTTGACAACAGTTTGTTGAAAATAAACAAAAATGCCAAGTTTTCATTTGCCTACTCAAATGTCCAAGCTACCTTCCTTGGGAAATGTTAGTTTCAATTACATTTGACTTAAACTTTAGAGTAGGGGAGGGGAGGTGCACCTCTGAATTTTTCCTTCATTTCCACATTTCCGTTCCTTTAAACGCTAAGTAGACATAATGATACTTAGGCAAGCCTAAGAAATACGTTGAACTCTTCTGGAGAAATACTAGTATATAATAATATCTTTCAAGGAGTTAATTTTCAAATCCCTTTAATGAACATAATCACCCGCCACCCTTTTTCTCCACTCCCCAGTCCATCACTTAAGTAATTAATTCTTTCATGGAAAGTGAATATATTCTGGTCCCTAAATGAGTTGGGAACCAATTTTCCTGGCCCACTAGGTGCCAGGCACAGCTGTATGGAGTTATTCACACCTTTGCCCTGCCGAAGCCACAGGTGGGGTGTGGAGCCATGGTTAATGCAGTGATGTCTGGAAGAATGGCGTGTGCTTGATTCTAATAGAAAATGCAGAAAACTTGTCAATTCAAATGCTAGATGAATAACCACATCTTATTCCACCCTGAAAGGTAACAGTGCTTTATCAGGAAAGCAAGCAGCTCACCTTACCTATGACCAAATCACGCACAGCTGAACACCTCAACTGTTGGTTCACCCACCAAGGGGGCAGGACTTTGACTACCAAAACCAGCATTAGCTTGTCATCACAATAGCTGTCAGGATTTGAAGGAGATTTTGGAAGGCAAAGACCTTATATATGGCCAGAAATAATACAAATTTCAATATGAACAATCTTAAATGAACGTTTAGTAGTAGTGTACCGTTGTGAAAGGCTTATAGTAAATGAGAAGTCGCAGATTCCTTCTGGAGTCTACGACCAAGAAAAAGATTTACAACCAACCAAGCTCTGAGCCACAAAAGCTGGGTTGCTCAGTCCAACTTCAATTATTTACTGTATTAGTTTGCTAAGGGTGCTGTAACAAAGTACAAAAAGCTAAGTGGCTGAAACAATTGAAATTTATTGTCTCATAGGTCTGGAGGCTGGAAGTCCAAGATCAAGGGGTTGTCAGGGCTGGTTCCTTCTGGGCTCTGTGAGAATCTATCTGTTCCATGCCTGTCGCCTAACTTCCGGTGCTTTCTTTGGTGGAAATCTTTGGTGTTGTTGGCTTGTAGAAGCATTGCCCTGATCTCTGCCTTAATCTTCATGTGGTATTCTCACAGTGTGTGCATCTGGTAACTAAATTGTCCTTTTTTTGTAAGGACACTAGTGAAATAGATTAGGGCCCACCCTAATAATCTCATCTTACTAATTACATCTGCAAAGACCCTATTTCCAAATAAAGTCACGTTCTGAGGGTTAGGGTTTCAACATATGAATTTTGGAGGGATACAGTTGAACCCTTAACATCTGCTCTATGAATGGATGCTAAGGTCCAAGAGAGGGGGCAGTAATGCACATCATGGTAGAACCTAACCGTCAGCAGGCCACTAGGTGTGTGTATGGAGAGATGCAATGGAAATTGAGACATAAAAATGTGCAACTATGTGGAGTCTGTCATACCCTAACTTTGGTTTAAAGTTAATGAGTTTATTATATTCCGTATTTAGAATTGAGCTTCACTTCATCTGAATACATTCCAAAGAATGTGCAAATCTCCCTCCACTTACTTCCACCATAATCCTGCGTATGTCAATATGGTTTGGTGCTTCAGACAAAAGATTCAAGAGTGTCAATATGGCATTAGACACGCACTCTTTTTTTTTTTTTTGGCTGCTTTGTGTCTTCGTTGCAGTGTCAGGCTTCTCATTGTGGTGGCTTCTCTTGTTGCAGAGCACGGGCTCTAGGCACACAGGCTTCAGTAGTTGTGGCACGTCGGCTCAGTAGTTGTGGCACGCAGGCTGAGTAGTTGTAGCTTGCGGGCTCTAGGTACATGGGCTTCAGTAATGGTGGCATGCGGGCTCAATAGTTGTGGCTCGCGGGCTCTAGAGGGCAGGCTCAGTAGTTGCAGCGCACAGGCTTAGTTGCTCCGCGGCATGTGGGATCTTCCCGGACCAGGGCTTGAACCCGTGTCTCCTGCATTGACAGGTAGATTCTCAACCACTGTGCCACCAGGGAAGCCCACAGACACCCACTCTTTACTCGGGACAGAGACAATAAGAAAGAGCTTGCACTAAGGCCTTTGTACATGGTATTTCCTTTCTTCACACACACAAAATACAGGTCTACTGAGGGTAAAATCCTTAAAGTAAAAACACGATCAAAATATGATTTTGAATTCCAAATAACGTATGTAGATACACACCCTCCTCCAGGAGGTAGAGCATAATCCTTCCACTCTGTTAGATGTGAGCTAGATTTAGCAACTCACTTCCAAAGAAAGGAGAAAATAGTAACTCTACAGCGCAGAAACCTGGTAAGCATGATCTTAACCAAGTGATCAAATTAACTTCACCAACAGTGAGCCACGGACATCATGTAACCCCTGATACTTTGTGATGAGAAGGGCATTTCCTCTCTGGTTTTCTGCCCTTAAATCCATAACCTAGTTTAATCATGAGGAAAACATCAGACAAACCCAAAATTGAGGAATATTCTATAAAATATATGACCAATACTCTCAAAACTATCAAGAAAATGAAAAACAAGAAAATACTTCACAGACATGGGAAACAAACTTATGGTAACCAAAGGGAATAGTGGGGCAAGGGAGGGATGAATTAGGAGTTTGGGATTAACAGATACACACTACTATATATAAAATAGATAACAAACAAGGACCTACTGTATAGCACGGAGAACTATACTCAGTATAGGTCTTGTAACAACCTATAACAGAAAAGAATCTGAAAAATAATATATATATTCTTATATAAATATATATTTATATATATTCTTTATATATATATATATATATATATATATATATATATATATATAAACTGAAAAAAAAAAAGAAAATGCTGAGAAACTATCACAGAACAGAGGAAACGAAGGAGAGAAGACACTAAATGCAATGGGGTATCCTGGATGAGATCCTGGAACACAAAAAGGATATTAAGGAAAAACTGGTGAAATCTAAATATAGTTTGGAGTTTAGTTAATAAGAATGTAGCAGTGTTGGTTACTTAGTTTTGACAAATGCACCACAGTAATGTAAGATAACGATATAAGGGGAAATTTGAAGCCAGGGTAGGGGTATATGAGACTCTCTATGCTCTCTTTGTAACTTTTCTGCCAACCTAAAATTATTCCAAAATAAAAAGTTTATGATAAAAATATACATGTATAGATATATATGTCATTATGAAGCAGAACATCAAGCCTCATTTCCTACAATATTCATGAAGCTAAATATATTGATAAAACCACATTTAAATTCCTGTATATAATACAGAGTCTGAAGTATAATGCTTCAAGTTGGAACAAAAAAGTAACAACATACTGCTACTTGTTTACTTTATTAAGACTTAAAAGTTTTCCTGTGTTCCAAAATGTTAAAGGGTCATAGATCATGTCATGGAGGATTATTCATGACACAAAACATACTGAAACTCCCTGCTCATAAAACTAAGGCTCTTATTCTTGAGATAATTCAAAAGATATCCTCTATCACATGTCAACATCACTCACCCTGAACCAAACAAAAAACATCCCAGTGGGTTTTTAAGTGCAGTTTTCTGCCCTAGATCCTGAGAGAAACTCAGTTGAATGGCTAGTCATTAAAGCTAACTCTGGGAGTGAAGAACCACAGTAGAGTTTACATGTGTTTTTTTCTTGAATCTCTGGTTTGAGAAAATTGAGAAAAATCTCAATTTTCTCATAGTTGTTCAAAATTTAAAGCTCTGGTTGTTTAGATTCAGTAGAACATTTTGTTTACACATATATGAAGAACACTAAATAAAAAGAATTTATTTCAAGGTTCATGGAATTTCAAAAAGAAATAAAGCAGACATCCTCTGTAAAGTTGATGCATCATAAACTAACAGAGCATCGCACTCAGACCAGAGGGGAAAATCCTTTTTATGTTGAAGAAATAAAAAGAAAAAGTGCTTCTATAGAGAATCTACCCTACTGCCTACACCACACAACAAATTTGGAAAAACTTTTAAACTGGCTTCCATGGGCATGTCAGCCTTTCCTAATCCCACAGTCCAATTGCCTATTTTGGACCTTGAAGTTGATTCATTCACCCCAGTCATCAATCACACCTATAACAAAGTAGAAAGAATATTCTCTTCTATGCTCTCACCATCCTTAGATAACTTAAATACCTGAGTAAGGCACTTCTGACCCAGACCACATATAATGCAAGTTATGATTCTAGATGTTCCACCTCCTTTCTAATAAGCATCACTCACATACTTCAAATTCCCCAGGGTATTGTCCATGTTCCTCCCAAATATCATACGGTAAGCAAACATCTGAAAACAAAGTCCTGCTCTATAGCTCCTCATTCGCAGGAGGTCTCCAGTGATACATTCACATGTGTTCCTAAATATTCATCCATGTTACCAAGACCTGCAAAATTCACAGGGTCCAGTTACTACTGTCTTCTATCTCTCCCCTCCAACCATCCAACAAACAATTATTTATTGAGCACCTAATATGTTTGAGATTGTGCCAACATATAAATGCTACCAAATCAAGAAAAAACTGTTGACTTCCTATTTTCAGAGAATTGTGTTTCTTCTCAAAATTCCCTAGGAACCGTGATGGGCAGAATAAAGCCATCGCCCACCCACCCAAAGATGTCCTTGTCCTGATCCTCAGAACCTATAAATGTTTTGGGTTCCATGGTGAGAGGGGATTACTGTTGCAGATGAAATTAAATTTGCTAATCAGTCAAACTTAAGATAAGGAGAATATCCTGAATTATCCAGGAGGGCCCAGTATAATCACAGGCATCCTTAAATGGGGAAGAAGAGGATAGGAGGTCAAAATCAGAGAGATTGCAGTATGAGAAAGACTCAGCTGACCATTGCTGGCTTTGAAGATGGAGGAAGGATCCGTGAGACAAGGAACACAGGCAGTCTCTAGAAGCTGGAAAAGGCCAGAAAACAGATTGTCCCCTAGAGCCTCCAGAAAGGAATGAGCCCTGCCAACACCTTGACCTTAGCCCAGTGAAAATCATTCCAGACTTCTGACCTCCAGAGGTAATAAATGTGTATTGTTTAAGCCACTAAGTTTGCTATAGAAGTGATAGGAACCTAATAGGCACTTAAGTATAATCATTTTAAGGTTCTGTTTTGTTCCGTGAATTTGTCCTCCAGAATTAATCCTTGGATTTTCATCTTGAAGCTTTTCTTCCATGCTGGCAATCTTCTTTAAGTGTCTCAGGTTCTTTGTTAAATGTTCATATTTAGGAATACAACCTGACATTATAAGACATTGTATAGTTCTGTTTCCTCTCACCTGCTTGGCAGTACTGAATCCTAGCTCTGTGCACATGGCCAAGAAGTAGCAATGGAAAAGCCCTCTCTGGAGGGTAAGTGTTCACACTGACCCCCTTGGTGGCAGAATATCTGCAAAAATGGTCACCAACAATCTCTACCATCCATGTTTATGCATGCTGTATGAATGAGTGTTCTCCAGAGAAACAGAAGCAATAGGATATGGAGAGAGAGAGAAAAAAGGATATATTATAAGGAATTGGCTCACATAATTATGGAGGTTGAGAAGTCTCAAGATCAATAGCCAACAGACCCAGGGGAGCTGATGTGCAGTCCAAATCCAAAGGCCTGAGAACCAGGAGAACCAAAGGTGTAAATCCCAGTCCGAAAGCAGGTGAGCTTGAGAATCAAGAAGAGCTAATGTTTCGGTCTGAACTCAAAGGCCAGAAAAGACCAATGTCCCAGCTCAACAGTCAAGCAGGAGGGGTTGCCTATGACTCATCCTTTTTGTTCTATTCAGGCCTTCAACTGATTGGATGAGGCCCACCCACATTAGGGAAGGCCATTTGTTTTACTCAGCGGACCAATTCAAATAATCTTCTCCAGAAACACTCTCACAGACACATCCAGAATAATGTCTGTCCAAATGTCTGGCACCCCGTAGCCCAGTCAAGTTAACACATAAAATTAACTATCACCCATGCCATTTCTCCCATCAAATGGTAGTCTCTTTCTCCCTTCCTTGAACATGGCCTAGCTTTGTGACCTACTATGACAAGTGGAATAGGGTTGAAGTGATGCCGTATGACCTTGCATCTCCCATTCAGCTACACTGATAGAATACTGGTGAAGAAGTTGTAAAACTAGTACATTTATATATTCCTGATAGGATTGCCAATTGATAGGTAATTTGATCATATATGGACACAAGTAACAAAGACACCTAGCTCATCTAAGTTCTGCATTCTCTAGAAATGGACCTAATAAAAAGACTTGGGCCTCTGAGACCTTTTCTCTGTTATGGAATCTTGCCCATTTTGCCAGTGTGGACTGGTCCGTAGCAGCTCCTGGACCAAGCCCGGCCAGGATTAAGGTAGTTCTCTAGGACCTTTTTTCCTAGAGTTAAATCCTGTCTCTCGTTAGTAGAGTTTGGAGAGGCTGTGTTCCCTCTGGAGGGGGGAGGGAATAAAAGCTGACCAGCAAATGAATGAAATGAGGCTGACCGCTGAGCCTTGGAAAGAAATAGTCAGAAAAAGCCCTGGGACATTTAAGTCCCTGGTTTCAGTCTTCCAGATGTGCTTTCCCTTCCTACTGTTACATGCACAATCCTTTGCATCTAAAAAATCCTCCCTTTATTTCTAAGCTAGTCAATGACACTTGAAAACAAATAGGTCCTTTTACATCAAATATCATTAAAAAGAGGTTTACAAATTTTTACCCACTAATTTCCCTTGTAGAATTTTCTCCTAAGAAAACAGTCAAAACCCTGGAAGAATCTATGTGCATAAAAAAACATACATTGCAATATTTGTTTCCTTCGTAATAACATAACAAAAAATAGAGTCTAGATAACCAGTTATATGGAGATTGTTAAATAAATGATATATTTTCATAACCAATGCCATTACGAGTGTCGTGAGTCATTGAGTATGGTGCATATTTACCGTGTTTCCAGATTTTTTGTTATTACAAGCATAAGTAACATTTATAACACTAGGTTTTAAAAAGTCAGGGTAAATTATAAGTACAACATGATTACAACTGTTCTAAAAAATATGCACTGGAAAAAAGTCTAAAAGAAAATAACCAAAATTACAGTGTGAATAATACGTGCTAAATCTTCTGGCACCGTTTTACATTTTTACAGCAAGCAATCATTGGAAAAATGTTAGAAAATTAATAGTTATCCATTGCATAATTGAAGAATATGGCCTTTCTTTCTTTCAACCCTCACAGGCTCAGGAAGTTGAGAGGTTATTTTGGTCATATAGTGGTATAAATATTATATTCTAATTTATTGAATTCTTAATCACCATGTAAAGATGCAAATCATGTTCACTGCTCTTTGGTATTCAGTTAACCTATTTGTGCTTTACAAAACCAGAATGCAAATTGAGATGACTAGAGGCAAGGTTCACGTTATTCCACACCATTACTGTTTCTTAATCATGCAGTTAACCACCTAGGGTGACCAGTTTTTTTATGTCACATAATCATTCCGTTGGGGTAATTACAGATCTCCAGTTTCATTTTTAATCAACTTTTCAATGGAAGCAGAAATTCAGCAACTTAAGCCAGTTTTCTTTTGCCATGTGCTTCCACCACTGAATAAAATCTTCTCTCTGTCCAACAATTATTAATAACTTCCAAATTACTTTTAAAAACTCTTAAGAATTATTTAATATTAGTGCAAACTACTCATCATTGTATTAAAAAAGAAGAATGAAAAAAATGAATCCCCACCCAGTAATTAATACCTGTGGCTCACTCCCCCAGAAAGACAAACAAAGAAAAATGCTACACAACTTTCCAGGAGACTCAAATTACTGCTCTAGAATTATTAAGGTAGTTATTACAGGTTAATTGAGTATCAGTTGATTATACAAAGGAACATTTACTGAGTCTTGTCGGAGTGTAAGGATTAAATTCAGCAAGCAGCCAGCTATTCAGGTAGCAGTCTGCTTTTTTCTTTTTCTTTTTTTTTTTCTTTTTTTACTTCCACCTCAATGTCTAGCTATCCTATGTATGACCCAGTCACTCAAGTCAGTTAATACATACCTATTTAGTGCTTCTTATGTGTCATATACACAGTGGAGATCCAGAGAGGATTTTCCTGCCCAGATGATATTGACTCTCCATCATCCTCTGATGTCTCCATTTGCACTCAGAATCTCGTATAAACTAATATTCACACATTGTTTTTTGATGGAGCCTGTGGCACCTGCTATAGGCCCAGGCCCCTGGACAAATCAGAAACATGTTTGTAGACTTAGCACCTGGGAAATACTTCTGAGTTCTTTGGGAAGCTTTTTCTTTAATAAAGGGCTAAAATTTAAAACTATTAGAGCCTTGAGCTACACAATGCTATATTCACCCAGAGTCAGGCTGCCCGTAGGAAGCAAAGCTGAAAGTGACTAGCATAGGGACAGCTTCCAAGAGTACCAGCTCTTTCCTCCCATTCTTCTGTCAGGTCAATATTATGTTAAGTCATCAAGAAAATCTTCCATCTTCTAAAATAATCAATCTTTTTCTCTCCCAAGGAAAAGGTTTGGACCTAATCAATTCCTCATCTATGGCAACTAGCTTGGGGTAAGGTTGAAAGACTCAAATTGAGAGCAAATAAGGAGAAATTTATATATAACTAACGGCCAAAGTATTCATAGAAAAATGCATACTGAGATATCTAACTTTGTATTTATCAAATATGATGAAAAGGTTTTAACTCAGAGAACAAACATGTTTTTATGTTCTGTAAGCTGCGTAGTCTGTTACTCTGCCTATGAAACAATGGAAACATGAAGCTATCACTGCCACCACAAGTAAAGAATGAACCTCAGAATTACACCAATGGAGCCCAGACATGGAGACACATGGTCCTAATGACAACATTTCCACTCCTGATCCATTCTACAAGAAAATGAAAAAAAGTGAAAGCAAGACAGAAGTCAAACATACAGATGACCAACAGGCACATGAAAGATGCTCAACATCACTAATTATCAGAGAAATGCAAATCAAAAGTGCAATGAGGTATCACCTCACATCGGTCAGAATGGCCACCATTAAAAAGGTCTATAAATAATAATTCTGGAGACGGTGTGGAGAAAAAGGAACTCTTCTACACTGTTGGTGGGAATGTAAATTGGTGCAGCCACTATGGAGAACAGTATGGAGGTTCCTTAAAATACTAAAAAGAGAGTTACCATATGATCCAGTAATCCCATCTCTGGGCATATATCTGGAAAAGACAAAAACTCTAATTCAAAAAGATACATGCAACCCAGTGTTCATAGCAGCACTATTTACAATAGCTAAGACACGGAAGCAACCTAAATGCCCGTCGACAGATGAATAGATAAAGAAGATGTGGTATATATATACAATGGAATATTACTCTTCTATAAAAAAGAATGGAATAATGCCATTTGCAACAATATGGATGGACCTAGAGGTTATCATACTAAGTCAGACAGAAAAAGACAAATATCATATGATATCACTTATATGTGGAATATAAAAATGATACAAATGAATTTATTTACAAAACAGAAATAGACACACAGACATAGAAAACAAATTAATGGTTATTAAAGGGGAAAGGAAGGAGGGGTACATTAGGAGTTTGGGATTAAGAGACATACACTACTATATATAAAAAAACAAGAACCTACTCTATGGGACAGGGAACTATATTCAATATCTTGTGATATCCTATAATGGAAAAGACCTGAAAAAGAATATACATACATATATATATACTTATATATCTGAATCACCTTGCTGTACACCTGAAATTAACAAAACATTGTCAATCAACTATATTTCAATTAAAAAATAAACGACAGGGCTTCCCTGGTGGCACAGTGGTTAAGAATCCGCCTGCCAATGCAGGGGACACGGGTTCGAGCCCTGGTCCGGGAAGATCCCACATGCTGCGGAGCTACTAAGTCTGTGCACCACAACTACTGAGTCTGTGCTCTAGAGCCTGTATGCCACAACTACTGAAGCCCGTGTGCCTAGAGCCCGTGCTCCGCAACAAGAGAAGCCATCGCAATGAGAAGCCCGTGCACTGCAATGAAGAGTAGCCCCCGCTCACGGCAACTAGAGAAAGCCCGTGTGCAGCAACAAGACCCAATGCAGCCAAAATAAATAAATAAATAAATAAATAAATAAATTTATAAAAAAATAAAAAATAAACGACAGAAATCACAGTCTTTTATAACCTAATTGTGGAAGTGACAACCCATCACTTTTTTTAAAAGGTTTTTTTCATTATTATTATTATTTTTAATTAATTAGTTTATTTATTAATTTATTTATTTATTTTTGGCTGCCTTGGGTCTTCATTGCTGCACGCGGGTTTTCTCTAGTTGTGGTGAGGGGGAGCTATTCTTCGTTGCAGTGCACGGGCTTCTCATTTTGGTGGCTTCTCTTGTTGCAGAGCACGGGCTCTAGGCACATGGGCTTCATTAGTTGTGGCTCACAGGCTCTAGAGCGCAGGCTCAGTAGTTGTGGCACACGGGCTTAGTTGCTCCACAGCATGTGGGATCTTCCCAGACCAGGGCTTGAACCCATGTCCCCTGCCTTGGGAGGCAGATTCTTAACCATTGCACCACCAGGGAAGTCCCACAACCCATCACTTTTGCCATAGTCTACTCATTAGAAGCAAATCACTAAATCCAGTGAACACTCTAAGTGAGGAGCTTGCACAAGGGCACATGATGGGTCTCACTGGGGGCCAATTCAGAAGCTACCTACGTAGAACAAAGAAGCATACTGAGCTCACATGAGATGATTTGTCTTGCAGGAAGAGGAACATTTCCTCCACCATAACTGAGTAGGAGAGAAAGATATAGGTACAGGTGGGGGTAGATTATTAAAATTGGTGGTAACAAGTTGCAGGATTAGGTCCGATAGCATTTTTTTTCAAATCTCCATGAAGAATGATGCAAAGTCATCTGATGAAGGAGAAGATGTGGTGGCTTGAGTGCAAGAGGAAGGTGTGAAAGGACAACCTCAGCAAATGGATAACAGCTACTAAAGAAACACAGTAGAACTACCAGGTAATGCCAACCAAAAGTTTAAAATAACTTGAAGTTAAAAAAATAGCTCAATTGTGCAATTTTCTCCACCACATTTCAGCTGCCAGTGTACTTACTAGCTTAGAGAAAGTAGCAAGAGGTGTACGCCAGCTCTGGGGTAGAAAAAAACGTTTCAGCCATGTATGAGTGCAGCCAAGAAATAACAGTGTGAATTATACTCATTTATATTTCTCTCCATCTGATTCTTCAAACCCACCCTGCCCAGCAGGTATCTTTCTACTGAGCAGGCCAACAAGTTAAATAGCCTGGTGTGTGAGCTGTTGATACAGCTCTCTTGGACCTGTAGTTCACGCTAATTCCCTGGTTTTATTCCTCCCTGCACCGTATATAGCTGCTCAGTGGGCAAAACTCTCCAGGACTTCAAAGGAGATCTGTAACATGAAAAAGACCCAGGGGCTCTGTCTGCGCATTGCAGATAAATATTGGTGATAATGACCTTCAAAATGCCATTAAATCTTCCACCCTAAAACTGACTGTTTAAATCTAGCTAACATCTCTGATAGGAAACATATACCATTTACGAAACGTGTACTCCTGTACACTATTAAGATGCCCAGAAGTTTGTTGGTTAGTTGTTTAGCTAGCTGGTTGGTTAGTTAGCTGGTTGGTTGAGTTTAAATACATAGAAAAAAAAACAAACCACAGAAATGTAGCAAAAACAGCACCACTCCCCAACCAAATGCATATTTGTATTGGTTATCTTGGGTTTGGCCATAATAAAATAGCATAGGTGGGTGGCTTCAACATCAGACATTTGTTTCTCATAGTTCTGGAGGTTGGAAGTCCAAGATCAGGGTGCCAGCCTGGTCACGTTCTGGTGAGTGTCATCTTCCTGATTTTCAGACGGCTGCCTTCTTACTGTGTCCTCACATGGCAGGGAAAGAGGCTCTCTGGTGTCTTAAAAGGGCACTAATTTTATTGGATCAAAGCCCCACCTTTATGACCTCATTTAACCTTAATTACTTCCTTAATCCAAATACAGTCACACTGGGGGTTAGGGATTCAAAATATGGATTTGAGGGGCACAGAAACATTCAGTCCATAACAACATTCCTGCTGAGATGACCAGCTCATCCCAGTTTGTCTAGGTCTTTGCTGGTTTTAGCACTGAAAATCCTGGGAAGCCCCTCAGTCCTGGAATTAATTACCTAACTAACCTGCAGACACTCTCAGGAGTGGCCCAGGAGCAAGGCTGTACCTGGGAATATTCCTAGGGCTGATCTTGTTGTAACATCTTCTGATTCTCAGCCCAGCCCAAACCATAGCTCTTGCTCAACAACCCTGGCCCCTTATGCAAAGCTGACAGGACTTTCTAGAAAGACATGCTCTCTCAGCTTATCACTGTATTCACTTCAGAGGTAATCAAATTCATCAAAAAAGATTTATTGCATGCTTATCATCTGTACAGTATGGTACCAGACATGGCTGAGGACAGTGAAGTATAAAAGAGTATTCCTGTCCTCAAGGAGCTTTTTTGTGAATACAACAAAACTTTGTGGGATAAAAAGGTCAAACAATAATAAAACTAATATGACAGAACAAGCATTAAAAAAAAAATCACAGAACAGAATATGATTAATTGCAAGCATGCCCTTGGAAAATTAGTGACTTTTAGAGTCAGGAAGTTTGGGGGTATTTTGGTTTTGTTTTCTACTAAACAAAGGTAACATTTTTAGTGACTGCTCCCATTGGTTGAACAAAGCATAGGAGAGAGATGGGTGTCACTTTACACAACTTTTCAAGCTTGAAAATTGTGGACACAAGCTTTCCAACAAGGCACAACAGGTCCCAATGTCATCGTTGCTGCATACTATCTGTTGGGAAACTTGTCAAAACATCCTTTCCCTCAGCAGAAAAATCAGGATAATCTAATTCCATCTCAAAGAGGATTCCATGAAATGAGGTTCAGAATTACTTAACACGTGACCTAGCATATGTCAGGCACTCAATAAATAGTTGCTGTTATGATTTGTGTAATTATTAATATGATGCTGGCACATGTTATATCCTCTTCTCTCCACATTTCACGATTGCTTTAATCTGGAAAGTCTGATGCAATTTAAATTTTATATTAAGTCACAAATGATGTTTCATTGTCCTTTAAAAGGAGCAGAGGAGTTTTGCGTGTTTATGTCTGAATGCATTTTCATTCAAAACACTCTTCCTGTTGAAATGGCCAAGGTAAGGTCATGTGTAATGCAAAAATTAGTGCGGTCAGCTATGCATTTAAAATTAATTTATGTTTAGGAACTTGTCTTACCCCTTGGCTATCGCATTAGTTACCTACTGCTGCATAACAAATTACTCCCATAATGTACCAACTTAAAACAACACACATTTATTATCTCACAGCTTCTGTGGGCCGGGATCCGGGCATGACTTTACTGCATCCACTCACCTCAGGGTTTCTAATGGGCTGCAGTTAAGGTGTGCTCTGGGCTATGGCTCAAACGGGGAAAAAACCTGCTTCCAAGCTCGTGGGATAGGTTCCAGGACTTGGTTCCCCACAGGCAGTTGAACTTAGGATCCCACTTTCTAACTGCTGTTGGCTGTAGGCACCCTCCAATCCTTGTCACGTTGGCCTGTCCATCATGGCAGCTTGCTTCAATCACCATGTTCAAGCCAAGAAGGCGATGAAGAGAGTCTACTAGCAACGTGGAAGTCACAACCCTTTGTAAATTAACCCTTTGTAACCTAATCCTGGAGGAGGCATCCCCAGACCTTTGCCATAGTTTGTTCGTTGGAAGCAAGTCACTAGGTTCAGACATGCTGGAGGGAAGAGAGTAACACAAGGCCATGGACCACGAGGCAGTGATGATCATGTGCCCGCTGAGAAGCCAGCCTGCCACAACTGCCTCTTACAGGCTCTCAGTCATGGCTGGACTACAATAAATCTGAGTAACACAAATAACAGTGAATAGCAAATTGATACAACAAAATGCAGGGAAACAACAGAGACAGAGTCACATGCCTTTTTCTTGAGCTAGCTGCCCCATTGATGCACGGTGTTCATCAGAACTAGACCACTTTGGTGCACCCTACAACACAATAGTTTCTGTTATATGTATTTTTGCAATATTTTTTCAAAATTATTATTATGTAATACTTTCTAGTGTAATTTGAGTAAAGTTGAGTTTTGCTTGAACTGAATCTTAATAATTTGAGGAGTATCACCATCAGTGTTAGAAGAACCCATGATCAAGACAGAACTTCCTAAAAAAAAAAAAAAAAAAAGACAGAACCTCCTAGAAACTGCTGGAAACTTGCCCCAAGTCACAGAAAGCAAATCAAAATATTTGGGGCCAAGTGACTTAACCACTGAATCTCAGTTTCCTTCCAAAACTGTAAATGCTATTCCAGATCATCTATCCAGTTCCTTTTAACTCCAAAATGGCCCCAAGATTTTACAACCAACTGTTGGTCAAAATATTGCTGTGTGCTAAGGAGTCTTTCCCAAACTTCCAGAGCCACCCACCAAAGAAGATACAGCCCTGGGAGTGAGACTAGAGGGCCATTTGAACTTCCGGGTTTTCACAAGCTTCATCTTCAGAGCAGAGCTCTCCCTCATTTTGCCACCCAGAAAGCTCATGAAAATTATCAAAGCTTTTCAGAGGTTGAATGAGCATCTGGCAGCAACAGGACCACATCAAACACTAAGAAAGACCCAAGTGCGGGAGGGAGCCAGGGAAAGGGCCTGAAGATATTTCCAAGTGGGAACTGGTGCTGACCCTGGCTCTCTCCCAAGAGGACCTGCACACTGGCATTAGCTGTAGTGGGTGCACAGTGGGTCCTTGCTGACTGAACAAATAAGAACACATATTTGGTGTATGCTGGACATTAGATCTGTTGTCTTTCAGGTGTATATTCACAAGTAACCAAATATGTAAGAGGAACAAATATCCATTGACATACGTCAATGTTCATTGACTCAGTCAACTCAGAAATGCCACGCAAACCTATAAGAGAAAGGAAGAACTGTCTTTAGTAAATGGACTGGTGAAGGTGGAATTAGAACACAAGAAGTAAGGTGAATAAGAAATTTAACGTTGTTGGGCTGTGACCTCTAGAATAGGGGCAGTGACAACCTTAGCGCTTGACGTTTCTTGACTAAAACTCACTTTCCCTAGATAGTGCTTAGATGGGTAATACCCTGTCTGCCTTGTGATTCCCCTTTTATCCAGGCTTTCAAGTGCATTGAGCCTCCCTGCAGAAAGATGATGTAACACAGCTAAGGAAAGAATGTTTTCACTGGGTTAGAGAGTCCTAAGAGCCATGTTGTCTCTTTTAAGAATCTTTTGTATAGGATTATTCTAATGCTACATCAGCTGATTTCAAAGTGTAACTCTCACTGGGAAATCTTTTTTCCCAAATGCCAGGTAAACAGGAAACAACGGTCCCCAAGTACTAACAGTAATACTGACAACTCAGCAACCGCAGCGAGCTGAACTCTGGAGCAGGTCTGCATTCTTCCAGGAGACACACAACTAAAAAAACAGCAATCAAAGCACAGAGACCCTGTAATATGTCCCTTCTACCAGCTCTTAGAACACATCATTGATAAATTGCTCCATTTGTCAAGGAAAAGAGGTCAAGATCGTGATCTTCAAGCATATACGTATAGATACTCAAAATGTCATGATTTGTGTGGTCACATGACAAAACGATCCCTTATTTGAGTTCTCTCTATAATGACAAAAATACAAAAATGGGAGAAATTTTCCTATCCAATTTAATTACATCTATATGATTACTTATATGCACATGAGCAATAAAAGCTAATGTAAAGTGGATATTGTAACGAAATTTCCATAGTATGTCTTTTTTTTTTTTTCTACAAAGCTATATAAAAATGCGTCTTGCCCTATTGTTGGGACCATTCAGAAGCCTGGGGACAATTACACAGAGTGTATTGGAGTCACCACACAAATCTCCTAATGGCAGCCTGGCCCCGAGCCAAGCTTTAAGTCAAGCCTCAGGGAATTCAAATTTAAAAGTCAGCAGCATTAGAGGTAGTGATTGAGTTTGGAGAAGAGATCGCCTTTCGTGATTTATTACAGCCAGCGCTTTCAGTACATTTAAAAGATGATCTGGTTTAGTAGCATCTTCAAGGGAGCGGTACTGCACAAAATGAGAAACATCTGAACCGGGAGTTACCAGAAAGGAGAGACTTGATTACAGCTTGAATTATGTGGAAGGCACATCCTTTTTCTTAGAAATAAATCTTCAAATGCCCCAGTATCTACAAAGAGAAGCTACATTTTCAACCTCCAATATCTAACTTGTAACGGATGGGTCTGTTAGGGCCAAGTATTTTTATTTTTATTTTCTTTTTCTTTGTCTTTTTATTAACATCTTTATTGGAGTATAATTGCTTTACAATGATGAGTTAGTTTGTGCTTTATAACAAAGTGAATCAGCTATACATATACATATATCCCCATATCTCTTCCCTCTTGCGTCTCCCTCCCACCCTCCCTATCCCACCCCTCTAGGTGGTCACAAAGCACCGAGCTGATCTCCCTGTGCTATGTGGCTGCTTCCCACTAGTGATCTATTTTATATTTGGTAGTGTATGTATGTCCATGCCACTCTCTCACTTTGTCCCAGCTTACCCTTCCCCCTCCCCATATCCTCAAGTACATTCTCTACATCTGCATCTTTATTCCTGTGCTGCCCCTAGGTTCTTCAGAACCTTTTTTTTTTTTTTTTTTAGATTCCATATATATGTGTTAGCATACGGCATTTGTTTTTCTCTTTCTGACTTCACTCTGTATGACAGTCTCTAGATCCATCCACCTCACTACAAATAACTCAATTTCGTTTCTTTTTATGGCTGAGTAATATACCATTGTATGTATGTGCCACAACTTCTTTATCCATTCATCTGTCGATGGACACTTAGGTTGTTTCCATGTCCTGGCTATTGTATATAGAGCTGCAATGAACATTGTGGTACATGACGCTTTTTGAATTATTGTTTTCTCAGGGTATATGCCCAGTAGTGGGATTGCTGGGTCGTATGGTAGTTCTATTTGTAGTTTTTTAAGGAGCCTCCATATTGTTCTCCATAGTGGCTGTATCAATTTACATTTCCACCAACAGTGCAAGAGGGTTCCCTTTTCTCCACACCCTCTCCAGCATTTATTGTTTGTAGATTTTTTGATGATGGCCATTCTGACTGGTGTGAGGTGATACCTCATTGTAGTTTTGATTTGCATTTCTCTAATGATTAGTGATGTTGAGCATCCTTTCATGTGTTTGTTGGCAATCTGTATATCTTCTTTGGAGAAATGTCTGTTTAGGTCTTTTGCCCATTTTTGGATTGGGTTGGTTCTTCTTTGATATTGAGCTGCATGAGCTGCTTGTAAATTTTGGAGATTAATCCCTTTGTCAGTTGCTTCATTTGCAAATATTTTCTCCCATTCTGAGGGTTGTCTTTTCATCATGTTTATGGTTTCCTTTGCTGTGCAAAAGCTTTTAAGTTTCATTAGGTCCCATTTGTTTATTTTTGCTTTTATTTCCATTTCTCTAGGAGGTGGGTCAAAAAGGATCTTGCTGTGATTTATGTCATAAAGTGTTCTGCTTATGTTTTCCTCTAAGACTTTTATAGTGTTTGACCTTACATTTAGGTCTTTAATCCATTTTGAGATTATTTTTGTGTATGGTGTTAAGGAGTGTTCTAATATCATTCTTTTACATGTAGCTGTCCAGTTTTCCCAGCACCACTTATTGAAGAGGCTGTCTTTTCTCCATTGTATATTCTTACCTCCTTTATCAAAAATAAGGTGACTATATGTGCGTGGGTTTATCTCTGGGTTTTCTATCCTGTCCATTGATCTATATTTCTGTTTTTGTGCCAGTATCATACTGTCTTGATTACTGTAGCTTTGTAGTATAGTCTGAAGTCTGGGAGCATGTTTCCTCCAGCTCCATATTTCTTTCTCAAGATTGTTTTGGCTATTCAGGGTCTTTGTGTTTCCATACAAATTGTGAAATTTTTTGTTGTAGTTCTATGAAAAATGTCATTAGTAATTTAACAGGGATTGCACTGAATCTGTAGATTGCTATGGGTAGTATAGGCATTTTCACTATGTTGATTCTTCCAGTCCAAGACCATGGGATATCTCTCCATCTGTTTGTATCATCTGTAATTTCTTTCATCAGTGTCATATTTTACTGCATACAGTTCTTTTGTCTCCTTAGGTAAGTTTATTCCCAGGTATTTTATTCTTTTTGTTGCAATGGCAAATGGGAGAGTTTCCTTAATTTCTCTTTCCAATTTTTCATCATTAGTGTATAGGAATGCAAGAGATTTCTGTGCATTAATTTTGTATCCTGCTACTTTACCAAATTCATTGATTAGCTCTTGTAGTTTTCTGGTAGCCTCTTTAGGCTTCTCTATGTATAGTATCATGTCATCTGCAAACAGCAACAGCTTTACTTCTTGTTTTCCGATTTGGATTCCTTTTATTTCTTTTTCTTCTCTGATTGCTGTGGCTAAAACTTCCAAAACTAGGTTGAATAACAGTGGTGAGATTGGGCAACCTTGTCTTGTTCCTGATCTTAGAGGAAATGGTTTCAGTTTTTCACCATTGAGAACGATGTTGGCTGTGGGTTTATCATATATGGCCTTTATTATGTTGAGGTAAGTTCCCTCTATGCCTACTTTCTGGAGGGTTTTTATCATAAGTGGGTGTTGCATTTTGTCAAAAGCTTTCTCTGCATCTATTGAGATGATCATATGGTCTTTCTCCTTCAATTTGTTAGTATGGTTTATCACATTGATTGATTTGCATATATTGAAGAATCCTTGCATTCCTGGGATAAACCCCACTTGATCATGGTGTATGATCCTTTTAATGTGCTGTTGGATTCTGTTTGCTAGTACTGTGTGGAGGATTCTTGCATTTATGTTCAACAGTGATACTGGCCTGTACTTTTTTTCTTTGTGACATCTGTGTCTGGTTTTGGTATCAGGGTGATGGTGGCCTCGTAGAATGAGTTTGGGAGTGTTCCTCCCTCTGCTATATTTTGGAAGAGTTTGAGAAGGATAGGTGTTAGCTCTTCTCTAAAACTTTGATAGAATTCACATGTGAAGCAATCTGTTCCTGAGCTTTTGTTTGTTGGAAGATTTTTCATCACAGTCTCAATTTTAGTGCTTGTGATTGGTCTCTTCATATTTTCTATTTCTTCCTGGTTCAGTCTCGGAAGGTTACTCTTTCTTAAGAATTTGTCCATTCTTTGAGGTTGTTCATTTTATTGGCATATTGTTCCTTGTAGTTATCTCTCATGATCCTTTGTATTTCTGCAGTGTCAGTTGTTACTTCTCCTTTTTCATTTCTAATTCTATTGATTTGAGTTTTCTCCCTTTTTTTCTTGATGAGTCTGGCTAATGGTTTATCAATTTTGTTTATCTTTGCAAAGAACCAGCTTTTAGTTTTATTGATCTTTGCTATCGTTTCCTTCATTTCTTCTTCATTTATTTCTGATCTGATCTTTATGATTTCTTTCCTTCTGCTAACTTTGGGGTTTTTTTGTTCTTCTTTCTCTAATTGGTTAGGTGTAAGGTTAGATTGTTTATTTGAGATGTTTCTTGTTTCTTGAGGTAGGATTGTATTGCTATAAACTTCCCTCCTAAAACTGCTTTTGCTGCATCCCATAGGTTTTGGGTTGTCATGTTTTCACTGTTATTTGTTTGTAGGTATTTTTTGATTTCCTCTTTGATTTCTTCAGTGATCTCTTGGTTATTTAGTAGTGTATTGTTTAGCATCCAAGGGTTTGTATTTTTTACAGATTTTTCCCTGTAATTGATATCTAGTCTCATAGCGTTGTGGTTGGAAAAGATACTTGGTACAATTTCAATTTTCTTAAATTTACCAAGGCTTGATTTGTGACCCAAGATATGATCTATCCTGGAGAATGTTCCGTGAGCTCTTGAGAAGAAAGGCATTCTGTTGGTTTTGGATGGAATGTCCTGTAAATATCAATTAAGTCCATCTTGCTTAATGTGTCATTTAAAGCTTGTGTTTCCTTATTTATTTTCATTTTGGATGATCTGTCCATTGATGAAAGTGGGGTGTTAAAGTCCCCTATTCTGACTGTGTCACTGTCAATTTCCACTTTTATGGCTGTTAGCATTTGCCTTATGTATTGAGGTGCTCCTATGTTGGGTGCATAAATATTTACAATTGTTATACCTTCTTCTTGGATTGATCCCTTGATCATTATGTAGTGTCCTTCTTTGTCTGTTGTAATAGTCTTTATTTTAAAGCCTTTTTGTCTGATATGAGAATTGCTACTCTAGCTTTCTGTTGATTTCCATTTGCAAAGAATATCTTTTTCCATCCCCTCACTTTCAGTGTGTATGTGTCCCTAGGTCTGAAGTGGGTCTCTTGTAGACAGCATATATATGGGTCTTATTTTTGTATCCATTCAGCCAGTCTATGTCTTTTTGTGGGAGTATTTAGTCCATTTACATTTAAGGTAGTTATTGATATGTATGTTCCTATTACCATTTTCTTAATTGTTTTGGGTTTGTTATTGTAGGTATTTTCCTTATCTTATGTTTCCTGCCTAGAGAAGTTCCTTTAGCATTTATTGTAAAGCTAGTTTGGTAGTGCTGATTCTCTTAGCTTTTGCTTGTCTGTAAAGGTTTTAATTTCTCTGTTGAATCTTAATGAGATCCTTGCTGGGTAGGGTAATCTTGGTTGTAGGTTTTTCCCTTTCATCACTTTAAATATGTCCTGCCACTCCCTTCTGACTTGCAGTTTCTGCTGAAAGATCAGGTGTTAATCTTATGGGGATTCCCTTGTATGTTAACTGTTGTTTTTCCCTTGCTGCTTTTAATATTTTTTCTTTGTATTTAATTTTTGATAGTTTGATTAATATGTTTCTTAATGTGTTTCTCTGTGGATTTATCCTGTATGGGACTCTCTGCACTTCCTGGACTTGATTGACTATTTCCTTTCCCATATTAGGGAAGTTTTCAACTATAATCTCTTCAAATATTTTCTCAGTCCCTTTCTTTTTCTCTTCTTCTTCTGGGACCCCTATAATTCAAATGTTGGTGTGTTTAATGTTGTCCCAGAGGTCTCTGAGACTGTCCTCAATTCTTTTCATTCTTTTTTCTTTATTCTGCTGTGCAGTAGTTATTTCCACTATTTTATCTTCCAGGTCACTTATCCGTTCTTCTGCCTCAGTTATTCTGCTATGGATCCCTTCTAGAGAATTTTTAATTTCATCTATTGTGTTGTGCATCATTGTTTGTTTGCTCTTTAGTTGTTCTAGGTCCTTGTTAAACGTTTCTTATATTTTATCCATTCTATTTCCAAGGTTTTGGATCATCTTTACTATCATTATTCTGAATTCTTTTTCAGGTAGACTGCCTAGTTCCTCTTCATTTGTTTGGTCTGGTGGGTTTTTGCCTTGTACCTTCATCTGCTGTGCATTTCTCTATGTTCTCATTTTGCTTAACTTGCTGTGTTTGGGGTTTCCTTTTTGCAGGCTGCAGGTTTGTGGTTCCTGTTGTTTTTGGTGTCTGCCCCCAGTGGCTCAGTTTGTTTCAGTGGGTTGTGTAAGCTTCCTCATGGAGGGGACTGGTGCCTGTGTTCTAGTGGATGAGGCTGGATCTTGTCTTTCTGGTGGGCAGGACCGTGTCTGGTGGTGTGTTTTTGGGTGTCTGTGACCTCATTATGATTTTAGGCAGCCTCTCTGCTAATGAGTGAGTTTGTGCTCCTGTCTTGCTAGTTGATTGGCATAGGGTGTCCAGCACTGTAGCTTGCTGGTCATTGAGTGGAGCTGGGTTTTAGCATTCAGATGGAGTTCTCTGGTAGAGCTTTCGCAGTTTGATATTACATGGAGCTGGGAGGTCTCTGGTGGACCAATGTCCTGAACTTGGCTCTCCCACCTCAGAGGCTCAGGCCTGACACCCGGCCAGAGGACCAAGACCCTGTCAGCCACATGGCTCAGGAGAAAAGGAAGAAAGAAAGAAAGAAAGAAAGAAAGAAAGAAAGAAAGAAAGAAAGAAAGAAAGAAAGAGTTATTAAAATAAAAAATAAAAAAATTATTAAAAATGAAAAATTAAAAGTAATAAAAAAGGAAAGAAAGAAGAGAGCAACCAAACCAAAACACAAATCCACCAATGATAACAAGCGCTAAAAACTATACTAAGAAAAAAAAAAAAAAGACAGACAGAACCCTAGGACAAATTGTAAAAGCAAAGCTCTAAAGACAAAATCACACAAAGAAGCATACACATACACACTCACAAAAAGAGAAAAAGGAAAAATATATATATATCTGTATATATTTTTAAAAAAAACAGAAACGGAAGAGAGCAACCAAATCAATAAACAAATCTACCAATGATAATAAACTCTAAATACTAAATTAAGAGAAACATAAATCCAGAAACAAATTAGCTGCACAAAGCAAACCCCAAGTCTACAGTTGCTCCCAAAGTCCACCGCCTCATTTTGGGATGATTCGTTGTCTATTCAGGTATTCCACAGATGCAGGTACATCAAGTTGATGGTGGAGATTTAATCCGCTGCTCCTGAGGCTGCTGGGAGAGATTTCCCTTTCTCTTCTTTGTTCGCACACCTCCTGGGGTTCAGCTTTGGATTTGGCCCTGCCTCTGCGTGTAGGTCGCCTGAGGGCGTCTGTTCCCGCCCAGACAGGACGGAGCAGCTGCTTCGGGGGCTCTGGCTCACTCAGGCCGGGTGGAGGGAGGGTACGGATGCGGGGCGAGACTGCAGCAGCAGAGGCTGATGTGACGTTGCACCAGCCGGAGGCGCGCCGTGCGTTCTCCCAGGGAAGTTGTCCCTGGATCCCGGGAGCCTGGCAGTGGTGGGCTGCACAGGCTCCCGGGAGGGGCGGTGTGGATAGTGACCTGTGCTTGCACACAGGCTTCTTGGTGGAGGCGGCAGCAGCCTTAGTGTCCTATGCCTGTCTCTGGGGTCCGCGCTGATAGCCGCGGCTTGCGCTCATCTCTGGAGCTTGTTTAGGCGGCGCTCTGAAACCCTTCTCCTCACGCACCCAGAAACAATGGTCTCTTGCCTCTTCGGCAGCTCTGGACATTTTCCCGGACTCCCTCCGGGCTAGCTGTGGCGCACTAGCCCCCTTCAGGCTGTGTTCACGCCACCAACCCCAGTCCTCTCCCTGCGATCCGACCGAAGCCAGAGCCTCAGCTCCCAGCCCCCGCCCGCCCCGGCGGGTGAGCAGACAAGCCTCTCGGGCTGGTGAGTGCTACTCAGCGCCGATCCTCTGTGCGGGAGTCTCTCCGCTTTGCCCTCCGAACCCCTGTGGCTGCGCTCTCCTCTGTGGCTCCGAAGCTTCCCCCCTCTGCCACCCGCAGTCTCCGCCCGCAAAGGGGCTTCCTAGTGTGTAGAAACCTTTCCTCCTTCACGGCTCCCTCCCACTGGTGCAGGTCCCGTCCCTATTCTTTTGTCTCTGTTTTTTCTGTTTTCTTTTGCCCTACCCAGGTACGTGGGGAGTTTCTTGCCTTTTGGGAGGTCTGAGGTCTTCTGCCAGCGTTCAAGTAAGTGTTCTGTAGGAGTTGTTCCACGTGTAGATGTATTTCTGATGTATTTGTGGGAAGGAAGGTGATCTCCACGTCTTACTCCTCCACCATCTTGAAGGTCTCCCCCCGTCCAAGTATTTTTAAATGACTAAAAAGACATTAGTTCCCTAAATGAAAAGTAAACATTTAGTATCAAAAATAAACATATGAGTTAAAATATTAATCTTGCTTGTGTTTATAATCTATGAGACGCTGTACTTAATCTTTCTCCTCTCTGTAACCCAGGAGAATTTTCACTAAGACTTATGACCTTAGGGATTCTCACTGGTTTTCCTCAATGTATACTTTTCATGTCTTCTATCTCAGCTGGAGATAAATGAGTGAATTAGTAAATCTTTTCAAAATATTTATGTTCTTTAACACTCAATTAAGATTTAGAGAAAATATAGGAGCTACAGTTCTATTAAGAGCAAAGTAGTTTAGAAAAAATATTATTTCTGTAAAACTTAATCTATCTATAGATGTATTTTCCATACTAATATATTTGGTAGGAAAAAAAAAATAACGCCATGAACTTCAAGTCCATTTCCCACTAGTGTCTTCATTTTTATATTTTATTACATTCTGCAGTGGTTCTGCAACCAGCTATATCAAGAGTTTTTAAGAGGAATGTAAACAAGGACTTTGCAGTGACTTGGCTAAAACACATGATATAACTGGGAGCAAAAATCTCTACTGAGCTATCCCAAGATGAATGGTTGAGCTACATTCCAAATCTCTGCCAAGTTCCTTCTGGCAAGCACATCAGGAGATGAAATCTCCCCACCAGAAGGGAACCAGGAAGAGATTCATCTATCTTTAGGAAAACATCAACTCCATCCGCATAATAAACTAAATGGTATTGTTATCATCTTGTGTATATATGTAATGAGAACATGTTGAGATATTAACCAAGTTTATTTTTTCTGTGAGCTGTGACCTTGTAGCCCTCCCCCGAACTCAGGCTATGATACTGCTTCCAGAAAGGAATAACTCAAAGGGACACAAGGGTCAACTTCACTCATTTATTCATCCATTATTTTGTTCAACAAATTTTTTTTGAGCACCTTCTATGTGCAAGACACTGTCCTAAGTGCTGAAAATAATCTTTGTCTCCATAGACCTTTATATTCTAGGGGAGGGAAGTCAATGAACAAACAATTGTTTTTTGTTCTGTTTTTTAAGGAGCAACTGATGAAAATGCTGTGAACAATAAAAACAGTTGGTGGGATAAAGAAGGACAGAAGGACGGGAGGAAGGCTCAGCTTCTGAGCTTCGGAAGCCTTGGTCCAGGTATGAAAAAATTTAGAAGCAATAGTCAGCCAGATGCTATTTTTTCTGTCCACTAGCTGAGATGCAGTTTTCTCAGGCAAGATGAGGGAGAAAGAAAGATTTCAGAGGAGATACAGAGAACTCGAAGCTGGTGGGTACCTGAGACCCCACTGTCCTTCCTGTCTCCCAAAGGACACATAGGCTTGGGACTTTGACCCCCTTCATGGAAGCGTCCAGATAGGTCCTAGGAAAGCACAGTCCCTCAGATTTGAATGACTTGTGTCAGCACAGTGAGGGTGTAGCAAAATAGGATTGTTACTCAGATAGGAGGTAGGTCCAGCCACCTGCTGGAGGAGGGGGAGGGTTTTTCTATAGGCCATGCTCACCAAGGATTTGGACTAAGAGCCAGAGGATCCAGAAGAAAGGTGATCTGAATAAATCAATGCACAAAAAGCAGGCAGGAATGAGCGTCCCCAGCAGAGGGTGATGTGAATTGATGATGGAGACAGCCAGACCCCCTTTGACCCCCCACCGGGGAGAGACATGTCCTAAAGCTCCTTGGAAATGAGGCTGGACCCCATACAAACTGTGGGAGGTAAGGAGGAGGGTTGCTAAATTAACTTAAAGGTTTTGCTGCCTGGTAGAATGAAGGCTTGTAATAAGAATTAAATTCCATTATAGAAAAATAAATTAAGTTACATTTCCTGCACTCAGGAATCTGTGGCTTTTGATTTGAACCCATGAGGTTTTACGTTATTAAAAACAAGAAAACAAGAAAACAAACAGATGGTCAAATCTATTCCCAAATCCAAGTGCAGATAATACAAAAGTGAGAAAGGAGAAGAGCTAGAGAATTGGACAGGGAGACTCTGCAACAGAGCATCGCTTCACTCCCTGCAACAAAACCTGCCCCGAGGTCGGAGCTCGCACATCAGTTCCCTTCATTCAGGGAGTTGGGAGGTGGAGGCTCAGCCCACATTTTGCAGCTGCAAACTGATTGAATAGCCCTTTTCTAAACTAAGTCAAATTCGACCATCTGCTCACCTGAAATGCCTACGGTTCCAGGTAACAAGGTTCATCAGGCTTCTCTAAGAACGGATTATTATGATCAGAAAAAATATGATCTGTATTCTATTAAGCCCGTGACGTGTCTGTCAGCATACCAAGCGTTGCATAGAGTCAAGCTTAGGAGGCAGGAGGTAAACAAATAGTATGTGTGTTACGTCATGTAACCATTCATGTAAAATGTATATCAGATGCTTGTGCTCTCCACCAGAAAATAACAATATTAATAAATAAAATAATAACATTATTATTTAAAATAACATAATAATAATATTTTTAAATAATAAATTTTTATTAAAAAGAAAAAGCTACGGTAAAGATTTTTTTAATCTGAGATCAAGGGCAAGGTTTTTGTTTCTGAGTCCCAGAGTGGTGAGGCAGTGCTTCTAACTCCTTCATTTTTAGTCCTAACATTCTGTTGTGAATCCTTGGCACAGAGAATGGTTCAGAAGAAAGGGGTAACATGGGGTAAAGAATGAGGGCAACAACCTACTATATAGCACAGGGAACTCTACTCAATGCTCTGTGGTGACCTAAATGGGACGGAAATCCAAAAAAGGGGATATATGTATACGTATGGCTGATCCACTTTGCTGTACAGTATAAAGTAATACAATGTTGTAAAGCAACTATACTCCAATAAAATTTTTTTTAAAAAAAGAATGAGGGCAACAGTGATGCCAAGGTCAAGCTTAATAAACTAACAGGCAGGACCAAATGTCTGGGGATAGACTGTCAGCCGACTACGCCAGCCAGCTCTCTCCCAGACACAGGTATGAGCCTCTGCCTGTGAGCCTTCAGCCCCATCATGCTGCATCCACACACAGGTTCCCATTCAGTAACCCCCAAGGTCCCTCCCGTTCTCAAATTTAAATAGATTGGTGCAGAGCCCAGAGGGTCCTGGGATTCACAAAGCCCCAGACAAGACTGTGGGTTGACTCACAGTGAAGAATATATTGATACATCAGTGAAAAGAGTGAAGTCCTCCAAATCCTAATAGAATCAACTACTATGAGAATCGTTACAGGTCAACAGTTTGGGGGGAAGAATTTCAAATCAGCAGGCTTCTTACCTACAGGCAAAATTTCATTAAAAATTAGCTGTGAACAGAGTAAGCCCAATATTTGATTCACATAAAAATCTCCATAGTAAGGATGCAACATGATGCTCGGCACCATTTCACAATTTGGTGGGGGATGGGAGCAGGGCAACTACTCAACTCCTGCTATCCTCACCCTCAAAAAAATTGCTTCTATACTCAGCAGGAAATTGAGGCAATTTGTCTTTACTAGGTAAACAATACTGTGATCCTCTATCACCACCATCATCATGTCTATTTCACTTCCTTCACCATGTTTATTTCACTTCCTTCCCACCAGTCAGAGAAAAAGGCACATCTCTTCAGGGCACTTGTGCATCTCGTCCTTTCCATGGCCCCCTTCTCCAGGGCCTTGGTCCATCAGTGCTCCCTTCTCTCATCTGTATCTTCCGTCTCTTCATCTTTACTAGCTCTTTTCCATCATCATCTAAGAGTTCAAGGTCCTCCATTCTGTGGAAAAAAAGAATTCATGAAAACAACTTTAAACATACGACTAAACAAAAACCAGAGAAATAATTGGAAAGAAAAGTGAGTCTATTCTATAATGTCTCCAGCAGCAACTATGAAAGTTGTTAGCAAGTGGTTAGACCTTCCAACTTTTGATTACATACCACATTTTAGGTTGAGGTACAAAATTCTTTTATTGTTAGTTTAAATGGTTGCAAAGGATAGAATTCCTGGAATCATATTTAAATTGTGATATTTTAAAACAAAACTGCTGATTTAAATATCAGAGCAATTTGATGTTTCCCATCACTTATTTTCAAAATACGGGAATAAGCTCTTTTGTAAAAGTCACAAATTGTACATTATTCCCTTTCTCCTTGAAATCATGTTTTTATTTCATTTTCCCATACAGTTTACCACAAGATGGTATATATTTCTGTCTGAATGTCTTTTATTGCTCACTCAACCATTAACAATCAAACGTGTAGATAATTTTAGATTTATATAGTGTTTAACCCATTGTGCTCATATAGTTCTGAGTTAAAATTTGAGGGATGGGGCTTCCCTGGTGGCGCAGTGGTTGAGAATCTGCCTGCCAATGCAGGGGACACGGGTTCGAGTCCTGGTCTGGGAAGATCCCACATGCCGCGGAGCAACTAGGCCCATGAGCCACAACTACTGAGCCTGCGCGTCTGGAGCCTGTGCTCCGCAACAAGAGAGGCCGCGATAGTGAGAGGCCCACGCACCGCAATGAAGAGTGGCCCCCACTTGCTGCAACTAGAGAAAGCCCACGCACAGAAACGAAGACCCAACACAGCCAAAAATAAAAATAATTAAATAAATAATAAATAAAAATTAAAAAAAAAAAATTTGAGGGATGAATGTTTCAGGTTCAATAATATTATTATTAGTCCACGACTGATCAAACAACATAATAAGATTGATCATTAATATGCAATGAAAAGCAAAATTCGGGGGAAAGACATCTCTTCATAAAGTAGATAGGCGAGGTTCTGGTGCCTGGATTAAAAGAAACTTCTCTGACACCAATATAGTATTTTGAGTTGTCATATTGCTTGGCCTTACTGAAGTTTTTTCATCATGAACAAGGTCACATAATTAGAATTATCATCTGATAGAGACAGGCTGTTCTTTTTTATTTTTCCTTTTTTTTCCCAGCTTTATTGAGATTGACAGTTGACACATAACATTGTGGAAGTTTAAGGTGTACCATGTGTTGATTCGATACATTTATATGTTGCAAAATGATCACCACCAACCAAGCTATTCTTTATAAAGCAGCAAAAAGGAGGTGTGAAAGGAGAGGTGGGAGAGGGCTGGGCACCTTCAAGAACATGTGCAGAGGCAGATCATTTTCCTAGAAGAAGAATATTTAAAGTTGAGGGTCTAGAATCTGAATCCATTAAAAAGCCTCCAGGATTCCATCCAAGCCTTGTAAAGCCGGCTCTTACCACACGAGGCAGGCACACCCCAGCTTGAACATCACTAGGTGAGGTTATGGCTTCTCCATTGCCCGAATGACCCTCCTTCTGCTATTTTCCTTTGATGCTTCCTTTGCTAGGCTCTGTGGAAAGGGGAAATAATATACAGCAAAAACACAAATGTTTTCCACCATTAGTGCAAATGGAATAAATTATACCGGTCAGGCTGTATAACATTTGGCATGACATTTTCCCAGTGTTCATCCCACAATTTGAGATCTTAAGAGAAGTGATATTTAAAAGGTCACGTCTTTAGTTCATTCACAGGCACACCCCCCCTCCAGTGTTACTGGGAGCACACCTGCATGTAACTATTAAGGTTCTGATGGCAAAAGTGTCTGCTGCAAATGGAGGACCATTCTTTGGGGGCAGGAAAAGCAGGCCAATGGAAGCATCATTTGAGGTCACTGTAACATTGTTTATAATTACAAGGGACAAATGCAGAGATATGACTGCTCGCTCACAATACAGGGAGCAATGAAAACATGTAGAGGCAAGAATTTTGATTAAAGATTACAGTAAAACATCTCAAATGGTCTCCTTCCTCTACAGGGATATAGGACAGGGGCCAAGAACACATGGTGGGCCATTGCTGCAATTTAGAAAAACCTTGTGAAGGGTTATAATCTGGGGCAAGTTGTCTCAGTCTAAACCTGCAGGTAAATCATGCTCTCTTTTGTTTCACATGGAGATACTAGGAGCAATTGGAAATTAACACTTTGAGTTCTTTTCCAAACATCTGTTCAGGAGCCATTTGGGAATCTTCTTCAATTCAGATTACTGGGCCCAACCAGTTGTGTGAGTGTGTGTGTGTGTGTGTGTGTGTGTGTGTGTGTGTGTTCTTTTTCAGATTCTTTTCCATTATAGTTTATTATAAGATACTGAATATAGTTCCCTTGCTATACAGTAGGTCTTTGTTGTTTATATATTTTATATATAGTAGTGTATATCTGCTATTCCCAAAACCCTTAATTTATCAGCTATGTATATTTATATTATATATATTATATATATGTATATTTATATTAAAAACTGAATCACTTTGCTGTACACCTGGAACTAACACAACATTGTAAATCAACTGTACTTCAATTAAAAACAATTTTTTTAAGCAATTCAGGCTTTGAGGACCAATGACTTAGAAAGTCAGGCTTACAAAAGAAAATGTAAACCTACAAGATTTCTAGCTCAGGAGTCCTAAACATTTTATTGTGCTACTGTACTGACTTTTATCTTATATGCATGTTCATTGTGCTACTAATATTTTAACAACAAAAAAGTAGAAAAATATAAAGAATGAGATTTTTTAAAGGTAAATCCTAATATTTTCTTCCCACACTCAAATCGATCATCTGACCAAGCGTGGTCAAAGGAGAGGGGAAATTTTTAAATGGAGGTCATCGTTTATACTTCCACTTAGCTTCTCTGGACTTTAATATTTCAGTCGTTTTCACAGCTTTCTTAGATGTCTGGATAGACTTTCAACTCATTTTGAAAAAAATATTACTGAAAATGTGGAAGAGCTATCCTTTTAGGAATTGCTGGGAAGGCAGACTTTTGTGGATTACTTAAAAGAAAGATACTGGATTGAGATCCTGATCGTTATAGGTCAGGCTAACACTTTCGAGATGTTAAAAGATTTTTTCTTCCCCTCCAGTGTTTTTCCCTTTTCTTTCCAAAACTCTCAGCAGGTTGCTCCACCCCAGGCCATTTCAAACGGAGTTCTGTTTGCATGAGCTCAGAAGCTCAGAGCTTTTGGTTTCCTAAAGCCTGATTTCCAAATGGAAGCAAACGCCCTTCAGAATTGATGCTAAAGGCAGTGTAAACTGACAGAAGGAAATCCCTGGCAGAAACACGCCTGAAGAAGAAGGCTTTCTCTCCAAAGACCAGAAAACAATTCTTCTAGGCTAGGGAAGTGAGGGGACATAAATAAAAAGAGAGTTGGGGATCCCTGGTGAAAGGGCCAGACACAGAGAGGCCAGGTGAGCAGGAGGAAGGGATGCAAGGGGCTTTGCTTGACCCACAGAAGTTTTAGGAGAGCCTAGTGATCCCCTTCTGTAGACCCTACAGCCATCACTCGCTAAACATCATCCGCATCCAAGGACAGTGCCACCCTCATCCTGCGACAACCTCGCTCACCAGCAGCCCGTCCACCTCTGATGGTCACGCAGCAGGAGGAATACCCCATCCTCCCATAAAACGTTGCTCACGCTCTGTTTGTTCAGCCAAAAATAGAGACTACCCCTGAGATCAGCATATTGATTGTATAGAAGCTGCTCCAAGACCCCTGGAACTGAGACAGGTTGGAAACACTGCAGGCTTCTGCAAACACACATATGCCCCACACAGTCTTCATTCCTTTTCTTCTGCGGTGGGCAGGAAATTGCCAGTCAGTTTCTAAATATATCAGCTAACACTTCTAGCTCTCCCCCTTCTTGCAGGTATGTCCTCACTGCCACCAGAAAAATGCTGGAGAGAGAATGAAATCATGTACAGTGATCTAAACAGGCTTTGGAAACCATGAAATTCAAACTATGACATAGGTCATCATTCAATAAGCTAAGACACCAAGACAATTCGGTGACACATAAGCAAGAAAGCTGGAGTTACCCATTGTGATGGTTCATTTTATACATCAATTTGGAGGGTGTTTTTGGAAGACATCAACATTTAAATGGATGAACTTTGGGTAAAGCACATTACCCTCCATAGCGTGGGTGAGCCTAATCCAATCACCTGAAGGTCAAATGGAACAAAAGAGTGGCCTCCCTGGGCAGAAGCAAATTCTCCAGCCGACTGTCTTCTGACTGGCCCTGCACCGTTGGTTTTCCTGGATCTTGAGCCTGCCAGCCCACAATGGAGATTTTGGACTTCCCAGCCTCCATAAGTGCATGAACCTGTTCCTTATAATAAATCTCTTTGGATAGATAGATAGGTAACATATAATATCTGTATATATGTTATTAAATGGTAACACAATATGTATAACATAATATTATATGATAACATAATTTATAGAACATGTGTTATTATATCGGTTCTGTTTCTCTGGGGAACCCTCACTAATACACCCATATTTTCTTTTTCTGCATTCCCCACAACCAAGTTTATGAATGCTACCTCTGATACTGGAGTATAATAAAAAATATATTTATTTTGTCTTTGCCCCCATTTCTAGCACAGATTTCCTAAAACACTTGAAATTTCCTGAGGAATAGTGTTTTTTGTTATTCATAACGAGCCCTTTCAACAATACCTGGGTTTATGCTAATGAGGTGACTGGTGGCAGGAACCCTACACAGCTTCAGGATGAGGGCTGGTCACCAGAGGAACCAAGCATGTGATCAGAGGGTTGGAACTTTCTCACCACTCCCACCTCTGGGGAAAAAAATGAGGCTGGAGATTGAGTTCAATCACCAATGGCCAATGATTTAATCAATCATGTCTATGCAATGCAACTTGGATTAACACTCTGAAACAATGAAGCTGCGGAAGCTTCTGGGTTGGTGAATGCATCCACATGCCAGGAGGATGGTGCATCCCAACTCCGAAGGAACAGAGGCTCCTGCGCTTGGGACCCTTCCAGACCTCACCCTATGTACCTCTTCCTCTGACTGTTCACTGTCTCCCTTGTAATAACTGTAATCCTAAGTATAGCTCTTTCCTGAGTTCTGTCATTCTAGCAAATTATTGAACCTGAAGAGGGCATTGTGGGAACCCTCAAATTTGTACTCAGCTGGGCATAAATGCAGGTAGTCTGGAGACCCCAGTTGATGCTGGTGTCTAAAATGGAAGTAGTCATATTGGAACTAAGCCCTGTGCTAATTCTGGGTAGTGTCAGAACTGAACTGAATTGTTGGACAGCCAATTGGTGTTGAAGAGTTGCTGTTGTTAGAAAAAAACCCACACAATTTCATATCCCAATTCCAGCATCATTTTCCATCTCCACCACTGCCATCCTAGTCCAATCCATCTTCATCTCTCTCCTGGATTTCCCTATGTCATAGGCTCCTCACTAGCCTTTTTGCTTCCTCTGTTGGTCCTACAATACAGTTAACACTCAACCAGTAGAATGGGTTTCTAAAAACATAAATCACATGTCATTCCTTGCTTAAAATCATCCATTGGCTTCCTATCACACTTAGAATAAAACCCCGTCACCTTATTCTGACTTTCAAGGCCCTTTTTGATCTGGCCCCTGTCTACTTATCAAGCCTTATCACATAGCACACCCCCTTGCTCATTAAGTACTTTCCATGTGGCCTTCTTTCTGGTTTTCTGTTTATTAAATCCACCAATCCTTTTCTTGCCTTGGGGCTTTTGTACTTATCTCTTCCTTGGCCCGACATGTTCCACCCTCTTCTAAACAGACCAATCTGAGCAATTATTCAGAATTCATCTCAGGGATGCCTTCCTGGAAGACCCAAACAGGGCTAGAGTTTCACCATCACAACAGGCTATTCTAATTCTCTGCATTCCTTATCAGCATCTGACACATTTCGTGTTTATTTATCTGTTTATTGTCTGACTACACCCACTAGAATGTTAGCTCCATGAGAAATGGGACCTTGTCTGTCTCATCCATCACTCCATCCCCGGGTGTCCAAAACAGAATCTGACCAACTTGGCCAATTGATGAATATTTGAAGATGGAACAGTTGAAGAAAACCATCACCTGGGAGGTAAAAGACCAGCAGCTTCCAGATGGCTGATTAATTTACCAGAGAACAGCAGAGACCATGATTACTCTCAGCTAATTCTGTGCTATATCGTCTGACTGGTGATACGGACTCATGGTGGGAACGAAACTATTTCAAGGATTTGCCCCATGAAAAGGGCGTTTATTAGAGCATCAGCAAATACAAATAACTCCTCAAAAAACCAAACAGGAGGGCCAGCACCAAACAAGGTTCTGGCAAGTTTCCCTGCTCTGTGCAGGGCTTTCACTGCCATTCCCTTGAAAACCATTCATTCTGCAAGGCAGTCCGCCTCCTGTCTCCTTGGGCACTAATTGCTCTGCTTGATTAGGCAGTTTAGGAAAACGCACCACTCTCGACACGGCTAAGGAAAGGGAGAGAGGGGATCTGGCTTTTCAAAAGTACAATGCGTTCTGATAAAAGAAAACACAGAAAATCATTCCCAGAGGGGAGAATGCTTCTAAAGGGAACTGAGCGCCTCATCTAAGACCAGAAAGGGGTTTCAGCCCTCTGGCCTCTGTCTTCTCCAGGAAGCCTAGAATCCCACAGTTCCAGTGGGAAATGGAGAATTTTGGCATTTCCTGAATCTGGCATTTGAAAGGGTGAAGGCTTTTCCTAAAGAGACAGACTCTGTCTGCCATACACTGGGTCTGCTTGCTATTCAAAAGCAAAGATACAACTTTGTGCATATTGAAAGTTAAAAGTGTGATTTCCAACAGACTCACAGACTTAGAAAACAAACTTACGGTTACCAAAGGAGAAAGGGGGAGGGGGATAAA
Source organism: Balaenoptera acutorostrata (assembly GCF_949987535.1). Classification (NCBI taxonomy): domain Eukaryota; kingdom Metazoa; phylum Chordata; class Mammalia; order Artiodactyla; family Balaenopteridae; genus Balaenoptera; species Balaenoptera acutorostrata. The sequence goes on along the minus strand of NC_080065.1, from coordinate 17,929,140 downwards.
TTAAGAGGTTGGGATGAACACATACACACTACTACATGTAACATCGATAATCAACAAGGACCTACTGTATAGCACAGGGAACTCTACTCAATAATCTGTAATAACCTATATGGGAAAAGAACCTGAAAACGAATAGATATATGCATATGTATAACTAAAATCACTTTGCTGTACACCTGAAACTACTAACACAACATTGTAAATCAAATAGACTCCAATGTAAAATTTAAAAATTGTTTTAAGTTTAAAAAAAATAAAAGTATTGTTTCCATATAAATATGGCCAGCAGCTAATGCCAACAGTTAATGCTGCATGTTTCATTTCTGCAATGAAATATATCTCACAAGGGACATTTCAAATTTCCAAAGGGAAATCCATGTACAGTGTGAAGTTAAATCCCTTAAAATGGCTATAGCCTTCTATCCAGGAATTCCACAACCAGAAATTCATCCTGAAGGGAAATAATAAGGAATGCAGACAAGGATTTATTCTCAAGAGTGTTCAAAATCCTAAACACTATAAACAACAGCAATGTCCATCGATAGGGAAATAGTAAAGAAAAACTATTGAGTGTGCCTATAATGGAATGTTATATAGTCATTAAAAATTATATTTATGGGGAATTTTTAAAAGCACACTTGTGCTTTAAAAAATTCCACCATGCTTCCAAAAGGTTCATAGAAACACTGGTTAATCCCAAAGAATTTCTGGATTTCCTCATATCCTTCCCTTTTGTTTTTTCTTTTTTGAAATCAGAGATGTTGACACGGCATGGTGTTAAAATGGGAGAAGTTGGTTGGAGAGGAGTGTAATCCTCATGTAAACCTATCTCCACACAAGAAAACAAACTCTCCTGTCCTTAAAAGAGAGGAAGTATGGCAGAGTCAGGGTTTTGAATGTTTCTTCCTGCCATCTGCTGATTCTATACTTTCAAGCTATTTCTCAAGCAGCTGCTAGACAGCTGTTTCAGCCTCCTAAGATAGGTAGAGAAGGAAGGAATGAAAAAAGAATAAAAACTTTACAGAGATGTCTACGTACAGTTGTGCTATTTAACATTATGGAGACAATCACGTTAATATCCTCAGCTAGAGGCTCACCTGGCTGCATAAATGCTCAGGTCAGTCTATGTGGTAGTTGGCTGTCTAGGGCCTATGGGTTCATCAGTTGGGGCTGATTTAAATTACCTGCTGATGAAAGGAATTTGAGGGTAGGGTATCAGTTGGGAACCACGTGAATGAAGGATTAGGAGAAGCCAGGAAGATAAAGGGTTTTGAGACAGAACAAAAATATCTCATCAATCTCCCAAAAAGTCACCAGAAAAACCTGCTGCTCAAGCAAAGCGAAATTTACTAGACTTCCTGTAATAAAGGAGAACAATCCTTGACAGAGCCTAGCAGTGTCTCAAAATGAGGAAATTGGGGAAACATACATCTGGAGTTTTGAGGCCTGAGTGATTTTAAGGTGGGTCTTGCAAGGTGGGCAACTGGTTGGGATTGGCTAAGACTTATAATAGCTGTGGGTTGATGGGAAGGTGAGGTGAGCGTTTTGAAGAGAACCCTGGAGCACAAGCTACCTCGTGGTTCACAGTCTTGTCTTCCAGGAACCAGTGTTCTCTGGAGCAAATAACTAAGATTTCTCTTCCTGGGTTTTGTTTTGTTGGATTGTTGGTGGTGTTACATACAGATAGGAAAGTATACCTGACCCCAGTTAACACAGGGACAGGCAAATATGTTTGGGCCCAGTATTGTTTAACCCAGAGACAGGAAATGATATTGTTCAGTCCTTACAGGAATTTAATGCAGTTACTGGCTGTGTAATTGACACCCTCTCCTGCTACTTCCCTGGAAATCTTTGGTAAAATGTACATTGCTTACTAAGGCTTTTCAAAGTGCTTTCATTGGTGGCTATAAGGAAACATGGTTTGTGCAGTTATCAGAGATTACCTTTGAACACTTGCTTTCATGGGGAGGTAGGCTGTGTCTTCTGTCACCATATATCCAGTGCCTAACACGATACTCAGCATACATAGCAAATAAATGGGTACTAGAGAGGAAACACGTAAGGAAACATATAAGCATATTATAAGTGATACAAGCTATAAGAATGCAAAGGAAATCATGCTTGCTGGGTTTGCAAGTAGTGAGAGAAGATTGCAAGAATGTAAAATCATCGTTGATATAGGGCAGGATGAAGATGAGGAAGAAAGACAGTGAGGTAAGCGTAAGCAAGGTCTGTCCCTGTAGCCATAGGACCGTTCTAAGGTGAGTGCAGAGGCTGTGTTGGAGAAATCAGAATGCTCGGACGATGAAGCTAGACCTCAGGCCTCTGGAAACCAGACAGGTAGATATAAACTGAGAGTCTATGAATAGCAATGGCCAGATAAGAGGAATTTCTTTTAAGAAAACAAACATAGCTAAAGT